>NC_079193.1:195640056-196840056 GCF_029499605.1 Hyla sarda | reverse complement strand
TATAGGGACAAATAATAAACCTTTTTCCATTGTTTATATGAGCTATCCTTTATTATTACAACACACTTTATGTGTATGCTATTATAAATACTGTTATAGTTTAGTATACAGGCTACATGGTTGAGGATTCTAAAAACAAGCCAGGAAAAGTGTGCATTTGCACACTTCACTCCACGGCTCACTGTGATCTCCATTCAAGTGCAGGAAACATGCTAAAAACGTCTATGGAGGAGAACACCCAGACACGAAAGATCATTACTTTTGACATGTCTCTGTGACACGTCATATGTTAAATGACAGAGGCACTTTAACCCCTTAAGGACCCGGACTTTTTCCCTTTTTTCATTTTCAATTTTTCCTCCTTAACTTTAAAAAATCATAACTCTCAGCTTTGAGCGTGCGGCTAAAGGGTTAATAGCGCGCGGCACCGCGATCAGAGGTCAAGATTAATATTCAACTCTATGGTGATCTTTACAATAAATACTTAAAGAGTAGCACCCACCATCCTATTCTTTTTTTTCTGTCCCTGCCTATTGCCAATCTATCCCTAACCCCCTCCCTGCTTTTAATTTTTATTTTTACTATATTAAAAATGCCTTTTGTCTGCCTGGCAGTGTGCTCACTACCAGGCAGACTTCCCCTGCAGGCACCACGTCACTGATGCCTGCTGGGGGGGACTTCCGAGGGTACAGGCTAGCGCCGCATGTAACTAACTAATACTTCATCTACACAGGGTGCCTCCAGCTGTTTCACCACTACAACTCCCAGCTTGCCCTGGCATATATTGGCTGTCAGGGCATGCTGGGAGTTGTAGTATTGAAACAGCTGGAGGCACCCTGTGTAGATAAACTATTAGTTAGTTACATGCGGCGCTAGCCTGTACCCTCGGTCTCTCTCCCCCCGTGCTATACCCCATTCCCTCCATCACAAACCCCCCCCGCATACCCCGTTCCCTCCATCACAACCCCCCTACCGCATACCCTGTTCCCTAATTACACTTACTGCAGAGTCCGGCAGCGGGCGTGCAGGGACAGTGGCGGTGACGAGGATGTGCGGGAGGAGTGGCCTCCCAGCCAGTGGCCGGGGAGCCAATGCGCTCGCTCCCTGCCTGTCTGATTGACAGGCAGGGAGCGAGCGCAGGCTGAATGAAAAAGGACCGATGCCCGGCTGCATCAGTCCTTTTTCAGGCGTGATGTCACACCAGGCTGCAGCCGGCAACTAGGAGGGAGACCCCTAGTGACTGGTTTTCAAATGTAAATTAAAGCATTTTAATATAAAAAAAAATAATAAAAGTATATTAGAGATATGTTGCAGTACATAAGTACTACAACATATCAAAAAATAAATTTGGTGACAGTGCCCATTTAAATATAATAAGGTAATTAACTGTTTAAAAGAATATATATATATATATATATATATATATATATATATATATATATATATTCCATGTAGAAAGCCTCTATAACCTCTATAACTAGACATACAAGGTGAGATTTCTTATTGACAAGTATGTTACCTATTCTGTTAAAACATATTTTTCATATTACAATAATGGCTTTTCATTGGTAGAGGTTCTTGAGGGTTAATTCAATGTGGATCAAATTTCTGTGACTGTTCTATTCATCTGCAGAAATCCATACCCCCAAAATAACCACATTCGGCTAAAAAAAAATGTTTAGTCACACATAACAGAAACATGTCAACTATTATCTCCATGACATAAAAATAAAAAGAAAACACCCTTCAAAAACAAGGTTTGAAATAAAAACACAAGATTTTGTTGGGTTTATGTTAGTCATCTTTTAATGAAACAGATGTCAAATAAAACTATTGCAAAGAGAAGGCTTGTAGCAATATGCCACCTAAGACTCCTATGGAACAAGTACGCCTACTCAGCCGGAATTTAAGTTCTCTCTGACCAGCTGCTATTACTCAAGAGATGAACATTAAATACAATGCAGCAAAAACAGAAAATAATATCCATAACAAACAGACAATGTAAACTTGTTCCCAAGTTAGTGCTAAAACTGGTAAAGACCCAGGAACAGCGCTCACATATTGGTGGGTGTAATATTCATGATTGGCAAACTCACTAGCCCTGTTATTGGCCAGCATACATAACAAGGTGAGGTGTCACAAGAATGAGGAGTAAAATAAGGCCATACGGATAGTTTATGCCCTTAGGGTAGGGTCACACACAGCGCATCCACAGCATATTTGATGCTGCAGATGAACTGCCAGCAGTCACAGTCACCGGTGGGGGTTGGGTGCATTAAATAGTGTAGACACAGTGGACGCACAATCATATGTGCAATGGAATACACAGAATGCACATCAGCAGAGCCAAATGTGCAACATAGAGAGAATCATGGCTGACAGCTGTGACTTCAGGGATTGTCCATGTGACAGTGATCTTGCTTGTTCAGAGTAAACCATTTTTTTTCAGATATTAGTTTTATTAAACTGTTTGCCTATAAAATATTAGTTGTGTCAACTGTGACTTATATTAGTATAATTATTGTTTATGAAGGCACCATGTATAAAAAGTGGAGTACCCCTTTAACATCTGTCACAGGCCAGAGCAATTGCTGGCATTTTATAAAAGTTAAGACAACATATTTTATTAAGGATTATACAGGTATGTGTGTTATTTGTAATAATTGTAGCAGTTTGTGGCTGTTTCCCCATGAATGAGACTCTATCTGGGTGAATTTGCATGGTGAAAATATTGTTGCAGAAATGAAAGGCACTGGGTTGCTTAATGAAAGTGCCCCTGACTTTTGTACCCCTGTTTCCCTCTCTGAGGTTAAGATAACACACAGCACATCTGCTTAATCCTTAATAAAATATGTTGTCTTACCTTTTATAAAATGCCAGCAATAGCTGTGGCCTGTGACAGATGTTATAGGGGTACTCCACTTTTTATACATGGTGCCTTCATTAATAAAAATAATGTAAGTCACAGTCGACACAACTAATATTTTATAGGCAAACAGTTTAATACTAATATCTGAAAAAACAGATAGAAGGTATACTCTGAACAAACAAGATCACTGTCACATGGACAATCCCTAAAGTCACAGCTGTCGGCCATGATTCCCCCTATGTTGCACATTTGGCTCTGCTGATGTACATTTCGTGTATTCCATTGCACACTTGATTGTGCCCCTACTATGTCTGCACTTTATAATGCACCCAACCCTCAACGGGGAACACCTTTTCTAACAAACCCTTACCTGACTTGCTGGACTGTGGACTTCAATTTACAACATAACTTGACATAGTAAAGATTATAGTTTTTTTATTATATCCCAGCTGTCAAAGGCATTTTCCGGAAATGTCATGCTTTAATCCAAGTGATTGTTATCATTATATTTTTAGTACAGACATAATCTAAATCCCGGTGACAATTCAGAAAGCATATGTATGCTTTAACCAAGCTATTTACCATTTCGAGTGGGCTGCCACCACTGTAAGAGTTGAACACAGAAGTGATAAAGCTTGGCAATGCTTGAATAAAATGGAATAAGAAATCATTCTGACAGAGCCTAGATCTCAGCCCGGTATGCTGTTTATTGTCTTTTCTTTTCAAGGTCAACATTTCTAGGTTATATAGTCTAGATTGTATATGACAGTGTTCCAGGAAATGTAAAAACACAGGGGTAATGTTTTTTTTTATATTTTGTAAAGCAGATCAATGAAAGTTAACTCCTAGCGGGGGGGGGGGGGATTTATATCCCACAAAACAAAATGTTACAGGAAGCAAACCACAAACTATAGGATGTGATGTATTAATTATACATTATTCAGAGCACAAACCAAAGCTATCTATCAGCTGTAACAATATGGTCATGTGACAGTAGCATATGCTTGTTGGCAAGCACTCTTTAGCTTCAAGACTCAAAGTGAAATTGTTGTAGTTTGTATTATGTGACAAATGAAACTATACAGTATATATCTCCCTCAGTTGTCCTTTGTGGACTGAGAAATCAAGGCATTGACTGAATGTGTATTTAGGTTCTGCGTCGAATATGCTTCAGCATAGAACCAAAAAAAGGGCCAAAACCCAGTAACAGCCAATAAAAATCTAGACACATGTTTAGAAGCATAAGCTAAAAACTAACTTTTTTATTGATTACCAGATATGCACAATAAAGAGTATCTGTCAGGTCTCCTCTGCTACTATATGTTGGGCAGGATGGGGCAGAGGAAGGGTATGCTGTAAATGTAATGCTTTCTATTGTATCATTCAATATTTTAAAGTTAAAACTAGTTTAAAGGGGTACTCCGCCCATAGACATCTTATCCCCTATCGGACAGGGGATAAGATGTCTGCTCACGGAGAGCCGACACCACTGCGTTCTAAACACAAAAGCTTGGAGCTTCCATGTTTGTGACGTCATGCCACATGTCATTCATGTCTATGGGAGGGGCGTGGTGGCAAGTACACAGCCATCATGCCTCATCCCATAAACATAAATGGAGGGGGCGTGAGGGTTGTGGTCACCTGTCATCCAGCATGGAGCAGAGTTCACTTTGTGCTCCAGATGACTGGGGTGCCCCGATTTATTGGTCACTTCATATACCAGGAAAAAAATAATAATAAAAAGCCATTAAAAAGTACCAACATAACAGAAATGGTACTGATGAAAACTTAAGATCATGGTTAAAAAAAATTGCCATCATACAGCCCTGAATATGGAAAAAAAGAAGGGGTCAGATTTTAAGAATTTTAGGAATACTGATTTTCTTTCAAACTGTTTTAATATTTATAATTCTGAAGTAAATAAAACAAAAGTGATATAAATTGTGTATCATTGTAAGTGGATTGACCTACAGAATAAAGATAACGTGTCATTTTATCTGTAAAATGCGCTGTATGAAAACAAACCCACCTAAGGGGAAAAAAGTAGCAAAACTGCTTTTTTATGTAAATTTTCTCCAATTTTTTATTAAATTTTTTATTGTAGATTTTGAAGTACAATGAGTGATATCATTACATAGTACAATTGGTCCTACATAACATAAGCCCTCATATGACCCTGTAGGTGGAAAATTTAAATAATTATAATTTAAAAAAAGGGAAGAGTAAAGAAACGAAATGCAAAAAAGGAGGAGTTGCTGCCTTGTTAACCCCAAAATAAGGCTACACTATCATAGGGTTATGCTGAGCATATGGAGTACAGGAGACACCTAAATTTTATAAACACCAACCTAAATTATCACTACTCTGTATGTTCTGTCTAGGTCTAAAGCCTGCTCTTTTTTTATTTTTTTTTATTTTATGAAAAATTAATTCCCTAATATGTCAAATAATAGTAATAGGTGGCTGTTTTCTGCTGGTGACAGCTGGTTGAGAGCCATAGGGAATTAGATTTCCTTGTATCTGCTGTTCTTTCATATGTAAATCTGTCCTGCTTGGGAAGAGTGTTATATACTATATAGCTGTACATAACTAATTGTCCTAGATTTAAAAAGATCACTATGCAGGTGTTTTTTTTTTTATTTTTATTTTTTTTTCATTGTGTGTGAATATGCATGGTCTAAAATGATTACCCTCTGTATTACAATGTAAACCTTTAGTAGAATGTTATTATTGTTTTTATTTTTATATAGCAGATGCAATGAGCATACATAGAATGGATGCATTTTCTTCTTTGCTATATATTTTTTTATAGAAGTCCCACCTGTCACAGCGTAAAATGTTGAGCCTGCTGCAGGCCATTTCTTGGCCAATGTTTTGTTGCTGTATGCTTAGATTTTTACATTACAACATCAAAAACAGTGATTTTTCATTAAACTTTCACATCACATACAATATTTTTTCCATTTATATTACCACAGAAGAAACTACTAATAAATCCACCATCAGATGTTTCTCCACTTGCTTCGGCAATTTCACAATAAGACTTTTACTTAAAAAAAAATTATAAATAACAGTACTCCACCCTTAGACATCCTATCCCCTATCCAAAGGATAGGGGATAAGATGTCTGATTGCGGGGGTCCCACCGCTGGAGACCCCCGTGATCTTCCTGCTGCACCCGGTGTTTGTTTAGAGTGTCAGGTGCAGTGCCGGAGACTTGTGACATCATGGCCACACCTCGCCCATGATGTCACAGCCACGCCTCCTCAATGCAAGTCTATGGGAGGAGGCGTGATGGCGCTATATGAACGCCGGGTGCAATAGTGAGATCAGATCAGACATCTTATCCCCTATGCTTTGGAAATGAGATGTCTAGTTTAGGGGGTGAAGGAGTACACCTTTTAAATAAAGTTCAAGTATTTATGTCTCTTTTCCCAATTTTAATCACTTTTTTGTTTATAAAAACACCCTAATATGTAAGCAATCATATATATATATATATATATATATATATATATATATATATATATATTTTTTTTTTTTATTAAAGAAGCTAATGAGTACACCATTACTTAAAGTATGTAAAGTGTTTTGATTGTAGAAAAAAATGCTTCAGAGCAGTGAGTGGCGGATACTGTTAGAAGGCAAGAACAAAAAAAACTAAAAGCCAAAAATGGCCATTTTCTTAACGTATTAAAAAGGTATTACCAGATTTTGGATTTTTTTAATATAACACAGAGGCAGCAAAATCTAGTTACTAATATACTTCACTTACCTTTGGTGGCTGGTATTGAATTTCTTTGTCTTTCTTTTCTCAGAAGTTCATATGCAGACTAAAAGAGTCTTGTCTCGGACCTTTGCCCGCTTGCTGTGCGGCCCGAGACAATACATCACAAGTCAGGTGCTGAAAGGGGGCTTGGATACTTTGTCTGTTGTGTGTGAAGCCAGACACCTGATGACGTTATCGACACACGTGTGTGCATTTGTCATCATGAAAATCCACAGCTTGTGTGTCAGATTGTGCTGTGCTGCAATGGGTGGAGTAACTGATGTGTGGGAGGGAAATAAGTCACCACCCAACTTGAAACAATGATCCTGTGGATTGTAGTCTGAGGGAGGCCGCAGAAACCAGAAGTAGCCAAAAACAAGCCAGCAGCATGATGTGGACACGGGACACGGACATTTACCACAAAACAAGCACAAATCATTGGTAAGCATGTCCATTACTGTATGAAACCTAATTACTAAAGTCACCTTATGTTGCATAACTCCTTTAATGATAGAACATTTTTACTGAAAACTATTTAAAAAGTTACTTAACTTTTAATGCAGGAAAGCAATAATGATAATAATAATTTCCTACAGTACATTCAGCTGAAATGTGCAGAACAGTTATTATCTGTTTAAAATCATTTTTTTAGCTCACAGATCTTTTGTTTAAAAAACATCTTTTGTCCAAGAACAATATTTGATCCTATTTCATCCTTAGCTCAATTTCTTGATTTCATTGATCATATATGACCAGTTTGAACAACTGTAACAGCCAAATGGACAATAATGGAAATGGCTGTCTTTGCAAAATGATCATTCCTTAGACTAATGTTTTCTGAATTGTTGTTCAAGCATCAAACTACTTCTGTTTTTTTTAATTATATTTTTATTTAACAAGTTTTAATAAACAGTAGACATAAATCAAAATAGGTAGAAATCATGGCATCACCAAAAAAGTGCAAAGAGTGCATGAAACTTCTGCACCCATGGCAAGTAAAGCAACTCCTACAATAAATCCCCCCCTCCCCAAATGAAATAGAAGAAAATATCCTGGTCTCTCGACATCCATAAGATGTGCCTAAAGGTATCTCGAGAGAAAGCGACCTCAGTCACCACGAAGCAATCAGCTGATGAAAATTAGGTTTTGTCGATGGAGAGACAGAGATACAGTAGAATTCATCTGGTCCCAAACCATACAGACTGGAATAGAGTGCAGTCCCTCACTTCGGGAACCCGACTCAACCTCTGTGGGTGCTCCTCTGACTACCTGGGGATCCAACCAGAGAGCTATAGTGCTCCAAATAAATGGACAAGCTATGTGCAGCATTACGTATCTGGTAATCGCAACACTCCCAGAGAGCCTCTCAGCGATTCCACATTATACCAAGGGTTATATCTAAATGGTCTTACAATCTCAATGATCCCCTGAGAGTCATAGTGAGTAACAATAAAGGATTTTTATTTTTTGAAAAACCGTTTAGTGCCAGTTTCAGAGTGTGGCTCAGTATCTAAGCAGTCTATCTTCAGAAATGCTTTCAATTGGGTTATCAGCATAGACAAATCTGGAGCGCCAGTATCCAACCATTTGGCAAATAGACAATGCATTGCAACTAAAAGGACAATATGGACAAACCAAAGAAATCTCCCCTCCCCCTCCCCTCTTCCCTCTGGTGGGCGTAATTGGTGAAATATGATTGAGGTGAAAAAGAGACCCGCATCTTCCAATGGTCCCATATGTATGACTGTATGAGACACCAGTACGCCTCAGAGTGTGAGCATTCCCAGATCCCAAGGTACATGTTCGTAAGTGGGGTTTTACATTTAGGGAAGTGAGTAATCCTATCCGGTAAAGTCGGAGAGGGCAATATGTTAAAGCCATATAAGGCTGCATCAGCGACCTTGAAGTATGTCTCCCTCTATCTCTCATTGATAAAATGTTTCCATAAAGCAGTCCAACCTCTAAACACTGCGCCAGAGATGTCTGTGTCCCCAGTCAATCTTTCCCAAGTCTGGAACACACGTTTAGGGTCAAGTTTGAGGAAGCGGTTATGGTAGGCTGCATATAAATCAAAGATAAACCGTCTCTGGGGCTCATTGCCAATTATGTAATCTAAAATGTGGGTCAGGGATTCCTTTGACAGATTATGTAGTCTAAAAAGAACAAAAGGCGTGGACCTGATTGGCATATAAAGTGTGTGACCGGGGTGAGGTCAAACGGACAGAGCATTTCTCCTGGAGTTAGCCATCTATGGTCATCACTATGAATCAGTTACCCCACTGTTTGAACCCCTCTAGAAAGCCAAAATCGCAACCACAGAGAAGATTAACCCTTCAGGGACTCTGGATGGTCAAGCAAGGGCATCCGTTTTGATAAAAGAAATGGAAGGCCAAAAACCTTCCGCACTTCCTTCCAGGTCACTATAGTATCTCGCAGTAGTACTGAGCCCTTGATCTCTACCGGAAGTTTAGCATAAGAAGTGTGCAGCAGCACCAGTAGCAACCATGGAGATGCCAGCACTGCTTCCACCGCTAGGTTGGAGAAGTAGTCAGAGGAATGCAGCCAATCAAGCACATGGTGAAACAAACAAGACAAATTATAGCCCCTGACATTGGGGAAATTAACTCCCCCCTACCGTGCTGAGCATGAGCTTCTGTAACGCTATGAGCGGGCGCTTGCCCTGCCACAGGAATCGCTGAAAGGCCACGTTGAGGCGTCTAACATCGACATGTCAAAGTAAAAGCGGGAACGTTTGCAAGGGGTACAATAAATGAGGGAAACTTATCATTTTAACAAGATGGCTTCTACCTAGGAAAGATAAGGGCAAGGGCTCCCAGCGCTTCAATTCTGCCAAGATGCGCTGAAAGAGTGGTGTGTAGTTGAGCAAATACAGCGTGTTGATAATTTTCCCTATGTGAATGCCTAAATATGTTGTGAAGGAAGGAGCCACGGTGACACCCAGCGTGTTCACATTATGAAGCCATCTGGGAGGGGTCGCACCCAAAGGCAAAAGTATGCTCTTGGCGGCATTGACTCTATAGCCCGTGAAACTGCCCACATAGGATAGAAAGGTTAGAATTCTAGGGATAGCTTCCCTGGGGTTAGTTAGGTAAAGTAATACATCATCGGCAAACATGGACAATTTGATCTCCTGTGTGCCCACAACTATACCCATGTAGATATTAGAGGAGGTCAAATAGCGGGCCAGAGGTTCAATTGCCAGATCGAACAATAAAGGCGATAAGGGAGAACCCTGACGTGTGCCTTTCGCTAACGGGAGGGGAGTCGACAAGATGCCTTGGGTACCCTAGCCATAAGACATATGCTGTCATATACTGTCTATAGGCCATCTATATAGGCCTTCTAAATTGACCTATAATCCCAAACGTTGACAGGACCAGTCGCAGCCAGTCCCAACGGACATTATCAAAAGCTTCTTCAGCATCTAGAATGAATAAAGTGGGTTGGGTAACTGTCTGTGACTGGCCCTGAACACTGTCTTGCACTGCTAGTACCTTTCTAATATTCGTGACCGCCGAGCGGGTCTTCACGAACCCCACATGGTGGTCGCCAACCACGGAAGGTAAAAATTTGGCCAGGGGATCTGCCAGGATCTTAGATAGTAACTTCACATCCTGGTTGATCAGATAGCAGCCAGGGTCTAAAAGATCCTTGCCGGGCTTGGGGAATACCTTAATATACGCAAGCTTCGCAGCCAAGGAGAGTACGCCTGTGCGTAATATTTCATTAAAATACGCCGTTAAGGGGGGGGGAACATCCTGGTCAATCAGGGGTTTGTGAAACTCGCTAGAATAGCCATCTGGCCCTGATGCTTTCCCATTAGCCAAAGCACGGATACCAGCCGCTACTTCTGCCGTTGTAACAATAACTCCCGCTGCTGCTTGTCAGACAATGATGGTAGGGTCAGTCCCTCCAGAAACCGTGCCCCTTCGTCAGTCAGAGCAGGGGGAGAAGAATAAAGAGCAGCATAATAGGAGCCCAAAACATTGTTAATGGAGTGTGGCTCATGAGTGACCTACCCCGATGAGTCACTCAGTGCCAGTACATGTGCTGGCATGAGTGACCCCTTCACTATACGCGCTCAGTCATCCCGCCTTATATCAGTCATCCCACCTTATTTTCGAAAGAGATTTACTTCAAAGTGAGACCTATAGATTTTCTCTTTCCTTTCCTATCCAGAGTTAATACGAGGATTTTGCTGCCTGACATTTGAGTTTAAGATCTGTGGTGGGGAACTCTAAAAAGTGGGAATAAACTTGTGCTGCACTTGCTGTTGCATGACGACCCTCCAGAGTTTTCCGTTTTAACCGAGTTACTTTAGGACATAATTTTACCCCTAATTACGGCTTTAGCAGTTTCCCAGTATAGGGGGGATTTGTCAATATGAGATATGTTGTCTGTTTGGAATTCCAGTCACCACCCCCTGAGAAAATAGAAGTCCCGGCATTCAAATAAATCTTTCTTTTCTTCTTATTTATTGAATATTCGCAATATCACATAGAGTGAGACACAGTACGCGTTACGGCATAAAAGCCTTTCTCAACTGCACAAAGCAAAAGCATCACATGACTGGTATATAACACATGGAGGCTAATTACATTTCATTAGTAACCATGACTACAAGCATAAACAAAACAAGAGAAAAGGGGAAAATGCTATTACAAAGAGATACAAAAAGCAAAAAACCCAAATACTTATATTTTTCTTATATTTTTTCTTAAGTTTTTTCATGTCCTCGCCTTGTAAAAAATTCATTCACATTGGTCTCTCGAAATAAAATTTTAAAAAAATCAGGAAAATATATTATATTACCGACAAAAATGAGCAAACATAAAGAAACTTTCAAAGTAATCTCGCTATTTCATATTCGCGATTCAACCTTCTCGGCTCGAGGGTCCCTAATTTGTGGATCCAGTGGGCCTCCCGTTTCAGGAGGAGTTTCTTCAAACTCCCCCCTCTACGAGGAGGCACTATCTCCTCCAATACCTGATATTGTAATTGTGCAATATTATGACCCATTTTTTTTAAATGTGCAGGTATCGGGAACAATAGAATGTCACACCGTATAGTGGATTTATGTCTATTGATCCGGTCTCCTATACGCTGGGTAGTCTCTCCAACGTACAGGAGACCGCATGGACATTTAATCAAATACACCACATTTTTAGTCTTACAGGTGAAAAAGCCCTTTGAGTAGAAAATCTTACCACTATGCGGGTGTACAATCCTATCCCCCTTCAATACATTAGAACATTGGGCGCAATTCAGGCATGGATATGTCCCGTTTTTCCGGGAACCTAAAAACGTTTGTTTGCTTCTCTTACTGGATCCCAAATCTGCCCTAACTAGCCTATCACGTAAGTTCGGGAGCCTTTTATTGCAAATCAAAGGGGCAGTGTGAAATTCTGAGATATCGGGGTATGCATTACTTAGAATCGACCAATTCTCTCGGATTATATTATCAATTAGGTTAATCTGGGGATGAAAAGTCCTGACAAATGGTATTCTATCACATTTTTTGGTTGTATCTCGGGGTCTATTCTGGGGGATGGCATTAATAATCCTCTCCGGATATCCCCTAGCTTTAAATTTCTCCACTAGCTCGAAAGTATGTTTTTCTCTCAAAGAGGGGTCAGTAACAATTCTCTGTACCCTCTTCTTTTGGGAGAAAGGGATAGATTTTTTGATAGAGGCCGGATGGGCACTGTGAAAATGAAGCAAACTATTTTTATCCGTGGGTTTTTGATAAATATCCGTGACAAAACCACCCATGTCATTCTTAATCAAGAGAATATCAAGGAAACTGACCTGTCTGTCATCTATAGTTATCGTGAATTTCAATTCATCCCAGATGTTGTTCAGATATTGAAAAAATTCCTCCAAGGACGAACGTGGCCCCTCCCAAATGCAAATGATGTCGTCAATGAATCAACGCCATATTTTGGCATGTCGTAAAAATAAATCATTATTATAAACGAATTGTTCTTCATACCAGGACATATAAGCATTTGCATAGGGGGGGGGGGGGGGGGCACGTTCGCCCCCATCGCCGATCCTCTTCATTGAATATAAAAATTATCCTCAAATAGAAAATAATTTTCATATAGAACCACCTTCAATAAATCTAGAAAAAATTCCTTCTGTTTCTCCGTATGTGAACTCTTTTGTAGTAACCATACAACTGCCTCTAAACCTTTCACATGTGTAATGCTTGTATACAAGCTAGTTACATCAATCGTGGCCAATAATGTGGTTTCTGAGATATCAGTGATATTCCCAACAGAATTTAGGAAGTCCGTGGTATCTAACAGAAATGCTGGAGTCTGTTTCACAAACGGGGTTAAAGTTTTTTCCAAAACTATAGAAAGAGGGGATAGCACCGAGTCCACCGACGCCACAATCGGCCTACCCGGTGGATCCCTCAAGCTCTTATGCACCTTCGGAAGTATATATATCACCGGGGTAATGGGATCTACCTTCTGTAAATATTTGTGCATTTTCGTATCTATAACCCCCTCCTCCAGATATCTATCTAGGAGTGTTTTAATTCCTTTCTGTATCCTAGTTAAGGGGTCCCTTTCCACCTGCATGTAAGTATCCCTGTCCGCTAGTTGCCTCAATATTTAATTCCTATACATCATAGTATCCATGACGACTATAGAACCGCCTTTATCAGCAGCTTTAATAGTTATCGAGCGATCAGCGGACAGAGATTTTACAGCAGACATTTCCATTTTAGTGAGATTTCCATATGTGCAATAGTCCCCCCTTAACAATTTCCTCGTGACTTCACTAACCTGATTTCTCACAATTGTACAATAAGTCTCAATCGGATGATAACACTTAGGAGGCATATAAACACTTTTATTACGTAGATCATAGTTATCAAGAGAAATAACCTCCGTATTCCCAATTTCAGGCTGTCTCTCTATCGGGTTAATAGAAAAATGCGTTTTCAATCTAATGCGTCTGAACAAACGCTCCAAATCCAAGTCTAATTGGAAGGTATTCAGTCTCTCAATCGGGCTGAAGGATAATCCCTTTTGTAAGACCGAGGTCTCCACAGATGATAAAGTGCATGAGGAGATATTGATAACTAAGGAGTCCATACCTGCGATCTCGTGACAATCGGTCCTGCCAGAGTGCCGATGATTTCTGCCGGCTCGGCGTCCTGGTGTCCTCGCCTTGGTCCGCGAAAAGCGGGACGCCCAGCTCTGCGAGCTCCCTGCTCACTGCCGGAACTCGAGGAGGAATAGCCGCCACGGGGGAATGCTCCACCCCGCCTGTAGAATCCGGGCTGCTCCCGCCATCGGTACACTCTATTGGCCAGATAGTCCTCCTTGTCACGTAGGTATTTCTTCCTTTTACGCTGTTCCAGATCCTTGCGCAAAGTATCGATCTTTGAATCCAAATTCTCCTTGAATTTTGTGAAGTCCTCGCTTGGCAAAATGTCCTTAAGCTGCTGTTCAGAAGCCGCGATTTCCTCCTTCAGGTCCGTTATTGCTTTCTGCAAACGTTGTACCGTCAGGACAATTATATCTAAGGAGCACTTGTTCAGAATGCGTTCAAAGTCTTTGCAAAAGGCTTCGTCCTCGGCAAACAAAGTCGGTCTCAGGTTAACCCTTAGGCCGCGAGGGATACGACTCGTTCTATGGTATTCAGCCAGAGTTACATTATGTAGCTCATATGCAACAAGGCGACGGCTCTCTTTCTCAAGTTCCCGGCGTTTCAATTCATCCACCGGGGTTTTCAGAAATTCTGCAGCAGTAGGTGTCAGAGAAATAATCCTATTAGCCTCTTCATCGCTGTAGGATAACATACTATAAATGCTTGGTGTGCACGTACCCAATAGAATGTAGTCCAAGGTAAGTGGTCGGCACTACCAAAAAACAGGTGCACGAGGGAAATGTAGAAACTTAATAAAGTAGAAGTCCCGGCACTCAAATAAATCTTTCTTTTCTTCTTATTTATTGAATATTCACAATATCACATAGAGTGAGACACAGTACGCGTTACGGCATAAAAGCCTTTCTCAAATGCACAAAGCAAAAGCATCACATGACTGGTATATAACACATGGAGGCTAATTACATTTCATTAGTAACCATGACTACAAGCATAAACAAAACAAGAGAAAAGGGGAAAATGCTATTACAAAGAGATACAAAAAGTAAAAAACCCAAACCAAATTAGGTTTTTTTGCTTTTTGTATCTCTTTGTAATAGCATTTTCCCCTTTTCTCTTCTTTTGTTTATGCTTGTAGTCATGGTTACTAATGAATTGTAATTAGCCTCTAAGTTTCTACATTTCCCTCGTGCACCTGTTTTTTGGTAGTGCCGACCACTTACCTTGGACCACCCCCTGAGAAGCCTTAGAAAAGCTTAATCTTTCATTAAATAAGATGGAAACTGCCACAAGATATCAGAACCCTTGAGGCATGATGGCAGAAGCTCCAAAACCACGGTGCATGATCCAAAATGACCAGGTCTTGTATGTCCACTGCTCCCAAGCGAGAGCACACTAGAGGACTGACTAGGAAATGGTCAATGCGAGACCAAGAACCATGTACGTGTGAGAAGTGTGTGTACTCACGACCGTCTGGGTGTAGATGTCGCCAAGAATCAAGTAATCCCGTTTGTGCCAGGAAAGGGGGGAGAACTCTGTTACTCTGATGTGGGGGCCAAACGTCTATGGTCTATTAATGTGTCGTTCACTGTATTCAAGTCGCCTCCCAGGATTGTGTATGGACCACTAGAACCTTTGGGGGAGATTCATCAAAACCTGTCCAGAGGAAAAGTTGCCCAGTTGCCCATAGCAACCAATAAGCTCACTTCTTTCATTTTTAACATATAAGTAAAGAGGGGCCTCCAGAGGAAGAATACATCAGCAATAACTAAATGGGGACATATAAGGAGGAGAGCCTTCAGTGAAACACAGTGAAACATATGACGGTAGGAGAGTATCCAACCTCTACCCCTATCAGCAGAACATTGCAACTCCGGTCAATCCCTTGAAAGAACAGTAGAGGTGTAGTGAAACACATTCAGTGGTACAGAATAACAACAAAGGGTAGCATATTTGTAACAATGGATAATACATGACTGGAACCCCTTAAGGCACAGGACACAACAAACCCCTGGAAGTGAGCAAGAGCTGCTCCGTGAGTCAACATTAACTGAAACCATTCAACAGTAGCACGTTTCCCATATTAGGAAAACAGGAAAAGTCACATAGATGATACTCAGTCTGGAGAGGATGATCGGCTGCTTCTACTCCTGCTATGTCTCCTTGCTGATTTGCGACGTTTCCTTGAGTTGCCTGGTGATCTCGTGCTGCTGTTCCTGTGTCTGGAAGAATAAAAGCCACCCCTGTCTCTGGGAGAAGGACAAAGATGAGAGGGAGAGCATGTGGTACGGATAGAGTCCCTCAAGAACTCTGGCTAGGCGGCCTTTGCCTCGGCCATGGTTTAATAAGAAGAAGAGGAGTCATCTGATATGAAGAATTTCAGGGTAGCTGGATACTGGATTTGAAAGTGTTGTTTGACCTTGAACAGTTCAAAAATGTTTTACTATAGGCCCTCCGGCGTTTGGAGACCTCCCCAGAAATGTCTTCCTTTAGGCCCTCAGGAGTTCCACTTTATTATTATAGTTCAGCAGTTTGAATAGGTGTTTCCAGGGATGCGAATCCTCACCCTGTTGAATCAGTTGAATTGACCTGAGTGAAGCCATCCCAATCGATGTGCTCTCTCCACTCTACATTTATGCGCGGGCCCTAGAGCCTTAGGTAAATCACTTTCGCAAAAGTTCTGCAGATCTGAGGGAGGAATATATTCACTAATCCCCACTATACACAAATTGTTACGGCAGGATCTGTTTTCCAGATCTTCTAGTTTTTCACTGACATAACAGAGGTCTGCTTCAGATTGACGAAGCCTAGTGGCAAGACCACTGTTTTTATTTTCTAGTGCGATGATAAGCTTTTCTGCTTCATCCAGACGACTGGCTTGAGCCCCCAAATCTGTTTCCAGTCGTGTTAACGTTGAGCACATGGTGTTTTCAAGGGTTGTCTGTATAGTAGGAGTAATCAGCTTGACCAGAGTTGCCGCCAAGGTCTGAAAATCCATGGGAGAAGAAAAAGAGACTTCCAAGGCTCCCACCAAGGGAAGGGGCTGAATGGGTACTGGTGTCATCTGGGCACCTCAGGAGTTAACAATGGCTGGCTGCTGGCGGTATCCATAGCAATGGGATGGAACTGTGCCCCTTAGAGGGAACTGGATTAGAAGCTGGGGTTGGTTGGAGTGTAGGTACAGTGGGGAGTGCCACAGCTGGGGGACCCGCACATTGGAACCTTTTAGGTAATGGTCCATAAGAAGCTGAGTCTGGGGGTGCAGATGGAAGTTATCTGCAGCAGTAGGGGAGATGAGAGAAGTCCCTGGAAACTCTCAGCAGTTCTGGGACAACAATGCAGTCTGCACAGTGCTGTTCAGGGGCTGTGAAGGATGCAGCTGCAGGGGTCACGCGATGTGACCTGTCAGATAAGCTGCCTGTTCCTCTCTGTAGCATAGCAGGAGAGAGGCAGCCCCTTATCACACCTGGAGCTGCCTGATGAAGAACAGACTATCACTGCCCCTGTGCTGACCCATCTGTGTACCTTGTGGGTGCCGGCATCGGACGGGAGATGTGTTGCTGCCACTGCTTGGTCCCGCAGCCCCTTCAGCAAGGCAGCTCATGGCCACCGGAGCTCCGCGACTCCTCCTGTAAGTTGCAGAGAAGCTGCGGTCTTCACATGCTCCCTGAGAGCACCAGAACCCCTGGAGGACTGATAGGTGGGATCCCTCCTGGCTGACGGTACGGCGCCGGAAGTAAAACTACTGTTTAAAGGAGTTATCTAACTTTTTGAGCTAAAACAAACATTGTTATAATGTTCAGGACATGCTTACTCTGGTTTTTTCTATGTAAAATTCATGCTTCTGGGGCCCCTGTGGCTGATTTGGTTACTTCCACATTGCACTCTGCCATGAACTACATTTCCTGACTTTCCTCGTGACTCTATGCCAAGCACAACAGATCCCTACCTCCACTTCTGTGACAGCAGTGATGGAGAGATGCTTAAAGGGACACTCCGCCTCTGGACGTCTTATCCCCTATCCAAAGGATAGGGAATACTGGGCCTCATTTACTAAGAGTGTCAGGTTTTTACTAGTGGGAAATGTTGTTTCAGACTTGCAGGATTCCTCTCTATTTACTATTGGGAAAAGTCGGGAATATTTTCTGACCAGCTTTTTCTAGGTGAAAATTTCCAGCCATTTATCCACAGGACTTACTGTGAAATCAATAGTAAATAGGTCGGGTTGGGAAACCATGCCCCTTTTTGGGTCTGCCATTCCCCCTTTGCAGAAGACCTTTTGCAGAACACGCCTTTTTCGGCTTTTCACAGTGCAATGTCGGGTTTGTCCGATTTTCCTGGCACACACTGACGCACACTGGCGCAGACTTTGTGCCAAAATAACCTGACAAAAACTGGTGAGTTTCCGCTTAGTAAATGAGGCCCAATATGTCTGATCATGTGGAGTCCGGCCGCTGGAATGGAAGGGGCGCCAGGTTGGAGATCGTGGATGGTCCTTTGGATAGGGGATAAGATGTCTAGGGTCGGAATACCCCTTTAATGATGGAGGCACTTAACGAGGAAATGTTTATGTCATCAAGGGGCTGGCTTAAATTCTGGGAGAAAGTTAAGCCAAGCCCTGTATCTTGACATGTATAACACAATGTTGTCTCTGCCCGCAATGGATGTAAGAAAAAGCAGGAGACAACCGTTAATTACAATGGGGAGAACTTCATAACTCCACTGCTCTGGGTGAGTGGGTTTAATAGTGTCTAAAATATAGGCAAGGAAATGTCATATCTCAGAATACCCCATGGCCATCTTCACATCAATACATAGATAGATAGATAGATAAACAGATAGATCGATAAACAGACAGATAGATAGATATGCTATCTATCTATAGATTTACAAGCAAAACAATGAATTAGAACAATGCCTATTTTTCAAAAAATCTGTATTAACATGGATTTAAAGCATTACAACTCACTCAAATTGTTCAGCAATACAGTTCACAGATGTGTTGTGTTTTAATTTAGGTTAACATTATTGCTATTAACTTTGCACACAAAACCTAATTACCCTCATCCCAAGGAATTTCTGATGGCACTAATACAATAAAAAAGATAAATGACAATATTAATGATGAATGTATAACTACACTGTTTTATTACGGATCACTTGACAATGCTATTTCACTTCTGTCATAGTACAGAAATAGTTTTCTGTCTGCTTAGCATGAGACTTCTTTGCATTTTTCCTCAAAAGAACAAGCACAGTAAGGTGCTAAATTAAACCTGCATGTACTGTAGATGTATGTGCACAAATAACTGAAATGCTTGCCAGTTTTTTGTAAATACCTTGATGGTAATGATTTTACATATAATGAAGAAAAAAGTATTCTATACTGTATTTACTAGGGATGAGCGAATCAAATCTGCCAAATCCAAATACGTTAGGAATTTCAGGAAAAATTTGATTTGCAACAAAATTTGGATCGCACAAATCGCTTCATTTAACTCCATTTAGTGCGGTCCAGGCTCCAAGGCATCTAAAATCCATATGTGAGGACATGGGGCAAGGAATCCTGGGAAGGCGGGTAGGCGGGATGACCCTTATTCACATGCAGCATGCAGCCTTTCAGCAGCCAGTCACCCCTGTGGTGTCACAGCCCTACATAATCGGCAGCCATCTTGCGGCCAGTCACTTCAGACTTTTATTGCAGAGAGAGAGAGAGAGAGAGAGAGAGAGACCGACAGCAGTGTATGTTGCACAGAAAAGCATTTTTACAGCAGAGATTCACCTCCCAGTCACATCAGTGTTCTATTGCAGAGAGGGACAGAGAGTAGTGTGTTGCACAGGAAAGCTTTTTTACAGCAGCGATTCACCTCAAGCCCAAATCCAGCCTAGAAGCACTGATAAGGAAGGGAGTGAGATTGAAAGAGAAAGTGAAATTTTGGATGAAGTACCCTGGGCTAACAGCGCACGGCACCGACTGTTGTGCTGTGGGCTATTAACCCTTCAGACATGGCGATCAAAGTTGACCGCCGCGTCTGAAAGTGAAAGTAGAAGCTTCCCGGCAGCTCAGTCGGACTGATCAGGACATCGCGATAAAATCACTATGTCCCGATCAGCTAGGACGCGAGCGGAGGTCCCCTTACCTGTCTCCCCCACGTTCAATCGGGGTTTGATTGCTCCAAGCCTGAGCTACAGGCTTGAGCAATCGAGCCTCTATCTCGCTGATCCATGCAAAGCTATGGCTTTGCAGGGATCAGCATAAGAGATCAGTGTGTGCAGTGCTATAGCTTCCTATGGGAGCTATAGTACAAAAAAAAAAAGTGAAAACAAAAATATTAACAAAGGTCAATTAACCCCTTTCCTAATAAAAGTTTGAATCACCTTAGACTCAGGTCTGCTTCAGATATGCTTCTGCATTATTTATATACTCGCTCCCCAGCTAAGTATAAGTGATATGTATGTTGGTTCCATTATGCTTCGGTGGAAATTGATAACTTAGATAGAGTTTGTCTCTCATGACTGCCACTCCCACTGAAATGCGTAGTTTCCGTTTGATTGCACTAATTGTGG
Source organism: Hyla sarda (assembly GCF_029499605.1). Classification (NCBI taxonomy): domain Eukaryota; kingdom Metazoa; phylum Chordata; class Amphibia; order Anura; family Hylidae; genus Hyla; species Hyla sarda. The sequence continues at coordinate 196,819,705 of NC_079193.1, read as the reverse complement.
AAGCTCATCTCGGATGTAAAGCGACGAAGCTGTAACCTGTGACTATATTGTGCAATTCTTGCTTAGCTAGTTATTTTCAATGTTGTATGTACCTTTATTTGCTGGCAAGACTTCTTCTTGCTTCTTTGTCATTGTTGGGATTGATATTTGCTGACTAAAAACGTTATTCTGGAAAAAAAAAAAGTTAGAATCACCCAAATCACCCCCCTTTTCCCATAAAAAAAAAAACTATGTAAATAAAAATAAACATATGTGGTATCATCGCGTGCGGAAATGTCCGAACTATAAAAATAGATTGTTAATTAAATCGCACGGTCAATGGCGCACGTGTGAAAAAAAAGTCCAAAATAGCGTATTTTTGGTCATTTTTAATATCGTGAAAAATGAATAAAAAGCGATCAAAAAGTACGATCAATAGAACAATGGTACAGATAAATACTTCAGAACACGGCACAAAAAATGAGTCCTCAAACCGGCCCGTACGCAGAAAAATAAAAAAGTTATATGGGTTAGAAGATGAGAATTTTTAACATATACATTTTCCTGCATTTATTTATGATTTTTTTCCGAAGTATTACAATATCCAACATATATAAGTAGGGTCCTACAGAATGAACCTACAGAATAAAGATATGGTGTTATTTTTACAGAAAAATGCACTGCGTAGAAACGGAAGCCCCCAAAAGTTACAAAATTACATTATTCCTTCAATTTTGTTGCACAATTAATTATTTTTCCATTTCGCCATGGATTTTTGGGTAAAATGTCTATTGTCACTGCAAAGTAGACTTGGTGGTGCAAAAAATAAGCCATCATATGGAATTTTATGTGCAAAATTGAAAGCGTTATGATTTTTAGAAGGTGATGAGGGAAAAAATGAAAATGCATAAACGGAAAAACCCTGCGTCCTTAAGGGGTTAAGGGCCTAGATACTGTGAAAGGCCAGCCAAAAGTACACATCGGCTGGTGTTGTAGACAAATACTGTTTTAAGCATACTGGAGCGCATTTTCCTCCCCTCATAAGTGCATACTGCATACAGTACATTCATCTAAGTGGTGAACTATTTTGTTCCTGTTAAAGTCTTAAGGGCCTAAATACAGTGAAAGGCCAGCCAAAAGTACACACCTGCTGGTGTTGAAGACAAATACTGGTTTAATCGTAGTGAAGCGTATTGTACTCCCATCATATACGTACTAAGTATGTCAGGCAGAGAAGTGCGTGCGCAGAGGAGTGGCAAAGGCCTAAATTCATCAGGCAGAGGTCACAGCAAACTAGGGGCATGTGGCAGCAGGAGTCGCAGCGAGAGGGTTGAGCTCCTGGTGTCAGCTAGCGGATGTGTCTCGACCAGCAACGCATCTGCCATCATTGATTGGTTAACACGTTCATCCACTTTATCACAAGGGCCATTTGACACCCCAGTCAACAGTCGATGGGTTCCTGAGACACAACCCTCAGTTGGCAAGGCCCAGGAGCAGTCCCTGTCCTCCCATTGCCAATGCCCTATGCTATTCCCTCCCCCACAGAAGTATCTTATGCTGTGGGTTCAGCTCCACTATTTAGTAAGAATGGTCTAGTAGAGGACAGTCAGCAGCTACTGCCCAGCCAAGAAGTGGAGGAGACATCCGCTGCTTCCTCCTCTAGGCGGGCAAGTAGTGATGAGGAGAGTGGCGTGGGAGGTGGTGTTGTGAGTGTTCAGGCTTCTGAAGCAGACACTGTTGAGGAACCTGCGGAGGACATCAGTAACGTTCAGACAAAACTCGAAGTTGATGAAGCTGATGGCACTTGGGAGCTGGGTGCATAAGGGGCTTCATCATCATCAGGAGGAGAGAGTTGCAGGTTGCCCGTGAGACAGCAGCTGAGCCAACAAGTTGGTAGCATGATTGGTAGTTGGAATGGTGGCAGAAGTGGAAAGTCTGGAGTCAAATGTGTCCGTGGTAGCCTACCTTCCTGGGGAGGTAGTGGAACAGGGGTTCCTGGAGTCAGTGGCAGTAGCAGTCAGTCAGTGCGGACTGTTGGTGGGAAAATCAGCCACTCGGCGGTGTGGCAGTTTTTCATCAAGTATCCGGAGGATGTTAATCTGGCCACATTCAAGATGTGTTGGCAGAAGGTGAAGCGTGGCCAGGGTCCCATTATTGGCACCACTGCCCTGTGTCAACATATGCAGCGTCACTATAAAGCGGCCTGGGAGAACCGTGGCTCCGATGTGGTGTTCCAGCCTGCTGCATCACCCAGTGGCACGCCGCTCCCTGTTTCAGCCAGCCAAAGCTCCACCACCTCAGCCGAAGGGAGCTGTGTGTAATACCCATCTTCTGTCGCTCCAGATGCTCCTGCTCCTCCTATTTCGAGTCAGTCATTCCGCCAGCAATCCATCAGTGAAGCATTGTCCAAGAGACAACAGTATGTGCCCACTCATCCAATGGCGCAGAAGCGAAATGTGCTCCAGTCCAAGTTGATGGTGCTGCAGTCCCTCCCTTTTCAAGTGGTGGACTCTGCACCTTTCAGAGAACTGATGGCTTGTGCCGAGCCGAGGTGGAGAGTCCCAAGACGTAATTTATTTGCAAAGAAGGCAGTACCAGCCCTGCACAATTTTGTGGAACGGAAGGTGGGTCAGTCCTTGAGCCTGTCGATGTGTACCACAGTGCACAGCAGCACCAACGTGTGGAGCTGTAACTATGGTCAGGGACAATACATCTCCTTTACGGCCCACTGGGTGAATGTGGTTCCTGCACAGCCACAACAGCAACTTGGACAGGTCAAGGCGCTTACGCCTCCACACTCTCAGGCCATTGGTCCTGCGACAGTGTGCGACTTTGCCTCCTCATCCTCCACTGTGGCCTCCACCGCACAGACAAGTTTCAGTGCCCCCCCAGCTTATCATGTGTGCAAGGCACAGCGGTGAAGCGCTGTTCTTCGCATGGTTTGCCTTGGTGAATGGAGTCTTACAGGGAAGGAACTGCTAAAAGTCATTTATCAAGAAATCGAATCATGGCTTACTCCATTAAAACTGGAAATGGGAACCATGGTGACCGACAATGGGAAGAACATCAAGGAAGCCTGAGACATGCACCCTGCATGGCACACGTGTTCAATCTGGTTGTCAAGCGGTTCCTGAAGTGTTCCCTCCATCTGCAAGACATCCTAACAATGGGAAGGAAATGCACTTCAGCCATTCATACACCTCAAAGCATTATATGGACCTGGCCTACAGGTACACGCTACTAGGCTAGATATACAGCAACAGAAGAATGCAGCAGCACACTGCCAGCACAAAGATATAGATGAAACATGAATATGCAGTTAAAACATGGAGAGCTATACAGCTATGGCGTAATAGATGCAAATATGAAACTATGAGATAGTGAGGCACTTAGCTCGCAAATTTGTCTCCGCCGGCGGTCAAATAGCTTGGACCGTCCCACCGCGATAAGGTGGCCTCATTGGGACGGACCCTACACTGTGAATATGCCTCTGTGTGAACAGTTCGGTAAGCATGGCAGGGTCTGGAACATCCAAGACACCTTATATACACACCTGATAGAGGTGGGTGGGGTGCAAGGCCGACATGGAGGTAGCCACTCCCCCGTATGTGCAATACAGACAAAGAATAAGTCAGCCAGCACTTTAGTTGATACCAAACTATTTTATGGACCTGGCCTACTGGTGCACGCTACTAGGCTAGATATACAGCAACAGAAGAATGAAGCAGCACACTGCCAGCACAAAGATATAGATGAAACATGAATATGCAGTTAAAACATGGAGAGCTATACAGCTATGGTGTAATAGATGCAAATGTGAAACTATGAAATAGTGAGGCACTTAGCTTGCAAATTTGTCTCTGCCGGCGGTCAAATAGCTTGGACCGTCCCACCGCGATAAGGTGGCCTCATTGGGACGGACCCTACACTGTGAATATGCCTCTCTGTGAACAGTTTAGTAAGCATGGCAGGGTCTGGAACATCCAAGACACCTTATATACACACCTGATAGAGGTGGGTGGGGTGCAAGGCCGACATGGAGGTAGCCACTCCCCCGTATGTGCAGGTAGCCACTCCCCCATATGTGGTCAGTACACTGGAGACATGGCGCTTACATCTCAAGGCCACATGAGCCCTGTGGGGGCTGAACTGGAGAAGGAGGTGGGGGGCGCAGTGGAGAAAAGTTTAGGTTTAGTGAGATGGGCAATTTTTGTAGTCATCTGACAGGAGAGGAGGAGCAGGAGCAGCTAGAGGAGCTAGAGGGTTATGAGGAAGGCAAGACAAAGGACCCAGACACACCGTGGCAGCATGCAGTGGAGATGGAGTCAGGGAGTCCCTCCGAGTCACTTGCACAAATGGCACGATGCTTGCTTGTGTAATGACAGCCGAATTGTCACCATTTGGCAACGGGATGACTTCTGGCTCTCCACATTATTGGACCCATGCTACCAGCACAAAATGGGGGCCGTATTTGCACCCACTGAGAGGGAAGACAAACTCACCTACTACAGAGACATCCTACGTAGTCAGTTGGCCAATGTCTATCTGCGCTATCGTCCATCCTCTTGCAGGTCTGACTTGGGGGGCTATCTGCGCTCACCTTCCACTGCCATGGCTGCGGTGGTGGCATACTTCTGCGCTCACTTTCCACTACCAGGAGGAGGTGGCATATCTTGACATGCCCAGGCCAACACACCTTGAAGATCCGCTGGACTTCTGGGCAGCCAAACTTGATTTGTGGCTGCAACTTGCAGAGTTTGCCCTGGAAAAGCTGTCCTGCCCGGCCAGTAGTGTGCCATCAGAGCGGGTGTTTAGTGTGGTGGGGCCATAGTCACCCCATGGAGAACTCGTCTGTCCACGAAAAATGTGGAGAAACTGACCTTTGTGAAAATGAATCAGGCATGGATCAGCCAGGATTTCCACCCACCAATGCCTGATGCATCAGAGTAGATTGACCATGGTGCCACACCAACACTTCACAAATAGGCATAGTGCCAAACAGATTTATGGCACTCCTCCCAAGTTGCAAACATTCCTCCGCATCAAACCTTTTTTCACCCATCTTCATCACCAGGGACTGGAATTTCCACCCACCGCACCACTCTGTCACCGGGTCACTTTCAGGACTCCTGATGCTGCTGATGCCAGCTCCAGTCTGTCTCATACTGACACCATATGTTCAGATCATGCTGATGCCAGCTGTAAGCTGTCTCATACTGCCACCATATGTTCTCCTCATGCTGCCACCACCTCCAGGCTGTGTCATTCAGCCACTATTTGTTCTAGTCTCGCTGCCGCAAACTCCAGGCCATGTCATTCAGCTGCTATATGCTGCCGCCAACTCTAGGCTTTGTCATTCAGCCACTATGTGGTTTCTCATGCTGCCGCCAACTCCAGGCTATAGAAAAAAAGAAAAGAGGTGGAGGCGATCCTTGTGGAGTAAAATCACTTCAATATGGAGGGAAGAATGGAGGGAAAGATCACCGCTCACCCGACATAGTTGTATAGCCCATACAAAACAATGGAGATGGCATAGATTAACAATCCGCGATCTGCAGCCTTCCTGATGTGAACAGTAATGGACAGAGCGGGCTTCTGGTTCAGGAATTAATCGGCGCTGACCGGGATAAGGACACCAACCAAGTAGGATACCTTCAAGGAGGGATTTATTGTAGGTGATGCAACGCGTTTCACCACGCATGCGTGGCTTCCTCAGGCATGCAAATCATCAGTAACAGCTTGGTTTTATGCGCCGGAATTAACCCTTGCATATCACAATTAAAATATAGACAAAAACACGTATAAGGGGTAACAGAAAAAATATATATACATAGGGATAAACATATCTATACGGTAACAAGGTAAAAAAGCACATTTTTAAAATTATATGTATGGAACACGTATAAAACCGCATAATGTGTATAGAGGAGTAAAAGGAAGTTCTTACTCGGGACACTCAATCTAGTTAAAAAGTTACAAGTACAGGACCTATCTAAAAAGGTGATTATATTATGATTTCCAATTTTGTAGTATATATTTTTGGGGAAACTCGAAATATTCAATTATTATTTTGCTTTATTATTATATTGCCAAATATATTGTTATAATGTATATGACATCATACACACCATAACATCATATCATATTATTTATTTAAATTAGTGTATGCATACAGATATATACTTACCAACCATCTAGTTTATTACATTATTTGCAAAAAAATAGTAGTTATATAATATCTGGATGCAATCAATTAACGTACATTCTCTGTGGTCTCATTGAGACCACCCGGGACCAAAGTAGAGAGTCTATGTATCCAGTAGGATTCTCTGTTAACTAAACGTTGGAAGCGATTCGGAGTATTCTGCGGAATACTTTCAATAATAGTCAATTTGAAAGAGTCCATGGAGTTATTATGTACGACCGAGAAATGTCTCGAGACTCCGTGGAACATAAAACCGTGAGTAATATTAAAATGATGCTTGTTTATGCGTGACCGCACTGTCTGCACAGTGTGGCCCACATACTGTAAATGACAACCGCATGTAATCAAATATACTGCAAAGATGGAATCGCATGAAACTGTACCTTTAATAGGAAAGGTTTTTCCAGTTTGTGATGATTTAAATTCCATAGAAGTCTCTTTAATTAGGCCACAGCAGAGGCAGCAACTCTTGCCGCAGGAGCTGCAAGAGGATGTTGTCTGAACTGGGACCAACCCGGAGCCATGGAATCTACCAGGTGCCAGAAGATTTTGTAAATTACGGGCTCTTCTATAAGTAATCTGAGGAGTGTGTGGAATGGATGTTTTGAGAATAGGATCACTACTAATAATGGGCCAATGTTTAGATTTTTATTTGTTTAATATTGGAAGATTCGTTGTTAAAATTGGTTATAAAATTAAACCTAAATGTATCTACAGATGTTTCTGATTTTATACGGGGAGTTGCTAGTTCTGATTGATCTTTATTTTTAACTTTATTGTAAGCCGCCTGGGTAAGAAGTCTTTTGGGGTAACCTTTTTCAAGGAAACGTTCCCTAAGGACAGCAGCCTGCGCATGAAAATCTTAATCGGTGGAACAGTTCTTGCGTATACACAGGTACTGCCCGTAGGGAACGCTCCTGAGCCAACTGGGATAATGTGCACTGTCATAGTTGATTTAACTATTCACGTCCACCTTTTTAAAAAAGGTTTTCCTGATGATCTTATTTTCAATAGTTTTACAAAGTTCTCAGTCAAGGAACTGAATAGAGGCAGTAGAAAAGTGCATAGTAAAACGAATGTCCCAATTGTTAGCATTCAGGTTGTTCACGAATTCAAACGCTTGGGCTTCGGTACCAGACCATAAAATGAAAAGATCGTCTTCATAAAGACGAAAATAACTAACATAACAAAAAAGAGGGGACTGTGCCATTATCAGGGACTCGAATCGCCCCATGAATTATATACCTACTATTTTTCTATTTTTTGCAAATAATGTAATAAACTAGATGGTTGGTATGTATATATCTGTATGCATATACTAATTTAAATAAATAATATGATATGATGTTGTGGTGTGTATGATGTCATATACATTATAACATAATATTTGGCAATATAATAATATAGCAAAATAATAATTTAATATTTTGAGTTTCCCCAAAAATATATACTACAAAATTGGAAATCATAATATAACTCATCTTTTTAGATATGTCCCGTACTTATAACTTTTTAACTAGATTGAGTGTCCTGAGTAAGAACTTCTTTTTACTCCTCTTTACATACAGTTTTATACGTGTTCCATACATATAATTTTAAAAATGTGCTTTTTTACCTTGTTACCGTATAGATATGTTTATCCCTATGTATATATTTTTTCTGTTACCCCTTATAAGTGTATATATTGTAGTGATCCATGTGTTTTTGTCTATATTTTAATTGTGATATGCAAGGGTTAATCCCGGTGTATAAAACCAAGCTGTTACTGCTGATTTGCATGCCTGAGGAAGCCACGCATACGTGGTGAAACGCGTTGCATTACCTACAATAAATCCCTCCTTGAAGGTATCCTACTTGGTTGGTGTCCTTATCCCGGTCAGCGCCAATTAATTCCTGAACCAGAAGCCCGCTCTGTCCAACTCCAGGCTGTGTCATTCAGCCACTATGGGAGACATTTATCAAAGCATTTCATAGGTTTTTTTTTTTGCTTAAAATTGTCGCAAAAAAGTCGCAAGTGCGACTACGCTCTTTTTTCTGCGACTTTTTGCATGTTCAGTGTCCTAAGCAAAAAAAAAAAATCTTGCTTACCAAAGCAAAAAGTGATTTTTGACTTGCAGTGGTCAGAGATTTATCAAGTGTGAAAGTTGCGAAAAAGTTGCATCACATGAAAAAACCTACTAAATTTACTCCAGCTCAGACATGGAGCAGAAAAGCCACTACCAAAGCGAAAAAAGAAAATGTGTTTAAGTGAAAGAAATTTATCAACAGGCTGAAAGCAGTAGTAAGAAAAAAAAATAGTAAGAAAAAAAATAACTAAAAAAAAGGAATACATAAGCAAACATTGATAAATGTCCCCCTATATGGTTTCCTCATGTTTCCGCTAGCTACAGGCTATGTTATTCAGCCACTATATGGTCTCCTCATGCTTCCGCCATCTCCAGGCTGTGTCATTCAGCAACTATATGTTCTCCTCATGCTGCCACAAACTCCAGGCTGGGTCATTCAGCTACTATATATTGCCGCCAACTCCAGGCTGTGTCATTCAGCCACTATGTGGTCTCCTCATGCTGCCCCTAACTCCAGGATGTGTCATTCAGCCACTATATTGTCTCCTCATGTTGCCACCACCTCCACTCTGTGTCATTCAGCCGTGATATGGTCTCCTCATGCTGCCGCCACCTTCAAGCTGTGTTATTCAGCCACTATATGGTCTCCTCATGCTACTGCCACCTCCGGGCTGCGTCATTTAGTCGCTATATGTTCTCCTCATGCTGCCAGAAACTCCAGGCTGTGTCATTCAATCACTATATGCTGCCGCCAACTCCACGCTATGTCATTAAGCCACTATATGTTCTCCTCATGCTGCCGCAAACTCCAGGCTGTGTCATTCAGCTACTATATACTGCTGCCAACTCCAGGCTTTGTCATTCAGCCACTGTGTGGTCTCCTCATGCTGCCCCCTACTCCAGGCTGTGTCATTAAGCCACTATATGGTCTCCTCATACTGATGCCACCTCCAGGCTCTGTCATTGATGCCGCTCTGTGACAGTGATTCTAACAGAGACGCCTCTGATCTGCATGTCATACTGAATAACAGTATTATTTCACTAACCCAGCACACACCCTATGCATGTTACAGCAAGGTAAAGTGTTCTACACCCCTATTGAGGATCTCTGTAGGCCAGAAATAGTCATTTTCTAATAACAATTTGCCACAAATAAATTCGGACCAAAACTATGTTTTTTTTTTTTTGTTTTTTTTTTAATTCGGCAAATCTCTAGTATTTACATACGGAGAATACATTTACCTTTTTCACATTGCACATTGCTGAAAACCTTTGAAACATTTATTGCCAAAACTGAAAATAGTTAATTGTTTCAGAAAGTTAAGTTCTTTATGATCCAGTATATAAATGTTTTTAACTTTGTTCTTCAATACAGCTAGTTTATTTCAGTTCCTTATGATTTATTATGGAAAAAAGATTGAAAAAATATGAATGTGTTGACAAAGAAATTCTGTACAATAATGACTTTAGTCAAAATATTTACTGTACCATTGATTTCGTTTGGAGGAAGACAGCCAAGGCACAGTAAAAATCCTCCTGTATATTGGCCCATATAATTCATACAAGTTCACTTCTATTGGAATAAAGTAGCGTAAGTTTTAACATTGCATGCATAAAATGAGAGAGATGGAGTCATAAAAGAAAAGCTTTTACACCTACCATATCAAATACCGCACAAATGTCTCTGTTCATGTCTGTTTCTTCATGCCTCTAAGATAAGCCATCTCAGTAGGAACCGCCCACTCATTGGGGGACACCACTTTGGCTAATCATTCACTTAGCAGGATTCACTTAGCAGGCAGTACCTGCTGAGACTGCTCGTCATGAAAGAAGGGAGAAATGCTGACAAGCTGGGACAGGGTAATGTCATATCAGGCATTGTGGGTGAGCAGGGGAGGTTAGTATGACTTTTGTTTTATTTTATACTACCTGTAACCATGGTAAAAAAAAAATGTTTATGCTTTTAAACCCTTTAAATTCATATACTGTAACCTTGCTGGCTCATTTAGTGATTGTTTTTAGACATCATTGTTGTAAACATATCCTTGTAATATTTAATTAATTAATTAACTGATTTACAAATGCTCTTACTCATTACCATATATTATGGAATTAAATAACCAACAATTTCCAATAAAAAAAATATCACAGTTTACATTTTCCTAATTTAGATACATAGACATTTTTTTTAAAGAGCCAAGGCAAGTGCTCTCTATCACCCAAAGTGCAAGAAAAAGTGCAAACATATCACACTAAAAAAACTTTACGTGTGAATATACCCTTAAGATCATCACAAAGACTAGATTTAGTCCCTATAGGAAAGGGCAAGTCTAAAATGTTTGCTAAATTTCAGTATCCAAGCCTTAATAAATTATGGGACAGGCCAAGTGTTACTGACACTCACATTCTCTTCTATCTGTCTCTGTTTCTCCTCTCTTTATTTGTTGCCCTGGGCCAATCAATCTATATACAAAAATATAAATAAATAAATAAATAAGTACTGGTGCTACCAATTTATAAAAGATGGTGTGTTTGTTTGTAATTCTTTCTTAAAAACTGAAATAGTGCACAAAGCCAAGGGGGAAAATCGTCCCCCTCAGGGTCACTGGATAACGTCGTATGCGGCCCCTATTCCTATACCGCCAAAAGAAAATGCATATGTGTAAGTATTAGGTTTTATACAGTGTTCATATATTTAAAACAATGTGTACAAAAGTACAGGAGATGTATTGAACCTACCTAATACTGCTCAACTTGATAGTGATCTGAGATATCTGTGTGTAGCTGTATGTAGATAATGTGCATCTATAGGAAATGAACAATGCTAGTAGTCATATGCAAATAGGGTAAGCATTTTTGAGAGTAAGGGGATACTTTATTCCTGGTATCTCACCTTGATATTGTATAGTCCATATAGGTGTGCTGGTATCCAAATCCTATTTGCAGTTAAATTCCCAATTTTGGATTAGATGGATTGTTCCTTCTGTGTATTAAGATACATTTTATGAGAAATACAGGGGTTTCTTAAGTGTCCCCTTCCAACATGCCCAGGTGTTTAATTTAGTACCTGATGTACTCCTGATGAACTGGAGTTCAGGACCTTGCAGGTCTGGTATTCAAACCTTGCGGGTCCGGTATGAAATGTTCTAATGTTCACTTCATAAATGGAGCTGGTCGTGAGACTGCCCCGGCCGGTGGCATCTCTACCATACTTGGTTCCTCTAAGTTGTACGTTGGTAAATTAGTTGCCGTCGGTTATTCTAATCTATATGTAGGACACGGGGAAAATTTAGTTATATATCCAGGGGGGGGGGGGATGAGCTGGGTTTCATTTTAGAATTTTCTGCTACGTTTAGCAAAACAGATTTTTTAGACTTGTAAATTTATATCAAGGACAATAAAATTGAGACCAAAATATTCCACAAGCCCACAGATAGTAACAGTTTCATAAGGAAAATGAGCTGCCACGTGCCAATTTGGTTGGCAAATATCCCACGTAATCAATTTATCAGGGCACACCGAAACTGCACAAGAATGGAGGAATATGAACAAAAAGCAAAAATCAAAAAAAAAAAACTAAAAACTAAAAATCTAAAAGAAACATTCCAAAACAGAGGATATGAAGAACAAACACTTAACCAAATAAGTAGGGAAGTGGCATCACTAGAAAGGGAAACACTATTTAAAAATAGAAATAAAAACAAGGAAAAGAAAGAAGAGGAAAAATAAATATCAAACTACCAATCATTACACCCTACTCAAATCAACGCTATCTGTTTAAATGAATAATCAGGAGATATTGGGACACTCTGAAAAATTATAATATAATTGGAGAAAAATATTGGATGGATAATTCAAAACCCATCTTGTTCATAGAAAATGGTGACATAAAGAAAACTATAAGCAAACTATATGCAAAAAATTGTATATTGGTTGAACAAAGAGACTATCTCTGAGCATCTCCACAATATCCTCAAAAGAGGATGTGATGGACACCAATTATCTGTACATTATAGGGATAAACATGAATCTAAATGAAAGTTTTTTGTGGGATAGAGAAAATTACATCACATTGCTGGGGAGGAAATTATATTGTCCGTATGGCCAGAGAGGAGGCTAAATGTTTCTTTGAATTCAACACGGGAGCCCCGCATGGGCTCAATACTGACTTTGAAATGTTTGGTTTCCTGGAGGATTAACACTAAGAATACATTCCTTAGGATTTTAACTTAGGTGTGTATGTTAAACCCCTTAAGGACATGCACTGTAAATGCACGGCGCTGCTTAGCACATCTTAGCGCACAACGCCGTACATTTACGGCGCAGTGTTCTGAGATCGCCCCATCACCGGACACGTGATCGGGCCGGGATGGCTGCTGTTATGTAACGCCGTGATTCGCTGTGATTCGCTAGTCAATTCTGACCGTCGAATTACCGATCTTCCGGCCAATCGGGTCTCTGGAGACCTGGCGACCCAGAAGATAAGGGTCACTAATGCAGTCTAAGACAGCGCCAATCACCCTTGAGTTTCAGTAGGGAGGTGGCATGGGATCCACCTCCCGATCGATGTGATTGCACGGTCCCAATGACCGTCCAATCACTGCATCTGCGGGGAATATGAAATCTCGTTCCTCATTGCGCACTCATTGCAATTTGGATCAGTGAGCAGAGCGGAGCTACAGGACCCCGACTTGTTGCGGGCACGTTGGGACTTGCAGTGCGCCAGCAAGATTGGTGGTGAGTGGTGAGTGACACGTTACAGGAGGCAGGAAGAGGTTAGGCAGGGAGAAAAAAATTTCAGTTTGCAGCTCCACCTTTGCACTGTCTGGGGGTCACCTGACTGACCCAGACAGTACTTTAGGGTGCAGCTGCCTCACCCCATTTTTTTGGGGGGGTGTAGCATTTTTTTCTTTCAATTTTTATCTGCTTTTTTTTTGGGTGACCGTGGTCCGTGCCACCAATAAGTTTTTGGTGTTGCGTGGCCGGACCCTGATTGCTGATCAGTAATCTTTTTTACTAATCAGCTTTTTGGGGGTGTATTCCTTTTTTTTTTGTGTTTTTTTTTTCATTTTTTGGCATTTTTTTTTATTGTTAAAAATGTTAAAAACACAACACTACACTACACTACACTCTTTGAAATGAAGTGCAAAACACACATACCCGTAGATACCTACATTAACCCCTTCCCATTACAATGGGTATATTCGGTGGAGGAGGCATACGCTTTTATTGCATCCGCCAGTGAAGGAGAAGAGGAAGAACCTTATTTTTACCTCCTCCCCCTCATCATCAAGTGATGATGAGCCCCCAAGAAGGCAGCACCGCAGGGCAATGCCAGTAGAGGCCCCAAAACTAGCATCCCTCTTCCCAGTACCAGTTTCCCTGTCCCCATGCTAGTGACCCTGTCCCGCTTACAGATTACTCCGTCTGGACCTCAGTTCCGAACAATTATGAGCCATGGATTCCTGGGTTTGTGGGACATCTAGGAATCCAAATTGACACAACAGGCCTCACTGAAATAGACTTTTTTTTTTTTTTTCTGTGAAGACTGTCAATTTGATGGTTGCACAAACAAATATTTACGCCCAACAATTTATGACCCAAAACCCCGACAGTTTTTTTTGGCTAGGTCAGACAAATACACTTCAAACTTAACTGGTCCCTCAAAAATTCAGATTTTGAAATTTTTGTGAACATTTTGAAAATTCCTGCTATACTTTGAAGCTCTCTAATGTCTTCAAAAAGTAAAAAATATTTCAACTTTATGATGTCAAGATAAAGTAAACATATTGTATTTGTGAATCAATATATAATTTATTTGGAATATCCATTTTCCTTACAAGCAGAGAGTTTCAAAGTTAGAAAAATGCTAAATTTTCTAAATTTTTATGAAATTTGGGGATTTTTCACCAAGAAAGGATGCAAGTAGCGACAAAAATTTACCACTATGTTAAAGTAGAATATGTGATGAAAAAACATTCTTGCAATCAGAATGATAGTAAATCCTATATACACACTGGAACACCAATTTTATACATAAATAATAAACTTTATTGAGAACATCATTTAATAAAAACAATTAAAATGGACAGTATAGCCAGACAAAAAAGGAGTTGGTAGGGCAGGTAGTATATTGTTGGTTAGTATAAATGCAGAAGTGCAAAATATGACATAGTTATTCTTAACTATAGAGTAGAGCCACCAGTATAACAATAATTATAAGTTACACATCACAGTCATATAAAAAATTGCACCGCAAAGCAAACCTAACCTAAAGAAGAAGGTCACTGCATATATAGCCTCCAGCGAGTGGTCAGGAGAAAGGGGAAAGACAAGTAATGGTGTGCAATTGAAGCACAGAGTATCAACATTACCATAAAGCTTCCCCACTCACAAAGCACAGGCTGGGAGACATAGACAGTGTACCTACCTACACAACACCAGTACCCCAACGTCGTTTCGCCGTTTGGCTTCCTCAGGGAGTATGACCTAGTCTAGTTTGTGGGGGTATATATACAACATATCAGCCAATAGGGATTTATGAGTAAATAATTAGAATATAGTTCACCTGGATCGGTGACATGGTCCCGGTATCTGGCGCCATCTTGGTGCGCATCGCGCATGCGCGATGACAAGGTGCGTCCACCATCGTCATCCCGCGAGACAGAGGGAGTAATCCGCGCGTGCGCGGTGCGCACCAAGGATAAAGGTATTAGCATCCGAAAAGACACGAGCGGATATCATAGCATATCCTACCCAGAATAATCAAGTAATAGTAAATAAAGGAAAGAGGCGCCATTAAGAAACAAAAAATAGAAGAAAAGAAAATGCAGAGAACAAAACTCAGAAGGGAGCGCACCGCATATGTATGCATGTGTCAGGCTACAAGATATATCCAGGCCACTCATAGAATAGAGGCAGTGCAACGGCCAGGCACATACACACACACACCCCATTGGGGGTTCAATCCCCATTCCAGGAGAAAAAAAATTTTATATATATTTTTTTATTTTTTCTCTTTGTTACAATAAAATAGTGAGGAGTGCCACTAAAAGTGCAAGTGAGTATGGGTGAGACATGCATAAGAAAAGTGTGAAAAAAGTGAAAAGACTGTGCAAAAAAGGTGACACATTCAAGATAATAAGCATATTATTGCTATGTTGCTGACTAAAACCTTCGCTAATAAAAACGAAAAAAGAAAAAGGGGGTTATGTGATAAGTGTATATAAGTGAAAATATGTGGTTGGTTGTAGTGTATGGTGAATGATTGACGTATATAAAAATAGTTGTATAGTAGATACAGATAATATATGTGCAAACATAAGTGTTAGTGATACTAAGTGGGAGAGGTGATGTACCCCATAGCATACCGTGTACTAAAGGTGTATGAACAATATAAACATTTTTTATATAAAAATTAGATAATTAATGACTATATGTATAAATGTCAAAGTGTATCAGACAAAACGACTGTTAATCAACACCTCAAAAGACAGAAGATATATCAATAATTTTATTCAACAATACTATGTATGACAGTAATTCATATAGTACCCGGTTACTGGTGGCCCTACTCAATAAAGTGACAAGTGCTTTGCTGCTGATGGTCATCAATGCTCTCTTCAAATTTCCAGACTCTTACGGATACGAGACCAATTTTCAAACCCTATAAAGTGTGAAAAAGATGTATATGTATATATATATAATAAAAAGAAAACAAGAAAAAAGTAAAAAATAAAGAAAAATTCTTAAAATTTTTTAAAAATAATTAGGACCACAAAACTAAAAAGGATCAGATAGCAATAACTGGTATTGATAGAAGAGATAGTAGAAGGTCATACTATCACGAAAAATCACAAGTATGAGGCAAAACTATTATATTCATTAAGGCCAAAAGGAGTAGTGGTTCTCAACTTGTAGATCCACATAGTTTCCTTCTGTGCCAAAGTCTTTCTCCAATTCCCCCCCCTTGGTCCAGGTACCACTCTATCGATGCCTCTCACCTTGAAGAGGGTGCTGTTACAATCATGATACTGACGAAAGTGGCGGGGTATGGTCTTTAGCTTCTGTAGATCTATTTCCTCCTTGGCTGCTTCAATTCCTAAAACATGTTCCCGTATTCTCCGACGGAATTCCCTGCAGGTAAGTCCAACATAAATCATGTTACAAGGACAGGTGGCGTAGTAGATTACTCCTGTGGTAATACAAGTAATAGGGTGTGTAATCACATATCTCTTGTCTGTACTCGAATTCCAAAATTCATTTGTGGTTTCTACATTTGGACAGGCTACACACCCCCCACAGGGTTTACAACCCCATTTTGGTCCCTTTGACCCAAATAATCGCCGCACTGGTTGTCCTCTATGATGGCTGTGGACCAGCATGTCTCTAAGGTTCTTTGATCTCCGGTAGGTAATTGAAGGTTTGTGTGATATATATTGAGACAATATCGGGTCCATTTGTAAGATTGGCCAGTGTTTGCACAGGGCTCTTTGTAGTTGACGCCACCTGGTGTTGTAAGTAGATATGTATCTTACCTGATCATTTCCCTTTTTCCTCTTGGACTGGGTAAGCAGATTGCCTCTTGGTGTGTCCTTGGCTCGTGCATAGCCTCTGGTGATATCCCTTTCTTGATATCCCCGTTCCTTAAAGCGTAGAGACAGATCATTAGCTTGTTTTTCAAAATGTTCATCCGTCGAGCAAATCCGTCGGATTCGCAGAAACTGACCTGTCGGGATATTGGAGACAAGTGCATGGGGGTGAGAAGAGGAAGCGTGAAGAAGAGTATTGGTAGAGGTTTTTTTACGATACACATCTGTTGAGATATAGCCATCTTGGTCAACATCAAACAGTACATCCAGGAACTCCATTTTCGACCTCCCCCATTTATAGGTCAATTTTATGTTTAGTTCATTAGTATTCAGATATGTCATAAACATAAAATTGACCTATAAATGGGGGAGGTCGAAAATGGAGTTCCTGGATGTACTGTTTGATGTTGATCAAGATGGCTATATCTCAACAGATGTGTATCGTAAAAAAACCTCTACCAATACTCTTCTTCACGCTTCCTCTTCTCACCCCCATGCACTTGTCTCCAATATCTCGACAGGTCAGTTTCTGCGAATCCGACGGATTTGCTCGACGGATGAACATTTTGAAAAACAAGCTAATGATCTGTCTCTACGCTTTAAGGAACGGGGATATCAAGAAAGGGATATCACCAGAGGCTATGCACGAGCCAAGGACACACCAAGAGGCAATCTGCTTACCCAGTCCAAGAGGAAAAAGGGAAATGATCAGGTAAGATACATATCTACTTACAACACCAGGTGGCGTCAACTACAAAGAGCCCTGTGCAAACACTGGCCAATCTTACAAATGGACCCGATATTGTCTCAATATATATCACACAAACCTTCAATTACCTACCGGAGATCAAAGAACCTTAGAGACATGCTGGTCCACAGCCATCATAGAGGACAACCAGTGCGGCGATTATTTGGGTCAAAGGGACCAAAATGGGGTTGTAAACCCTGTGGGGGGTGTGTAGCCTGTCCAAATGTAGAAACCACAAATGAATTTTGGAATTCGAGTACAGACAAGAGATATGTGATTACACACCCTATTACTTGTATTACCACAGGAGTAATCTACTACGCCACCTGTCCTTGTAACATGATTTATGTTGGACTTACCTGCAGGGAATTCCGTCGGAGAATATGGGAACATGTTTTAGGAATTGAAGCAGCCAAGGAGGAAATAGATCTACAGAAGCTAAAGACCATACCCCGCCACTTTCATCAGTATCATGATTGTAACAGCACCCTCTTCAAGGTGAGAGGCATCGATAGAGTGGTACCTGGACCAAGGGGGGGGAATTGGAGAAAGACTTTGGCACAGAAGGAAACTATGTGGATCTACAAGTTGAGAACCACTACTCCTTTTGGCCTTAATGAATATAATAGTTTTGCCTCATACTTGTGATTTTTCGTGATAGTATGACCTTCTACTATCTCTTCTATCAATACCAGTTATTGCTATCTGATCCTTTTTAGTTTTGTGGTCCTAATTATTTTTAAAAAATTTTAAGAATTTTTCTTTATTTTTTACTTTTTTCTTGTTTTCTTTTTATTATATATATATACATATACATCTTTTTCACACTTTATAGGGTTTGAAAATTGGTCTCGTATCCATAAGAGTCTGGAAATTTGAAGAGAGCATTGATGACCATCAGCAGCAAAGCACTTGTCACTTTATTGAGTAGGGCCACCAGTAACCGGGTACTATATGAATTACTGTCATACATAGTATTGTTGAATAAAATTATTGATATATCTTCTGTCTTTTGAGGTGTTGATTAACAGTCGTTTTGTCTGATACACTTTGACATTTATACATATAGTCATTAATTATCTAATTTTTATATAAAAAATGTTTATATTGTTCATACACCTTTAGTACACGGTATGCTATGGGGTACATCACCTCTCCCACTTAGTATCACTAACACTTATGTTTGCACATATATTATCTGTATCTACTATACAACTTTTTTTTATATACGTCAATCATTCACCATACACTACAACCAACCACATATTTTCACTTATATACACTTATCACATAACCCCCTTTTTCTTTTTTCGTTTTTATTAGCGAAGGTTTTAGTCAGCAACATAGCAATAATATGCTTATTATCTTGAATGTGTCACCTTTTTTGCACAGTCTTTTCACTTTTTTCACACTTTTCTTATGCATGTCTCACCCATACTCACTTGCACTTTTAGTGGCACTCCTCACTATTTTATTGTAACAAAGAGAAAAAATAAAAAAATATATATTAAAAAATTTTTCTCCTGGAATGGGGATTGAACCCCCAACGGGGTGTGAGTGTGTATGTGCCTGGCCGTTGCACTGCCTCTACTCTATGAGTGGCCTGGATATATCTTGTAGCCTGACACATGCATACATATGCGGTGCGCTCCCTTCTGAGTTTTGTTCTCTGCATTTTCTTTTCTTCTATTTTTTGTTTCTTAATGGCGCCTCTTTCCTTTATTTACTATTACTTGATTATTCTGGGTAGGATATGCTATGATATCCGCTCGTGTCTTTTCGGATGCTAATACCTTTATCCTTGGTGCGCACCGCGCACGCGCGGATTACTCCCTCTGTCTCGCGGGATGACGATGGTGGACGCACCTTGTCATCGCGCATGCGCGATGCGCACCAAGATGGCGCCAGATACCGGGACCATGTCACCGATCCAGGTGAACTATATTCTAATTATTTACTCATAAATCCCTATTGGCTGATATGTTGTATATATACCCCCACAAACTAGACTAGGTCATACTCCCTGAGGAAGCCAAACGGCGAAACGACGTTTGGGTACTGGTGTTGTGTAGGTAGGTACACTGTCTATGTCTCCCAGCCTGTGCTTTGTGAGTGGGGAAGCTTTATGGTAATGTTGATACTCTGTGCTTCAATTGCACACCATTACTTGTCTTTCCCCTTTCTCCTGACCACTCGCTGGAGGCTATATATGCAGTGACCTTCTTCTTTAGGTTAGGTTTGCTTTGTGGTGCAATTTTTTATATGACTGTGATGTGTAACTTATAATTATTGTTATACTGGTGGCTCTACTCTATAGTTAAGAATAACTATGTCATATTTTGCACTTCTGCATTTATACTAACCAACAATATACTACCTGCCCTACCAACTCCTTTTTTGTCTGGCTATACTGTCCCTTTTAATTGTTTTTATTAAATGATGTTCTTAATAAAGTTTATTATTTATGTATAAAATTGGTGTTCCAGTGTGTATATAGGATTTATTGTTAGTCATCAACACACTCGACTTTAAATATATTGGTATTATTTTGCCCTTTCTTTGGATTTATAATCAGAATGATAGGTAAAAGCATCCCAGAGTTATTAATGCTTAAAGTGACAGTGGTCAGATTTGCAAAAAAGGGCTGCGTCGTTAAGGTGAAAATTAGCTGCATCCTTAAGGGGTTAAAGGAACGTAAAATTAAAGAAACGTAAAAGAAGGAAACCCTTACCGGAATGGGGCAGAACTGGAGAAATGTCACTCAAAACTTGTAAACCTTTTAAGAAGAGCGGAGTGTCCAAGATGTACCTATCCCAGACAAAGGATGAAGACACTGCCTTCAAAACGCGTCATTTTTTTTTTTGACAATCCGTACTACCGTAGTGACGTCATCAACAACAACTAGTTTGCAAACGTGCAGCTTAGAGGAACCAGGTACGGTAGAGATGCCTCCAGCCGGGGCAGTCTCCCGACCTGCTCCATTAAAGAAATGAACACTAGGACATTTCATACCAGACCCGCAAGGACCTGAACCCCTGTTCATCAGGACCAGAGCACATTCTGCAATCTACAGGTACTAAATGAAACACCTGGGCATATAGGAGGGGGACACTTAAGAAACCTTTGTATTTCTCATAAAATAGATGTTAATATATAGAAGGTACAATCCATCTAATCCAAAATTCAGAATTTAACTGCACCCGTTGCTCAAATAGGATTTTGATACCAGCACACCTATATGGACTATACAATATCAGGGTGAGATACCGAGAATAAAGTATCCCCTAAAAATGTTACCCTGTGTGCGTATAACTACTAACATTGTCCATTTCCTATAGATGCACATTATCTACATACAGCTCTACATATGATCCAAACACAGATATCTCAGATCACTATCAAGTTGAGCAGTGATAGGTATTCATTACATATCCTGTACTTTTGTACACATTGTTTTAAATATATGAACATTGTATAAACTTACACATATACATTTCCTTTTGGCGGTATAGGAATAGAGGAAGCATACAACGTTATTCAGTAACCCTGAGGGGGAGGATTTTTCACCTTGGCATTGTGCACTGTTTCAGTTTTTTACATTGGTTGCACCAGTATTTACTTATTTATATATTTATATCTATTTATAAATGGGAGACAGGGACCCATAATTATACAGGGCAGCAACACACACACATATATATACACACACACATAGATATATTTCCATCTGATATATCCGAAGTTACTCATCCCATAGGAGCGCTAGTGAAGCATCCAGACCAATCTATATACAACTTAAAGTATGGGTAAACAGCTATAAGAAGTGGTACACTCACCAAGAAGAGTTTTATCACAAAGAACATACATTTCAATGCTTAGAATACTGGTTTAAGTTCAGTTAAATCTAAACTGCCTCTGTCAGAGTAATAAGCAAAAATACAGTTTCTGTGAATGTCATCCTGGGTTTCTAAGAGTTGGTTGTTAAGTAGAGCTGAACAAATCTCTCGGAATTTGTTTCTTGTCTCATTTGGAAAATCTTATTTTCAGATACAGATCCCAATTTGGATTGCTCTGCAATTGTACAGAAGCAGGGATTCCAATCATAGAGAGGAGTCCCTGCTCTTGCACAGTACAGTGAATAGCTGAGAAAGTGGAAGCCATGATGTATACAGCATCACTGTCTATCTCAGAATTACTCAGTGTATGGAAGCAGGGTTCAAAACAAATCTAAAACCAATCTAAAACTATTCAGATTCTAAGTTCAGAATTGATTTGCTCATCTGTATTGCGGTGATATTGGAAACAGCACGTAGTAAAGAACATTTATATTTCATGCACAAAATGTGTAGGAATTTTTATTTAATTATCAGATCATTCTCATCAGTAAAGAGAGTAAATTTAATAATTACATTATTATAAAAAATCTGCTTACATAATTCCCTAATGTAATCATTATGGTAGCTCAATACTGGGCTTCATTTTTTACTTTTTTCTATTTCCAAGTTATTACATGGAAATTTTTAATAAATCAGAAATGTGAGAACCTTTAGGTATTCAGAAATACACGAGTGGCTGTAGGAAGTTATTGAGTCATGTATCTCTGACAGTTTGTACAAGCGCTAAAGGTCACTTGGTGCTAACAATTTGGGAGACAATGTCGCTTGTCTTTGTAGGAATAAAGAATTGTGCGCTGAATTCCAATGTGCATTTAACCACCCTGGAGATCCTGAGAACACTTTTCAACATATTCATAAAATTCAAAGACATGACATAAAACAACATGACAGTAAATGAAACTAATACAATTTTTATTAAATAAAACTGTGTTCAGGAAGCAAAAATCATAGCAAATGTTTCCTCAGTATAATATCATATCGGTAACACCTGCATTACAAAAATAAATACAAATACAATTTAAAAGAAAATGGCCTAATGTAAAAAAAAATCACTTTTGACCCTCTGTCCAAACACATTTTAGACCTGTGATGATGTTCCCTACAATGCTTCCATATCCTTCCTGGATCCTGGTAAAGTGGATAAATTAAGTGATAAAACTTTCCCACGTGGAATTTAAATCTGGAAGAAGTAGTCAACAGGGCGTTCTGCACTGGGAACTAGTCATCACTTCCAAGGCTGTATTCATACCTATACTGCCATTGGTCCTCATAAACCAGAACTCATATATATATATATATATATATATATATATATATATATATATATATATATATCATAGCTTTATTGCAGACAAGTAAAACATAACAAGTGACATGTATCATTGCATTTAGAGATGTTTTTTGCTTGTCTATATTTAGCACAGTTTAGGGGCAGTGGAATTTTTTTGTGCCGTTGTGGAACTTTTCAAATATTTTGTCTTGCAGAACATCATTTATCTTTTTTTTTTTTTTTTACCATGCAGTGGTCATACATTTATTAATTGCAACTTTAATAAAAATGTGAACTCTTTTGCGCCAAGAGCAATATTGAGGAACAAATCTAAACCATCTACATTAAAGAAAGCACTGATTAAAATCAAATTTATCATTGTCATTGTGACTTTTTGATAAACATCAAAATCACTGTAAAAATATGGTGAGAAAAAATAAATACACTAGTCATCCATTAATAAATGTCAGCCAACAACTGTTCAAAATTCACATAAAACACTGTAGCTAAAAAAAAACATGATGTAGTTTACGCATTTTGGATCGTCTGATCCTTTAATGATATCTGATGTAAATTTTCATTAAAGGATCAGCTGATCCAAAATGCGTTAATTACATCATGTTTTTTCAGCTACTAGTTTTTATGTGAATTTTGCACAGCTGTTATGTTTAAATGGGTTATCCAGGAAAAAACTTTTTTTTAGATATCAACTGGCTCTTGAAAGTTAAACAGATTTCTATATTACTTCTATTAAAAACTCTTAATCCTTCCAGTATTTATGACCTGCTGAAGTTGAGTTCTTCTCTGTCTAAGTGTTCTCTGATGATACCTATCTCGGGAATTGTCCAGAGTAGAAGCAAATCCCCATAGCAAACCTCTTCTACTCTGTGCAGTTCCCAAGACAAGCAGAGATGTCAGCAGAGAGCACTGTTGTCAGACAGAAAAGAACAACTCAACTTCAGCAGCTGATAATTATTGGAAGGATTAAGATTTTATAATAGAAGTACTTTACAAATCTGTTTAACTATCTGGACCCAGTTGATTATTTTTTTCCCCCTGGAATACCCCTTTAACCTGTCTGCCAAAAAGCTATGTGCAGGCTTATATTGATTTCTTCTGACCAGTGCCCCGCGCCCAGTGGGAACTGACTTCTCCTGCATTGCTGTCTTGTGATTGATCATGCCTACTTAGGACTTCTCCGCTCCTCATCTGGTCCTGTAAAAGACTTGGCGAAGAGGACCTAAGAAGTCTGCCATGCCGGGGCTGTCAATCACACATAATCCCACCTAATTTTAAGATTGATGAAGTTTGACCTGTACAAATTTATTATTTATGGCCTACCTGAGGGCAGGCTTTCAATATTAAAATCCCAGAAAACTCCTCAATTGTTTTTCAGTATGTTAAAAGGAGTTATTCAAAAAGTACTGTTGCCCTTTTGTGGCCTGAAATCCCTTTCCCTGCTTACATCCACCTATAGAAATGCCATGGTCTATACACAGTGAGCTCCGATATTCTGATAAGGACCAGAAAATATGACCACAAATAAAGAGGTACAACAGGGAAATTTGTGTGCCCCTCTAACACAGCAATTCCTAAATGTCCAAAAATACTTAAAATTTTACTCAAAATACACTAAAATCAAAGGGGTTTTCCACTCACAAAGATGTAAATGTAAAGATGTAAAATAAAAACACATATATCATTGAATTAGTTGCTATCTAAACAATATTTCATGTTTGGGATTTTTGACATTTCATACTATAGATTAACAGAAAAATTCATTGGAGGGATTTGCAATAAAAATATTTATAAGGTCCATACCTTCGCCATGTAACTTAAGAATTAGTGAGCTGCCGATGACAAACTGTTAAATTCTCAGCATATACTGTGGTTAAAACAGTTACTAAACTTTAACTATTGCTCCAGCTTAAGTTTGTTTAATATATGGCAATATTTAAGGCTTCTACATATTCTACTGTGGGCGCATAATTATAGTAAAATCCTTAAAATCCTTTAATAAGTTAAGTGGCTTTTTCCTTTAAAAAAAGAGTCTAATACTTAATGCATATATTAAAAGTTTTACATTTCGTTATACCATTTCACAAATGGAAATTCCCAAGAATTTTACCTTTTGTATAGTGTTTAAGTGTGCTATTGGGATGACATAAGGTGTACTTTACAATGGATCATTTTTCAAAAGAAATAACCCTTATTTCCACTTCTTCAGTTAATTGTTAGATACTGATTGACATTCTATAAGAACTGTTACATTATTATAATGTAGAGCTTTCAAACATACTTGGTTAGGTCTTAAGTTTGATAAATGTATTAAGATGAAAATACACTTTCAATGTTTGTTTTCCTAAATGTTAATTAGGAGCAGATGGCAATATAAGATAAAGCTAAGGATGTAATTCATCTTCATTTTTATGCAGGTATGACTGCCATTTACCCACAGTTTCTAAAGTATCTATACTAAATAATAGATGGTTTTGAAATCACACACAATAAACCCTAATGGTTGTTTGAAAAAGTTTGGAAATATTGGTCCCAATGAAATTGTCTAATTGACCTTTTAAGGCGTTAAAGGGGTTATCCAGCATAAGGTGATTTTAGTACATACCTGGCAGACAGTAATGGACATGCTTAGGAAGGATCTGCACTTGTCTTGGACTAAATGGCTATGCTGTGAGAACACTGTGTCTAGCTTTCTGTGAACTTGTATTTTCTGTTTTCAGTTTTCTTGTTTGCCTACAAATCCCATGATACCATTTTCCTCCTTCCCACACATCAGCCCCCCCACCCATTGACACATAAATGATCTGCCGACCTGTGGTTTTCAATCAGAGTTCCTCCAGCTGTTGCATTACTTGCAGATTGCTCTCTCCACCCATTGAAGCAGACAGGCTCCCTGTCATCAGCTGACTAGTGAGTCAGGTCTCAATCCGCATTGCAAGCTGGGAAAAATCCGAGACAGCAGTCATATTGTATGCTGATAAAAATAAATATTGGGATGAAAAACACATAAGAATTGTGAGAAAACCATCACACACAGGTAAAGACACTATATTATGAACTATACTAACTTTACAGCCCCTGTAGCATAGTCAAATAAAAAAATTCTGGAATACCCCTTTAACCCCTTTCCTTGTTGGTGATTTTTCATTTTTGCACTTTTGTTTTTTCTTCCTCACTGTCTAAAAATCATAGCACTTTCAATTTTCCACCTAAAAATCCATATGAGTGCTTGTTCTTAAGGCCAATAATTTTACTTTGTAATACCATTAATAATTTCACCACAAAATCTATGGCAAAACCAGAAAAAAATTATAATTTGCAATTATAAATTGTAATTTTTAGTGGCTTTCTTTGCTATGCAGTGCAGTTTTTGGTACAAACTGCACCTTATATTTATTCTGTAGGTCCATACGGTGGCAAGGATACACAATTTATATAGGTTTGATTTTATTTTACTACAAAAAAAAATGATAACTACATACACCAAAATTTATACGTTGAAAAATATCTTCTTCTGACCCCATAACTGTTTGAGGACACATTTTTTTGCGCCGTGATCTGAAGTTTTCATTGGTACCATTTTTGTTTTGATCGGACTTTTTGATCACTTTTATTCATTTTTTATGGTATAAAAATTGACCAAAATACGCTATTTTTGACTTTGATTTTTTTTTACGTGTATGCCATTGACCGTGCGGTTTAAGTAATGATATATTTTTATAGTTTGGACATTTATGCACGCAGCAATACCACACTTTTATTTTTATTTACACAGGTTTTTTTTTAAATGGGAAAAGGGGGAAGATTCAAACTTTTATTAGGGAAGAGGTTAAATCCCATTTATTAACTTTTTATTACACATTTTTTTGCAATGTTATAGCCCCCATAGGGGACTATAACATGCGTTACACTGATCTCTTACACTGATCAGTGCTATCCCATAGCATAACATTGATGAGTGTTTCTGCCGCTTGACTGCTCCTGTCTGTATCTCAGGCATGGAGCAGTCATTCGGCGATCAGACAACGAGGAGGCAGGTAGGGATCCTCCTCACGTCCTGCAACGTCCTTTTGCAGCAAGGGGTTAAGGGCTTACATGGCTGAAACCCACCCTAAAACCATCTGCAACTGTTGCCATAAGTAATGTCAGTGTATCAGTGCATCAGTTAGCAACAGTTTTTGGCCCTGAAGGATTCAGCCCCCATTATTTCTGCATGGAATGCAGGTGCAAGATTAGTTCTCCCATCCGGCACTGGGCAGCTTGCCTGGCGAACTAGCATCCAAATTGAAATGCTAGATAAATGTGAACTGATCCATAAATAAATTCGATCCATTCTACTATCAGTTTTCCTCTGACACTTTTCTCCATTTGATGGTGGAGTTTGGAGATTGACAGGAGAATGTTACCTGCCTGACTGTATTGTGTTAACTGTAAAGTTTGGTGGAAAAGGGATATTTTTTATAAGTTATTAAGAGTTTGGCCAAGGCCTCTTAGTTCCAGTAAAGCTAAATGTTATGTTTTTAGCATACCAAGACATTTTGGACAATTGTTTGACCTAATTGAACACTTTTGACAAAATTTCCCCCAGGCACATTTCAATTTCCTATAGAAAGTCTTTCCAGAAGAGTGGAGGCTGTTATAACTGCCCAGGGGGATCAATCCCATATAAATACCTATGGGTTGATTGCAGGTATAAATGTGTAGGCATCCCAATATTAGTCCACATATATGTCCAATATAAGAGTAAATAGTAATCTTCAGCTCACCTCCCACTTGTCTTGCACGGATCCTCAGCCTGGCCTGGCTTAATATGCATAGCAAAGAAAGAGGATCCAGCAATCAATCCAGTCAATCCAGCAATTCCACTAAAACATCGATTTATTGGTCATTCACATTGAATAACCAATAAATCGATGTTTTAGTGGAATTGCTGGATCGACTTTCCTCTTTCTTTGCTATACCAATATAAGAGTACATCAGAATGTGGGATAGCATTATTATATATAAAAAAAAAAGCCTTTCTGAATATATTCATATCCAGGCACTTTATACATCAACACATGCCATTTTTACTGTCAAGCAGAATGAACAAAATGTTCCTTCTCTCTTCAAACTGCAGTCTGCTTTATTTTACTATACCTTTCTTTTGCTATATGTTTGGTCAATATACATAAGTATACTTTGCACAATGTCTATTGAAAAGTGCATCATCTGTGATGCAGTCAATAGCAGACATATACAACTGTATAGCCATGCAATTGTTCTCATCTGGGGGATACGTTCTACTGACTATTTCAAACTACCACTGAAATGCTCAAACATTGTATAAAACCAGCCAAAGAGATATTAGTCTGGAGTGCAGAAGAAAAAGAACCAATGAGCTAGCACAAAGTAAGGTGAGGTTTCCTTCAAGGGACCCAAAATTGTACAATTTGTTATTTAACAATGAATACACTTTAAATTAGACTAAAAAATATTTATTTTTCTCACCTATTTTGCTTTGGTTGTAGTTACCTGATGCAGTTTTACATGTACAGTAACTACACATTTTAATGTTAAAAGTGATGATGTCCCACAATGCTTTTCTAAAGCAAATCTATTCTTCCATCTAGCATCTATTCCATACATGCATGATATTTATACTGTAAATGCTTAATAAGATCTAGGAAGAGCATGTAATATAACATTTATCCTTGCCTAAGAGGCAAGTTCTTTCTTAATTGTTAACTTTGTTGCAATTAGCATGTCATTTTCTATACTTATATATTTTGCTCATGATTCTTTGTTTATACAGTGGTATCCTTATTAAAGGAGATATCCAGTGCTGAAAAACTTATCAACTATCCTAAGGATAAGGCATTAGTTTCAGATCATGGGGGGGTCCGACCACTGGGGCCCCCCGAAATCTCCTGTATGGGGCCCCGGCAATCTCCGGCTCTGCCATAGCGATGTATTGAGGCGGCGTGTCAGCCACCGCTTCGTGCAGTTGTTGACACCCGCTATCTGGCCAGCGAGCCGGGGCCCCATAAAGGAGATCGCAGGGGGTCCCAGTGGTCAGACCCCCCGCAATCTGAAACTTAGCCCCAATCCTTAAGATAGGGGATACATTTTTCAGGACTGGACTACCCCTTTAAGTTACCAGTTATAATGAGCGAGTGAATATAACTGAGCATTAAGGCAACAGTGTATGTCTAGTCACAGAGTGTATAGGGCAGAGTATAAATTAACACAAATTCAAATGTAATAAAATCCAACTTTTTATTTTTTATTTTTTTTTTGGGGGGGGGGGGGTGATTCTCCTGGACCAGACATGGTGAGTAAAGAAACACACTGACGTTGGGTTATGGATAACTGCCTTTTACTGAGTAGGGTGCAGATGTTATTACACGCCAACAGTATGGAGCGGAAGCAGTGTATCCCTTTGGGAGCTCTGTTGCCTTGTTGGGACTTATGGTGCTTTTCACCTACTTGATTAATACTGACTTGATATGAGACTAAAGATTATTTAGGCCAGCTAAGGTTCTGACAAGGTCCAATAGTTTTCTCCGCCACAGGGGATCACTTGCAGAATGGCTGGATAGGATTGAGAAGAGATTGGTTCTTGGACTTTCTTCAGAGCTTCTCCACACACCACTTCACTTCTTTACCACAGTTGAGCTCAGCTGAAACTAGCGTAACTCTTCTTCCACTACACTATGTAGTTAAGAATTTAGGGATTCCCATTGAGCAGGCAGGGTCACATAGTTTACACTACTCCTCCGCTCTTAAAGGTACAACACACATAAATAACATATTTTACAGTGCACCGTAGAAACATAATAAACATATGATAAAGTGCTTGAACAATAGAAATACAGCAGACAGTCACTTAGTGGGCCCAACACCTGTGCCGCAGGTCTGCCCGAGGATATCCGCAGCCCACAGGACAGCCCTTGGTGCTGGGACACCACAGTAGTAATGTAAAAATCTGTTTAACTTTCTGGCCCCAGTTTATATATATATATTTTTTTTTTCTCACCGAAGTACCCCTTTAAGGTCTAAACAGGTCTTCTCATGTAGCTAATATATTAAGAAAATTGTACAACATTAACATAACTTTATTAATTAATAATCCACATGCTAAAGGATCATCCCATCATAATGGAAAATATATTTTTATATTTCATACCTTGATATTCTATAGAAAAAAAAAGAATTGTCAATATTGGCACAATACAGAAAACTTCTAAGCTTTTTGGATATTAAACTGCAGCAAAATAATTCAGCTTTACGTTGCAGACTGCTAGCAATTTAGAATGAGTCAATTTAGATGAATTGTCTGGCAGCAGTGGAATGATTTAGCGTTATAAATTTTTTGGGTTTTATTTTTTTATTTATTCTCATTCTTTTAAATAATTAAAATGTACATTTCATTTTGTATATAAAGAAACAATGAAAAGTATTCTACATGAAAAAGTGTATTTGTTTATTAAGGACAATTTACTTGTTTTTGTTTGTTTTCTTTAACTTTTATCTCACCTGCACATGTACATTTACACACAGTTTGCATGATTTCCTTGAACTCAAAGGTATTTTTTTCCGCGCTTTTAGATTACAAAATAAGAAACAGACAATTATTTTAATTTCTAAATGAACTCTAGCAACATGCCAACATCTGCTTAAAGATAATTCCTGTACTGGATCATACCTGTCAGAACCAGCACAACACACACAAAAAAATGTATATGTTACTCGGTCTCTAACATGTATATTTCTCTCTCTAACCTCTCTTACCTGCCTGGTCCATGCTGCTAGTGCTGCAGTCTGGACTACGGTACTGCACACCCTCACTACCCGGAAGGGTGAGGGGCGGGCTGGTTCACATCCTCACTACCTAGTAAGCCTCCTCTTTGACATCTCATATCTGCCTAGGCTGTGCTGGCAGGGCTGCTGCCTGGACTCTAGTGCTGCTGACAGATGGAACCACAATAGTACCACCACAATCATAGTTTGAATAACAGAAGAAATGAAAACTACCACATAGGACAGTGGAGAGAGTGAGGGGGTCTGGGAGATAGCCTAGGTGAGTAGATGACAATGGATACAGCGTGAGGCTAGGGAGCCTAATGTTCCCCAGTCAAGAAGCACCATATCTACCTCAAGTATAGGTGGGGGGGTCGTCCTAAGGAGAGCATAGGAGTCTATCCCTTATTCTCCAGTACAGACCCTAAAGGCTAAGGGAGAGCACTGACTCACTAAATATTGCTATCTGTAGATTGTGGACATATATAATATAAGTGATAATGTATAGTGACAAGTAGTGAATATGAGAATTTCCCTTCATATAGCTTAATTTCCAGGTCCTATATGTCTTATGACATTAAAGTGAAAAAATATCTACTGCAAACAGAGGACTTTGTTGTACAACAGAGCACTTTCAAATACCATGGCTTGCTATAATGGAAATAGTACTACAAGTATTATTATAGGTCCCAATGATGTCCATTATCATTGGGACCTATACTTCTTCCCATATATGACATCTAATAGGGAAAGTGAAAATTGAGCAAGTATGACTACAACTGGACATGTGATGGAACTACAACCCCCACAATTTCTTAATATAAGACATTAGCCACAAACAAATATGGAACAATGAACCACAAGCTCAATCACATACTACTGTACACGGCACAAAAAAACATAAGAGCATACAGATAAACATGTACAGAAGGCACATCAGGGCAGCAAACAATGATGTAGTCAACAGTTCCTGCATGTTTCTCAAAACAGTTCTCAGGGAACTTGATAGAGTTGCAGGTTAAAAAAGTTTACCTTGGTGGCAGCTAGACGGCAAAATTGCATGGTGTAACAGTATGTTGCCTTGGTGCGATGGTCACACAAGAGCAGTTATTTTTAAATAAACTTGCAATGCTTATGTAATGTATAAATCTTGGTTTTATTTATTTATTTATAAATTTTACATACAATATGTTGCAGGCTATATTTTTAAAGGGGTACTCTGCTGCTCAGTGTTTGTCACGCCCCCTCTCATAGACTGGCATTGAGGGGATGGGGTGTGCCATCATGAAGTGGCGGGGCTATTATGTTATGAGCTCCTCGCACCTGCTCCTGTGTTCAGAACGGAGTACCCCTTTAATGCTTTCAGTCAATAGTCTATTCCCATAAAAAAAAATACAGCATGCTTTTTATTAGTTTGGTGAATGAAAAACCCCAGATTAGAGAATGGTCAAGATATGTTCAAATATAAATGCATTCATGTCTGATAGTCCACCAAAATTTTGAGTATGGCATTACATTTTCATCTAGATTGCATATAATTTGTAACCACACGCTATGAGATTGTGGACCAGACATACTGTAGCTCTGTCCTTCCTTCCCTGTTTCCAGCCTATCATCATCCTCCTACACCTTAGGTGAGACGTAGATCGGGCACCTGTTGATTGCCGGACCCATTCTACTGGGGTATCTATTATCACTTTTTTTTATATGTACCTCTTCTATCCTCCTTTATATTTTGGCCTTTCATTTATTTGAAATATTAACTGTTTGATTTACCTTACCAAGGTGTTCCCCTGATGAGTGTTGCCAATGTAACTTAAAACACATAGAGACTTCACACGGTTATAGACTTCTAGGGCCTTTTTAAAGTGGGAGGTAGGGGCAGAGGTAGCCCTTTTTGGGGTGAGTGCCCCGCTGGTTCCCTGTGCAAGTAGGTCTAGCCCACACAACAGCACGCATAGGGCTTACCAAGGACTGTCACTTATTCCCCTTACCTCTACCTGTTATGGTATGCTACTATTTTTGCTGGACTTGGGCACACCTTCTAGGACCACCACTATTGACACTCATGTGACAACAAAACAACATACAAGGTGAGAATAAAACATTTTTATTGCACTGATTCTCAAGTCACTTTCAATTGATTATTTGTTTTGTGATCATTGGCTGTGAGTCCATTGTCCCCTATGTTTGGCTTCCAGATTGGTACTACGTCATTGTTATGTTTTCCTTTTTGTCTGTGGGGGTATTTGTATCTTTGTAAGACTGAATTATTAAAAGTGAAGTTTTATACAGTCATTACCCCCTTGTATATATTTTGAGCTGCCTGGCTTTGGGGCTTTCCTACATTGTTATATGTACAAAGAAACAAATCCAGCACTTCCGGTGATGTGGAATAAAATCATGGCTTTATTGATTTCTTTAAAAATTATTGACCAACATGTACCAATGCAGCATAGCTCAGCTTGATGCATTTTGTGGTGCCCCACTTTATCAAAAGCATGTTTTTGATAAAGTGGGACAACACAAAATGCGTCAAGCTGAGCTATGCTGAGCTATTTTAAAAGAAGTCAATAAAGCCATGATCAGAGTGTGAGCTGAATTTTCTATTATTGTTGTATGTAGGTTTCTTTCATATATTTGTTTATAAAGTGGCTGTCCTATGTAGTTTACATTGTTGTCCACTTGTAATGATTTTTTTCCCTGAAAATCTGCAGTAATTTTTTATCAACAATTGCATGTGTTACATGGTAATTTTGCTGTGAATTTTGCTGTAGGTTTATGGGGAATTTCACCCTTATACATTGAAGAGGGGAAATCTGCTGTGAAAATCTCTGCTATTTCAGAACTACAACCTGTCTTTTAACCTTCAACCTGTTTCTGCTTCCAGTTAGATGTTCTGATCAGTATGCTTAATAAACTGTTATCCCAGTCTCAATATTGTGTCAGCTAGATCAATTATTGGCTCCCCAAAAAGACAGTAGACAGCCCCACCTCTTCCCCAGCAGACAAAGAAGTAGAAGTATAGCTATAATTTTACACATAAATACTGATAAATGATGATTTACTTGAAGCATCATGTTTACTGACACTTTTATTGACACATGGGTTTAGAGTAAATGCAGAGTTTATGAACTGTTACACTGTATTATCCAAAGAGCTTGGTATGATCAACCTGCATACTTAAAACAATTCAGCTCTGAAACCTATACTTAGCAAAGTCTAAGGGATTGCAGATTCGTTATCATCTGGAAAAGCAAGTAGGAGAGCTAATAGAGAAAAAGAAACTGGGTGTGGGACAAAAGCATGAATAGTCAGTAAGACATCCCAGAATGAAAGGCAATAGATAAGTCAAGCTATCAACTGGTCTTTACTATGTATTCAAACAGATTAAAGAGAATCTGACAACTTACTCAAATCCGTTCCTTACATGTAGCATTATTGTAGTAAATAGCTTTATTCCTAATGTGCTCCAGCAAACAAAGAAGGTGGGGAGCCAGCTGGCCGTGCTCCCCTGCCTCATATATATTCTGCCGCCCCTGCTTCACTATTCAAATTGTTCCCCCACATATCACAAG
Organism: Hyla sarda; assembly: GCF_029499605.1. Taxonomy (NCBI): domain Eukaryota; kingdom Metazoa; phylum Chordata; class Amphibia; order Anura; family Hylidae; genus Hyla; species Hyla sarda. Next base: position 196,785,572 of record NC_079193.1, on the reverse strand, counting down.
GGTGTGAGAAACGGCAGAGGGAGGCAAGCACATCTTTTTACCTGTGCCACTGAAGTCTCCCTACACCAGACTTCCAGGCAATGCATGTGCTCTGCTCAGAGAACAAAGCGCTTACCTCCCTTGGCTGGCTCTCACGAATTAGTGACATGAGAGTAAATAATTTGAATATTGAAGATGAGGGCGAGGCTGGAAGTGCATATAGATGAGCACGGCCAGCCAGATCTGCCTCCAATGCGCTCTAGGGTGCATTAGGACTAAAGCTATTTACTACTATAGTGCTGCACCAAAGGGACAAATTTAAGCAAGTGATTCATAATTTTACAGTTCTTCACCTGCACTATAACCCAGTATCCTGGGTCTAATGCTGGTGAACAAGCTGTCAGATTCTCTTTAAGGGTAATTTCACACGTACGCAGATTTAAAGTGCAGGATTTGATGCACAGGATTTTCTGCGGCAGATTTCAATGTAAACTAAATGACTGAGCACAGCTTCTAATCAGGAGTTACAAATCCTGCTCATCAAATCTGCACAGGATCCTGTTTGTGTGAACGTACCCTTAGAGACTATCTAAAAGAAGGTCTGGTATTAGGCAAAGGTCACCATTAGGAGCAGTACATGCCCAGAATGATAGATAAGTGAAGAAATTCAGTGATGAGCAACATGTAATCAAACAGATTAAAACAGCAGCCAATTTTTTACCATATCATGCACACGCATTATCACTAGTTCTACAGTGCCATCTGTTTCATTCCAGCACAGCCTCATCCATAGTTTTTATCCCTGTAATCAGGTGATTTAGTAATAATAGCCTATGCTGCACTATTTTTAGGTATGCATTATTCCCTTAGTGACATGCCTATTTAAGTTTTAAATATTTTATTTTGTTAATTGTTGCATTTTTAAAAGCCAGACCTGTTTTTTGCCATCAAATAGCCATATAAGGGGTTATTTTTTTGTGTTATGATTTGTAGTATAATTTTCAGATTAATACAACTTCAGCTGTCTTAGAAACCCATCAGATGCCTAGGGTATAATAGTAAAATCCCCTCTAACTGAAGCTAGTGAAATGCCTCAGATTTAATTGACTGTGACATTTAATGGGTTAAATGGCCTAGATAAGAGTTTTCATTGATCATGATAATTAAATCAGGTGGCCAGATGTGTAGTGAGCATTCAGTACAACAAGTCAGCCTATTTCTGCAATCCCTTGTAAGGAGTATTGACAGAAATAAAGCCCCTTACAGACGGCTTCCACTACTGAGCCAAAAAGTAAGTAAGAAAAAAAGACACACACACCAATTTTAATATAAAAAAGTCCATGAGGTACATCATTTAACATGTTTAAGTTAAAATAAAAAAATAGAAAAAAAAACTTTTCTTTGGTTCTTGATTTGAAGTAGTCATAAAATAAAATAATGAAGCAAAAAAGAACATACTTACCTCTCCTCTCCAGCATTATCTGTGCTTTCTGAAACAGGGGTTGCTAGACAGAAGCAAATAGCTTCTAATTTAGAGACCAAACCTTTCTGCTACTGCCTGGGAAACCCTGTGACAGTCATCAGTTGGCAGCAAGCTAACACTGTATATAGAATCTTTGGTTACTGTATGGTGCAGGGGAATGATTTCTTGGGTCAGACACTGTTCTACCAGCCTGAGTACTACTTAAAGTCAGCTTGATTAATCTCTTTGCAGTCTCTCTACCTTTCTCTCAGAACTCAAACCCCCCTCCACTTTTTATATATTTGTATTGTCAGCATGTAAACTTATCTTTCAGTGAACTGCTTGTAAACTCAGAATGGGATTAAGCTAAAGAAATGCTTGAGAAGAAGGGAAATCAGAACTTTTTGTTCTAGAGATACATTACAAAGTTTTTTTGATGTCTTCTGTTTGGTAATTGGCTGAGCGAGCTATCACTACTGTTTAGCACAAGTGCATTACTGTATGTGGAACCAGAGTGCTCAGGGGAGATGCAGTGGGACTGGTGAGTTGAGCTGCAAGAGCCAGGGCTCTGTTTAGGAAAGCAAGCTCTAATTCCCTATCCCGTGGAGAAGGGATAAGTTGTTCTAAAGTGAATGGCCCCTTTAAAGGGGTTATCCAGGAAAAGCTTTTATTTTATATATGAACTGGCTCCAGAAAATTAAACAGATTTGTAAATGATTCTATTAAAAAATCCTGTCAGTACTTATGAGCTGCTGAAGATGAGTTGTTCTTTTCTTAGTGCTCTCTGATGACACCTGTCTTGATAACTGTCCAGAGTAGAAGCAAATCCCCATAGCAAACCTCTTCTACTCTGTGCAGTTCCCAAGAAAAGCAGAGATGTCAGCAGAGAACACTGTTGCTAGACAGAAAAGAGCAACTCAACTTCAGCAGCTGATAATTATTGGAAGGATTACGTTTTTTTTTTATATAAGTATTTAGAAATCTGTTTAACTTTTTGGAGCCAGTTGATTTATATATTTTTTTCCTGGAATACCCCTTTAAGTATTCATGTCTAAATTTAAAGCAGAAGCCCTTTTATCTTGCTCATACAACTCAGTATTGGTCAAAAGCTTTTAAAAGCTCTAGTGTCTAAGATGAGAAGGTTATGTGCTGTTGTTGAGTGCAGCTCACAGAGCTGTAAATATACGCCCTGGCTTGGCGGTACTTCGCGCACCGGGACGTACATTTAGGTCCTGTGTATGACAGCGAGCATCGGAGCGGTGATCGCGTCATACACGGCAGGTTCCCACCAGTAATGGCTGACATCCACGATAGTGCGGATGTCTGCCATTAACCCCTCAGATGCTGTGATCAGTACAGATCAAGGCATCTGCGGCAATGTGCATGTTAAAATAGATGATCGGATCGCCCGCAGCGCTGCCCCGGTGATCCAATCATCTGTAATGGCAGACGGAGGTCCCCTCACCTGCCTCCGTCCGTCTCCTTGGGTCTTCTGCTCTGGTCTGAGATCGAGCAGACCAGAGCAGAAGATGACCAATAATACTGATTAGTGCTATGTCCTAGGCATAGCACTGAACAGTATTAGCAATCACATGATTGCTATAGATAGTCCCCTATGGGGACATAAAAAGTGTAAAAAAAAAAAAGGGAAAAAAAAATTTAAATAAAAAGTAAAAAAAATTGTGAAAAATACCCTCCCCCAATGAAAATGAGAATTGTCAGTTTTTCCCATTTTACCCCCAAAAAGCGTAATTTTTTTTAATAAACATATTTGGTATCACCGCGTGCGTAAATGTCCGATCTATGAAAATATAATGTTAATGATCCCGTACGGTGAACAGCGTAAACGTAAAAAAAAAAAAAAAAAACTGAAAATGCAGCTTTTTTGGCACATTTTATTCCCAAATAATTTACTAAAAAATTATCTAAAAGTTTTATATATGCAAATGTGGTATCCTTAAAAATTACAGATGACGGCACAACAAATGAGCCCTCATACCACCCTATATACGGAAAAATGAAAAAGTTATAGGTGGTCAAAATAGGGCAATTTTAGATTACTGATTTTGTACAAAAAGTTTAAGATTTTTTTTAAGCGGTACAAAAATAAAAAAGTATCTAGCCATGGGTATCATTTTAATCATATTGACACACAGAATAAAGAACACATGTCACATGTGAAAAAAACAAAAACACAAAAATGTTATTGCCCTGGTCCTCAAGGTTAAAATGGGCTTGGTCCTTAAGGGGTTAAACACTCTACTGAGACTTTTTAGAAAGCAACATATAGCACAATGGGTCAGTGGTTAAAACTGAATCCAAACATGGACAACATCTGCATGTAATTAGTAAGTTCTTACTGTGTGTTTCATATGGATAATGTGATTTACCCCACCCACTGCAAATTTGAGAGGCAATTAGATTGTGATCTCTTTTGAGAACAGAGACTGATGCAGAATATGATGGCTCTATAAAAGCAACACAAATAAATTCTGTATTTATTTTTTTAAATGAAATTTAGTGTAATAAATGTAAAGTGTAATAAATTATCAAAGCAAAATATCAAAGCAGTTTACTAAATTCTTCTGATCATCCACATTGAAATCTGCAGCTTTGAATCCTGCTCATCATATATGCACAGGATTCTGTACATGTGAATAGACCCTTAAAAGACCAATTTTATCTTAGCATTTTTGTTTTTTCCACCTCGCCTTCTAAAAATCTTAACTCTTTTATATTTCCATCCATCCACAGACCCATATCAGGGTTTGTTTTTTGTGTCACCAATTGTACTTTGTAATTACATCACTTATTTTTCCATAAAATGTACGGCACAACCAAACAAATATTATTTACGCGGGAAAATTGAAAAGAAAACCGCAATTTATCAAATTTGGAAGGTTTTATTTTCATGCTCTACATTTTGCGGTAAAAATGACATGTTTTCTTCTATGGGTCAATATGATTATAATGATGCCCATGTTATATGCTTTTCTATAATTTTACCGCTGAAAAAAAATCTCAAACCATTTTTTTTACAAAATTAGTATGTTTGAAATAGCCCTATTTTGACCACCTATAACTTTCTCATTTTTCCATATATGGGGCGGTATGAGGACTCATTTTATGCGCCATGATCTTTAGTTTGTATCAGTACCACATTTTCTTATACATTTTTATTTATTTATTTATTTTTAATAAAATGTGACAAAAGAGCAGAAATTTTTGACTTTAAAAAAAAACATTTTTTACGTTTACGTCGTTCACCATAAGGGATAAGTAATAATATATTTTCATATTTAAGACTTTTATGCACACGACGATACCAAATATGTGTGTATTAATAATTTTTTTACGCTTTTTTTGTGGGTAAAATGGGAAAAATGGTTGTTTTACTTAATTATTGGGGGAGGGGATTTTTCAATTTTTTAAAAATTTTTTATTTTACATTTTTAACTTTTTTTTTTACACTTTAATAGTCCCCATAGGGGACTATTTATAGCAATCATTTGATTACTAGTACTGTTCAGTGCTATGCATAGGGCATAGCACTGCTCAGTATTATCGGTCATCTTCTGCTCTGGTCTGCTCAATCTCAGACCAGAGCAGAAGACCCCAGGAAACAGCCAGAGGCAGGTGAGGGGACCTCCGGCTACCATGCTGGATGATCGGATCCCTGCGGCAGCGCTGCAGGCGGATCCAATCATCCTTTCAAAGTACCACACTTCCGCAGATGCCGTGATCTGTATTGATGTTGGCATCTGAGGGTTAATGGCGGACATCTGCGTGATCGTGAATGTCCGCCATTACAGGCGGGTCCCTGGCTGCTGATAGCAGCCAGGATCTGCTGTGCATGACACGAGCATTGGTCCGGTGCTCGCGGTCATGGTGGCACGTAAATGTACGTCATGATGCGTTAAGTACCACTCCATTTACGTCCATTGTCATTAAGGGGTTAAAGACCGGCTTTAATCATTTTTCAAGGATCCTGTTTGAGATTTGAAAAAGTCAATGGCAGTTGTGTGCAGCTATATTATAGAACACTTACCTTTTCCCCCCAATAATTTGACATATTGTAAATATTTCAGTTAAAAGTAGTGACAAAAACCTAATGTGAACCTATACTGACAACTCAATGGAGAAACTGATGATTACATTCTATGAGAAGGTATAGATGTGCTTGCCATTGTATATTATATGTCTTTCTATTCATATTATTGTCCCTTGAGATAAATGCACTGTCAATGGTCTGCTAGCATCAGCAGCTTTAAATGAGGAAATAGGGTGAATCAGGGTGGAAGAAACCTGTAGTGGCTTTAAATTAATAATGGTCTTTCAAACTGGCAGCTATATGTATGAATCGATAAAACTTTCCCTTGTGCAAGAATAGCATAACAGACTCCTGTGTTCCAAACTTCAAACAAGTGTTCCCCTTTCAACAAACATTTTCTCAGCGGATTGAATTCATTAGTGCAGCATATATAAGGACCTTTTCTGTCATCTCTAATGAAGCAGGTCCTGGCACTTACAGAATCCTTCATCTTTGCTTAGGCTTTTTATAATGTTTCAGTCAACACATTGTTCGATATAAAAAAAGGAATTCTGAATGACTGAAACTTGTCTTTGAAATACCTCTCTATGTTTTGATATTTTGTCAGCACCCAGGGCGCATTCTCTGCCAGCCTCATCCTCCCTCTCCAGTCACGCACATGTACGGTGCTGTTAAAGTGGCTAAGATATATCCTGAAGAGCTCTTAAATTGGTTGTCCATGGAATGTGTCTGGTATTGCAGCTGTGAAGTGAATGGGGTTGAGCTACTGTACAGGACATGGCTCGTGGACAACAGTGCTTGCTGTTCTTAGAAATGATCTTTCTGCTGAAGTTAGTATCAAGACACCCTTCATAACAAGTCATGACTTACAGGAAGGAATAATATGCCCAAATAATTAAACATCAAAAGCTCACAATCTTTTTTTGTTAAAGGGAACAGATATATTTAGAAGCATGCAAAGTCCCTACTGGTCTATTCTACACCAATAGGGTATTGCTTATGATGTCTGTGTGATGTACTGTATTCTCCTCTTTATTGAATGCTTTCACGTGAACATGACACTTAAAATAAATTAAAATCTTTATGCCTCAGTATAAATTCAGTATCGTTAGCAGGCTTTGACAGATGTATAACAGGTCTATATAACAGATATAGCAACATATTCTCACATACATTCTAGCGATTTCAAGTAATAAGTAATTAGTAGAGGTGGAAAATTTAAGACACAATTATTATAATTCTGTACAAGGGATTATCAACTCTTGCCTTTAAATATCATGTTTTAAACTTTGTATCTTGAGGGAACAAGTGGAATAATTATTGTAACACCTGTGCTCCGGCTGTGAGCGCTCTCTACTTATGTCCCCGCTGCCGGCGGGGCTGGGATTCGCATGACGGGACACACCCACATGCGAATCCCAGCCCGTCACTCACCTCCCTCATCTTCCACCTCTCTGTCCTAGAAGCCCTGGCGTGCGTGCCCCCGCCTCCAAGGACGTGTGTGCCGGAGCTCTTTCTCTTAAAGGGCCAGTGCTCAATTAATCATGTGTCTACACCTGTCCCTTGTCCTTAAATATCAGCTCATCCCTTGGTTCCCTGCCGGATCTTTGGTTACCTTGTGCCATAGTGAAAGTCCTGTGTCCCTGTTACTGTGTACCTGTTCCTTGCTACCTTACCTCCCCTGCACATGTGTTACCTGCCCTGACTTACTGCCATCTTGCCATGTCCTTCCAGTCTCCTTCTGTGCCTTGCCACTTCCCAGCTACCTGTGTGGACGAGTCGTGCCAGGGGTAGTGACCAGGGTGTCGCCTGCCGCAGCCAGACCATCCCGTTTTATGGCAGGCTCTGGTGAAAACCAGCGGCACCTTAGATTCTGCTCCTTGGCACGGCTCACATCATCATCCACACAAGCCCAGAGGATCCACCACCTGCCGTGACCCATTATTGGCACACAAAAAAAAAAGAAATAAAGAAATAAAATATATATGGCCAGGATAAAAAGATCCATGAATTGCTTCTAAAAAATAAAAAAAAATCAGTAGGAAAGATATACATTTATTTTTTCAGTTAGGTGGATGTTTTGCTAATCAAGTAAGGCTGAGTTAAGTAATCTGACGCATTTGGAGACATCTCAGTGTGATACCGGTGGGAGAATATGGTAATAATGTATATATATATATATATATATATATATATATATATATATATATATATATTTATATACATACATATATGTCTTTTGTTCACCATTGTATTATCTGCCTGATAAAGGAGGTTGGTTTTTGAACTCACAAACGCAATGTTAGCTTTTATAAAATCATGGAAGCCTTTTGCCACTCGTCTTTGTGAGAAGATTAACCCCTTACCAACCCATGTCATACATGTACATCATGGGTCCGGTGGGTGGACATGACGGGGGCCCGCAGGTCATGACTGGGAGATGTCCGCTGCTATCAGCAGCTGACATCTGCCGGTAGTGATGGACATCAGATCATGGCATTTAAACATTAAATGCCCCTATTCCCTGGTGTCTACTGGTCCCATTGTAATTGCGTGGGGGCTATGGGTTGCTAGGGAAGCCTGAGGCCTTACCTGGTCCTCGGCATCTTCCCTGGCTCTAAGATTGCTTAGGGCTCCCTTTGGCAGCCCTTAGCAATCGAGCACAGATTTCATGGATCAATGTAATGCAATAGCATTACATTGATCTATGTAAGCCATTTGATAATGGCTTATGATAGGCCCCTAGGGGGGCCAAAAAGTGTGTATAAAAAAAGCAGTTTTTTTTTTAAATATTAAAAAATCCCTCCTGTAATAAAAATTCAAATCACCCCCCTTTTCCCATTTTTTATATAAAATACTGTACAAACAAGAATTACATCATCTCTCCAAAAAAATTGTAATAAAACGTGATCAAAACCAGAATTACACAAAAGTGGAACCATTAAAAACTACAGCTCATAGCGCAAAAAACAAATCCTAACACACATCTGTAGGTGGAGAAAAAAAAGTTATAGTCGTGAGAACATGGTAATGAGGTTTTAATTTTTTTTAACCATAAAACAAAACAAAAATTATAAAAGTTTTGTATCATTGGAATCGTACTGACACATAGAATAAAGATGGAATGTGAGATTTACCGTAATCTGAACTCCGAAAAAAATATTGCCCTACAAATTTATGCAATTCCATATTTTTTTCAATTTTACCCTGCATATCATTTTTTTCAGGCTTTGTAATAGATTGTATGATAAAAAAAAAAGTGAATAAGTCCAACTCAGTCCAACTCGTTACACTCGTCATAAAGGGGTTAATGCAAGTTGTTATATTGCCCATAAGAGGATTATCAAGGCCTTCCTGGAAGGGAGGTTTGCTTCATAGGTTATATCCCCCTACTGTGGAATAAGATAGTTGCTATTTATTTTGTTTCTCATTGCAGTATATTGTTTTACCCTCTCCCCTCTGAGCACTGGATATTGTTGTTTCTCTGTTTGTACATGTTCAAATAAAGCCCTGTCACTGGTGCTAAACCAACCTGGAGCCAACCTTGTGGGCGTTGTCCCATGCAATGATGTGGACAGTATGCCAATATTGGTGTGACTGACTTAAAATGTTTAGGGAAAGGCGACCCTGGGGATGTAACCATCTTGTTAGTAAAAGGGATTAGAGGGAAAAAAAATCTGATAAAGAGTCTGTAGGGTCAAGGGAATGGCAGCCAAATACATAGCCAATGTTCTAATTAATGCATTGAAATGCACAACTTGTCATCTCTTAGCACAGATGGGCTGTAACAGAAGACCAGATCAATTGCCATTGCTGTTTTAGAGAAAAAAGATAGGCAAGACCCCAGTGGGCAAAGGAGTGCAGGAAAAGTATGGAGCTACAGAATAAAGATTATGGGGAAGATTTATCAAAATCTGAGCGCAGGAAGAGGGGCACAGTTGTTTATAGAAACCAATCAGATTGCTTCTTTCATTTTTCCCAGGCCTCTTTAAAAATGAAAGAAGCTATCTGATTTGTTGCTATTGGCAACTCGACTACTTGTCTTCTAAACAGGTTTTGATAAATCTCCTTCTGTGTCATTTGTACCACAATGTGCACTGAGTAGAAAAATAAGCCATCAAAAGTCGCAAAATTACGGTTTTCAATTTTGCCCCACATTTTTTTTGTTTTGTTTTACCATAGAAAAAAAAAACTGCTTTCATGTGAGTCTGTAGATGGAGACTTGAAATGGTTATGGCTAATAATATGTGTAAAGGAAAAAACAAAAGTGCAAAAGTGAAAAAATCACTGTGTCCTGAAGGGGCTTAACATTCTTAAAGATTTGAGCTAAAAAAATATTTTATCATTATTACAGAAAGTATGCATTCCTCAATTATAACAGGCAGAGCCCAATTGTCCCAGTGGCATAAAAATGTTCCAGATCAGTGATTCGCTTAGATAGTTGGAGCTGAAGAAGCTTTTAAGATTTCTCTGTACAGTCAACATATCACAAGGGAACTTACAAGTGAAAAAAAACTGTTATCCGCAACAGAAAAGCAATGAGCTATATTTGTGATGGATGCTTACTGTAGAAAGGTCCATCCTAAAGTTTTTTTCTATCATTAAACTGCACACAGAGTCATCTCCTTTACAACGCTCATGTGACATAAGACTTATTGACTAAGTAGAAGGTTGATCATCCCAAATGTTTTGCTTCCCACAGCCGACATTCTATGATCAAATGATTAAACTGCGTTATTCATCTTAGCTGGAATTAAAAAAATAATAAATTGAGGTTCTTAAAATTTTTTAAGAATATTGTTGTAGTTCATGTTACTGAATGTTCTTCCTTGCATGGATAAAAGGCTTAAAGTTAGCCAAATTTTGGGTCAATATATATATGGCACACACAGTCTTTGCTAGTGCAAATAATAAACCCAAATTATCCACCACAACAGAGAGGGAATGTCAGATATACAGTGGTCCCTCAAGTCATAATATTAATTGGCTCCAGGATGACCATTGTATGTTGAAACCATTGTATGGGGAGACAATAACTCTATGGAAACCTGGTAATTGATTCTGAAGCCACCAAAATGTCATCCAAAAATAGAAAAAAGTGAGGATTAAAGAACAATAAGGAGATAACTAATCCAGATAAGGCAAGTCCTTATACAAAAAATATAAACATAAAGGAACGCTCTGCTGGGAGCTGTAAATCACTGTCTATGTAGAGGACAGGAGCTTCTTCAAGGTCCTGTACAGGACATACAGTGTCCCAAAAAAAGTAAAATGGAGCTGCCCCCACCTGAAGCAGCTATCCCTGGCACAGGTAAAGAGTAGTACAGAACATTTAGTACCTCCCTGTACTGTAGGGGGCACTACCAGACAGACAGTCCGTGCATGCACTTTTTGGGAATACAGGCGTTTTACCCATGAAATGCCCATTCCAGCCATTGATATGTTTTGCAGATACTTTCTTCAACAAACTCACACGTTTTTATGTGTATTTTCTCACACACTCGGAGTGATTTTTTAGTTTTGTCGTGAACACACCCCTTTTTTCAAAAACCTCGCCCCTTTTGTAAGGTTTAAAAATTACTCGGAGAGATGCTGGTTCATGTTGGTAAAATGTGTCGCATAAAGTGTCACACGAGCTGTGCAACACAATTTTAGTTGCACAACCTGACAAAAAGTGAAGGGATTGCCTAAGTAAATGAGGGCTAAAGTGTGTGTGTGTGTGTGTGTGTGTGTATGTGTTCTGTCTTCCTACACATTCACACAGTGGCCCTCATTTACTATTGTAAACCCGACCTCTTTTGTCGGGTTTTTTTGTTGCATCTTTGTCTGCGCCATGTCGCAGACATCATGCGCCAGTCTGTGACACGATGCAACATTTTTTCCCGACGGACCCGATGTGGATTCTCCCAAACCCGAAAAAGGGGCGTAACCCGACATTTCTGAGCTTTCCCACGTATTTATAAAGGTTTCCAACCCGAATTTGTTGTATTGTTGTGGATTTTTTCCCGACAGCTCAGAGGAGTTGGAAGCCAAAACCAACAAAACCCAGTGCGACAAACAGGATGCAGCATAATAATAAATACCAGGGGAAAAAAGCAGTCGGGTAAGAAAGCAACATAGACTTACAACCCGATATTCTTAGTAAATGAGGGCCAGTGTGTAGTCTGACATTCAGCATAAACCATTCCTGTCTTCCAAATAAGAGGACTGTTCATTGTAGGTCTACAGGTTTATTGGTCAACAGGTTGTAATCTATATATATATATATATATATATATATATATATATATATATATATATATAAAACTCAACGTGTGTGTGTATGTATGTATGTGTGTATGTTCCAGCATCACGTCCAAACGGCTAAAGATATTAACATGAAACTTGGCACTTGTTACTTATATGTCAACAACAAACATAGGATAGGTGATTTAACCCTTACTCACCCCCATTTGCCAGGGGCGGGGTTTATGTTTAAAGACCCAGACAAGTCAATGGGAAATATATGTTACTGCATAACTTCCAAACGGATTGAGATATTTTGATGATACTTGGTCACATGTTACTTATATATCCACTTAAAATATAGGATAGTTAATTTCACCCTTAACTAATCCCATTTGTGAGGGTCGGGGTTTTTGTTTAAAGTCCCATGCAAATCAATGGGAAATGTATGTTCCCACATAACTTCCGTACGGCTGGAGATATTTCAGTAACTGGTACACATATTAAGGTTCGGAATAGGAGGTCAACATACGAGGTCGGGATAGGAGGATGGGATAAGAGGACAGGATAAGAGGACGGGATAAGAGGACGGGATAGGAGGATGGGATAGGAGGACGGGATAGGAGGACCGGGATAGGAGGACCGGGATAGGAGGTCGGGATAGGAGGTCGAGATAGGAGGCCGAGATAGGAGGTCGAGATAGGAGGTTGAGATAGGAGGTCGAGATAGGAGGACGGGATAGGAGGTTGGGATAGGAGGTCAGGATAGGAGGTCGAGATAGGAGGTCGAGATAGGAGGACTGGATAGGAGGACGGGATAGGAGGACGGGATAGGAGGTCGGGATAGGAGGTCGGGATAGGAGGTTGGGATAGGAGGTCGTGATAGGAGGACGGGATAGATGGACTAGATAGCAGGACGGGATAGGAGGACGGAAAAGGAGGACAAGATATGAGGACGGGAAAGGAGGACGGGAAAGGAGGACAAGATAGGAGGACGGGATAGATGGACTGGATAGGAGGACGGGAAAGGAGGACGGGAAAGGAGGACGGGATAGGAGGACGGGATAGGAGGACGGGATAGCAAGACGGGATAGGAGGACAGGATAGGAGGTCGGGATAGGAGGTCGGGCTAGGAGGTCGGGATAGGAGGTCAGGATATGACAACAATATATGGGGACGGGATATGAAGTCAAAAGCTTCCTCCCTTGTTTATTTTCCTCCCCAACAAGGATTAGGAAGGAAAAAACGGGCAACGCCGGGTACTCAGCTAGTAATACGCGGCTGGTCGGGACCTGCCGCACTGCCGGGAGTGAAGTTCACTTCACTCCCGACAGTTTAACCCTTACAGCCGCGGTCAGAAGTGACCTCGCGCCGTAAGGAGTTCTGACAGAGGGAGGGGGCTCCCTCTGTCTCCTCTGCAGCACCCCGCAGCGCGATCGCGGGGTGCTGTGTGTGGCCGCACTGCCGGGAGTGAAGTTCACTTCACTCCCGACAGTTTAACCCCTACAGATGCGGTCAGAAGTGACCGCGCGCTGTAAGGAGTTCTGACAGAGGGAGGGGGCTCCCTCTGTCTCTCCTGCAGGGGTGTCTCTCTCATCGCGGGGTGCTGCTGCATACCTGGGCAGCCGGGGGTCCTACAAAGACCCCCAGGTCTGCCCTGGGTATTGCCTGCTAGTGAAATGAAAAATGGCAGGCAGTATATAACTGCTATGCTTTGGAATACTAAGTATTCCAAAGCATTAAAAAGTGTAAAAATAAATAAATAAATAAAATAAAAGTGTAAAAATAAATAAAAATGTAATAAAAGTGTAAATATATATATATATATATATATATATATATATATATATATATATTAAAAATACATTTATTAAATGAATCTAATTAAAAAAAAAAAGCATAATGTGTAGGATCGCATTGGCGGACATCCGCAGCATGTAATATGCTGCGGATGTCCGCCACGTGATCCTACACATTATGCAGCAGTCACGGTAATGAGCTCGCTGCTGTGGCTGGGTAGCTTTGTGCGTCCACTCATAGCGGCGGATTTTCCGCCAGCAGTCATGAGCGGACACACTGAGCTACCCAGCCGCAGCAGTAATGGATATATTCGCCATGAGCGGGTGCTTATTCCCACAACATGGCGGATATATCCATAAGGAGCCTTAACTGTCACAGACAGATGCGTTATACTGCCAGCCGACCAGCCAATAACTTGTAGGGGTGCGGTATATAAATGGGGTCACTTGCGGGGGTGGGGGTACTGTTCTGCCCTGAAAGCCAAATGGCGCTCCTCTCCTTCTGAGTCCTACCACCCGGCCAAGGAACCATATATGGCCTAAGCAGGGGTATTTCCGAACATGGGACAAGCAGCTAAATAAAATATAGGGTGCATTTCTTTCAATATCAGAAGTGATGTACAAAAAATATGCCCCCCAAATGATGCATTTGTGAAAAATTGCAATTTTCGAATTTTTAACACTGACTTTGTAATAATTCCTGCCAAAAGACTATGGTGTTAAAATACTCACTGTACCCCCTAGCGAATACCATGAGGGGTCTAGTTTTTAAAATGGGGTCATTTGGGGGGGTGTTCCTATGTTCTACTACCTTTTAATTTCTGCAAACCTTGCATAGCACATAAAAAAAGATGTACTTTTCAAATTTTCAAAATTTTCTAAATTTCAAGTTAAATTGTTAGGGTTCTAACTAATTTAAAATGTTAATTAAAAACTAAAAAATGACGTCGAAATAAAGTAGACATCTGAAAGTATAAGTTTCATAAACTATTTGGTCAGTAAGTATAAATATATGCAACCAATTAGTGTTAAAATAGCAAAAAATCTTAATTTTTTTTAAAAATTTCATGATTTTTTGCATTATAAAAAAAAACTACAAATGATATCGGCTTACTTTTACTGTGTACATGAAGGACGACATGTGACAAAAAAACATTGTCAGAATTATCGTGATTGGCAAAACTTTACCAGAGTTATTCTCTAATAATGACAGACATCCCCGATTTGAAAAAACAGGCCTGGTCTTTCAGGGGCGTACAGGTTTATTTGCATTGGTCCTTAAGGGGTTAAGGTCCCATGCAAATCAATGGGAAATGTATGTTCCCATATAATTTCCATACGGCTGGAGATATTTCAATACCTGGTACACATATTACAAGTCGGGATCGGGATATGAGGACGGGATGTGAGGTTGGGATAGGAGGTCGGGATAGGAGGACAGGATAGGAGGTCGGGATAGGAGGTCGAGATATGAGGAGGGGATAGGAGGTTGGGATAGGAGTGTGGGATAGGAGGTCGAGTTAGGAGGTCAGGATATGAGGTGGAGATAGGAGGTCGGGATAGGACGGGATAGGAGGACGGGATAGCAAGACGGGATAGGAGGACAGGATAGGAGGTCTGGATAGGAGGCCGGGATAGGAGGTCGGGACAGGAGGTCGGGGTATGAGGATGGGATATTGGTTGGGATATGACAACAATATATGGGGACGGGATATGAAGTCAAAAGCTTCCTCCTCTGTTGATTTTCCTCCCCAACAAGGATTAGGAAGGAAAAACCGAGCAAATCAATGGGAAATGTATGTTCCCATATCATTTCCGTACGGCTGGAGCAATTTCAATACCTGGTACACATATTACGGGATGTGAGGACGGGATGGGAGGTCGGGATATGAAGTCGGGACAGGAGGTCGGGATAGGAGGTCGGGATAGGAGGTCGGGGTAGGCAGTCGGGAGAGGAGGTCGGGATAGGAGGACGGGATAGGAGGACGGGATATGAGGTCTGGATAGGAGGTCAGGATAGGAGGTCAAGATAGGAGGATGGGATAGGAGGTCGAGATAGGAGGTCGAGATATGAGGACGGGAAAGGAGGACGGGATAGGAGGTCGGGATAGGAGGTTGGGATAGGAGGGCAGGATAGGAGGTCGGAATAGGAGGTCAGGATAGGAGGTCGGGATAGGAGCTCGAGATTGGAGGTTGGGATAGGAGGTCGGGATAGGAGGTTGAGATAGGAGGACTGGATAGGAGGATGGGATAGGAGGTCGGGATAGGAGGTCGAGATAGGAGGAAGGGATAGGAGGATGGGACAGGAGGACGGGATAGGAGGTCGAGATAGGAGGTCGAGATAGGGGATAGGAGGACGGGATAGGAGGTCGAGATATGAGGACGGGAAAGGAGGTCGGGATAGGAGGACAGGATAGGAGGTCTGGATAGGAGGTCAGGATAGGAGGTCAAGATAGGAGGATGGGATAGGAGGTCGAGATAGGAGGTCGAGATATGAGGACGGGAAAGGAGGACGGGATAGGAGGTCGGGATAGGAGGTTGGGATAGGAGGGCAGGATAGGAGGTCGGAATAGGAGGTCATGATAGGAGGTTGAGATAGGAGGACTGGATAGGAGGATGGGATAGGAGGACGGGATAGGAGGTCAAGATAGGAGGAAGGGATAGGAGGTCGGGATAGGAGGTTGAGATAGGCGGACTGGATAGGAGGATGGGATAGGAGGACGGGATAGGAGGTCGAGATAGGAGGAAGGGATAGGAGGATGGGACAGGAGGACGGGATAGGACGTCGAGATAGGAGGTCGGGATAGGAGGACGGGATAGGAGGATGGGATAGGAGGATGGGATAGGAGGACAGGATAGGAGGACGGGATGGGAGATCGGGATAGGAGGTGAGGATAGGAGGACCGGATAGGAGGAAAGTATAGGAGGTCGGGTCAGGAGGTTGAGATAGGAGGACGGGATAGGAGGTCGGGATGTGGGGTTGGGATATGACAACAATATATGAGGACTGCATATGAAGTCAAAAGCTTCCTCCTTTGTTTATTTTCCTCCCCAACAAGGATTAGGAAGGAAAAACCGGGCAACGCCAGGTACTCAGCTAGTAAGTGATAAAAAAAGATATACTGTTACACAGATGGTAGAGCTTTAGAAGGGAGAGATGTAGAGCAGCTCTGTACTTGTGTCCAGGAGACTAAGGACTGCCCCTTCTTCCTAGAATGCCTTGCAACAACCCACAATGCATAGCACCACCCACAAGGTAGAATTCTTATATCAAGAAAAACAAGGTGTAATACAACTTAACACCACTAGATGGTGCTATAACTACACTAATGAACTCTCAAATATAGTGACAGGCAGAAAGCAAATTGTAAATGCTACTCAAACTTTCTGGGCAGAAGAGTATGTATGTATGTTCCAGCATCACTTCAAAACGGCTAAAGATATTAACATTAGACATGTGCAATTTGGTTCGGCACGAATGTCTAAATTAACGAATTTTACCGGTTTCGTGCATTCGGACCGATCCGAATGCACGAAAACATATTTTGAACATTCCCGAATAGCCACGATCATACGAATAGCAAAGTAACGAATACATTCGTTATTTCCCGACCATAATGCTGTAAATAACGAATGCATTCGTTATCTGTAAAAGAACGTGAAGAATTCATTCTGATAACAAATATAATAAAAAGGATATAGATAGTTTGATTTTTCGGATACATTCGGTATTCGGGTACATTCGGTAAATCTTTTTATTCTTTTTTTGGACTTTAGCGATCGTAAAAAATTATGGAGATACCTTTTTTATAAAAATTTCGTAGGGTATCATAAAAAAATCATAATAAAAAAGATACAGTGGTGATGGAAAAAATTGTATCTAATGAAATGTATCTTTTTTATTATGAAATGTTTATTCATTTTTAAACAGGGATCAATTTATGTGAGCAGGTAAAGCACTAAAAATGTAGCCGACAATAATGAAAATGTAGTGTGTGCGTGTTTTTCACTTTTTTAAAAAACATTTTTTAGGTAGTACTACTACTCCCAGCATGGAACACACTCTTCCATGATGGGAGTAGTAGTTACCTGTACTAATTGACAGATTGCAGGGGTCCCTTGCGATCATCTTGTATAATGTATAGATGCGCCGGCTGCTCTTCTATGGTCCCCTGCACTCACGTATATGTACACATATTCATATTTCCCGCAGAGCTGTGATTGGCCAGATGGTTCCAGCCAATCACAGCTCTCTTTGAGAAATAGGAATATGTGTATATATATGGCCGTGCAGGGGACCATAGAAGAGCGGCCGCCGCATTCATACATTATACAGGAGCATCACAGCGGGTGTCAGGAGTGATACCCACAGTGATCTTTCCTTTACTACAAGTACTAATACTCCCAACATGGAGCACACTCTGCTCCATGCTGGGAACTGTAGTACCTGTATTAATAGACAGATCGCAGCGGTTACACTCGCTGCCATATGTCTATTAATGCAGGTACTACAGCTCCCAGCATGGAGCAGAGTGTGCTCCATGTTGGGAGTATTAGTACCTGCAGTAAGGGACAGATCCCAGGGATGTCACTTCTCCTGACACCGCTGCGATCCTCCTGATGTGAATGTCGGGATCAGCTGTTCTCAGGGCTACAGAGCCGGGAGAACAGCTGACGCTGAGCCGTAGGTATACATCGTATATCTACTGCCCAGCAAGAACTTACAGTGAGCCTGCAATGTGTATATACAGTATACACATTGCTGGCTCACTTAACCCCTTGCTGAGCTGTGCGCTATGTGCAAGCCCAGCAAGGGAAGAGTTAACTTACACTGCTGGACAGTGTAGGTTAACCCTTTGGGCAGTATACACTATATACAGCTATCTATAGATAGCTGTATACAGTGTATACAGAAGACGAAGTCCAGCTTACTTCCCTCGAGTCCCGGGCGGGGTTCGTGTAGCTCCGCCCCCTAGTGATGACGTCATTAGGGGCGGAGCTACAGAAGGGAACAAGGCTAATTAATCTGAAGCTCTGTTCACATTGTACGTTATGTATAATGTGAACAGACCCTTCTGGCAGTGTCTACCCAGACAGGGAGACTCCAGCTGTTGCTAAACTACAACTCCCAGCATGCCCAGACAGCCAAAGGCTGTCTGGGCATGCTGGGAGTTATAGTTTTGCACCAATTGGTGGCTCCCTGTTTGGGTAGACATTGCATCATGGGTGCTCTCCCCAGCGGACAGCGCCAAAAATGTCATAACCAATTTTTTGTGTTTTTTTCTTCTCGTTTCAGATCCGTGTATGCAGAGGATTACTGCGGATTCGATGGATTACGGCGGATTATTTATTTTTTCCTTTAATAAAATGGTTAACGAGGGCTGTGGGGGAGTGTTTTTTTAAATAAAATAATTTTTCCAATGTGTTGTGTTTTTTTTTTTTTATTGAATTTTCAAGGTTAGTAGTGGACGCTGTCTTATTGACGGAATCCATTACTAGGCCAGGGCTTAGTGCTAGCCCCAAAAACAGCTAGCGCTAACCCCCAATTATTACCCCGGTACCCACCGCCACAGGGGTGCCGGGAAGAGCCGGTACCAACAGGCCCGGAGCGTCAAAATGGCGCTCCTGGGCCTAGGCGGTAACAGGCTGGCGTTATTTAGGCTGGGGAGGGCCAGTAACAATGGTCCTCGCCCACCCTGGTAACGTCAGGCTGTTGCTGTTTGGTTGGTATCTGGCTGAGAATGAAAATACGGGGAACCCTATGCGTTTTTTTTTTAAATTTTTTAATTTAAATTTAAAAAAAAAACTCATAGGGTTCCCCGTATTTTCATTCTCAGCACAATACCAACCAAACAGCAACAGCCTGACGTTACCAGGGTGGGCGAGGACCATTGTTACTGGCCCTCCCCAGCCTAAATAACGCCAGCCTGTTACCGCCTAGGTCCAGGAGCGCCATTTTTGACGCTCCGGGCCTGTTGGTACCGGCTCTTCCCGGCACCCCTGTGGCGGTGGGTACCGGGGTAATAATTGGGGGTTAGCGCTAGCTGTTTTTGGGGCTAGCACTAAGCCCTGGCCTAGTAATGGATTCCGTCAATAAGACAGCTTCCGCTACTAACCCTGAAAATTCAATAAAAATAAAAAAAAAAACACAACACATTGGAAAAATTATTTTATTTAAAAAAACACTCCCCCACAGCCCTCGTTAACCATTTTATTAAAGGGAAAAAAAATAATCCGCCGTAATCCATCGAATCCGCAGTAATCCTCTGCATACACAGATCTGAAACGAGAAGAAAAAAAAACACAAAAAATTGGTTATGACATTTTTGGCGCTGTCCGCTGGGGAGAGCACCCATGATGCAATGTCTACCCAAACAGGGAGCCACCAATTGGTGCAAAACTACAACTCCCAGCATGCCCAGACAGCCTTTGGCTGTCTGGGCATGCTGGGAGTTGTAGTTTAGCAACAGCTGGAGTCTCCCTGTCTGGGTAGACACTGCCAGAAGGGTCTGTTCACATTATACAAAACGTACAATGTGAACAGAGCTTCAGATAAACTAGCCTTGTTCCCTTCTGTAGCTCCGCCCCCTAATGACGTCACCACTAGGGGGTGGAGCTACACGAACCCGGCCCGGGACTCGAGGGAAGTAAGCTGGACTTCGTCTTCTGTATACACTGTATACAGCTATCTATAGATAGCTGTATAAAGTGTATACCGCACAAAGGGTTAACCTACACTGTCCAGCAGTGTAAGTTAACTCTTCCCTTGCTGGGCTTGCGCATAGCGCACAGCTCAGCAAGGGGTTAAGTGAGCCAGCAATGTGTATACTGTATACACATTGCAAGCTCACTGTAAGTTCTTGCTGGGCAGTAGATATACGATGTATACCTACGGCTCAGCGTCAGCTGTTCTCCCGGCTCTGTAGCCCTGAGAACAGCTGATCCCGACATTCACATAAGGACGATCGCAGCGGGTGTCAGGAGGAGTGACATCCCTGGGATCTGTCCCTTACTGCAGGTACTAATACTCCCAACATGGAGCACACTCTGCTCCATGCTGGGAGCTGTGGTACCTGCATTAATAGACATATGGCAGCGAGTGTAACTTCTGACACCCGCTGCGATCTGTCTATTAATGCAGGTACTACAGCTCCCAGCATGAGGCAGAGTGTACTCCATGTTGGGAGTAGTAGTACTTGTAGTAAAGGGAAGATCACTTCGGGTATCACTCCTGACACCCGCTGTGATGCTCCTGTATAATGTATGAATGCGGCGGCCGCTCTCCTATGGTCCCCTGCACGGCCGTATATATACACATATTCCTATTTCTCACAGAGAGCTGTGATTGGCTGGAACCATCTGGCCAATCACAGCTCTGCGGGAAATATGAATATGTGTACATATACGTGAGTGCAGGGGACCATAGAAGAGCAGCCGGCGCATCTATACATTATACAAGATGATCGCAAGGGACCCCTGCAATCTGTCAATTAGTACAGGTAACTACTACTCCCATCATGGAAGAGTGTGTTCCATGCTGGGAGTAGTAGTACTACCTAAAAAATGTTTTAAAAAAAAGGGAAAAACACGCACACACTACATTTTCATTATTGTCGGCTACATTTTTTGTGCTTTACCCGCTCACATAAATTGATCCCTGTTTAAAAATGAATAAACATTTCATAATAAAAAAGATACATTTCGTTAGATACAATTTTTTTCATCACCACTGTATCTTTTTTATTATGATTTTTTTATGATACCCTACGAAATTTTAATAAAAAAGGTATCTCCATTATTTATTAGGATCGCTAAAGTCCAAAAAAAGACTAAAAAGATTTACCGAATGTACCCGAATACCGAATGTATCCGAAAAAAACAACACGAATACCCGAATACCAAATGTATCCGAAAAATCTAAACCGAAAATATTGCCGAACCAAAATTTTTTTCCAAAACGAAAAAACGAAACTAAATTAAACGAAATTTTTTCTAGTGCACAAGTCTAATTAACATGAAACTTGGCACACATGTTACTTATATGTCAACAACAAACATAGGATAGGTAATTTAACCCTTACCCATCCCCATTTACGAGGGTCTAAGTTTTTGTTTAAAGTCCCATACAAGTCTATGGGAAAGATATGTTACTGCATAACTTTCAAACAGCAGAAGATATTTTGATAATACTCAGTCGCATGTTAATTATATGTCCACTAAAAATATAGGAAAGTTAATTTTACCCTAACCTACCCTCATTTGGGAGGGTCAAGGTTTTTATTTAAAGTCCAATGCAAATCTATGGGAAATGTTTGTTCCAGCATAACTTCCATACAGCTTGACATATTCCGATAATTCTTGGTCAACTGTTACTTATATGTCAAATAAATATATATAATGGTTAAATTAACCCCTTGGGGACAGTTTTTTGCACTTTCATTTTTTTTCTCCTCAACTTTTAAAAATCATAACCCCTTCAATTTTGCACCTTCAGACCCTTATGAGGGATTTTTCTTTTGCGCCACAAATTCTACTTTGCTGTGATATCAGTAATTGTAATTGTAAACATAGGGAGAATTAATTTAAGATCCTAATGTTTTGGTATCATACTCCTGACATGTTAAATTGTTTCTTCCCCCAAGTCTCTGAAACTTGTTGGCGATGTGGAATAGCTAGAGGGACCCACCCACATATATTTTGGGAATGTTCTTCACTAAAACAGTATTGGCTAGGGGTACGTAATGTGATCCACAAATTGAAGGGATAACTTGCCCCATTACACCCAGCAATATTCCTCCTGAATCTCTTCCTGAACTACCTTAACAAATTCCAGATTAAGTTATGTCTTCATATCCTTACCGCATTTAAATGCCTCATTGCCCAATGGTGGCAACTACCGAGACTCCTCCCATCTCAGAAATACTAGACTGAATTAGGGAGGTGAAACAGATGGAATATCTGTCTGCCCTCATAGACCATACCATGTCTCAACTTCAGTCAACTTGACGACCTTGGGACTTGTGGGAAGAGGGACCAGATGCGATCTAGATAGATTTCATATCTCTCTCTCAAACCTGACCGTGCGGGTCTGAATATCTCCTTTATTTATTTCCTTCTTCCATTTTAGTTTTTTTCTCTTTTCTTGTCTTACTCTTCTTATTATTCTGTTCTTTATTTCTACATATATTCTTTACAAATTCTAATTGCATATCACATTCTACAATGATTTATGTGTACATCATGGGGATTCTTTCTTTTTGTCTCCTTCTGGGTAACATCCCCAAAATAGTTATTTTGTAACCTATGATAATCTGTGGAGATCTTATAGATATTAGTCATATGAAACTTGAAACTCAGAAAAGCCTATTTTTCTTGTTATTGTACAGAACTTGCGGACTGTGCTACTAGATGCTTATAATGTATTGTTATTATTACACTGGATATATGTTTCTAACATGTGTTCTCTTTTTTTCCCTTTATATTTTGTGCTTTTTCTGCACTGTATCTATTGTTAAACAATGGGAAAACCTATTTAAAATAAATAATTATAAAAAAAAAAAAATATTTGCAAAATCCTCATAGGTGATGTTCAGGATTAGAAAAAAGTTTGTGATTTTTTTTCAAGATCAGTTCCATTTTTATCCTTTGCCTATATTTGCTCTTGAAGCTAATTGCTATATAAAAGGGTTATCCTAAGATAAAAGCATATAACCTAGCCACACAATAAAAGAACATGAGCTAGGTTGTAGTGGTTGGACCATTGAGACCCCCCACTGATTATGAGAACAGGGGCCCCTTGTCCTCTGATAGAATTGAAATAGCACTGTACATATCCAGCTGTTACTCCATACAATAGCTATTCAACTTTCCAATATATATTCTGTAGATAGGTGATGCGTTTTAGTACAGGGATAACCACCTTAAAAGAAAGTCCCTAAACTAAGGGAAAACACAGTACGTGAACAAGACTGATGCTCTCTCTAGAAGAATGGAATATTGTTTTTGAACTCATATGAAATATATTTAGGTTGATTTTATATTAGAAAGTCAAGTGTTCCTGTGAATATCAGGTTACCGTCTACCATAAGTAATGAGGACAACTGCTTAGTGCAGATTCACAGCAGGGAAGGTAGCAATGGGAGAAATAAGACCTTTTGTGCTACAGGTGCTGCCGAATGGAAAAAAGCCAAAGGGATTCTCAATATATTCATACTCCTATCTGTCCGATCTGTCCCTTTACCATCAGTCAGCAGAGTATCTTTATGTAGGGGGCAAGAATTAAAAGTGCATGATAACAGCATAGCTTTCTCTATTATGAATACCCACACCAATAAATGATTAAATTGATGTACATGCATTGTCTATAATGTTTATAATTCTACTACATGTTGTTTTTTTTAAATAATTTTTAACACTGCATGTTTACTAATAATCATTGAGGTCACTGAAAATATTAAATGGACACTTTCAGATACAAAAACTTTTTATAGGTTATACATCTTGGCAAACTATTAACCTTTCTAATATATTTCTTGAGAAAATGTTATTTCATTTAATAGAAATCATGGCTTGTTAAAAAGACCACATAATCCTGCCAGGCTGCAATATCACCTTTGTCTACAGGCAGGGACAAAGTCCAGTAAGTGAGGGTGAGAAAAGTACTCCTCTGTGCTCACTCTTGTCCTATCAGACTGCAGCAGGGAGGATGGGGTTACAGAATAGCATGCAGTGATTAAATGAGAGACCCAGTACTTAGGGTGGAAGACGAGTCATGTAGAGTAAGGAAACACCCCCTCCAAAGCACAGAATGACAAACTGTGTAAGCAACAGATGGAAAGTATTTATGAGAGAAATATAGTCCCCAGTGGCAGGAACCCGCGATCAGACATTTTATCCCCTATGTTTTGGATATGGAATAAGATGTCTTAGGGCCAGTGTACCCCTTTAACCCCTTATGGCCTGTTTTAATTTTTGCTTTTTCATTTTTTACACCTTGTCTTTCAAAGAGACACAATTATTTTTCTTTTCATATCCACAGAGTCATATAAGGGCTTGTTTTTTTTTTAAATTCACTTTGATTAACTTATTTTTTACACTTTATTTTTTATTTTTTTTAGTCCCCATAGGGGGCTATACTATGCAATCTTTTGATTGCATACACTGTTCAATGCTATGCCATAGATATCAGCTTCCTGGAGGAGCAGAGGACTGATTGGATGTGAGGAGGCAGATAAGGGCTCTCCCCCCGTCCACTCAGCTGATCAAGACATCGCAATTTTACTGCAATGGTCCGATCAGCTCCGCTGAGCTGCCGGATAGTTAACCGCCCATTTTAGACGCCATTGTCAACTTTGAATGCTGCATCTAAAAGGTTAATGCCGGGCATCGGCCGGATCGCAATGACCGGCATTAACCATGAGTCTGGGCTGCTGATAGCAGTCGGGACACACCAGGTTTGAAGCATGCTCCACTCATGAGCATGCTTCAAACAACGGTAACAGGACCAGCGCATATAGGTACGCCGTTGGTCCTTGGTCTTTAAGGTGTTAAAGGCCTATAATCTTTGAGGCAGAAAAACAGTATTGTACACAGACCCCAATGGTTTGCTGACATACAGTGTTTTTCACTGTTGGCCTACTACAGGCCTGCATAGTTCTATACATAGCCCATAGCCTAGTATTCAGTATTTCAAAACATAACACATTTTGTCCATAGCGACCTGGGATAATAAAAACAGTTTACCCTCTCTGTAGCATTCAAACCATGCAATTCATATGAACTTTAATTCCCCTATGACCAGAGCTGATACAGATAAACTGTTCTTTCATTATAGTACAGATGAATAGTTACAAGTACCATTCAGTTAAAGATTTTGTGTTTAGATTCCTGATCTCTACTGTTAGTTTAGGGCATCTGTCAGATTGTAGCAATACTGAAGTTTCCAAGTTGTCTAAAATAATCAGGCTGTAAAGAAACCATTTCTTTGACTTAGTCTTGGCGAGTCACTACATAGACTTGTAAGTTCAAAGGTTTTTCCTCCTAAGCATTCCACTGGATGTGAGAGCCAGTATTTCAAACAAAGTACCTCAGACGGCTACACTATGCAGAAATAAATTCAAATTGATTACTAGTACTGACTTGCAAAGTTGCAATTCAGTACTTGGTTCCCTTACTAAAAAAAACAAACAAAAAAAAATGGTTATGGATATGGATAATAGTATGATAAATAAATCAAAATAAACACAGTAGGCAGTCTTGTTGCAGTCCCTGCAGCTTCTTGTTCTCTCAACTCACTCTTCCTCCAACCTCTCTCATTGGCCCACACTTTTGTGTATGGGCAGTATATACAGTACTTTCATTCCTTAGTGAGTTGCTAGCCAATCTTTTAAAACATAAACTTATGTTTTCTCTTTTTTTTCTTTTGAAATTTTAGTTGTGGTAGAGAAGAAAGAATACCTTTCTCTGCTAACATATACACAGTGTCAGGATCCAGACTGGTATGCAGAGAGGACACTGGAGGTGGATCCTCTGTGTCAGTGAGGTAATGGCATGGGCCGTACCAGGGAAACGGAATATAAGGGGTTTTCACCAGAGCCCGCCGCAAAGCGGGATGGACTTGCAGCGGCAGGTAACCCCCAGGTCGTTCCACCCGATAGCGACTCAACCCCACTGACAGCTGAGACAGGTGCGGTACACAAGGACAAGGCAAGAGCAAGGTCGGAAGTAGCAGAAGGTCTGGGCAGGCATCAATGGTTCGTAGTCAGGGGCAACGGCAAGGGTCTGGATACACAGGATTGGGATACACAAAACGCTTTCTCAGGGCACTAGGGCAACAAGATCCGGCAAAGAAAGGAAGGGGAAGTGGGCTTTTATATGTATTGAACTGATTGGGCCAGGCACCAATTAGTGGTGCACTGGCCCTTTAAATTTCATAGAGCCGGCGCGCGCTCGTCCTGGAGAGCGGGGCCGCGCGCGCCGAGAGGGCAGTGAACGAGGACGTGGTGGGTGAGAGACACGGGGCGCGATCCGAGAGCGGGCACGTCCCGTACCTCGGATCGCGTCTCCTCCGGGAACATGGAAGCAGCGGGACCCGGAGTGACACACAGTTTCTTAGATTTACTTATACTATTGATTTGTGCAAAGTTTGTTGAAACAACAGTGGCCATTTTAAAGGTACCTAAATGCTCAAAAACTTTTGACATGTCCTTGTTTAGTTACAGTTTTATTTAGTTGGGGTCTAGATATCATGACCCTGACCAATCACTAAAATTAGCGAGGGAAAACATATGGCAAAGTGGCTTCTTCTAACTATTGTCCTATAGATTTACATTATAAGACTGTCTTGGTCATTTTGAAGAGAGCAGGCCGAGAGTAAATTTTTTCAAAACTTACATGTACCGTATCCTGCGTATATATTTGATGCTGCAGATTTGAAGCTGTGTTTAGTCATTCAGTTTACAATGAAATTTGCAGCATCAAATATGTGCAGGATACTATATGTATCATTAGAATATTTGATGGGATGTTGAAACTAAGGTGGACAAATTGGCTGATGTGATTGCTAATGACTGTTGGGACCTTAATGGACACTCTTCTAAGATTGAGGCTTGGGAGCTAAAACTAGAAGACCTCAAGAACAGGTCAGGGAGGGCTAATCTTACAGTAAGGGGTCCACCTTAATCAGTGAGTACCTATGCTGAAGTCACTGTAACTGCATTACTCGGAGGTACGCAACCAAATACTCTCTGCTGCATGTAACCTTGGTGTCTTGCCGAACATGCCACCATCGGTCCATATCTACGCAGACCTGATCCCCTCCACACTGGAGAAACAAAAAGGCTTATGACACTGGCTTTTCAGTCTGCACAGATACAATACAGATGGGGTTTTCCATTATGTCTTCAATTTCGGTTTAACTCCCATTCCTACCCCTTGAGGTCAAGAGGCTCAGGAGATACTATAAAGAAAGGAGGAATATTGCTGGACCTGGGTGATATTGCCTATGCATGCTGTGTTACAGTCTCCTTTTGTGGAGTGACAGTTAAATCGTGCAATAGTCCGGAATTGCTCTTTCTGCTCATTTTCTCTTCTTCTTTCCTTTCCCCTTTCTCCTCCTCCCACCATCTGGTTTCTCTCCTGTTTATTCTGCCTCCCTGTTCTTGCATTTCCCCTGCCTCCTTGTTCTCATTTTTTCTTCTTTCTTTCCTTTTTAACTAGTCTGGGGCCTATGGACAGAGTGGATCTCTGTGTTGCCTTTACCTCTTAGATGTTGCGGGCCCTGAGATCCAGGCTATTATTTGTGGCTTCTCATCCCATTTTTCTCTCCTTTGTGTGTTTTCTTATTTTATTGTGTTTTTACTCTATGTTCGCCAGGTTGTTTTCTATACTGTGGATAAACTACTGAACCCTCCTTTCCTTATTTTTCCTGTTCATAAGGTTTTATAACTAAGACTGCGTAATACATAATGAACAAAATGGATAAAATGTATTGATGTGTGTGGTAATTTAGAAGTGAGAACTGCCTTAGGTAAATTGCTTTACCATATTGGCTAGCCCTGTTTTTATAACATTACTGATGAATCTACTTAAATACTTCTGACTATGACAAGAGTTTACTTACAACACTAATAGTGCTGTTCTTCACAAATGCTTTTGAAAAGGCACAAGCAAATATGTCACTGAATGCAATGCATGACTATCTATGCTGCATTAAATAATGTAATAAGTGAGCATAATGGAATTTTGAAAACAAAGATTACTCTTTAGATTTTCAGATGGTTTAGCTTTCAAAACAATACACCACTTATGCAAATACGTCCTTGTTCAGCCAAATGCTGGTATGTTGTTAGACTTAAACAATATATTCCACGCATGATTAGTGTTGGAAATAACTGCAAAACAAACTTAATTGGATATTAATCTTTTCAACTTTCTTTGTTATAGGACATTTTAACATTTTAACATAGTTCATAAGGTTGAAAAAAGACCAGAGCCCATCAAGTTCAACTCAGTCCCCACTGAGTTGATGCAGAGGAAGGCAAAAACCCTCATACTCGAGGAAAAATTCCTTCCCTACTCAAAATATGGCAGTTAGAATAAATTCCTGGATCAACCTTCTGTCCCTGTAGATCTAGAATCCATAACTATAATGTTATTATTCTAGAAAAAGGCATCCAGACCCCTTTTAAATTCTTTCACCGAGTTAACCATGACCACCTCCTCAGGCAGAGAATTCAGCAGTCTCACTGCTCTTACAGTAAAGAATACCCGTCTGTGCTGGTGTAGAAACCTTCTTTCCTCTAAATGTAGAGGATGCCCCTTTGTTATAGAAACAGTCCTGGGTATAAATAAATCATATGAGAGATCTCTGTATGGTCCCCTGATATATTTATACATAGTTATTAGGTCTCCCCTAAGCCTTCTTTTTTCTAAACTAAATAACCCAAATTCTGATAATCTTTCTGGGTACTGTAGTCCTCCCATTCCCCGTATTACCCTGGTTGCCCGTCTTTGAACCCTCTCCAGCTCCACTATATCTTTCTTGTACACTGGTGCCCAGTACTGTACACAGTATTCTATGTATGGTCTTACTAGTGATTTGTACAGCGGTAGAATTATCTCCTTGTCATGGGCATCTATGTCCCTATTGATGCACCCCATGATTTTATTTCCAGCTGCCCAATACTGGTCACTACAGCTAAATTTACTATTAACTAAGACTCCCAAGTCCTTTTTCACATCAGTCGTCCCAAGTGTTTCCCCATTTAATGAATAATCCTAGCCCAGATTTTTCCTCCCCATGTGCATAACCTTCCATTTATCAGTGTTGAACCTCATCTGCCACTTCCCAGGCCAAACCTCCAACCTATCCAGATCCATTTGTGACAGTTCATTGTCCTCTAATGTGTTTACCGCTTTACAGAGTTTAGCATTATATGCAAAGATTGCTACTTTACTCTTCAACCCCTCTACAAGGTCATTAATAAACGTATTAAATGGAACAGGACCCAAGACGGACCCCTGTGGTACCACACTAGTAAAAGTCACTCAATTAGAACAAGTACCATTAATAACCACCCTCTGTTTCCTATCATTGAGCCAGTTACTTACCCACTTGCACATATTTTCCCCCAGCCCAAACCTTCAAATTTTCTGCACCAACCTTTTATGTGGCACCATATGAAAAAGATTTGGAAAAATCCAGATATACGACATCCAGCAATTCTTCCTCATAAAAGCTGATCAGGTTAGTTTGACAGGACCAATTTTCTCTATAGCTTTTTAATGCTGCTTCACTGCCGTCCTGTTTAATAGTTTAACCCCTTCCCGACCCATGATAT
Organism: Hyla sarda; assembly: GCF_029499605.1. NCBI lineage: Eukaryota > Metazoa > Chordata > Amphibia > Anura > Hylidae > Hyla > Hyla sarda. The sequence goes on along the minus strand of NC_079193.1, from coordinate 196,755,717 downwards.
ACATGTCATGACCGGGAAGGTTTTCCCGACCTATGGCGTACATGTACGTAATGCAGATACTGGCCACTACTACATCCCGCTGCGCCCGGTAAGATGGTGGTTACCACTAATAGCCAGCAATCTTGCATCGGGAATTAGGGGGGTTTCGCACCCCCCCCCCTCACAGCAATCGCTCTATTAGTTAGTCAAATCTGACCAGCTAATGGAAGCGTTTCGTACATAAAAATCCTGAGCAGCAGTGTGTGTGTCCTGATCATAGGGATCGGGACACACACACTGCTCCGCTAGGAGTCCGCAGTGTCCCTTACCAGTCCCCCTCTCCCTGGTGTCCCTTACCCGTCCCGAGCTGTGTACACCTTGGCTCGAAGAAGCATCCGCAGGTGATGCGAAACTAGAAGCCTATCAGTGGTGTGCCCCGCATCTGAGAGCTTGCCAGCTCTCGCTCCCCACAAAGGAATTGTAACCTCCTTTCTTCACTGCTATTCATGTTTGAATAAAAGAATTTACCATGCTGAAAATTTATTCGGATAAGTGCGACTTCATTCTTTTCTTCTCGTTTCACTGTATATGCTATTTATACCATTGAAGTCTACACCAAATAATTCAGCCATCTGCAGTATACACCGAAGAGACTATGAGCCTTACATTGGGATCACTTTTTTCAGAGCAGTGCCTGGTCTATACTCTATCCCTCCTTTTACATAAAGTACAATTTGTCTCGAAAAAACAATATCTGAATCACTTTGCCAGGTACAAGCAGTCCAAAGTTATTACCTCTTAAAGAGATACATGTCAGATTTGAAAAAAATGGACTGGGACAAAGGCCAAAACTAGCTGGGTCATGAAAGGGCTAAATGCTTCATTTTTGTCATTTATTGCCCCTTAACATTTTCATTCATCCATATTGCTTTTCTTTTAGTTCTGACCCTTTTATTCCCATAATGTACGTACATCTTACATAAGGTATGTACATCTTACAATTTAAGATATTTTGAAATGTCTCCCATTTAGTGTCAGTATTCTTTTTTTTGAGGACATTATCCCATTTTATATTGTTAATGGGTTCTCTGAGTTGATCAAACTTTGCCTTCCTAAAGTTCATTGTTTTTGTGGCCCCTGGAGACATAATTGCTTAAATCTCATTTCAAGGGAATCCAAAAAGCCGAAACAGATGCTATAATGAAACAAAATAACTCTAAAAAAGTAGATGTATGGGTTGAAAAATGGTGGATTTTCTACTGGTGTTATCGTCTGATTATTTCAGTCTTAAGAGAATATGGTTCTCTAGTACTGACTTATAGATCTGTGTGGTCGTATTTCTATTTGTTGAAGGAGGTTTCTTATTGGGATAGTAAAACATGCCATAAAAGAGACAAGCTGGGGAAAGGTACATCTGACTCTACAACCCATAATGAAAAAGTAGGAAATAACACTTGGAAGATGTTCACTGAGCTGTTTTTTTTTCTAAGCAAATACACAAAAATGTTTTTGCTAATATCTTACAGTTCTGATGCCAACATCACATTAACACATTTTTTTTGCCGGTAATTGCCTTTTATAAAACATTATTTATTTAGTTTTGGTCAAGAAATGCAACTTTCAACCAAAAGGGCCTTAGATGAGAACCAATTTACAGTAATAAAAACCTATTATGTAGCAATATTGTTTGTATACAAACAATAATATAGATGCCAAGTATACAAGAAAGAACATTTTATAAAAAGCATTATGATTTTCTCATGCTAAGCAATGCAATGAAGACAACCTTTCTTTATAGCATCATAGGGGTACTCCGGCCCTAAGACATCCTATCCCCTAGCCAAAGGATAGGGGATAAGATGTCTGATCGTGTGGGTCCCACTGCTGGGGACCCCCTCAATCTCTCATGCAGGACCCACCTGTGTGAGCTGCATGCCAACGCATCACGCCCCCTCCCATATACTTGCATTGAGGGTCCGGGGCCATGATGTCACAATACTCTTGCTCTGTAGTCATGAGGCTTCAGACTCGGAGCCTCCAGTGCTGGCTGCAGCTCACACAGGTAGGTGCTGCATGAGAGATTGCGGGAGTTGACAGTGGCGGGACCCCCGCAATCAGACATCTTATCCCCTATCCTTTGGGTAGGAGATAAGATGTCTTAGGGCCAGAGTAACCCTTTAATATAAAGTTAACATAAAAAATACACCAAAATGGCAAAGAATTTGCTTTTTATTGAATATTACAGTGAGGATGACATTAACACCTTGAAAAGACCATTGCAGCATTAAGCATATAAACATACATATCTTCACCATGCTGAAACCAATACTGTTGACCCATGTAACCTGTATAATGAAGCTATTTAGTTTGGAAATGCAGATAAGTCTCTAATTGGTACATTTGGCCTGATCTCAAATGTTCCATAATAGAGTTGTGATGAACTTTCTCCAGAATTTTAGCTAAGAAATTAGGCCTTGTGTTTTTTCTATTATCCAACTTTACTATAGCTAGTGACCATTAAAGTATGGGATACAATAAAAGGACAATTGAAAGACAATGCCACATTTGGTCACCATGCAAACTCTATACAGTCTCTTTGTAGTATGTATTTAGTCACAAACAGATGAATGACATTGTCACGATGCCGGCTGGCAGGTAGTGGATCCTCTGTGCCAGAGAGGGATTGGCGTGGACCGTGCTAGTGGACCGGTTCTAAGCCACTACTGGTTTTCACCAGAGCCCGCCACAAAGCGGGATGGTCTTGCTGCGGCGGTAGTGACCAGGTCGTATCCACTAGCAACGGCTCACCTCTCTGGCTGCTGAAGATAGGCGCGGTACAAGGGAGTAGGCAGAAGCAAGGTCGGACGTAGCAGAAGGTCGGGGCAGGCAGCAAGGATCGTAGTCAGGGGCAACGGCAGAAGGTCTGGAAACACAGGCAAGGAACACACAAGGAACGCTTTCACTGGCACTAAGGCAACAAGATCCGGCAAGGGAGTGCAAGGGAGGAGACTAGATATAGCCAGGGAACAGGTGGGAACCAATTAAGCTAATTGGGCCAGGCACCAATCATTGGTGCACTGGCCCTTTAAGTCTCAGGGAGCTGGCGCGCGCGCGCCCTAGAGAGCGGAGCCGCGCGCGCCAGCACATGACCGCAGGAGACGGGAACGGGTAAGTGACCTGGGATGCGATTCGCGAGCGGGCGCGTCCCGCTGTGCGAATCGCATCCCCAACGGCCATGGCAGAGCAGCGCTCCCGGTCAGCGCTGACCGGGGAGCTGCAGGGAGAAGGACGCCGTGAGCGCTCCGGGGAGGAGCGGGGACCCGGAGCGCTAGGCGTAACAGTACCCCCCCCCCTTAGGTCTCCCCTTCTCTTTATCGGGTAACTGCCTCCCCTGGGATGAGGACACCGGGAAAGGATGGAGGGATTCCTCAACGGCAGGCAGAACCGCAGGAGTAGGAATGGGGAGAGAGGGCAGAGGGCGAGACCTGGCACGGGGCAGTGTGACACCAGGACGAGGGCCATGAGGGGACACAGAAGCTTGCCTGATGGAACTGGGAGGGGGGGAGGGGCATTTCCTGTGGCAGGCAGAGTCCTTAAAGACCTTAGGGGGACCGAATACAGGAGGAACCACAGAGTTACGGCAAGGGTTACTGGGAACCGGTTTTAGACAGTTCTTGGCACAAGAGGACCCCCAACTCTTGATCTCCCCAGTGGACCAATCCAGGATTGGGGAATGAAGTTGAAGCCAGGGAAGTCCAAGGAGAATTTCCGAGGTGCAATTGGGGAGGACCAAAAGTTCAATCCTCTCGTGATGAGATCCGATGCTCATAAGAAGGGGCTCCGTGCGGAAACGTATGGTACAGTCCAACCTGGCTCCGTTGACCGCGGAAATGTGGAGTGGCTTGACAAGACGGGTCACCGGAATACGGAATTTATTCACAAAGGAGTCCCGAATAAAATTCCCAGAAGCTCCAGAGTCCAGGCAGGCCACGGCTGAGAGGGGAGAGCTGGCTGAAGTGGAAATCCGAACAGGTACCGTGAGACGTGGAGAAGCCGACTTGGCATCAAGAGACGCCACACCCACGAGAGCTGAGTGCGAGCGTGCGTTTCCCAGACGTGGAGGACGGATTGGGCAATCCACCAAAAAATGTTCAGTACTGGCACAGTACAGGCAAAGATTCTCTTCCTTACGGCGATTCCTCTCTTCCAGGGTCAGGCGAGACCGATCCACTTGCATGGCCTCCTCGGCGGGAGGCCTAGGCGCAGATTGCAGTGGAGACTGTGGGAGAGGTGGCCAGAGATCTAAGTCTTTTTCCTGGCGGAGCTCTTGATGCCTCTCAGAAAAACGCATGTCAATGCGAGTGGCTAGATGAATGAGTTCATGCAGGTTAGCAGGAGTCTCTCGTGCGGCCAGAACATCTTTAATGTTGCTGGATAGGCCTTTTTTGAAGGTCGCGCAGAGGGCCTCATTATTCCAGGACAATTCTGAAGCAAGAGTACGGAATTGTACGGCATACTCGCCAACGGAAGAATTACCCTGGACCAGGTTCAACAGGGCAGTCTCAGCAGAAGAGGCTCGGGCAGGTTCCTCAAAGACACTTCGGATTTCCGAGAAGAAGGAGTGTACAGAGGCAGTGACGGGGTCATTGCGGTCCCAGAGCGGTGTGGCCCATGACAGGGCTTTTCCGGACAGAAGGCTGACTACGAAAGCCACCTTAGACCTTTCAGTGGGAAACAGGTCCGACATCATCTCCAGATGCAGGGAACATTGGGAAAGAAAGCCACGGCAAAACTTAGAGTCCCCATTAAATTTGTCCGGCAAAGACAGGCGGAGGCTAGGAGTGGCCACTCGCTGCGGAAGGGGTGCAGGAGCTGGCGGAGGAGATGGTTGTTGCTGCTGTAGCTGAGACTGAACTTGCTGTAGCTGCGACTGTTGCTGCTGTTGCTGTGACTGGAGCTGCTGTAGCTGCGACTGGAGTTGCTGTGTCATGGAGGTCAAGTACGACAGCTGGTGCTCTTGTCGGGCGACCAATGTAGGGAGGTCGGCGGCAGCTGGCAGAGGAACTTCAGCGGGATCCATGGCCGGATCTACTGTCACGATGCCGGCTGGCAGGTAGTGGATCCTCTGTGCCAGAGAGGGATTGGCGTGGACCGTGCTAGTGGACCGGTTCTAAGCCACTACTGGTTTTCACCAGAGCCCGCCGCAAAGCGGGATGGTCTTGCTGCGGCGGTAGTGACCAGGTCGTATCCACTAGCAACGGCTCACCTCTCTGGCTGCTGAAGATACTGAAGATAGGCGAGGTACAAGGGAGTAGGCAGTAGCAAGGTCGGACGTAGCAGATGGTCGGGGGCAGGCGGCAAGGTTCGTAGTCAGGGGAGATAGCAAAGGTACTGGTACACAGGCTATTTAACACACAAGGAACGCTTTCACTGGCACTAAGGCAACAAGATCCGGCAAGGGAGTGCAAGGGAGGAGACTAGATATAGCCAGGGAACAGGTGGGAACCAATTAAGCTAATTGGGCCAGGCACCAATCATTGGTGCACTGGCCCTTTAAGTCTCAGGGAGCTGGCGCGCGCGCGCCCTAGAGAGCGGAGCCGCGCGCGCCAGCACATGACCGCAGGAGACGGGAACGGGTAAGTGACCTGGGATGCGATTCGCGAGCGGGCGCGTCCCGCTGTGCGAATCGCATCCCCAACGGCCATGGCAGAGCAGCGCTCCCGGTCAGCGCTGACCGGGGAGCTGCAGGGAGAAGGACGCCGTGAGCGCTCCGGGGAGGAGCGGGGACCCGGAGCGCTAGGCGTAACAGACATTACATAACCATCTCAATGTATAGAGACTAGTGATGAGCAGCCATATTCGAATTTGCGATATTTCAAGACTATATGGACGAATATTCGTCCTATGTTTGCGAAATTCACATATTCGCTACGTTTGTTTTCTCTTTTGTTTTCATGCGAAAATTCATAATGAAATTCGCATAGTGCACATGCACGATTATATCTTTCACCTAAAAGAAGGGAGGGATCAGTATCAGTAAGGGATCAGTAAGTGCCGATATTCGCATATTCACGAACATTTACATACTCCCAAATATTTGCATATATTCGAGAAAAAAATGATAAAAATGAATATTCGGCATTACAAATATATATCAGTATATTCTAAATAGTCACAAAATCGCAAAGTGTTGATATTCGCGGTAAAAATTAGCATTTCGAATATTCACGATCAACACTAATTAGAGACCAAAATATATTTAACTCCTTAAGGAAGTAGGGCATACCTGTACGCCCTACGCCCGGTCCCGGTGTTTAAAACGGGGTCACGGAGTGACCCCACATCCCACCGGGTCGGTCCCGACTGCTAATCATAGCCGGGACCCTGGGCTAACAGCGCGCAGCATCGATCTTTGTGCCGCGTGCTGTTAACCCTTCAGACGCGGCAATCAAAGTTGACCGCCGCATCTGAAAATGAAAGTAAACTCTTCCCGGCAGCTCAGTCGGGCTGATCGGGACATCGCAATAAAATTGCGATGTTCTGATCAGCTGGGACGCAGGTGGAGGTCTCGTTACCAGTCTCCACGACGTCCGATTGTCGATTGATTGCTCCAAGCCCTATGGGAGCAAAAAAAAAGTGAAAAAAAAAGTTAACAAAGGTCATTTAACCCCTTCCCTAATAAAAGTTTGAATCACCCCCCTTTTCCCATTAAAAAAAACCTGTGTAAATAAAAATAAAAATGTTGCGGTATCCCTGCGTGCAAAAATGTCCGAACTATAAAAAGATATCGTTAATTAAATCTCACGGTCAATGGCGTGCGCGCAAAAAAATTCCAAAGTCCAAACTAGTGTATTTTTGGTCACTTTTTATATCATGAAAAAATGAATAAAAAGTCCAGTCAATACAATAATGGTACCGATAAAAACTTCAGAACACTGTGCAAATAATGAGTCCTCATACCGGCCCGTACGCGAAAAAATAAAAAAGTTATAGGGGTTAGAAGATGAGAATTTTTAACATATAAATTTTCCTGCATGTAGTTATGATTTTTTTCCAAAGTTCGACAATATCCAACCTATATAAGTAGGATATTATTTTAACCGTATGGACCTACAGAATAAAGATCAGGTGTTATTTTTACCCAAAAATGCACTGCGTAGAAACGGAAGCCCCCAAAAGTTACAAAATTACATTTTTTCTTCAATTTTGTCGCACAATTAAATTTTTTTCTGTTTCGCTGTGGTTTTTGGGTAAAATGACTAATTTCACTGCAAAGAAGAATTGGTGACACAAAGAATAAGCCATCATATGGAATTTTATGTGCAAAATTGAAAGCGTTATGATTTTTAGAAAGTGATGAGGAAAAAATGAAAATGGAAAAACCCTGCGTCCGTAAGGGGTGGGAAACTATATATATGTTTTTTCTTATCAACTAGTGCCAAAAAGTTAAACAGATTTGTAAAGTACTTCTATTAATAATCTTAACCCTTCCAGTACTTATCTACTGCTGTATACTACAGAGAAAGTACCACCGTGCTCTCTGCTGACACCTCTGTCTGTGTCAGGAACTGTTCAGTGTAGGAGCAAATCCCCATAGCAAACCTCTCCTGCTCTGGACGGTTCATGGAGTTGTCAGCAGAGAGCACTGTGGTGAAACAGAAAAGACCTATACAACTTCCTCTGGAGCATACAGCAGATGATAAGTTCTGGAGGGGGTTAATATTGTTATATAGACACATCTTTTAAACTTTCTAGCACCAGTCAATTAGAAAAAAATGGGTTTTCCACCAGAGTACCCCCTTTAAAGTACTGTGAAAGATTCTTGTGAAAGACGTTGTGGCATTTATAAACCATCTATAAAAAGCTGGGAGCCATCTTGTTTGGAAAAGACGCCTTGTCGATTGTCCCCAGATTATTGGACCACTGTCCATGTTACCAGCATTCGTCACCCCACACCTAGGAGTAGACTGCAGGAGAGCCAAATCCTATGTCTTCGGAACGCTCTTCTAACCTGAATACACAGGGTATTTTCAATCATTTTCTAACCACAACAATAATTGCTTATTTGTGCTATCCCTACATGTACAATTATTCTTCATTCCATTTAGTCCCCTGATGTTAGTTACCTACGCAGCTTGAAAGGCGTGTGGATTTCTACAATAAGGCCTTCTAGGGATTTTACAAAGTGCTACTTTGGGACAGGGGTCGCCCTTCTTAGGGTAGCTTCTCCACTGTTTCCTTGTGAGACCACTGACACCCAAGGATTTCCAGGGACTCTCCTTTGCTCTTACATCTCTGTATCCTCTCTACTAATTTGCTAGACTTCTACACCTTAGGATTGACCACACAAATGTCCCAGGATCATGTGACAGCATAAGGTCGAAGACAAAAACCCTAGATTTGTTTTTATCTTGAACACTGGTTACTCTCTACTCTTCACTTTTTTGTGCTGTTGTGCCATACGACCACTGTTGGCTGACCCATCTAGGTGAATGTTTTAGTATGTAGTATGGTTCCTTTTTTCTTTTCCTAGGTAAGGCTTCATGATGTTTGCGGGGTTATATTACTTTTAATTGATATAATCAATAAAAGTATGATTTTATTCAGGTGTTACACTTCATTGTATTTTTGTTTCAAAGTTGTAAGGATTTGTAACATTTTTATCTGGAATATGAAATAATTTAGTAATGTGGTTGAAAGCAAGCATGTAATGTAGAAACTTTCTGAGATTATAGCTTAATTTATTTTAATGTTCAAATTCCATCTTAAAGGGAGTGTACCACCTAGATGTTTTTTTTACTGTCAGAGACAGACAGTGAAACTACTTCTACATTGTTATAGGCCAACCACATTGTCGGAGTGTCTGATCTACACTGTTAACAACAATTAGAGATACAGTATGCTTTTAGCAGCTGCATTGACATAGCATATAGGCTGGAAGGGACTCATTAACCTCTAAGAAAAAGATTTCTAGGCATGATCTCTTACCTGTGCAAAGAGCTGGTGACCATAATTTATTGTGAATGGCCTGATCCTGTTTTATATTTATACAATATATTTAGTATAATATAGTAACCCAGCATATAATCATAAAAAGACAGCTGGAAAGTTTTTTTGTTTGTTTTTTACAGAACTAGAAATTTTATAAGACTAGGTGGTGAGACAAAAAAATGCAAGATTTCAGGATTATTCTAAAACAGGGATAATAAAATTGAAAAATATGTCTAACATAAAAACTTGATTCAAAGGGGTACTCCGGTGCTAAGACATCTTATCCCCTATCCAAAGGATAGGGCATAAGATGCCGGATCGCGGGGGTCCTGCCGCTGGGGACTCCCATTATCTTCCACGCCGCACCCCGTTAGAATCAGCCCCCAGAGCATGCTTGCTCCGGGTCTGTTTACTGGTGATCACGGTGAACGAAGCATAGTGATGTCACGGCTCCACCCCCATGTGACGTCACGCTCCTCCCCCTCAATGCAAGCCTATCTAATCCTTGCAATCAAATAATTTTATTATAAAGATACAGTAGTTTTCTTTGTTGTGCTATTTCAGACATTGTCATAACATGATATAGATCATACAAGTTATAATAATAATTTAGAAAAGTATTTACCAAATTTAAAAAAAAAATCATTTAAAATGTAAAGAGGGGGAGGGGCTATTTTTTGAGGGGGAGGGCATATTTATGTAAACAACAACAACAACTTTTTATAACTTTTCCCCGCCTTTTTTAATGTCCCCACAGGGGATTATTTGCTACAATCTTTTGATTGCTACTATATTACTATTCAGTGTTATGCATTGGCACAGCCCATTTTGGCCTTGAGGACACAACAAATTTTAATTTTTGCATTTTTTTTCTCCTCCTCTTCTTAGAGACATAAGTCTTTTCCATCTACATACCCATATAATGTCTTGTTTTTTGCATGACCACATTTACTTTGTGGTTACACTGTTTTACCTTTAAATGTATGGAAAAGCCAAAAAATATTATATTATAAATATAAAAATTGTTGCAACTTTAGGGGAGTTTTGTTTTCATACAGTGGTATTTTTTACTTGTACACTGTTCATCATGTGGAATAGTTATTTTCACTCACCTACTAGTCAACTGGCACACTAGTTGCTTGAAATGTGTATGTATGTTAAACTCAGCTACAAATGCTATGTTTTTTAAATTATTATTATTATTATTATTATTATTATTATTATTATTATTATTAAACCAACTACAGAGAAGCTTGGCCAAAAAATCATATTTCACATCCACTTTTAATGTTTTCAATGCATATTTATGTTAAACACAGGTAGAAATTCTATGGCCACACTTATCATTGTCTTTAGACAGTTTTTTGTGTCTAGAAAAGGCGCAAAAAAGACGCACACAGGGTTTATTTGCGCCTTTTTTACGCCAATCCACTGATTTTAGCAATACACATGATGTGGAAGGGTTTTATAAATTGGGCCTTTTTGTGAAAAGGCACAAAGAAGGGACAAAGCCACTGAAAAGTCTCTAAAACTACACCAGCCCAGACTTAGCTTAGGTTTTTGGTGTATGTGAAGAGAGAAATTTCTGAAAATATTTATCTGCACAAAATTTAAGAAATGCTCTGTGACCATTTAATAAATGTGGTGCTCCTACACATTACTTTCATGCATAGCTTGTGCAAGCCGGCAAAGTTCTAAAGCTTGGTGTGCCGCTGTCACCCCAAAGTGCTGAACGAGATCAGGACCATACTGGTCCATACTTTCATGTATTAAGTTTTACACAGTGTAAAATTAAAGCAAAAATATGTCCATAAAATAGCAATAAAATATGTCTGTATTTTAAATCTAAAAATGTGCAAAGTAAAAGTCTATGGAAAAGTGTCTGTCAGTGCACACAGTGTTTAAACATATGGCCCTAATTTTAATGTTGGCATTATGACCACTTTTTTAAACAGTGTGTGCCACTTTCCATTGGCCTTTATTGTGCAACTTATTAGAGCAAAAAAAATTGGTCTATTATATTGCTATTTAAGTGCTATTATACAACACTGTTCCTTTAAGATTTGTATTTTAAAACATAGTGGACATTTATAGACATCCACATTGCCACCACTCAACATAATTTACAATGTAATGAACGATATCTAACCTTAAAATAACTGCTGCTGGTGAGCAATGGCAGCCCTTTAAAATGTAAAGTTACTTTTATGTCATCTGAAAGCTGCAGAATGACTGGCATTTAAGCAAAGCATACAATTATAATAGTTCGGTCCATCATTTTTTTGCATTTTAATGGTATACCTGCCAAGAAGAAATGTGCCACATAATCACATGAAATAATGACAGAGGGGGAGAAAGAAAGATTATGTAAGTATAAAAAGTGAGAAACAGTTGAAAGGTTCATTCAGTATGTAAAATTGCTGTTCTGTCAACGTGATTGGCACAATGAGGGATGACAAGACAATACCAATTTATAATAGTCAGCACAAACCCCGAAATTACTTTTAAGATTTTGGCTAGGGAATTTACATCAATTTAACTTGTTCTTAAATCAAACTGTCTAAGAATGGTTTGATGAGAGACACATTTTTTGATGACTTACCTTTCAGCAATCTTTTTAAATAGCAAAGTTCTAAACAAATAGCAAGTACCTTTAATATTAAAGATATATTATGATTATTTCCTCTCCAACCATGACATATTTTATCAAGTGTAATCACTGATCCTTGCATCAAATAAATCACTGTTTGTAATGTATTGCCTTCTTATCAAAATGGTTTCTTTATAGACAACCATTTTAATTTGAAAGTCCCAGCTGTCTTTGTGAGTTGTCTTCATCTGATGTTGTTGCGACTGCAGGGGCCATGTGGAATGGCATGATAACTATTTACATAAATTATTGTCCCTGTAATAGATGGAAAGTTCAAGTTTGAAGAGCAAGAGCCATTGATTGGTAGTGGCTGTCTCTTCTGGCTCATAGAAGGGAGTCTTAAGTGGAGGACACTCATTATGTATGTGTCATGGGGCATTTTGACATTGTCTTTCGTTATAGGAAAACTCATGCACACTACAGAATGTCTGCAAAGAGAAAATCTGGGTGAACAGTTGATGTGCAGCAGGTGGCGCCATAATGAATCATCACTATGACCGCATAAAAATACACTATACCTATTGACAGCAGTGGTATTTTGCCGAGTCAGCATGGGCCCTTACTTAGCAAAATATGCCCAAATAATTTCTTAAGGCAGCTATGAAATGCCAAAAGTTTTGCTGGTGTAAAATTTTGGTCAGACATCTACATGTTCGTGACACCCCTGCTGAATGAGTAATACTAGAAACTAGGTAAAGGATTTTAGTTTAGAAAAAAAGGAATTTTGAAAATGTCTTTGATCCTTAGAAGCACTCTACAATTTTACACTGCCCAGTTATCAACTTATTCATAATAACTAACAAAATGTTGCTATACATGCTTGGTTGTTAGTAGAAACATAGCAACAGAATGCAGATCTAAACAATATTTATGTCATTTCATTGTAGAATTGGCAAGTCAATACATTAATTCACCAGGACTCTGCACTGTTTCATGTTCATTAGTTATTCGATAGATAATTTTTCCAGTTATGTTTTGTGTCCATGTACTTGTTTTTCCTATCTCTTCTGTATTACTGTGGTCTTCAATATGGTGATGCTAATCCATGCTGTGTGTTCTGGCTATTCTACTAAATGGCATCAGAGATCTAATACTCAAGAACCTATTCAGTATACTGATGCATCAAAGTGCCTACTCACCATCGTCAACATGGCATTCTTGTACTGCACTAGAAACATGATGAGAGAGTGCTGCACATGTTTCATTTGTCAGACACAAAAGAACTACAATTGGTGCTTACAATTTTTGGAGATAAATAATATTGGTGGCCCTAACCTCAATCCCGGAGCACCCTTAAGAAGCACCAAATAACACTATTGTCTAAGCACCAAACTGAAAGCAAAGAAATATCTTACAGCAGGTGCACAGAAGTACATTAAGTTTAGGGAGGAACAAACCCCATCAAAAGCCAGACAGCACCAAAATGTGGCATGGATTATTTTCTCTAGCAAAAATCAGACACTACAAAAACTAATAGACAGGAGATAATAATATGGTAGGTCTCAATTGACCATACAAATTCATATAAAATTTTCAGAATATAAAATTGTGACCAGTCAAAAAATTATCCATTAACCTCTAACAATTTTCCATTTACCTCTAACGATTTTCACTCATCAGACTCCTAGACTTAATTGAACATAGTAAAAATTCTACAATAGATGGCCAGCTTCAACCTAGTCATGTACAATGATTTATCCTGCCAATAATTATATTGAGATCTGCCTATTGATAAGATTCTGACTTATCTCTTTCAGAGAGTTTTTTACTAGAGGTTAAAGAGAGATTAAATGAACGGATGAGAATTCACACATATATTGATCATGCTATAGATACCTATCACATGCCTATTATCTTCTGTCTGTGAGCCTCAGCTTCCTCTCCTCATTAGTGTTGCTTGCGAATATTCGCAATGCAAATTTTATTCGCGAATATCGCATATTCACGAATTCACAAATATTCGTGAATATAACACTATATGTTCGTAATTACGAATATTTTTTTTCCACAGTACACATCACAGTGATCATCCCTCTCTGTTTCCAGCTTGTGTGGTGTAAAGAAGGCTCTAATACTACTGTGTGAGACTGGCATGCGAATTTTTGCATATTATTATATAAGGACAACACACTGGGGTAAAGACAACTGGGTAGATTTATATATCTATGTAGAAATGTACCCCCAGGATAAGAATATGGGCCATTGTATTGTGAACTCCAAAATTAAATGCAAAACAAGGAAGAACCAACTGAGTCACTCAAGTAAAAACTAGTACAGTGTCCAATGGAGACACATTTTATTGAAATGACAGCAACAATACACTCTGGGAGTGTTGAAGGTGACGTACCGAAACGTACATTGGAGTGGTGCTATCCCGGTGTCTGCCCACTTGCTGCTCTTATTTGGTAATAATCTTATGGTTTTCTGTATCTGGCATCTGTTCCCATTACTGTATGTCTATGCACATAACACTTTGTCTTCTGTAGCACCTTTTTACCTCGTTGTGAGGTGTGTTGCCATTGCTGCTATGAATATATAGGTGCAATACATATACTATACATTGTGTATGTTTACATATTGCAACCTGACTATTGTCTCTGGTTGCCTCTAGATACAATCCATATGTTATCTACATAATTAAGGAACTCATACCCAGTTTAGTGGGCAGAAGCGGTGATATCACCCTTTTTTGCTGTATTCCTCTTTTTAAAAATGGTTTTTACTTCACTTGTATTGTTGCTGTCATTTCAATAAAATTTGTGTCCATTGGACACTGTACTTGTTTGTATAAATGACTTTGTTGGTTCTTCCTTGTTTAGAATTGTCGCATATGCGAAAATAAAACAAGAATATTACGAATATGCGAATTTAACGAATATATGACGAATATTCGTCCATATATTCGCGAATATTCGCGAATTCGAATATGGCCTATGCCGCTCAACACTACTCCTCATATCATTGAAGGCCCTCTGCCAGTCTCTGCACTGGTTGCTCTTTACTGAATAATCTCAACTATAATTGTCACCAATTCCTACTTCTTTCTATGTTCTCTTAGGGACTTGTAAGCCATTCCCCTTTCTGGGACTCCCCACCAAATGTATTCACCAATCTCTTGCATTATAAACCTTTAACCCCTTAAGGACGCAGGGTTTTTCAGTTTTTGCATTTTCATTTTTTCCTCCTTACCTTTTAAAAATCATAACCCTTTCAATTTTCCACCTAAAAATCCATATTATGGCTTATTATTTGCATCACCAATTCTACTTTTCAGTGACATTAGTCATGTTACCCAAAAATCCATGGCGAAACGGAAAAAAAATATTGTGTGACAAAATCGAAGAAAAAGCGCCCTTTTGTAACTTTTGGGGGCTTCCGTTTCTACGCAGTGCATATTTCAATAAAATAACACCTAATCATTATTCTGTAGGTTCATGCAGTTAAAATGGTACCCTACTTATATAGGTTTAATTTTGTCATACTTCTGGAAAAAATCATAACTACATGCAGGAAAATTTATACAATAAAAAATGTCCTATTCTGAATCCTATAACTTTTTTATTTTTCCACATACAGGGCAGTATGAGGGCTAATTTTTTGCGCCGCTATCTGAAGTTTTTATGGGTACCCTTTTTGTTTTGATCTGACTTTTTGATCACTTTTTATTCATTTTTTAATGGTATAAAAAGTGACAACAAATACGCTTTTTTGTACTAATGATATATTTTTTATAGTTCAGACATTTACACACGCGGCAATACCACATATGTTTATTTTTATTTTTATTTACACTGTTTAATTTTTTTAAAGGGAAAAGGGGGTGATTCAAACTTTTATTAGGTAAGGGGTTAAATGATCTTTATTAACACTTTTTTTTTACTTTTTCCCCCCAATGTTATAGCCCCCATAGGGGCCTATAACATTACATACACTGATCTTTTACACAGATCACTGGCATGTATTAACACGCCTGTGATAAGTGTTATCGGCGCTTGACTGCTCCTGCCTGGATCTCAAGCACGAAGCAGTCACTCGCCGATCGGACACCGAGGAGGCAGGTAGGGTCCCTCCCGGTGTCCTGTAAGCTGTTAGGGACGCTGCAATTTCACCACGGCGGTCCCGAACAGCCCGACTGAACAGCCGGGATAGTCTCACTTCAGGCGCGGCAGTCAGCTTTGATCGCCGTGTCTGAAGGGTTAATGGAGGGCATCACCACGATCGTTGATGTCCTGTATTAGCCGCAGGTCCCGGCCGATGATGGCCGCCGGGGCCAACCCGATATGACGCAGGGTCACCGCGTGACCCTGCGGCATATCGCGGGAGCCGGCAGAAGATGTAAATTTACGTCTTTCGTCGTTAAGGAGTTAAAACATTCAAAAATCACCTATTTAGGCAAAATATATCTTTAGAATCTATCTTGGATGTTTTCTTTCAGGTTTCTTCATTAAAACTTCTCATCTTGCAAAACACGGTCTCTTTTCTATTTTAGACTTAGTTTATATCTTACCTAACCTCCTATTAGTCCTTTAGATTGTAGCTATGTATAGGCTTTCCCTTTTTTTATCCTGTAACCTCCATTGGACATATACATGAGCACTTTTATATAATTATAATTGTAATAATGACCATCATTTTTTTTTTCTGTTTTACAGAAACACCCTTTTACCAACTGTGTACATGCTTATCAAGACTGGGTGAGTTCTACATTCGTTTTTGGAAACAGTGACTAGCCTTATATTCTATCAATATGTGTTGGATGTTTTATAAAAATGAACTACTTTGATATAAATAGTGTTTATATAAGCTTTTATGCATGATAAATTATCGGTGATATAGTCATTGCAACATTAGTTGGCATCTGGAATCTTGGGCCTCTACTGAGTACCAGAACAAAGGGTGGTAGTGCTCAGTACTTTTGAAGTGATATCTGTGCCAGCTTGGAAAGCCTTAGCACCTAGCCCTACAGCTATACTAATCCCATGGCACTACTGTGTCAAAGATTCTGAGCTATTCAAATTCATGACTGATCAGCACTTATGACATTTGGGTACTTCTCACCACTGTAACTCCTTGGTTGAGTTTTCTCCTTCAGACTTTATAGATCTTAAAAAAATAATATGCAAAAAAGGAAAATAGCATTGGCACTCACCCCCTTGGATATAAAATGTGACTTTCATTTAATCTTTAAAAACATGCTCGCTGGTCGGGAAAGAACGACTCCCGCCGGAGCCAAGAAAGAAACAGCCTGTTTCATGGATTCCCCACTTATTCTGGCCAGGCTGTTGCTTTCTTGGCTTTGGCTGGAGTAGTTTTTCCCAACCAGCAGGCATGTTTCTAAAGATGAAATAAAAGTCACATTTTATATCCAAGGGGGTGAGTGCCAAAGCTATTTTTCATTTTTGCATATTTGTTATTGGCATGCTTAGCCTTGTAGTTGTGCACCTCCCCTAGACGTACTAGCCTGTGTTCCGGTTCATAAAAATTAATTTTGGGTTGTGTTACAATAAGCTGTAACAATTTATAGTATTTAATTTATGTGCATAGTACTTTTCTCTGTTTTTGAGAATGTTTTCAGACTCAGTAACACAGGGTATTGAGATTAGTATGAAGCATTTGTTTAGGAAGATCTCATCATTTCCCTGAAGACAATGTAAGGAAAAAAACATACAAAAAAAAAAAAAAAAACAACAACACAATAAACAGTTGTTGGATAATAGCACATTAAGTCAATTGGGAAATGATGCTATAGAATTGAATGTCGACAAGAAAAGCCTTATAAAATATGGAAATTCCAAACAATATAATGCTTGCATTTTAATCACTTGATTTTGTTTTACATTAAAATGAAATATTCCCAGACACAGTCATTAGTTTTGTATCATGCTATCAGCTCTTTGTTTTGTTATATTTGTTAAAAAGAAAAGAACAATAAAGTGTTTTTACGGCTTCCTATGAAATGAGATAGCATGCCTTAGTAAACATTTGGGGAGATTAATTAATGTAATCACCCTCAAATCAGTTTTTGCTGAGACTCATACACATGTCTACCCTGTGTGCACAGACCCTTTAGAGCAATAGATGGATTACACTATGGATTTGTGACACAGACCAGTAAGCAATAAGTATGGCACCATGTGATGCCCTTCTGAACTATTGTTTTATTCGAGACAATACACAAGGATGTTCTAAATACACTATATTCATTCTTTCTTTTTATGGACATCTACTTCAGCATCTCCATACAAAATAGAGTAAATAGGATTCAATAGAATTGGAATTACATATTTTAGAATGTTAAAATTTTAATCAGGATAAAGTAAAGTTAGTTGATGCATATTATTAAATGGAACCTGTTTCGTGTTGTCCAAGCCATGGGTAACATATAACACTGACAGGCTCCCTTAATAAAATGACATAAGATTCAGCCTATTGCAGATTGATCAGACCTGTTCCTGTCCAAATTTTACTAAACTTAAGCCAGGAACAAGGCCCTGATTCATTGGGGTGGTCCCTGGCTCTGGTTAATAGATCTTGTTGTACTTGTTTTCTTTCCAGAACATCCCACAGATTAATTTTTTTCAAACTTTTTTTTTTTTTTTATATATAAAAAAAGCAATAAAATGACAAAGAACATTTGCACATTTATTTATTATTAGTACAATATAAAGTACAAAGTATGATTGCACATCCAACATATTTAAAGAGAAACTGACAGATGGATCAAGTCCACTAACCTGAATATACAAGTGATTAGGGTAGGGGATCCTGTGTAAAGCAATATATTTCTTACCACAATCCATTCAGCTGTTCCCAAGATATAGCACAAATTAGCAATATGCAAATGACCTGTAAACTGCACCAGGTGTGGGTGTGAAGATTCCTACACCTATAATGCCATCCTGCTCATCATTATTAATCTCCTTCTCCTTGATAAGAGAGGTGATGTGGACAGGACCCGCGTCAGCGTTGCACATAGACTTCATACCCAACCTGGTACAGTCAAGGGCTCATTTGCATATCAAAACATTGTGATATATCTCTGGAATGGCTGAACAGATTGGCTTAAATAATACATCCCTTCACTCTGGATCACCCACATTAACAAACTGTATATTCAGGTTGGTGGCGTTGATCTATCTGTCAGTTTCCCTTTAAGATGAAAGAATGCAGTCTACCCTAAAGGGAGCCTAATGCTTATTTTATGCAGCCAAACTAAGGTAAGCATGGAATACTGACAGGCTTCCTAATCACAGTAATATATGATTAATTGTAAACGGTTTTCCAGGATAAAAATTGATGTAATGTCTGCGGGGAATAGGGCTCTGCGCCATTGTGTTGATCCACCAGCCTTGATTGATAGCTCTCTCTATATACACAAACAGGGACAGATCTGTCAGTCATGACCGGGGATAACCCCAGTGACTCAGAGCCCTATTATTGGCCAAATTTACATCTGCATTTGCTCTGAAAATGTAAACCTGTTCAAAATAAATATTACAACTCTATGATGATGGAGCCTGTCAGTGTTACATGTCGTCCATGATCTGGGCAGCATATAACAAGTAAGGTTGGGTTCACATATGCCCGGAATAGGCGAACTCTGCCTAGATCTCAACGTAACTGATTCCACAACTTATTATAAATTGCCATCAGTTGCATGGCATCTGGCGTCCATTGTTTCTGCGTTCCCCTATCCAATGCTCTCAGGCATGTCCACCCTTTTGGTGTTAAAATTGACACACTAGATAATTGTGATCTGTCCCATTCAAATGAATGGGTTCAGTTCTATCATCACTTTCCCTCTGGTGCACGCCAAAGGGAAACTGTGCTGAACAACTGATATATGTGAACGCAGCCTAACAGGTTCCCTTTAAGGTAGAACCATGTGTCCTTAATGTACCAGCATACTAACATCTTAAAAATCTGTGTGCTAAAAAAAAATAAAAAAGTCCAATCCATGGATGAACAACTTTCAGGATTCAGGCAATGTTCCTATAAAATTTTTCTGTCTGTATTTTCAGCCTTTTTATTTTTATTTATTTCTTTATTTTTTGCTTTTGGTCTGTTTTCTCCAGCAGTTTACAGTTCAAAATATAACCCATAATACTATGTGGGAACAGAGCCTTAAATATCTGCTGCTAATAGAAATAAAAAAATAAGTTGAATTTCTTACACAAACAATACATTACAAGATGTCCATGTGTCTTTAGGGAGAATGTAGTCAGTACTAGTTCTGCTTCCAACGCCACTTCAGTTCCCCTTCAAACAAGCTGTCTTTTTTCTCTTTGCTGAGTGAGAAAGTTAAGGGGTATTGTATGTAAGCTAGCAGGGGTGTAGACAATGACCATGACTGGACCCTAGTTCCACTGTATCTGTAACATTGTAGATGATATAAGCAAATTCCTGCCAGTAAGAACAGCTATGCAACACAAATGACTGAGCTTTAAACATAAAGCCTTCACAAAGCCATTGAACAGGAGAATCTAAGAGCAGTGTGAAGTTTTTATTTTTCACTGGTGGCGTGCTCTAAGAAAGCTCAGCAGTTTTACTTTAGTTGTATGAAAACAGTTTGCGACTGTGCATTATGCCTTATGTCAGATGCTTTAACAAGAAGGTATATAAAAGAAAACCATGGATTTTTCTCGGTTAAATATTTCTTTATAACTCTCTTATATTGACTAAACTAAGATGGTATAGACCTCCACCAACAATGAATAATAAATTATAAGGAATGAGTGAGATATATATATATATATATATATATATATATATATATATATATATATATAAAAAATAAAGAAAATACATATTTCGATTTTGAGTTACCCAATGGAAATGATTGATATTGAATAAAACATCACTCTATTAACTATGAAGTGCTGTGCAGAAAGAATTATAAAATATTCTTAGATAGAGAAAATGTATGTTTTTATGTAGCTTATAGAATTTTTAGCATTTTGCTGAGTTAGAGAATGATGTATATTTATGGTTTATATTTAAGCTCTGATTTTTTTTTTCATGTCAAGTATCACACACTTGAAGTTACCATTGTAGTAATTTAATATATTTTGTTCTCTATTCATTTCCCTTCCAAACTATTATAAATAAAATCTGATATCTTACTTAAAGTAATCTCTAACAACCACTCTGCCAGTACTTAATATTAATAGATATCTCCAGTTTTAACTTGCAAAGAAATCCACAATTAAGTGGGAAATACAAAGAATACAATACTATATCTGACCAAAGATGATCTTCTTTAAATGGATATACCATTGCAATAAACCACTATAAAAATTTAAAAAATGTGAAAAGATGTCACTTACGAATTATATACTCCAACCTCCTTTTGAATTGTTTGTGGCCACCACAACGATATAGCACAATATTCCTTTTATTTTTATAAAGCAGATATCTGGGATCATGGGATAGCACAAGTAGAGCATGCTTGGGAGCTCCCTGCCCATCTACCTCTCTGCAGCTTTATTGAGTTACTAGCTGAGTACCCGGCAATGCCCGGTTTTTCCTTCCAAATCCTTGTTGGGGAGAAAAATCAACAAAGACGGAAGCTTCATCTCCCGTCCTCATATATTGTTGTCATATCCCAACCCCATATCCCGTCCTAATATCTCAACCTCCTATACCGTCCTCATATCCCGTCCTTATATCCCGTCATCATATCTCAACCTAGTATTTTGACCTGCTATCCCATCCTCATATTTCAACCTCATATGCTGTCATCCTATCTCTTCCTCATATCCCAACCTCCTATCACGTCCTCATATCCCGACCTCCTATCTCAACCTCATATCCCGTCCTCCTATCTCGACCTCATATCCTGTCCTCATATCCCGCCCTCATTTACCGACCTCATATCTCGACCTCCTATCCCATCCTAATATTCCGTCCTCATATCTCAATCTCATATCCTGTCCTCATAGCCTGTCCTCATATCCCGACCTCCTATCTCAACCTCATTTCCCGTCCTCCTATCTCGACCTCATATCCCGTCCTCATATGCTGTCCTCATATCCCGACCACATTTCCCGACCTCATATCCCGTCTTCATATATCTTCCTCATATCCAGCCCTCACATTCAGTCCTCACATTCAGTCCTCACATTCAGTCCTCACATCCAATCTTCATATCCTGACCTCATATACCTTCCTCATATCCTGTCCTCATATCCTGACCTCATGTCCCATCCTCATATCCTGTCCTCAGGTGGGACTGATTTGTGATGAAGATATTCTAAGCTGAATATGGAAGGGGACATGGCTTTTTGGGACTGGGCGTAATTTGCAAGCCAGACCGATGCACAAAAAGGGTAGATAATAAAAGGGGTGGGGCTTAAAATGTGGGCATGTCTTTATGAGATGGGGTCTGGCTTGCAAGCCGGACCGACACATTCACCAGGAGAACCAGAGCGGAGCTTGTGGAGTAAGGTACTGGAAGTCCCATATACTTGCATGGGACTTGAAACAAAAATGCATCTTTTATATAAGGGTGTAGGTAAGGGTTAACTTAACTATCATATATTTCTATTTTACATAAGTAATATGTGTATCAGGTATTATTGAAATATCTCCAGCGGTACAGAAATTATGTGGGAACATACATTTCCCATTGATTTGGGACTTTAAACAAAAACACTGACCCTGGCAAATGGGGGTAGTTAAGGGTTAAATTAACTATCCTATATTTTAAGTGGATATATATGTTACATGTGACAGAGTATTATCGCAATATCTCCAGCCGTTTGGAAGTTATGCAGTAACATAAATTTCCCATAGACTTGTATGGAACTTTAAAGGGGTACTCCGGTGAAAACCTTTTTTCTTTTAAATCAACTGGTGGCAGAAAGTTAAACATATTTGTAAATTACTTCTATTAAAAAATCTTAATCCTTCCTGTACTTATTAGCAGCTGAATACTACAAAGGAAATTCTTTTCTTTTTGGAATGCTCTCTGATGACATCACGAGCACAGTTCTCTCTGCTGATGTTATAATAATAATAATCATGCTTTATTTATTTTTGTCCTTAGTGGGATTTGAACCCAAGTCCCCAGCAGTGCAAGGCAGCAGTGCTAACCACTGAGCCACCATGCTGCCCTTAGCTTACATCTGCTATGCAAGGTTGCTAAAATGGACAGAGATGTCAGCAGAGAGCACTGTGCTCGTGATGTCATCAGTGTTCCAAAAAGAAAGGAATTTCCTCTGTAGCATTCAGCAGCTAATAAGTACTGGAAGGAAAAAGATTTTTTAATAGAAGTAATTTACAAATATGTTTAACTTTCTGCCACCAGTTGATTTAAAAGAAAAAAGGTTTTCACCGGAGTACCCCTTTAAAGGAAAACCCAGACCCTCGCAAATGAGGGTGAGGAAGGGTTAAATTGCCTATCCTATGTTTGTTGTTGACATATAAGTAACATGTGTGCCAAGTTTCATGTTAATATCTCTAGCTGTTTGGACATGATGCTGGAACATACACACATACACACATTGGCCCAGATTTATCAAAGAATGTCTATGGTAGAGCTATTTTCCCACTTTTATTTGGGTGGTAGATTTGACTAGCGTGCATCTTATTTATCAAGAAGGTGCAGCAGGATGATGAATTTTTTGCAGTTCTGCTGTGGTGGCAAAAGCTCTACCACATACACTTTTTCTAGACGCATGTGAGGGAGGGAAATAGACACTTTCCCGGGTCGTGCATTTGTCAGGTTAGGTGTTTTTACTTACTTTCACTGAGCTGCCTAGACATTTTTACTTGCATTTTAGATGCTGCAATCAAATTTGATTGCAGTGTCTAAGGGGTTAAAGCCGGGCATCACCGCGATCGGTGAGGTCGGGCATTAGAGATGGGTCCTGATGGCAGATAGCCACCAGGACCACCCAGCTATGACCTGCGCTCAGTTCCTGAGCGTGTGTCATAAAAGGGAAGTGGGACGCTGTAGTCCAAAAGAGGTTAAAGGTTGAACTGTGGAAGGTAGAAATTATTCTCACGCCTACTGGTAGGTGGTGTAGCTTTGCCCCTAAAAAAGTACCTTTGCGGACAAAATAGCGACTTTTGACAAAAGTTGCAAATGATAAATACGTGACCACTGCATGGTCAAAAAGAAAGAGTTCTAAGGGTAGGCAAAAAGAGTAAAACGGTCTATATCATAAGGTGCATAAAAGTCTCAAAATATGTTGCTTGCGCCTGAACTGCGCCTAAACATAGACAAAAATTTTTTTCTAAAAGCAATTATACAACTATACCTCCAAACTAGGTTAATAAGCTGTAGGAAAAAAAAAACTTAAGATTAGGGTTACACGTAGCGCATTAGCAGGACTCCTGCTGTGGGGTGTTCCTAACGGCATCCGCTCCGCCCCTATTCCGGAGGGCGAGAGCGGGTGCCGGGAGTAAGTACCTGAGGCTTAGGCCCCCAATCCCCGGCATAGGCGGCGGGATCAGGGCCCTAGGAGTGGAGTCAGGGGCGGAAGGAGGAGGAAAAGCAGGAGGTAAGGCTGGCCTCCTGCTGTTGCTTAGCAACAATTTCCAGCATGCACAAAAGGGCTTGCTGGAAGTTGTTGTTGTACAACAGCAGAAGGCACAACTACAACTCCCAACATGCCCTTTGGTAGTTTATGCATGCTGGGGGTTTTAGTTATACAACAGCATGATGCACATTTTTTCTATGAAAAAGTGTGCTTCCAGCTGTTGCATAACTACAACCCCCAGCATGCACTGACAGTCAAAGGCATGCTGGGATTTGCAGTAGTGTGCATCACGCTGTTGCATAACTTCAAGTCCCAGCATGCCCTTCAGCTGTAAGTGCATGCTGAGAGTTGTAGTTTTGCTACAACTGAGTTACCTAACTGTTGCAAACTACAACTCCCAGCATGCACTGATAGACTGTACATGCTGGGAGTGGTAGTTTTGAAACAGCTGGTGACACACTGGTGGCAAAACACTGACTTTGTTACCTAACCCACTGTTTCGCAACCAGTCTTCCTACAGCTTTGGAAAATTACAACTCCCAGCAGGCACTGATCGACGTATATGCTGGGTGTTGTAGTTTTGAAACAGCTGAAGGCACACTGGTTGCGAAACACTGAATTAAGTAACAAACTCTCATTTTTTTGCAACCAGTGTGCCTCCAGTTGCTGCCTAACTACAATCCCCAGCATGCACAGATGGCCAAAGGGCATGCTGGGAGTTGTAGTTTTGCTGTAGTTTTGCAGAGCAAATTCACACGGGCGGGGTTTTTTTTACAGTGAGTTTCTCGCTGCAAGTTTGAGATGAAGCAAGTTTTCTGCTGCAGCTCAAACTCCCAGTGGGAAACTCGCTGTAAATCTTTTAGCAAAATTTTAAACATATCAATAAATAATTACAAACATAAACATACCATATCTGACAGAACATATCAATATAATAAATCATAAAACCAACACCACAGCAAAAAATACAACACCGGTTCACCCCACAAACAAATATATACAATATTTAAAAGACATTTTCCTATAATAACCATAATATACTAATAAACTATGTACACTAATATTAAACGTGAATTCCCTGGCCCAGTTGCAATACCAAAAAATCTAATAATTAAGCAAAACCCAATAGCAAAATGAACAATAAGAACAACAATTACAACAATACTACTACTACTACTACTACTACTACTACTACTACTACTACTACTACTACTAATAATAATAATAATAATAATAATATATACCAAAATAATACAAACCAACACAAACCAAATAACACCTCTTAGTTTTTTTTGGCCCTGAGCTGGTCCCACATCCCATGCCCCCAGTACATGTTACTAGACGTCCATGATCCAGTCCAGGATTTTCTGTATATATATAAAGGTCCCATAGAAACCCCCCTCCCCCCTTTTAACCCACCACCCAACCTAAACCCAAACCCCAAGTGGCATCACACAATATATACAATACAGTATATACAGTGCATAGAATATACACAGACTAACAATATATACAGTACATAAGTATACACATAGACTACAACAATAACAAAATATATATAACACTATAAACCAAACAACAATCAGGCTTCTCAGCAACACAAACCCCTAAAGCTCAAGTTTAGCGCCTACAAGCCCTATATTACTTTATACCTACAGGACAAAACAAAAAAAGACTAATGTATCCACATGAGCCCTCCACCAGGGAAGGAGACAACAGGCTAAGGCACTTTAAAGGCAGAGCCCCCTCCACAAACACGAAGCCCTGCCAACACCCAGCCTTTCGTACACCAGAGAACGCACTTTCACCAGGTCACCCAGTATGTTCCTAACCACCTCACCCACAGGAAGGATTTTACACTGTGTCGACACTAAACACCGTGCGTTCCACGTGTAGTACCTGACCACTGAGCTAATTAGGAAAAAAGTGCTTCAGTCCAACCCTCCAAGGTTTCTGAATGCCCCATAGGTTAATTCCGCATAGGAGAGACTGGCCAACCTAGGCCAACCAATGGCAGCTCCCACCCTGTTGTAAGCCTCTGTGTTAAAGGGACAATGAAGCTGAAAATGCTCCATGCTTTCCTCTGAGCTCCTGCGCTTCATATTGTCCCTCACACACAGTTTCCCATGGAAGCAGTCAAGACCCAAAACTTCAAGGGGATCCTGATAGAATTCAAAAGCCCTAAACCATCCTCCAGCAATCCTTGAGAGCCAATGGCCTCTGGAAATGAGAATACAGGACCCTCTTGTGAAGGAATTTCCTCGACAGAGTCTTAATCTCCCACATCCCCAGACCCCACCAATGAATAACCTTCAGAACCAGGGTAGCATAAGCTGAGAGATGCCCATGTTGTGTGTGGAGATCTTTCACTTGCCCTCCTGTCTCCCATTCCTGGGTGAAAGGCCAAAACCATCCCCTACAGGAGGATACCCACGGAGGAGCCCTCTCTTTCCAGAGGTTTGCTATATTGGTGTTGAGAAAGGTATTCACTAGGAATACCACAGGGTTGACCATACACAACCCCCCTAGTCTCTTTGTACGGTAAGTAACCCCCCTCTTCACTAGGTTCAGTCTATTCCACATAACATTTGAAAGAACACACTGTAGATTCGAGTGCAGAGAGGTTCTGGCAACATACATACACTGCCCAGATATATCAGCAAAGGGAGCAGGGATGTTCTGATCAGGTTAACCCTTTCCCGGAGGGTCAAAGACCAACCATTCAACTAATCCACCTTCTAAGCGTCTATCTTAAGCTTGCTGTCCCAGTTTTGTTTGGGGTAATCCCCTTGACTAAATTTGATGCCAAGGACTTTGGCAGATTCCTGGGGCTCTAGAAGGGTGTCTGGGAGATCAAAACCAGGATCTTTTCCTCCCATCCAGAGACTCTCACACGTATCCTGGTTGATCTTGGACCCAGATGCCTCCGAGTAGTGGTCCACCTCTGACATCACCCATCTGCCCTCTTCTTGTGAGGACACAAACATGGTGACATCATCAGCATAGGCTACTGCCCTCAGCGCTGAGTTTGGCACCGCCAGGTCCATTCTCACACCTGCCAGCAGTCCACAATCAATCCTCCTAAGGAAAGGATCAATTGCAAACACATAAAGCAAAGGGCTCAAAGGTCAACCCTGATGGATACCAGACCCAACCTCAATAGAGTGGCCAATCCAAGCATTCCCAAGCGGGAAACTCTCTGCCCCTACATACAATGTCTTAAGCAAATCAACAACCCCCCCCCCCGGCAGGCCATATCTCAGAAGACCAGACCAGAGGTACTGATAGTTGACCCGATCAAATGCTTTTGCCAGATCCAAGGACAGCAAGTACCCGTTCCAGTTGCCAGCCCTACTCTGCTCCACAGCCTCCTGGACACTGAGTAAAGCACTAAATGTACTGCGGCCCGAAACAGAGCTATGCTGAGCCCCCGAAAGGAGCCGGGGTGCAAACTCCATCAGCCGGTTAAACTGCCCTTTTGCCAGAATCTTTCTGTCTGCATTGAGAAGCGCTATGGGATGCCAATTCTCAATGCGGTACTGGTCTTTATCCTTTAACAGAATGATCCTTGCTGACCTGCTCATTGACTTCGGCAGAGTGCCCGAGGATAGACACTCATTTAATACCTCAGTCAAGAGGGGAACCAAAGTGTCCTTAACGGCGCAGGACATAAATGTATCTCCTGGTGCGGTGTTACTTAACGCACCAGGATGTACATTTACATCCTAAACATGACCGCGAGTATTGGAGCGATGCTTGGGTCATGCGCGGCAGTTCCCGGCTGCTGATAGCAGCCAGGGACCTGCCGGTAATGGCCGACATCCGCGATCAGGCGGATGTCTGCCATTAACCCCTCAGATGCCATGATCAATACAGGTCACGGCATCTGGGGGAGTAGAGTAAGAAAAATGCATGATCGGATCGCCCGCTTCGCTCCCGCGATGATTCGATCATCTGTAATGGCGTACGAAGGTTCCCTCACCTGCATCAGTCCGTCTCCAGGCGTCTTCTGCTCTGGTCTGAGATCGAACAGACCAGAGCCCTATGCATAGCACTGAACAGTATTATCAATAAAATGATTGCTACAAATGGTCACTTATGGGGATGTGAAAAATCCCCTTCCCAATAAAAATGTTAATTTTCCCTTTTTCCCCATTTTACCACCAAAAAGTGTAAAACTATTTTTTTATAGACATATTTGGTATCACTGCGTGCATAAATATCAGAACTATTAAAATATAATGTTAATTATCCCGTACGGTGAATGTAAAAAAAAATAAAAAATTTAAGTCCAAAATTGCTGCTTTTTTTTATAACATTTTATTCCCAAAAAATTATAAAAAATGTATTAAAAGTTTATATCTGCAAATGTGGTATCAAAAAAAGAGAACAGCTCACTGTGCAAAAAAAATTGCCCTCATACTGTCGCTAATACGGAAAAATGAAAAAGTTACAGATTAGCAAAATAGAGGGATTTTAAAAGCACTAATTTGGTTAAAAAGTTTGCAATTTTTTTCAAGCCGTACAATAATATAAAAGTATGTAATCATGGGTATCATTTTAATAATGTTGACCCACAGAATAAAGTAGATATGTCTATTTTACCGTAAAGTGTGCAGCATGAAAACAAAGCCTTCCAAAATTAGCAAAATTGCATTCTTCTTATCAATTTACCCACACAAATAGAACTTTTTTGGTTGTGCCATACATTTTATGGTAAAATGAGTGATGTCATTACAGAGGACAACTGGTAGCGCAAAAAACAAGCCCTCATTCTAGTCTGTGGAGAAAAATATAAAAGAGTTATGATTTTTAGAAGGCGAGGAGGAAAAAACTAAAACGTAAAAATAAAATTGTCCTTAAAGCCAAAATGGGCTGAGTCCTTAAGGGGTTAAAGGTCATATAGAACTCAGATGTTAAGCCATCTGGACCGGGTGACTTCTTGAGGGGAAGCCCATCAATTGCCATCCTGACTTCCTCTTCCTGGATCATCTCTGTCAAAATGTCAAGAGAGGGGTCTGAGGGTAAGAGAGGGGTCTGAGGGTCAGAGTTATCTCAGAGTAGTGTGCATCACGCTGTTGCATAACTTCAAGTCCCAGCATGCCCTTCAGCTGTAAGTGCATGCTTAGA
This sequence comes from Hyla sarda, assembly GCF_029499605.1. NCBI lineage: Eukaryota > Metazoa > Chordata > Amphibia > Anura > Hylidae > Hyla > Hyla sarda. Next base: position 196,726,482 of record NC_079193.1, on the reverse strand, counting down.
GTTGTAGTTTTGCTACAACTGAGTTACCTAACTCAGTGTTTTGCATCCAGTGTGCCTCCAACTGTTGCAAACTACAACTCCCAGCATGCACTGATAGACTGTACATGCTGGGAGTGGTAGTTTTGCAACAGCTGGTGGCACACTGGTTGCAAAACACTGACTTTGTTACCTAACCCACTGTTTCGCAACCAGTCTTCCTACAGCTTTTGAAAATTACAACTCCCAGCAGGCACTGATAGACCGTACATGCTGGGAGTTGTAGTTTTAAACAGCTGAAGGCACACTGGTTGCGAAACACTGAATTAAGTTAACTCTGAATTAACAAACTCTGTCAAAATGTCAAGAGAGGGGTCTACTCCTGGTTCAGGGATGGTTTCAATCAAGAAAGCTGATACCTTATCTTGATCTAGATCCTTCCTTCCCAAGAGGTGTGAATAAAAGGATCTGACGACCTCCAGGATCCATGATCTGAACGTTTTCAAGGATCCCGTACTATCAATCAGTTCTGAGACTATTTTACTATTCACTGACACCTTGCAGTTTCTGTAAGGGTCAGGCAAGCTGTACTTCGCATAATCCCTCTCAAATACCAAAGATGGGTGTCTGTCGTACTGGCACTTCATCAGCAAGGACTGATCTGTGGATATCCTCTCGGCTACCTCCAGTCGAGAGAAGTTGCTCAGGTTTCTTCCTCAGGCCCTGGTACAAGCAGTACCTATTTAGGCTTCTGAGACTTCCATTCCAAACAAATTCTCTCTCCAAAAGCTCAATGGCGCTCCTTCTCTTCTGAGCATTGTAGTTTGCCCGCAAAGCACTTTACATCTACATATAAGTAATTTCCATACTCAGAAGAAATGGTGTTACAAATTTTGGGGGGCATTTTCTCCTATTACCCCTTGTAAAAATGTAAAATTTGGGGAAAAAACACCATTTTAGTGAAAAAAAAATCATTCACACATCCGACTTTAACGAAAAGTCGTCAAACACCTGTGGGGTGTTAAGTCTCACTGTACCCCTTGTTACATTCCTTGAGCGGTGTAGTTTCCAAAATAGTATGCCATGTAGTTGTTTTTTTTCTTCTTTATTTTTGTTCTGGCACCATAGAGGCTTCCTAAATGTGACATGCCCCCCAAAAACCATTTCAGCAAAATTCACTCTCTGAAATCCCATTGTTGCTCCTTCCCTTCTGAGCCCTCTACTGCCCCTGCAGAACACTTTACATCCACACATGAGGTATTTCCTTACTTGAGAGAAATTGGGTTACAAATTTCAGGGGGATTTCTCTCTTTTTACCCCTTGTAAAAATAAAAAATAAATGGCTCTACAAGAACATGCGAGTGTAAAAAATGAAGATTTCGAATTTTCTCCTTCACTTTGCTGCTATTCCTGTGAAACACCTAAAGGGTTAATAAACTCTCTGAATGTCATTTTGAATACTTTGATGGGTTCAGTTTTTATAATGGGGTCACTTATGGGGTATTTCTCACAGAAATGCCCCTCAAATCCACTTAAAACTTAACTGGTCCCTGACAGATTTTGAATTTTTTGAGAACATTGTTTAAATTGCTGCCATATTTTGAGGCACTCTAATGTCTTCAAAAAGTAAAAACATGTCATCTTTATGATGCCAACATAAAGTAGACATATTGTTTTTGTGAATCAATATATAATTTATTTGGAATGTCCATTTTCCTTTCAAGCAGAAAGTTTCAAATTTAGGAAAAGGCAAAATGTTCAAAATTTTCATGAAAGTTTGGGATTTTTCGCCATGAAACGATGCCAGCAATGACAAAAATTTACCAACATGTTAATGTAGAATATGTCACGATAAAATAATCTCGGAATCAGAATGAAAGGTAAAAGTATCTCAGAGTTATTAATCCATAAAGTGACAGTGGTCAGAATTGAAAAAAGGGCTGAGTCCTTAAAGGAGTTATCCACCATAAGGTGATTTTAGTACTTACCTGGCAGGCAGTAATGGACATGCTTAGGAAGGATCTGTGCTTGTCTTGGGGCTAAATGGCTATGTTGTGAGATTACCATAACACTGTGGATGGCTTTTTGTGAACTTGTATTTCCTGACTGACTTTTCGTTTTTGACTACAAATCCCATAATTCCATTTTCCTCCCTCCCACACATCAGCCACCCCACCCATTGAAGCAAAAGACTTGTGGTTTTCAATCAGGGTGCCTACAGCTGTTGCTTTAGTTGCAGATTGAACTCTCTCCCACCAAGCAATCACTCCACCCATTGAGGCAGACAGACTCCCTGTCATCAGCTGACTCGTGATTCAGGTCTCGGCCGCATTGCAACCTGGGAAAAATCTGAGACAACAGTCATTTTGTATGCTGTTAAAAATAAATATTGGGGCGAAAATCACATAAGAATTGTGAGAAAACCATCACACACAGGTACAGACACTATATTATGAACTACTCTAACTTTACAGCCCCTGTAGCATAGTCAAATAAAAAAAAATTAAAATCCTGGAATACTCCTTTCAGGTGAAAATATGCTAACACCTGAGTACCTAAGGGGTTAAAGGTGGAGTCACACAATTTTAGGGTATGTTCACTTGTACAGTACTGAGTTAACATACCCTCATGATGGGGAGAAAACTTGAATACTTGTGTGATTTAACATAATAAGGGTTTATTCACATGTGAAAATTGGTTTGCAGCAAATCTGCCATGTGTAAATATAGTTTACAGAGTGTTGGGCACTAATCTTTAGTGTACTGCAACTTTGGAGTTCTGTCTTCACTATTAGGCTAGACTTTATACACAGCTCAAAAAAATAAAGGGAACACTAAGATAACACATCCTGGATCTGAATGAATAAACTGAGTGGTGTTTCCATACTATTATATATATTTAAGTACACACATATGTTATAATTTTATTTGTTTTATACTGCTTTCTTTTTGGTCATACTGTTGTAATGGCCTTGTTTATTGTATTGTAAAAATTCTTGAACAATTCAATAAAAAACATTTGAACCTAGATCTGAATGAATGAACTAATTGTATGAAATACTTTCGTCTTTACATAGTTGAATGTGCTGACAACAAAATCACACAAAAATTATCAATGGAAATCAAAATTATAAACCCATGGAGGTCTGGATATGGAGTCACACTCAAAATCAAAGTGGAAAACCACACTACAGGCTGATCCAACTTTGAAGTAATGTCCTCAAAACAAGTCAAAATGAGGCTCAGTAGTGTATGTGGCCTCCACGTTCCCATATGACCTCCCTACAATGCCTGGGCATGCTCCTGATGAGGTCTGTTAATAGTCTGGGGTGCAATGTGGCATTGGTGGATGGAACGAGACATGATGTCCCAGATGTGCTCAATCAGATTCAGGTCTGGGGAACGGGCGGGCCAGTCCATAGCATTAATGCCTTCCTCTTGCAGGAACTGCTGACACATTCCAGCCACATGAGGTCTAGCATTGTCTTGCATTAGGAGGAACCCAGGGCCAACCGAACCAGCATATGGTCTCACAATGGGGTCTGAGGATCTCATCTTGGTACCTAATGGCAGTTAGGCTACTTCTTGCAAGAACATAGAGGACTGTAAGGCCCTCAAAGAAATGCCACCCCACACCATTACTGACCCACCGCCAAACTGGTCATGCTGGAGGATGTTGCAGGCAGCAGAACGTCTCCAGACTCTCATGTCTCACACATGTGCCCAGTATGAACCTGCTTTCATCCGTGAAGAGCACAGGGCGAAAGTGGCGAATTTACCAACCTTGGTGTTCTCTGGCAAATGCCAAACATCCTGCACGGTGTTGGGCTGTAAGCACAACCCCCCCACCTGTGGACGTCGGGCCCTCATACCACTCTCATGGAGTCTGTTTCTGACAGTCTGAGTAGACACATGCAAATTTGTGGACTGCCGGAGGTTATTTTGCAGGGCTTTGGCAATGCTCCTCCTGCTCCGCCTTGCACAAAGGCGGAGGTAGCGGTCCTGCTGCTGGCTTGTTTCCCTCCCACGTCTTCTGATGTACTGGCCTGTCTCCTGGAAGCACCTCCATGCTCTGGACACTATGCTGACAGACACAGCAAACCTTCTTGCCACAATTTGCATTGATGTGCCATCTTGGATAAGCTGCACTATTTGAGCCACTTGTATGGGTTGTAGACTCTGTCTCATGCTACCACTAAAGTGAAAGCACCGCCAGCATTCAAAAGTGACCAAAACATCAGCCAGGAATCATAGGAACTGAGAACTTGTCTGTGGTCACCACATGCAGAACCACTCCTTTATTGGGGGTGTATTGCTAATTGCCTGTAATTTCCCCCTGTTGTCTGTTCCATTTGCACAACAGCGTGACATTGATTGTCAGTGTTGCTTCCTAGTGGATAGTGTGATTTCCCATTTCCCAGGAGTTGCATTTTGTTGTTTAAGTGTTCCCTTTATTTTTTTGAGCAGTGTATTTTCTTTCCTATCCCTATTATATGTGAAAAAACAACAGAAAGAAAAAATACCTCCATGTATTTTGGCTGTAGCAGTATCGGTTATGTAGGTCACTACTGTATCTTCTCCTCCCCCCTCTTCTTTTCATTAGAATTACTGGGGCTACCTCTCCTCCAATTTCTTCTGTACCAGTAGCTGCACTTCTCTTCCAAGGCCAGATAGACACTTGTAGGCCCTTCCCACCATTTGTATTGGAAATAAATTGATTATTTTCCATGTGATTAAATATACTAGAACTATTTTTTTCTGTTCAATTAGCTAAAAAAAATCTTTATGATGTCTGGACATAGTCTATTCATTTCACTTATATTAAAACTCAAGCACTTGTTCTTTCCTTCTGTTACTGCTGCTGACAATAATAATAGTGTGACAATACTTTTGAAGAGTTCAAGGTCTTCTAAAATAAACAGTATATCACTTCTTTAGTTCTATTACAAAAAAAAAGAAAAGAAAAACAACAACCAAAAACAGAAAAACAAACACTTAAATTGATGCTTGATTTTCAAAGGCAACAAAAGTGTCAAAATAGACTTCACACAAGGTGAAAAATACCTCTGCAAAAATTGTGCTAGATTATATTCCATTGAAGAATTTAAAGAGGTCTGAAACATTGTCACCTTTAGAATAACTACATCCCTTGGACAGGTGAAGGACAATAGCAATCATACCATTTGTGCATTGAAATTAGGTCCACTTTTATCTGATACAAATATGAGACACAAGAGCCCATTGGGGGAGCTGGATTGCCGCAAGTGCTCACTTTCTACTCCGCTAGGATGACAAAGATGGTTGTCAATCAATTCTGAGGAGGAGATGAAGAGCTGAGATAGTGGAGGGAGATCACTTGTGGCAGATTTGCATATAAAATCTGTACAGCAGGCGGATTTCTGCTTGGATTCCATGAAGATATTTTATGCATCTTGTGAATGAGATTTAATTAAATGTAATCTTCATTGCTGCTATAATATATGTGATGCATTGTCCACATGCAAATCTGCCACTAAAAAGCTAACAGATTGTTCATGTACATTATAATAATGTGCAAGCCAACCAGTGGAGTGGGTCCCTAATGTCCCTATTAGAAAACAGTGACTGTCACTGCTAGCTGAACAGGAGTGATCCTTAGTTCTACTAAAATATATTTCTTTCTAAGTTAAAAACCTTGTAGTCCACATGGGGTCACTTCTAGGGGGGCAGTATTGTTCCAGAAACTCCATTCCTTTGCAGGCATGGAGAGGGGTCTATAATTCTTATAATGATGTTCCCAGCATATGTGGTAAAGGGACACTGGATGCACATTTTTTAAAGGCCTAATTATTCCTTGTTTAAAGAAAAGCAAGACTAGGCAAAACATGAAAACTTGTATAATACCACAACCATACATCAGGTTGTGTATCATAATGTATTTATTTTGATCCTCTGCAGATGTGGTTCAATTAGCTAATTGCTAATGTGTGATTCCTAATTGACCACGTGCTGATGTGATAAATACTGTATATGAGTAATTAGTGTTGAAATAGTAATCTGTCCCTTGTTCATAGATATGCGTGCTAATTGATGAATTCATCAATGTATTTCCCTCAAGGTATTCTTTTAGTATTTTATAAAGTGAGTTTTTTGTCCAATAGACAACATTTATTAACCCGTTAAAGACCCTGGATGTACAGGTGCGCCCTGACATCCTGGGACTTAAGGACCCAGGGGGTACCTGTATGCCCATGGGAATTCCGGTCCCTGCTGTGCAGCAGGCGGGGACCGGACCGGGATGCGTTGCAGGCATCCCAAGCAAACCCCTGGTGGGGTCCTGAGACCCCCCCATGTCGCCAAATTGTTGATCAATTCAGAGAGGCAATTTGCGGCTATTCCGGGTCAATCAGGACCCCGGTGACCTAGAAAAAAAGGGTGATAGGTGCCGTTTGACATGGCACCTATCACCCTTTAGCAACACGAGTGAGTGTTACTGGCTGATGAATCCGAACGCCTGCAGTGGGTTGTGTCCCTAATGGCATCTGCTCCGCCCCCTACTCCAGAGGGCGAAAGCAGGTGCCAGGAGTATATACCTGAAGTGGGGGCCCACGATCCCCTGCATCGGCAGAGCGGAGACAGTGGTGGCGGCACCAGGCAGGATCTGGCGTGTGCAGCAGCAGGAGGTAAGGCTGGCCTCCTGCTGTTGCTTAGCAACAACTCCCAGCATGCACAAAAGGGCAAGCTGGGAGTTGTTATGCAACAGCAGAAGCCACAACTACAGCTCCCAGCATGCCCTTTGGTAGTTTGTGCATGCTGGGGTTTGTAATTATTTCTATGAAAAAGTGTACCTCCAGCAATTGCATAACTCCAACCTAGCTAACTACATAACTACTTAATCAACATAACTACATAGTGACTACCCCCCAGCATGCACAAACTACCAAAGGGCATATTGGGAGTTGTAGTAGTGTGGCTCTAGCTGTTGCATAACTACCCAGCATGCTCATCGGCTGCCCATGCATGCTGAGAGTTGTAGTTTTGCAACAGCTTAAGGCCCACTGGTTGTGAAACACAGAGTTTGTTACCTAACTCAGTGTTTTGCAATTGGTGTGTCTCCAGCTGTTGCAAACTACAACTCCCAGTATGCACTGATATACCGTACGTGCTGGGAGCTGAAGTTTTGGAACAGCTGGAGGCACACTGGTTGCAAAACACTGAGTTAAGTAACAAACTCTGAGTGTTTTGCAACCAGCGTGCCTCCAGCTGTTGCATAACTACAACCCCCAGCATGCATGGGCAGCCAAAGGGCATGCTGGGAGTGTTAGTAGTATGCCTGTTGCATAACTACAAGTCCCAGCATGCCCTTCGGCTGCCCGTGCATACTGGCTGTCCTTGCATGTTGTCCGTGCATGTTGTAGCTTCTGCAACAGCTGAAGGTTAACTTAAGTTAACTAATTCAGTGTTTCGCAATCAGTGTGCCTCCAGCTGTTGCAAACTACAACTCCCAGCATGTACTGGGAGTTTTAGTTTTAGTGTTTTGCAACCAGTGTGCCTCCAGCAGTTGCATAACTACAACCCCCAGCATGCACATACAGCCAAAGCGCATGCTGGGTGTTGTAGTTTTGCAAAAGCTGGAGTTCCCCCCCCCCAATGTGAATGTACAGGGTACATCCACACAGACGGGGGTTTACAGTGAGTTTCTCGCTGCAAGTTTGAGATGCAGTAAATTTTCTGCGGCAGCTCAAACTCCCTGTGGGAAACTCGCTGTAAATCTCCGACTGTGTAAATGTACCCTAAAAACACTACACTATACTACACCTACACAAAATAAAGGGTAAAACACTACATATACATATACCCCTATACAGTTGTGCCAAAAATGCTCAAGTCCTTAAGGGGTTAAAGAGCTAATATAACATAACTCTAAATGTAGCATTTTTTTTAATTAAATTAAAAAAATACGTCAAAAATGTAAGTTTAAATGGAGAAGCTTAACATTTTATTATATGAAACTGAGAGTTTGCCATATCAGTGCACTTAGCATATATTTGCCAATTTTTACACATTTTGTGTGGGTCAGTACGCTATATAATGCCATTGCATTACACTGATCAATGTTTTCTAGGCTTGATTGCTAAGAGCTGCAATCGTCGATCCACAGAGCATCAGGAAAGATGGGTAAGTCCTTGTTCTTCCCCATCAACCCATCGGCAGCATGTGATTGCATCTTGGGACGCTATTGGACGCAGCATTTAACCATTTAAATGGCGGACATTGGAGCCAGCTCCAATGTCCATCATTACCAGCAGATGTCAGCTGTTAAAAGCAGTGGGCATCTGCTTGTTATGTTGGGACCAGACCTGCGGGCCTGCACCATATTCCCCTCTCCTGACTCATGATGTTCAGGTACATCATGGGTTGGGAAGGGGTTAAGTGGAACATTATAAAATATCAAACCCAAAAATTTAAGATGCTTGTGAACCCTGTTGGGAGGACTTTACAGACCTCCCATATATAAGAAAACCTCTTACTGGTGTTATCAAAGACTGCAGAATGGGATAAGTGAAGAATGTATAACAAATCTGGTATATGTATTAAGTTAGCTGCTACAAGGGGCCCCAAACATGTGCCACTTTTGCCTGACAGGAGTATATGTAATAAAAGTGTCAGGGCTATAGTTCATTCAGAAAAATAAGAAGACAGACTGTAAGAAGTGTATCTCTATAGGTTTTCCTGATTGTGTGCAGAGCTTGTGGTTGCTGTAGTCACACCCTAGGCTATCCTATGTTTGGGTTCTTTGGATAATTAATTGTCTTGTGTGACCATATCTTGCTAGGTCTGCCTATTTAAGCCTGCAGTGTTCTTTTATATCTTACTTGTGAAAAGAGTTTGTCTCTGTAGCTAGTGTTCCCTGCACCTTATCATGTTTACCTGGTTTTGTGACTTCGGTTCTGTATTTGGTTTAACCTCTGATACTCAATTCTGTACATTTGCTGTCTTCTTGGCTCTCTGATTCGGCTCGCTGGCAATCCTTTCTGTTAGTTTGTCTCCTTGGTATTTCTTTTTTTTTTAGTGCATGCATATTTATTGTGTTCTGACTGTTTTTTCTTGAGCTAGAGGGCACTGTATCCCTGCCCATATGTTACACTGAACTTTAATGTCTACAGATAACAACTACTTAAAGAAAATGTATAGTCACTTAAGTATGTGAAGGGGCTGTCATACCAGACTTAACAGCAACAACAGATATAATTAAGAAGTACTCAAAGAACTGTAAGCTATAGAGGTCATTATGTTACTTACAAAAATATTGCTTAATGAATATGTTTAATCGGCAGGGATGACCTTAGACCCTGCATGGTAGATATAGTAAAGAATAGCTATTTAACAGCTACTTTACCACCATGGAGACTCATATATAGGCAAGAGGCAGTCATTTTTACCTGTAAGAGCAAAAGCCTCATGGTATGGTGGTATAGCACAAATCAAGTGAAGTGAAGGTTGAATGAAGGTTCACCAAGGTCCAAAATAGAAGCCATCTAAAGTATTTCCACTGTAGAACCTAGTCTTCTGATTGGGTGGATCTCCTGGGTAGACAAAAAAAAAAAGAAAAAAACAAGAAGGAAAAATTTCCAGGGAGAACATGAAGATTCCACGTTAATTTGTTTGGGGTTTAACTTCCATAATCTCTAGCAAGATTTGTGTGTTTTAGGTGCTTAGGTAACTTTTCTAAAGGTAGGAGGAGTGATGACTGGGAGATCTGTCAGGTTGGTGACTGCAGAAGAACCGTCAGGAATCTACATCTTGATCTCCAGGGTTGTCAGAGTTTTGTCTGAACCATAGTGGAATTGGGTGACAAATATTTTTCCACCCACGAGGAAAGAAAGTCTGAATAGGTTATGTTTTTTGAGCATAGGTTAGTTGTCAAAGGTCTAAATGTTTCTATTGGATAATGTAATGTGAGCAAGATATTGGAAGACAGCAATGAAAGAGTCTATTTCGGACCCCTTAAGTGCTGAGCTAGGGCCAGAAGGAACGAGGAAGAGAGAACGAGGTATGTTGCAGTCCTGTGAGCAATGGCAGCATAGGAAAATGTCCACCTTAGTATTGGCCGTGTCTCTGAGTAAAAAGGTGGAGATTCAAATTACGGTTATGGCAAAAGAGAGTATAAGCATAGGGATATTTTACCAACTATTGACCATTAACAAACATTGGAGGAGAGAAGAGGAGCAAAATGGATGTCAAATTGCTTAGGAAGCTGGATCCAAAGTGGAAGAAAATAAATCGCCATAAGCGAGTCTTAGGATGAGTCTCTCAGGGAAGGGTAAAGTAGCTTTGCAAGTAATGATGATTCCTGTGGTCTGTTGATATGAGAAACCCAGGAATTACTGTTGTTGGTTAGGAAATGGGTTGTGTATCACACATGATCACGAGATGGTAGCAAATGGGTGAAGTGATGTACTATTTCAGCTCAGAATATGTCATAACTTCTTCAGACAGTAATAAGAAAAAGAGGAATAGCTGTTGAGATTTTCTCTACCATGAATTATCTGTTGGAGAGAAATTGGTGTGTTCTTCCTTTGACAGCAGGATTAGCTAATGTTCAGTCTATGAATCCTCAGGCAGGCATACGGGATAATGGTATGTCTTTGATATGGGGCACTAGATGCAACTCTTGACCCACATATGGTAGATCCAGAGCTCAAAATTAGCATTAGAAAAGCCCTCACAAATAGCTCATTTAGTTTAGCTAGCTAACCAAACCTCCGCAATGTTATCCTTAGCTCCATGAGAGGACTGTGACATTGCCTATGGTGAGGGGTAGCCCAGTTTCCTGTTTTACTTTCAACTGTAAAGTATTCCACATAGGCTTTTAAGGTGCCGATTGTCAAACTTGCCAGTGGGTCCCTGGGCACAGGAAAGTCATATAGCCTGTTCCACAGCTTCTTACTTGTGTATGCTCTTCATTGGTTATCTGGACAGATCACAATGAGTTGATCACTGGGCCCTGCTGTTCTGTCATCCCTTGCAACTACAGCAGGAATTCTTAATAAAACAATAAAATACATAATCTATGTTATTTTTACAGAAATTCTGATGTGGCCTTTGGATTGAATAAAATAACTGTGTGCACAAGGCCCTACAGTCTACCTAGCAGGAACTTTTCTCCAACTCTAAGTTAAAAAGAGAGTAGATGTATAATGCTTCTCAAGACTGACATAGTGGATACCTGCTGCAACTCGTTTGGGACTGGCTAAACGGCGATGCAGAGTATACAGGAGCCCAGGTCTTAACCCTTGCAAGGATGTTTGGAAATTGAGTATCCCTAGGTTGTGGGGCAGCAGGCGGCTGGATTCTGTATCAACAACTGGGCACATACTAAATAACAAGAACGGAAATGCAGGCGCATGGCTGGAAAATAAGGAGACACAGTCACATCAGCAACATTGATACATGTAACAACAGAGTAACAACACTTGGACTGGAAAGTGAGTCAGACCAGAAGGACTGGAGTGTGGATCATAGCAACAGGACTGCTACATGAATTACAGCAGCAAAACTAGAACATAGTCAAAAGACTTGAGTGCACTCATAGTCGGGGGTCACAACCAGAAGTCCTAGATGAGGTAAAAGGAGGGCAAGGCAGAAGGTCAATGCCAGAACAAAAGGTAACATACAGACAACTCATTGTGTCAGGCAAAGGCAGAGAACAGTGCTAAAACGGTAAGGCTGGGTTCACATATGTCCGGCATCCGGCATAGGTGAACTCAGCCTAAATCTCGACGCAACTGATGCCACAACTGATGACAACTTGTGGCGTCCATTGTTTCTGGGCAACGGACAGGGGAACGCAGCAACCTGTGTTCCCCTGTCTGGTGCCCTCCGGCATGTCCAACCATCCGGCATCAAAATTGAGATGCTGGATGATTGTGAACTGTCTCATTCAAATGAATGGGATCAGTTCTAGCATCAGTTTCCCTCCGGTGCACGCCGGAGGGAAACTTTGCTGGACGACTGATATATGTGAGCCCAGCCTAACTGAGAACTGCAGGCAAAGAACACAGACTTGACTTTCATGGAAGTAATGAGAGGTGTTAGGCTGGGTTCACATATATCAGGTGTCTGACACAGTTGCCCTCTGGCGAGCACCGGAGGGAAACTGATGCTAGAACTGATCCCATTTATTTGAATGGGACAGTTCACAATCATCCAGCATCTCAAGTTTAATGCCGGATGATTGGACATGCCAGAGGGCAATGGACAGGGGAACACAGCTTGCTGCAGCATTGTTTTTGCTGTGCAGAAACAATGGTTGCTGGATGCCATACAACTGATGACAACTTGTCATCAATTGTGGCATCAGTTGTGTCTAGATTTAGGCTGTGTTCACCTATGCCGGATGCCGGACATAAGTAAACCCAGCCTAACAGAGCTATATAGCAGTCAGAGATGACCTTACATAGAAGCATCCAGTGGAAGGAAGGATGTAAGACGACAAAGCAAGAGTTAGCAACACAAGCTACAAGGCTGAAGGGTTTGTTCAGAAGTCCAACAAAAAAAATGTATATATTATATTCCAGTGTGTAACTCATAAGCATATTTGATAAGAAATGTTTCTCACCTGTAAAGACAAATGTGCTTTTACATTTTCCTTTGAGCTGAGTTGTCAATTACATCAATAAGAAATATACATCCCTACACCTCTTGGACCTTGTAATGCAAGTAATGTAATCAAAATGATAAAAAACATATGAAGACGCCTTTCGGGACAAAATTATGCAGATTATTATTATTATTATTATTTATAATCAAGAAACATTTCAGAATATAACAATATAGTGTATGTATAATTATTGGTATCAATAATGTTAATATTATTTGTGACTGGAATTATGCTTCACGTTTTTCTGTAAACTGCTAGTGAATGTTTCATCTAACATTGTGCTTTCACCAGTGTTTATTCTTGTTATCTTTGAAGATTACTACTAAATTTTTCTAGCCAGAAATCATGTTGTGATGGATGACTGTTATCACATAGAAGTCTCCAGCTTAGCACTGATGTCTGAACTAGTTAAAATTCAGTTCAAGCTGCTGAGTTCAAATTTAAACTGCACTAAATCATCGATGGTTCCATACACTGCACAAGTAGGTTTGAATAATTCATGAGCATAATTCCTAAAAGATTTTAATAAATTAAATTGAAAATTCTTTAAGGAAATTGGTTACATTTATAAAGACAAAGGGGGAGATTTACTTAAAGCAGCATGTTTATACTCTGACCCTATGTAAAACTCCCCCCCTGAGTCCGCTACACTAGAATTTACTTAGAAATGCATGCCTCTAGCGGTTATGAGACTGCCATGCACCAGGCATAGAAATCATAGTCAGCTTGGAGCTGGCTTAAAATTCTGTGACAATATATTCTTGCAGGCAAAAATTGTGATAAATGCGGCATATTTAAGGGCCATCCTCCCTCTGAAGACATGCCCCTTAGGGCCCCATTGGCGAGGGTGTCCCAAATTAAAAGTCACACATTTTTTACAGAACACCATTTTGGGCAAAAAAATGTGTGCCACTTGTGTGGATTGATCAATCTCCCCCAATGTGTCGTGTTATGAAAGATGGGTTAAACTTATTTCATGAACAGCATTATGAAAGAACCAAAAAGCTTAACTGATGTTGACATAAATTACCTTTAATGTTAAAGGGGTACTTTGTCCATAGACATTTTATCCCTTATTCAAAGAATAGGGGATAAGATGTCTGATTGGGGGGGGGGGGTTGCTGCTAGGACTCCGTGAACTCGGCCAAGGCATCCCAGTCATCCGCTGCACGGACCGAACTGCGCTCCATGCCTGATGACTGGTGACCACCGCAATCATGCCCCCTCAATTCATAGGCGTGATATCACAAACACAGAAGATCCAAGCTTCTGTGTGCCAGCTCGGACCCCCTGCAATCAGACATCTTATCCTCTATCCTATGGATAGGGGCTAAGATGTCTAGGGGCGGAGAGTATTTAGTTTTTTTTAAATAATTTTGAATGTCATTTATAATATATCTAAATATATAAAGAAACATTATTATTTTCACACTGGCCAGTGAGATTCCCCATAGGCTGATACTTTCTGCTCCGTTGGAGATTTCTTCTCAGCTGCCATCTCCTTGTCATTACAGGAGGGATTACAATGAACAGTAACACCAGTAACATTAGGAGAAGGTAACACTGGAGACACTATTAACAGGTGATAGTCACAGCTCATTTCCTCCCTATCCCTACACAGAGACCTTTGTACAGGTCACCGGTCATGCATAGAACAGTTTCCTAAAGAAATCAATGAGGCATTACCAAACATGAGTTTTTTGTGCCCATGTGGCTGCAAGTGTAGACTCACACATTATTATATTTTAGCCAAAGACTATGCAGTAGGATATCTCTTATAAAAAAAATTTCATGTGAATTTAAATACAGACTTGTTGCAGATTTTTTCTCGTAACATTATAATGCAAATTTGTGATGTAAAATTAAACAACTTGGTGTGAACCCACCACAATAGATATCTTTCATTGATTGTTAACAGATTAAAATAGCTGTTCAAGTAAGATCACTGGTCCCATAATCTGATACAGAAAACAACATAAGATTACAATAAATAGTATAACATATCTGTTTTTTATAAGCAAACATTTAGGTGGAACATTTGCTTTAAACAAAAACAACTTGTGTTTTCGAGGCTATAATGAATGGTTGGCCTCTGGCTAGATATAAAAATAAATATTCTAAACTTTCTAAACAAGTAATCACTAAAGAACTCAGTTGTAAAAGGAATGCTACAGACTTTTTATGTGAAAACACAAACATGTAAAAAATTATAGATGTTATTGCTAAATTTGGATTTGTGTATTTTAATATCCTGGTAAAGTTACACGAGGAATGAGGTTGGTATTGTCATTAGAAGACTTAAGCTTTAATTAAAAAGAAGCAAATTGCAAACAAGAGTCTCATATACAGGTGTTTCATACATTAACTACAATTACCTTACAATACATAAGAGGGAACGAAAAGCTGTAAAATGTTACAGTTATATGAAGACACCGACAGTGTGTCATGAAACCTGTTTGCCTAACTTTTTTCTTTTTCTGTTTCAAATGTTTAAACAACATTTAATGTAAGAGCTCAAACAAAATTCATTTTAAATTATTCATTTTATTAAGGGAGTATTCCCATCTGAATATGTCATGGCTAATCCACAGGGTCCAGTGGGCTCTAACCACTGGGACCTGATCAATAATGAGACCGGGACCAAATTATTTCTGGTGTGATTAATGAGCACTGCCCTTGGATGGCCAGTGCTCTTTTCCTTATCTTTTAGGCTGTAGACCATATCTGAGTGCTGAACTTGAAAAAGTCTGATGGCCCCATTGAGAATGAATGGGATGCTGGCCATTCAGTTGTCCAGATTGGTCAAAGCAGTTGGACATCCACTGATCAGCATGTTATTCCCTATCCTATGGATAAGAAATAACATGCTCAGATGGGAATAACCCTTTAGTTGAATTAATGAAGACAATGGAAACTTTATGGAAATACTTCTCATCATTGTACAGTAAATGATCTTAAAAAAGAACCATATAAATATGTCTCATTTATATTATGTACATACACTAGAGTCATGACAGTAATAACAAATCTGTCTGTACTCACTTATGCTCATTAGGTTTCCATTTGAGGTTCAGTTTTTTAAGTAAGTAGTAGCCTACATACTGTTTTAGTGTAAAACACTTTAACTCCAAATGGAATTGCAAAAACAATGCTAGGGTTATTTGAGACTAAATACTGAATAACGTTTACAATTTGTTTTTTAAATTAAATATCATTACTACATTTACATATAGTTGGTTTTCTGTATCAGTGCATTTTCACAAATTTCACAACACTTTGAATGTTTTTGCCACTTATTAAATTTCCTGTATAAGTAAGGCTATGTTTCCACTTCATTTTCTCCCTGTCATTTATACCAAAAATAACAGGAAAAAATATCAGCATTAACCCCTTGGGGACGGAGACCATTATAACCCTAAGGACGGGAGGTTTTTTTTGCAAATCTCACCACTGTCACTTTAAATATTAATAACTCTGCGATGCTTTCACTTATAAATTTGATTCTGAGATTATTTTTTCGTGACATATTCTACTTTATGGTAGTGGCAAATTTTTTTCGATACTTGCATCATTTCTTGGTGAAAAATTCAAAAATTTGATGAAAAATTTGAAAAATTAGCATTTTTTGAAGCTCTCTGCTTGTAAGGAAAATAGACATTCCAAATAAATTATATATTGATTAACAAATATGTCTACTTTATATTTGCATCATAAAGTTGACATGTTTTTACTTTTGGAAGACATCAGAGGGCTTCAAAGTTCAGCTGCAATTTTCCAATTTTTCACAAAATTTTCAAAGGGAACTTTTTCAGGGACCAGTTCAGGTTTGAAGTGGATTTGAAGGGCCTTCCTATTAGAAATACCCCACAAATGACCCCATTACAAAAACTGCACCCCTCAAAGTATCCAAAATGACATTCAGTAAGTTTGTTAACCCTTTAGGTGTTTCACAGGAATAGCAGCAAAGTGAAGGAGAAAATTCTAAATCTTCATTTTTTACACTCGCATGTTCTTGTAGACACAGTTTTTGAATTTTTACAAGTGGTAATAGGACAAGTGGTAATAGGAGCAAAAATTTGTAACCCAATTTCTCTCGAGTAAGGAAATACCTCATATGTGTATGTCAAGTGTTCGGCAGGCGCAGTAGAGGGCTCAGAAGGGAAGGAGCAACAATGGGATTTTGGAGAGTGAATTTTGCTGAAATGGTTTTTGGGGGGCATGTCACATTTAGGAAGCCCCTATGGTGCCAGAACAGCAGAAAACCCCACATGGCATACCATTTTGGAAACTACACCCCTCAAGGCACGTAGCAAGGGGTCCAGTGAGCCTTAACACCACGCAGGTGTATGACGACTTTTCGTTAAAATCAGATGTGTAAATGAAAAAAAAGTGCAGTTTCTTCCCCAAATTTAACATTTTTACAAAGGGTTATGGGAGAGAATGCCCCCCAAAATTTGTAACCCCATCTCTTCTGACTATGGAAATACCCCATGTTAGGACGTAAAATGCTCTGCGGGCGTAATACAATGCTCAGAAGAGGAGGAGCGCCATTGAGCTTTTGGAAAGAGAATTTGTTTGGAATGGTAGTCAGGGGCCATGTGCGTTTACAAATCCCCCTGTGGTGCCAGAACAGTGGATCCCCCCCCCCACATGTGACCCCATTTTGGAATCTACACCCCTCACAGAATTTAATAAGGGGTGCAGTGAGTATTTACACCCCACTGGCGTTTAACAGATCTTTGGAACAGTGGACTGTGCAAATGAAAAATAAAAATTTTCATTTTCACGGACCACTGTTCCAAAAATCTGTCAGACACATGTGGGGCATAAATGCTCACTGTACCCCTTATTACATTACACGAGGGTTGTAGTTTACAAAATGGGGTCACATGTGGGGGGGGGTCCATTGTTCTGGCACTATGGGGGCTTTGTAAACTCATGTGGCCTTCAATTCCGGACACATTTTCTTTTCAAAATCCCATTGGCGCTCCTTCTCTTCTGAGCATTGTAGTGCGCTCGCCGAGCACTTTACATCCACATATGGGATATGATCTTACTCAGAGGAAATGGGGTTACAAATTTTGAGGGGCTTTGTTCCTATTTTCCCTTGTGAAAATGAAAAATTAAGGGTAACACCAGCATTTTAGTGAAAACATTTTTTTTTCATTTTCCCATCCAAATTTAATGAAAATTTGTCAAACACCTGTGGGGTGTAAATGCTCACTATAGCCCTTGTTACGTTCCATGGGGGGTGTAGTTTCCAAAATGGGGTCACATGTGGGTATTTATGTTTTTGCGTTTAGGTCAGACCCACTGTAAAATCAGCCACCCCTGTGCAAATCACGAATTTAGGCCTCAAATATACATGGTGCGCTCTCACTCCTGAGCCTTTTTGTGCGCCCGCAGAGCGTTTTACGCCCACATATGGGGTAATTCCATACTCAGGAGAAATTGCGTTACTAATTTTGGGGGGCTTTTTTTCCTTTTACTGCTTGTGAAAATAAAAAGTATGGGACAACACCAGCATGTTATTGTAAACCTTTTTTTTTTTTTTACACTAACAGGCTGCTGCAACCCCCAACTATTCCTTTTCATAAGGGGTAAAAGGAGAAAAAGCCCCCCAAAATTTTTAGTGCAATTTCTCCCGATTACGGAAATACCCCATATGTGGCCCTAAACTGTTTCCTTGAAATACAACAGGGCTCTGAAGTGAGAGAGCGCCATGCGCATTTGAGGACTAAAGTAGGAATTGCATAGGGGTGGACATAGGGGTATTCTACGCCAGTGATTCCCAAACAGGGTGCCTCCAGCTGTTGCTTAACTCCTAGAATGCCTGGACAGTCAGTGGCTGTCCAGAAATGCTGGGAGTTGTTGTTTTGCAACAGCTGGAGGCTCCGTTTTGGAAACCTTGCCGTGCAATACATTTTTCATTTTTATTGAGGGGGACAGTGTAAGGGGGTGTATATGTAGTGTTTTACTCTTTATTTTGTGGTAGTGTAGTGTAGTGTTTTTAGGGTACATTCGCACTGGCGTGTTACGGTGAGTTTCCCGCTAGGAGTTGGCGCTGCGGTGAAAAATTTGCCGCAGACCAAACTTGAAGCAGGAAACTTACTGTAAACCTGCCCATGTGAATGTACCCTGTACGTTCACATGGGGGGACAAACCTCCAGCTGTTTCAAAACCACAACTCCCAGCATGCACTGACAGTGCATGTTGGGAGTTGTACTTTTGCAACAGCTGGAGGCACACTGGTTGGAAAACCTTCAGTTAGGTTCTGTTACCTAACAGTATTTTCCAACCAGTGTGCCTCCAGCTGTTGCAAAACAACAACTCCCAGCATGTACTGACATACCGTGCATTCTGGGAGCTGTACTTTTGCAACAGCTGGAGGCACACTGGTTGGAAAACCTTTAGTTAGGTTCTGTTACCTAACAGTATTTTCCAACCAGTATGCCTCCAGCTGTTGCAAAACTACAACTCCCAGCATGTACTAATCGCCGAAGGGCATGCTGGGAGATGTAGTTATGCAACAGCTGGAGGTTACGCAACTACAACTCCCAGCATGGTGAGACAGCTATTTGCTGTTTCAGCATGCTGGGATTTGCAGTTTTGCAACATCTGGAGGGCTACAGTTTATAGACCACTGCCCAGTGATTTCCAAACTGTGACCCTTCAGATGTTGCAAAACTACAAATCCCAGCATGTTCAGACAGCAAAGAGCTGTTTGAGCATGCTAGGAGTTGTAGTTTTGCAAGATCTGGAGGGATACAGTTTAGAGACCACTATATAGTGGTCTCAAACTGCAGCCCTCCAGCTGTTGCAAAACTACATATTCCAGCATGCCCAAACAGCAAACAGCTGTCTCACCATGCTGGGAGTTGTAGTTTTGCAACATCTGGAGGGCTACAGTCTCAGACTGTAGCCCTCCAGATGTTGCTAGGCAACTTACCGGTTTCCGTAGGATCCAAGGAGTCGTCCTCTTCTGCCGCACGCCGCCCGCGCCGATCTCCGTCGCCACCCGCCGATCACCGTCGCCCGCAGCCTCCGGAGGGGTAAGTGGACCTTCGGCGTTCGGTCCCTGTCGTTTTCCCCGTCCTGCCCCGCCTATTGTGGGTGGGCAGGACGGGGAAAACGAAGGTAAACCCCTCCGCCCCTGATCTGCTATTGGTGGTCGCGTCTAGACCACCAATAGCAGAGATAGGAGGGGTGGCACCCCTGCCACCTCACTCCTATCGCTGTAGGGGGATCGTAGTTGTCTTAGACAACCGAGATTCCCCTTCTATTCCGGGTCACCGGGTCCCCATAGACCCGTAATGACCCAGAATCGGCGCAAATCGCAAGTGTGAATTCACTTTCGATTTGCGCCGATCGCCGACATGGGGGGGTCTAATGACCCCCCTGGGCATTTGCACGGGGTGCCTGCTGATAGATATCAGCAGTCACCCTGGTCCTGTGCCCGCCCGGCGCGCAGTGGGGACCGAAATTCCCACGGGCGTATGGATACGCCCTTCGTCCTTAAGTACCAGGACGCAAGGGCGTATGCGTACGCCCTTCATCCCCAACAGGTTAAAACATGTGTGTGAACATAACTTAAAATAGATCTTTACAAGCAATG
Source organism: Hyla sarda (assembly GCF_029499605.1). Lineage (NCBI taxonomy): Eukaryota > Metazoa > Chordata > Amphibia > Anura > Hylidae > Hyla > Hyla sarda. The sequence goes on along the minus strand of NC_079193.1, from coordinate 196,706,249 downwards.
TCCTATGTATAATATTTCAAAACAACAAAGTATATATAATGTTCATGCATTAAAGCTATTCCATTTTTTTAATATTTGAGATATACAATGTATTTCTTTATTGTCTGCATAGACAGTTCAGCAGTGTGCCTTATGATAGCCAAAATCAATGGGAGTCAATTGACAGAGAAATTACATAGACTTTCATGGTCTTCAGAAAAAGATGTACAACTCTCTTCCTTGGAGATCACTGAGTGGCAGGGGGGATACATACAGGACGCTGTATGTGTGTATAGTGAAAATTGTTGCTATGTAGACCATCAGCAGTACAGTAAACCTGTCATTAACTTGTCCACTATCTAATAATGATATGACTTTTCTCATCCTGTCTAAAGCTATAAACCCAAGTTGACAAGTAAGCTACAGAAAACAGAAAGTGTCAGTCTGTCATGTCCTTTCTAGTGCCCTTAGAGAAAATAAGAATAATACCCTCTCACATAAAAAAGTCTAAAAAATATATTTATGACACTAGATGGTTTGTTTTCTTAACATAATTGTAATATTTGGGATAATTTTTTATTTACTTATTCATTTATGTTGCAGATAGCATAAACATATGTTGTAAGTTTATTGTTTTGGGTTTTTAATTTTTTTTTAATAAACTTTATATTTTTGGTCCTGCCACACGACCTCATTTGGGCTCATGTCTTTAATTGCTGAATGGCCCTTTTATATAGTAAAATGACCCTTAATAGCTTTAGAATACAGAGCGATGAACTGATATTATTTCCCTCAGGTCCTGTACTAGTTCTAAAACGGTATATCAGGTTTGCCAAGAGTATTCCAGTAAGAATTTCCTAGAATACATAATTCTTGGTTCTTTTGATAATGGCAATGTTTGACTTTTGGTATGTTCTCAGTAAGAAGTGCAGAATTTGCATTATATGAATCATAATGAGAATTGTGTTGGTTGAAGAATTTCACTTCTTACTCATCATGAGTCTTTGGAATAATATGACTTAAGGTTGATTTAGTTGCTTCTGAATTGTGACAGAAGTTGGTGTAATCATTGCCGGCCAACCCACTACTAGGCAGAGTAATTCTTGCTTAAAATAGCCACTGGTAATTGAGAATAAATGTGGCATTCACCTGAACATTCATTGAAAACTGTTTTTATCTCCCTCTTCAAGGCTTACATGCCGTTTCACGTCAGATGTATGCTTTCTCAAAGCCTTCAATGTTATCAAAGTATCTGTAAATAAGTACAATATGTGTTATCAATTTTTTTTTATAAAAAGCTTATTGAAAGTATAAATATTTAGAGCACCCTTGATACCACAACAAATACTGTTGGAAAAGCTTAATGAAGATGCCAGTAAGACTCTTTTGAGTACTGCATCACCTACAATGTTTACACTGCTTCTTACAACATAGTTTCCATACTTTTAGTAGCTGCTCTGCCTAGTATTACAGGACTGTCCTATTCACTTGAATGGAAAAACAGTTTTTAAAGAATAGGGATAGACAATCAGCTTTAAATTTTTGAAAGATTGTTTAGGTCCCAGCTAAAGGTGAGCAAATTTATTTTCCCAATATGCACAAATCAATCTAATATTATGTAGGCCTCTCTCCTGCTGCCTAAACAGCTTTGACATATAAAGGCATAGACTCCTAAAGATTTCTAAAGTGCTCAGTGATATTTGGCATCAATAATTTAGCAATAGATCCTATAATTCCTGGAAGCTGCAAAGTGGGGCCTCCATGGATCGGACTTGTTTTTTCAGTAAATCCTACAGCTGCAAAATCTATTTGCATTTTGGGGAATTTGGAGACTAAGGGCTGTCCTATACAAGAATATATGGGTGATGTCACATCTGGGCAGGGAAAAGTTCAGCCCTGAACTCACCCAGAGCCTCTGTCCCTGCCTACTTACGTACCCACCCTAGGAAATGGGTCCGTAACCACAGTGCCAGTCCCTTTCTATGTAAGTGATGGCCGCAACAGTCAACACAATAAACTACAAAAACAGACACAGGTCTGGAACAGTCAGGAGGCACACAAACTAACAGAAATATACTAAACAAACACATAATAAAGTCAAAGTCATCTAGCCAAGTCTGTAACAGGAAATGTTGAGGTAAGAAAGCCAAGCCGAGATAAAATAACAAATAACAGGAATTACAGGATATAAATGCTAGTTACTGGAGTCAAACTCACAGGCAAAGCCTGGATATGAAAGGCTTCCTTAAATACACCTTTGTTTCTTGCAGGAGGCAGGAACTAATCAAAACCCAGACACAGAGGGGCGTAGTCCTAGCAACAAGAATAAACAAATGAACTTTCAGAGCAGATTAACCACACGGGTTCTGACATATGATGTACAAGTTGATTGACACTCATTTAAAAAGTCCTCTAGACAGGCAGATAATTGATGGTGAAGAGCTGCATGAATAATCAATAGATCATTCCAGCGGACACTTTTTAGATCATTGTTAGCAGCACATCCCCTGTTTGCATGAGGAGATGAGCTGTGAATGAAAGATGAACATTTGCCCAGTTATCTGACTTGGATTTTTGCCTGCCAATTTGAACTTGAGATTCCTCTCCTGGTTTGGCCTCTGCCTGTTTTCTGTCTCTGATTCTGATGTTGTACTGTGTTGCTCTCCTGGTTTTGACTATTTGGCCTGTTTTCTGTTTTTCCCTTTTAGAGCCAAAATTCTGGATTTGAATGTCCATTTAGTATTGACCTGGCTTGTCTGACCTCCCCTGTATCCCTAAACACTTATTCCAGTGTAGGGAGTGGGAACATTGCACAGTTGTTTGCTGCCATTTAGAGCACACCATTTAAGCAGGTAGTGGCTAGGGTTGACAGAAAGGTTCTGCAACAATTAAATGTATCCTGAAGTAAAATACATTTTTGAAATTGGTTAGTTTTTTTTTTTTTACTACAGTTTTTTTTTTATTCTACAACTGTCCCTATAAAACGTTTTGACTATGATCATGTCAAAGCTGTAGCATAAACTTCAACTTTTTACAGCTTATGCCGCATGTGCAGGTATCATTAGGGTACGTTTACACAAGGCAGATTTTTATGCAGAAATTTGTGCGATGGTCTCATTTAACTGACTATGACTTGCATAAATGTATATGCTTTTCACCTAAACAACCCTATGCAGATATATGGGACTGAATTTTAGTTGTAAGAGTTTCGATCTGACAAATCTGTATCACGTAACTATACCCTTTCTGTTGGCAGTAAAACCTATTATTACATTCAAAGGAGTAGTTACATTTTCTCATAGGTGTCATATTTAGATAACCTTAAAAGGACAATAAAGACAAACGAAAATAAACACGTTCATTGTTATGGGTTTGATTGCCATAGTTTTTACAGATCTACATGATACAGATATTCAAATAAATCATCTAAAAACTAGTAAATAAAATGTATAGTTCTGTGCTTAAACTTTTTAAACTGACCAAAGATACACAGATATTAGCTTAAAATTGTAAAATGTGGTTAGGGAGGGAGAAAGTTAAAAGAAAGAACATTCACTTACCTTCCTAGCTCCCACATCACTGCAGGTAATTTAAAGCTCTGGCCCCAGCTGTTCGGTGCCTCTAAGTTTGGGGACATCACATGACTGCTCAGTCAGTCGGTGGCTGAGGCAGGACACCAGTGTGGCTGTTAATTGAATTAGCACAATACTGTCGGCATGGGAGCGAGGGTGGAAGGGGGAAGGGCAGTGTTCTTTTATATTAACCCCCTTCTTCTTAAGATTTTTTTTTTTTACTTACCTCCCTCACATAAAAAAAAAAAAATACTAATTTATGCCTGGGCATTACCTTTAATAATGTAAAAGCAGTGATTGCAGTGAGGGCAGGAAAAGCAAGGCTCTGTGCAGGCTCCTGGCTTGTCCATCACCCTGCTGTGTTAGCCGGGGGCATGTCACAGAGCCTCACTGCACAAAACCCTGCTTGTCCTCAGTGTACAGAGCCCTGCTTGTCCTCACTGCACAGAGCCCTGCTTGTCCTCACTTCACAGAGCCCTGCTTGTCCTCACTGTACAGAGCCATGCTTGTCCTCAGTGTACAGAGCCCTGCTTTTCCTCACTGCACAGAGCCCTGCTTGTCATCAGTGTACAGCGCCCTGCTTGTCCTCAGTGTACAGAGCCCAGCTTGTCCTCAGTGTACAGAGCCCGGCTTGTCCTCAGTGTACAGAGCCCGGCTTGTCCTCAGTGTACAGAGCCCGGCTTATCCTCAGTGTACAGGGCCCTGCTTGTCCTCAGTGTACAGAGCCCAGCTTATCCCCTGTGCTCAGAGCCCTGCTTGTCCTCAGTGTACAGAACTCTGCTTGTCCTCAGTGTACAGAGCCCTGCTTGTCCTCAGTGTACAGAGCCCGGCTTGTCCTCAGTGTACAGAGCCCGGCTTGTCCTCAGTGTACAGAGCCCGGCTTGTCCTCAGTGTACAGAGCCCTGCTTATCCCCTGTGCTCAGAGCCCTGCTTGCCCTCAGTGTACAGAGCCCTGCTTTTCCTCAGTGTACAGAGCCCTGCTTGTCCTCAGTGTACAGAGCCCTGCTTGTCCTCAGCGTACAGAGCCCTGCTTGTCCTCAGCGTACAGAGCCCTGCTTATCTGCCCACACTTTCTATATTTGGACTGCTCACAGAGACACACAAGCTGCAGGGACAAAAAATATACACATTTTGTAGCCAATGCATATTACAAATATACATATAATGGTATTGTCTACATTATATAAAACATTTTTGTTATTGACAGGTTCACTTTAAAACCCACAAAATAGAAATATATTGATTCTATACTACATTCTATTTACTAACTTTAGTAAAAGAAAAAGAAAACCTCATAAAATACTCAATATATAAAGAAAATAAAAGGCGCTCACCTAACTTTTGCTACCAAAAACTGAGCAAAAAACCTATACCCTAGGTGTTAATAAATAATGCAAAATTAAAGAAGAATAACGGTGCTCAAAGTTAAATGGATATGCTATCTCAGTGATACATTTACATAAAAAAATCACAATAATAATCACATGAAAAATAGCTGTTTGCATAGCTAACTTCTAGCTATACAATAATAACAATTTTAGTATAATAAAATACAGTGGCAACTGCTGCTGTAATAAAGTGCAATAAAGTGCAATAATGATGCTTCAATGACTGAAAAGTACAGAAAGTTAATAGGGCATTGTGCCACTTGTAGTCCTTTTGCTTAAAATGTTTTGTCTTGTCAGTAATTAAACAGTCAATGCTCAAAATCACTTGCTCCGGCAAATAATAAATCACTTGCAGTACCTGCATGCTCCACCTTCTGCGAGTGCATGCAGGTACTGGCAGTTGTGTATTCCTCCTGATAGAAGATTATGGACCTCTGCTCTGTGGCAGGTATATGGAACACCGGTGTCCTCTTTTCTTTGGGCACGACAAGTTCTTTGATGGAAAGGGCACTGTCTGTCAAGGGCACTCAATTCGGGCAAGTAGCGGTAAGCTGGGCAGCAGCAGATCCAAATGTATAATGATATAGTCAGGTTATTAAGCAAGTTGGACGTGTTTCAGGATCGCTTCAGGATATCCTTTCCTCAGCAGCAGGGGTACGTTATGACACAATACAGTCCGTGATATTGGAGTTGTGCCGCCAACTCCAGGAGCTGTAGGATCAGACTGATGCAATCCGAACTCCTGTCTCCCAGTGTTCTCGGTGGGGTAGGTGAGAGGTGCATAGCACCCCTGTACTATTCGTTAATTTAAACATTGTTACTGCATTGAGGAGCGCGCAGAACAGTTGATTTTGCCAGAGCAATCACTTTGTTTTATTATTTACCGGAGCAAGAGATTTTGAGCATTGGCTGTTTAATTACGGTCAAGACAAAACATTTTATGCGCAAGGACTACAAGTCTCATAAAAATATTATCTAAGGTGATAAACAATCATGATAATAGATATTTAGCTGAAGTTTTAGTGTGCATAAAAACATAGCTGGAAGTTATGTTCTGTTTTCTTCACATAGTGTTCTTTTCTGGCATTTTTAAATGCATGATAAAACAACATTTTAAAATGTATTTTAATGATCCGGTTTTTGCAGTCCATAGCCAACGTCAGATCCTTCCAAAAAACAAATCCACCAGAAATGCCTTGAATAAAAAAAATATTTGTAGGTGATATATTTAAAGGGGTTCTCCATCTTAAGGTCACAAGGTCATAAGGCCACAACTTTTTTAAATTTTCGACCTAGCTGTATGAGGGCATGTTTTTTTTTTTTTTTTTTTTTGTAGCATAATTGGGAAAGATGGATAGATAGAAAGACAGATATTATGTCTTTTTTAGTGTTTTATTTTTACAGAATTTATTCAGTATAATTATGGTGATAATTATGCAGTTTTTGACCTAAACAAATGATTATTTGTTTATTTCTTAAAGTGTGTATTGTACCACTTTGGGATAGATATGAACAAAAATAGTAAGTAAGCACTGAATGTATTTTTATTTCCAGATTCTCCATATGGGATGTTATACATGAAAAGTTCTGGCATTTCCAAATGCAGTAATATCAATTAAATTATTCCTTTGCAAGTTTTATATTATCAATGGACAAAGGGTGGAGTTTTGAATGTTTATTCATTTATTTAAAAAAAAAAGAAAAATTATTATACTTATTATCTTATTATAGCACATTTTTATTGTAGTCACTATTGGCACTGTGGTGTATAGAGTAGGCTCAATACCCCAGCCTAGTCCACACTTCCTGCTTGACAATATAAGGAACTAGTACTTAAAATTTCAGATAGGAGTTGAAATAGACTTGAATGTAACATTGTAACAAAATAAGTAAAAATAACTGTTAAAAATGCTACAGTAAAGTAGTGCTATTATCTGTTTATGAAATCTTCTTTTACCTAGCCGAACTAGTCCTTGCACTTAGCATAGCTAGTCTTTTGTATAATATATATATATTTTTTTATATTAGATCCAAACTGTGAATTTTTCTATAACTCATATAGATAAAAAAAAGGAAATTTCAACAATGCATTTTCCTTTCCTTTTGTGTGATATGAAAAGGTATGAAGACATGACGTTGTGTCTGAATCTTGGACTTTTTATGTTATTGTTGTGAATTAATAGCAAATGTTACATCATGTTGCAGTATAAAAATATCTTAAGAAATGGAAACACTGGGGGGTCAATGAAGGAAAAGGTACATGAAGATTATTTTTAGTAGCATTATTCTTAAATTCCATAGATACTTAAATAAGGTAAAGGACACTAATTGCATCTCAGGCACTAATACTACCAGACAAGCAGTGTCCAAAAATATTATGATCTTACAATTTTATAGTTTTACTTTTTAACAAAATGAATTGTATTAATGTTATTAATAAAACTGTCTAATTGTTAGACAGTGCAAGTGTATCAGGCATTTATCAAAGTGTATCCAAAGACTGTCTAGTCTACGTTTGGACCAACTACACTTTAAACCGGAATTTTGCGCAAAAATGTTGTTAAATTTGTAATTCTTACAAATACAATTGACACTTTTGTTAAATTTGTAATTATTATCAATACAATTGACACTTGAAGGTGTGTCTTAAAATTGGCCTTACAATAATAAGCGAAAGTCAGACAATACTGACATTAGCCATTTACAAATCTTCAGTCTCACAGTATATCCCATAGTTTCAGAACTTCATAGTTCTAGTCATACAGTAGTGGTCAGAACTCTAACTCTATGAATGTAATGACTATTGTTCTGACTATAGTTCTACACCTTCTTCTACATCATCTGGCATTGGTTTATGTTCTGGATCAAACTACTGGTTTGATTTTATAGCTGCTACTTGAGATGAGCAAACAAACTGTGATGAGAAAGGATCACATGACCTCAAGGAATCCCATAATGCCTTTCAAACAGCTCCCTAGGCACCCAAAATGCAGTAGAGGGGGATGTCAAAGTCACTCACTATAAAGGCCTATGCATATAGCTTTAGCAGCCGTGTTAGAGATAGCAGGTGTTAGTTGAAGATCTCTGTGAGGGACACTAAGCAGTGAACAACATAGATAGGAGTAGGATCACACATATATAATAATTGTAGTAAAGCAGGAGAGAGTGTTCTGTATCTGTTCTGTCAGTGCAAAATATGTTTTAATTGAAATTAAGTGTTGCTGTTTCTTTTTGTTTTAGACTAATTGTGTGTAAGTCGTGCTAATCCCATTGCTATTCTCTTAAAATGGGAATAATGTTTTGTAGCTTGTGAAAAAAGCACCTAACAGTGTTATCCATTTGTTTTTGGCCTAATGGTAAAGTGCAGATTCAGACAGAACAAGTTCAGTCAAGCCGACAAACACAATGTCACTTAGAACTTTAGAGTACCATGCTTGGCTTATATTTTCTAGGTTTAATCAAACATATAGTATTTCTGCATGTGTCAAACCTAACAATGTATTCAAAATATTGAAAGAGAATGCATAATAGCCATCTAAGGCCAATTTACGTGTATTTTCTGGATTTAATAAATTATATAGTATTTCTACCTGTAAGTCATATTACTATGGTTTGAAAGCATTGAGAGTGGATATGGAACAGCCATCTAAGGCCAAATTATGAGGAGTACATGATGATAAAGTATTTACATCAGGTATTCCACCCTGATATGACCAAAGGGATGTCACCAAAGGGATGTACACCCCCATTTGAACAACCAGCTTGATGCATACCTAAGCTGTGCCCCTTCTCTGATAGACACCATGAGCCCAGATCCTATGGACTTCTGGGTCACTAGATAGATTATTGCCCATAATGTGCCCAGATTGCCATGTGTGTTCTGTCTTGTTAACCCTTAAGTGAAGTATCAAAGAGAGTGTTCAGCATTACAGCATTGTCTGCCCCCCCCCCCTCCCGAAGTCAATTTCAGCAGCTAATAAATTATCTTAATGTTTTGATGGATGTGCCATTCATTATGTCCTTGGAGGGCCAATAATTTTATATAGTTTATTTACAAATTCTATTTCAATCTCTTGTGATTTCCTGTTGACGGTCCAACCTGAACATCTCATGTTTTGATTTTTATGCGCAACAGCATGCTACTGTAAATAAACCTTTTTTTGATTCTTTATTCCAATAATTCAGTTAATACAACTTGGGAAGATTTCTATACTATAAAATTATGGGCCAACAGAGAACGAGTGGTCAGAGTTAAATAGTCACTGTCAGATCCAAAAACGTTTTACATGTTTGTACTGATGTAAATTAACCCCTTAAGGACCTAGCCAATTTTCAGGACACGGCCATTTTTTGCAAATCTGACCACTGTCACTTTAAGCATTAATAACTCTCGGATGCTTTTACCTTTCATTCTGATTCCGAGATTGTTCTTTCGTGACATATTCTACTTTAAGTTAGTGGCAAAACTTTGTCGATACTTGCATCATTTCTTGGTGAAAAATTCAAAAATTTGATGAAAAAATTGAAAATTTTGCATTGTTTTTTTTACTTTGAAGCTCTCTGCTTATAAGGAAAATGAATATTCCAAATAAATTATATATTGATTCACATAAACAATACGTCTACTTTATGTTTCCATCATAAAGTTGTTTTTACTTTTGGAAGACATCAGAGGGCTTCAAAGTATAGCAGCAATTTTCCGATTTTTCACAAAATTTTCAAAATCGAAATTTTTCAGGGACCAGTTCTGTTCTGAAGTGGATTTGAAGGGCCTTCTTATTAGAAATACCACACAAATGACCCCATTATAAAAACTGCACCCCTCAAAGTATTCAAAATGACATTCAAAAGGGTTGTTAACCCTTTAGGTTTTTCACAGGAATAGCAGCAAATTGCAAATTCAAAATCTTCATTTTTTACACTTGCATGTTCTTGTAGACCCAGTTATTGAATTTTTACAAGGGGTAAAAGAAGAGAAATCTTCCTAAAATGTGTAACCCAATTTCTCTCGAGTAAGAAAATATCTCATATGTGTATGTCAAGTGTTCGGCGGGCGCAGTAGAGGGCTCAAAAAGGAAGGAGTGACAGTGGGATTTTAGAGAGTGAGTTTTTCTGAAATGTTTTTTGGCGGGCATGTCACATTTAGGAAGCCCCTATGGTGCCAGAACAGCAAAAAAAAAAAAAAACACATGGCATACTTTTCGTTAAATTTGGATGTGAAAATGATTTTTTTTTTTCACAAAAATGCTAGTTTTCCCTCAAATTAATTTTTTTTTACAAGGGATAATAGGACAACATGACCCCCAAAACTTGTAACCCCATCTCTTCTGAGTATGGAAATACCCCTTGTGTGGACGTTAAATGCTCTGCTGGTGCACTACAATGCTCAGAAGAGAAGGAGCACCATTGAGCTTTTGGGGAAAAAATTGTTTGGAAGGGAAGTCAGGGGCCATGTGCAATTACAAAGCCCCCCGTGGTGCCAGAACAGTGGACCCCCCCCACATGTGACTCTATTTTGGAAACTACACCCCTCACAGAATTTAATAAGCGGTGCAGTGAGTATTTACACCCCACTGGCGTTTGACAGATCTTTGGAACAGTGGGCTGTGCAAATGAAAAATTAAATTTTTCATTTTCACGTACAACTGTTCCAAAAATCTGTCAGACACTTGTGGGGCATAAATGCTCTCTGTACCCCTTAATACATTCCGTGAGGGGTGTAGTTTTCAAAATGGGGTAACATGTGGGTATTTATTTTTTTTGCGTTTATGTCAGAACCGCTGTAAAATTGGCCACCCCTGTGCAAATCACCAATTTAGGCCTCAAATGCACATTGTGCGCTCTCACTCCTGAGCCTTGTTGTGCACCCACAGAGCATTTTACGCCCACATCTGGGGTATTTTTGTATGCAGGAGAAATTGCGTTACAAATTTTGGGGGTCTTTTTTTCCTTTTAACGCTTGTGAAAATAAAAAGTATGGGGCAACACCCGCAGGTTAGTGTAATTTTTTTTATTTTTTTACACTAACAAGCTGGTGTAGCCCCCAATTTTTCCTTTTCATAAGAGGTAAAAGGAGAAAAATCCCCCCAAAATTTGTAGTGCAATTTCTCCCGAGTACGGAGATACCCCATATGTGGCCCTAAACTGTTTCCTTGAAATACGACAGGGCTCCGAAGTGAGAGAGAGCCATGCGCATTTGAGGACTAAATTAGGGATTGCATAGGGGTGGACATAGGGGTATTCTACACCAGTGATTCCCAAACAGGGTGCCTCCAGCTGTTGCTAAACTCCCAGCATGCCTGGACAGTCAGTGGCTGTCCAGAAATGCTGGGAGTTGTTGTTTTGCAACAGCTGGAGGCTCCGTTTTGGAAACACTGCCGTACAATACATTTTTAATTTTTATTGTGGGGGAAAGTGTAAGGGGGTGTATATGTAGTGTTTTATCCTAGGTGTCCCCATACCTACTGGGACACTGACCATTCCTGCAGCTGCATGAGGCTTGTCCATTAGTCATGGACAAGATGTGACTCATGGACAAAGCTGCATGAGCAGACAAACCAATCACCTCCCACCACCACAAGGGAGGGACACGCCCCCTTCCCCTGAGAGGATTTCTTACACTGTGAGCCAATGAAAATAGATATTTTTCTAATAAATATAGGTGCTAGAGACATACAAATTAGATATACATGGTCAGCATTAGGTACTGAGTAACATATAAATAGATTTTTTTTGTGGAATCTGATAGGTATGCTTTAAGTCTAAGGACCCTATTACATGGCACGCTTATCTGCCTAACAAACCACTATTGCTATGTGTAATAAGGCAAACAATCAGATACCCATAATTTTGATATGTCAAAAAATTATTGACTGTTGGCTTATATCTTCCTATGATACATCGAACATTTGTTGCAGCCCTCCTCACCCAACATTCAAGACTCTGTAATTGAGAGCCTATCTACAAGATCAGTGTTTGTTTACTAAAGAGGATCAGGCCATCTAATAGGGCCCTAAGAGAAACAGTAGTCAAACAGAAAATCAAGTTATCTTGATAAGCATCTAACTATTTGTATAGAATACAATCATCTTTATATATTTGTCATTAGTTTCTATATATGTCTAATGAAATACGTTTCCGTTGTCCCTAGATATTCTGAAAATACAGTACATGTAGTGTGTAATGCAGCAACAGTGTACATGAGCCACTTTTCACTTTTATGCTTTCAAACCTATGCATTATGTTTCAAAGTTGTTTGCTTGAAAGACAGTTCAAAGCTATAGACTCTAATGCTTGAAAACAGCAAAAGCACACATGCTCATATTTCAGCTGCAATAGATAACCTTTTACCATTTATAAACATTTCTGGTCTCCAGCTCTCAATAGCAAAGAAAGAGGATTATAATTGCGAGGATGTTTTGCTAGTTTTCACAAATTATGCTATGAACGCATCTGCTGACTATAGAAATCAGGATCTTTTTAATATATTCTGTAGTTTATTTTGAATGTCCACCCTTGAATCGCAGTGTACCTTCAGAGTACTAGAGAAGTTATCCCTCATATTTTAAATTGACTAAACTAGAGATATCATTACCGATATATAATCTCAAGGGACCAGATTTATCTATATGCTTGAAACCAAAACTGTCTGATTTTCCCATTACAACCAATCACAGCTCAGCTTTCAACTCTTAATGAGCTCTGTTTAAATAAAAGCTGATTTTTTTGCATACAAAATGCCAACATCTATGTGTATGTTCCCATACCATGCAAAATTATAAACATCAAAGAAAAACCAAGGTATTCTGGGACACAAATTTCAATCTTTATTGTTTAGCAAAAAAGACATATATTTAAAAACATTTAAAAAAGGCACAGAATACCAAGATGGTCCTACAAATACACAACCGGAGGTCCATAGAACAAGGGGTTAATCCCCAAAAATACCTGTATATACAGATAGCTAAAAAGGCCTACTTTGCAATAACAAAAGTGTCCCAACTAGTGGCTGCACCCAGTAAGGTAACAGCCCTATACATTTATACACATAGCAAGAGGTTGTTAACTTCACCTTCTAAGGACACACCAGGACCTCCGTCACCCAACGTTTCGCAATTAAATGCTTTTTCCGGGGCGTAGTTTACTGTGGGTCTGCCACCTATTTATACACCAGAATACCTTGGTTTTTCTTTGATGTTTATAAATAAAAGCTGAGCTGTGATTGGTTGTTATGGGCAAAACCAGACAGTTTTGTTTTGCTGCTACAGTTTTTGAGCTAAAGTCAGACATGTATTCAAAAGTAATGGGAAATATAAAAGAAGGACTTATACGTCTCCTTCCTGCTGGATCCACTTCTGACTTTGGCTCAAAAATTACAGTGGCATTTTTTTTTTTTTTTTTTTAAGTGGCAGAAAAAAAAACCTGTGTGGAGACCTATGATAATACAAGCCAGATCACTAACAGGATTCTTTATCAGCATTTTTTTTACCTTGTTTACAAGTGATTGTTTGAAACCCAGGACATCGGGTTATTGGTGTTTTGCAGAAGTTATTGCCACAATTAATCGTATAAAAAAATAAAAAAAAAAACTGTAAGTTCACATGCAAGACACACAGAGTGGTGCAAAGCAGCAGGGCAGTTTTGGCCAAGAGTAAAATGTCAGGCACTAAACAGGCTTCAGTAACAAAGCATAAAAAGCAGCTTAAAAGTGACGATTGGAAATTGTCTAAAAAGTTTGTAGCTACATTACATTATGTTAGAACTGTATATAAAAAAACATTACTAAATAAACAGATTTACATAATCATTTAATAAGCCGAAAATTCTTACATGGAGGAGGTGATTTCTTTGTCAAAGGGGTAGTGTGGAGAATTATTATTGCTGATATATATATATATATATATATATATATATATATATATATATAGTGATCCCTCGACTTATGATGGCCCCGATATATGATCATTTCAACATATGATGGCCTCTCAGAGCCCATCGTATGTTGAAGGCAGCCTCGATATATGATGCTGCTGTGTGTCGGGTCCATCGTACAAACAGCTATCTGACAGCGCAGACAACTTCAGCAAATGACAGATAGTTGTATAATGTGCCCCGTGTGCCCCGTTCTGCCTCCTGTCACTCACATGCTGTCCTGCTAGCTCACGGAGGCTTCCACTGTGAGCTCTGTGTAAGCCCCGCCCCCCAGAGCAGCCATAGCCAATAGCCTGCAGCATCTTGCTGCAGGCATCCAATGAGCTGCTCCCCTTCCTTTCCTATAGAGCTGTAGTCGGCAGGATCGTAATGGAGGACATTCTGTCCCCCCCTGAAGGTATTTAAAGAACTGTACAGTACTGTATGCGATGTCACACATCACATACAATACATAGACACACTATACACCCCATACATCAATGTTTCCCTATTAGTGTGCCTCCAGCTGTTGCAAAACTATAACTCCCAGCATGCCCAGACAGTCAATGGCTGTACATGCATGCTGGGAGTTGTAGTTGTGCAACAGCTGGAGGCACCCTGGTTTGTTAAACACTCCCCATACACTCCACATACAATGGTCATCCCAGAACCAATTAGCAGTTTCCCATAGAGATATGTATTCAACATACAATGGTTCCGAGGCCCCAGAACCAATTACCATTTTTACATAGACATATGTACTCGACATATGATGGTTTCAACATATGATTGTTCTCCTGGAACCAATTAATATCATATAGGGACCACTGTATATATATATATATATATATATATATATATATATATATATATATATATTTATTTATTTATTTTTTTTTTTTTTTTTTTATTATTATTATTTTTTGCATCAAGTGGTGCAAAAAACTCAAGCCTTTCTGTACTTATTTTCCTGCTGTAGCATTGGAAGAAGTCATCTTTCCAGTCAGACATGTGCTCTCTGCTACCACCTTTGTCTGTTTCAGGAACTGTCCAGAGGAGGAGGTTTGCTATGGGAATTATGTACTGCTCTGGACAGCTTTTGACACAGACAACGATAACAGCAGAAAACACCAAATATAAAGCCTAAATGATAGAGCACTTCTTGTGATTGACAATTTTTATGATGTAGACACTCCCTTCTGTGCCCCTAAATATTGACTGGAGCAGGATCTAGGGTTGGCCATCTAGAAACTGCCTGAGATGCATTCCCACTCAGGTATTTAAGATGCTAGAGATTTGGAGGGGGTTTGCCTTCAGGTAGACCTAGCAAGAAGCTGATGCTAAGGCTAGTGCCTTATTAGGATACTAAACACACCACTGCACACTAGAGCAGAATGTCAATGGTAAGGCCAACATCCCTAAGGTGGAGGATCCAGGCATATAAAGTTATAAAAGTTATGAAAATTGATGAATGAATCTCTTGTCTGATACATTGCATTTGTTTGAGTACGTCACTATGTTGCCTGTCTTTCCTTCCAGGTATCATAAATGCCTTTATGTATGAATGTGAAGCAATTTTACATGTTGAAGCACTTTCTAAAATGAATTCATTCAAGGAAGAAATGAAAAGGCTGCACTCACCAAATCTTCATAAGGTCCTTTGTTCCATCCATAAACAGTGGGGGACACTACATGCGGGTGCTGTACAGGAGCGACACATGTTTCGCGTCTAGCCACGCATCATCTGGCTCTGAGTTCTTCCTGCAATCCCTGTCTTATATACAGCTCCCCTTGTCTCCCCTTCCATTACAATATTAACCTCTTCAGGACATAGGGCGTATGGATACGCCCTGCATTCCGAGTCCTTAAGGACCGAGGGCGTATCCATACGCCCGTGGGAATTCCGATCCCCACCGCTAGCCGGTTGGGGACCGGTGCCGGATGCCTGCTGAAATCATTCAGCAGGCATCCCGGCATATTGCCCAGGGGGGTCATTATGCAATTCAGTCCAGTGATCTGCGGCGATTCCAGGTCAATCGGGTCTCCAGTGACCCGGTGACCCGGAATTACTGGCTGTTCGGGGTCGGCTCTGACTGCCCCGAACAGCCAGAGCCTGCAGGGGTGAGGTGGCACTGGTGCCACCTCACGATCGCCCTGATTCGTCGGCCGGATTACCGGCCGACCAATCAGGGCGCCTGCTGCGGGTGTCACTCCCGGAGGACGTGAGCGGGTGCGGGACGTGCACCCTGGGAGCTGGGGACCCCGAACCCCGGCGTGAATGTTGGGATCAGGGCCCCAGGAGCAGCGGCGGCGGCGACGGCGAGGGACTGACTCTCCGGCGTGGATCGTTGGAGGTGAGTGACAGCCTCCTGCTGTTGCTTAGCAACAGCTCCCAGCATGCAAAAAGGGCATGCTGGGAGCTGTAGTTATGCAACAACAGGAGGCAGACCACCACAACTCCCAGCATTCCCTTATGGGCATGCTGGGACTTATGGTTTTACAACAGCAGGAGGCACATTTTTTCTATGGAAAATTGTACCCTCAGCTGTTGTATAACTACAACTCCCAGCTTGCACAAACAGCTAAAGTGCATGCTGGGAGTTGTAGTGGTGCATCTGTTGGTTGCATAACTACAACTCCCAGCATGCCCGTTGGCTGTCGGTGACTGCTGAGAGTTGTAGTTTTGCAACAGCTGAAGGCACACTGGTTGTGAAACTTAGATTTTTTTTTTACCTAACTCAGTGTTTCACGACCGGTGTGCCTCCAGCTGTTGCAAACTCCAACTCTCAGCAGTCAATGTACACCATGCACCGTACATGCTGGGAGTTGTAGTTTTGCAACAGCTGGAGGCACACTGGTTGTTAGGTCACAAACTCAGTGATACATAACCAGTGTGCCTACAGCTGTTGCAAAACTAAAACTCTCAGCATGTACAGTCTGTCAGCGCATGCTGGGAGTTGTAGTTTTGCAACAGCTGGATGTCCCCCCCCCTCCCCCCAATGTGAATGTACAGGGTACACTCACATGGGCAGAGGTTTACAGCAAGTATCTGGCTGCAAGTTTGAGCTGCGGCAAATTTTCTGTCGCAGCTCAAACTGCCAGCGAGAAACTACTGTGAACCCCCCGCCCAGGCGACTGTACCCTAAAAACACTACACTACACTAACAAAAAATAAAATAAAAAGTAAAAAACACTACATATACCCATACCCCTACACAGCCCCCCTCCCCTCCCCAATAAAAATGAAAAACATCTGGAGCCTCCAGCTGTTGCAAAACAACAACTCCCACTATTGTCGGACAGCCGTTGACTGTCCAGGCATGCTGGGAGTTTTGCAACAGCTGGAGGCACCCTGTTTGGGAATCACTGGCATAGAATTCCCACCCCACCATAAAATGTCCACCCCTATGCAAGTCCCTAATTTAGGCCTCAAATGGGCATGGCGCTCTCACTTTGGAGCCCTGTCGTATTTCAAGGCAACAGTTTAGGGTCACATATGGGGTATCGCCGTACTCGGGAGAAATTGTGTTGCAAATTTTGGGGGGTATTTTCTGCTTTTACCCTTTTTAAAAATGTAAAATTTTTGGGAAAACAAGCATTTTAGGTAAAAAATTTTTTTTTTTTTTACATATGCAAAAGTCGTGAAACACCTGTGGGGTAAAAAGGTTCACTTAACCCCTTGTTACATTCCCCGAGGGGTCTAGTTTCCAAAATGGTATGCCATGTGGGGTCTTTTTTGCTGTCCTGGCACCATTGGGGCTTCCTAAATGCGGCATGCCCCCAGAGCAAAATTTGCTTTCAAAAAGCCAAATGTGACTCCTTCTCTTCCGAGACCTGTAGTGCCCCAGCAGAGCACTTTTCACCCCCATATGGGGTGTTTTCTGAATCGGGAGAAATTGGGCTTCAAATTTTTTGGGGTATTTTCTGCTTTTACCCTTTTTAAAAATGTAACATTTTTGGGAAAACAAGCATTTTAGGTAAAAATTATAATTTTTTTTTTACATTTGCAAAAGCCGTGAAACACCTGTGGGGTATAAAGGCTTACTTTACCCCTTGTTACGTTCCCCGAGGGGTCTAGTTTCCAAAATGGTATGCCACGTGTTTTTTTTTTTGCTGTTCTGGCACCATAAGGTCTTCCTAAATGCAACATGCCCCCCAAAAACCGTTTCAGAAAAACGTACTCTCCAAAATCCCCTTGTCGCTCCTTCCATTCTGAGCCCTCTACTGCGCCCGCCAAACAATTTACATAGACATATGAGGTATGTGCTTACTCGAGAGAAATTGGGCTACAAATACAAGTAACAATTTTCTACTTTTACCCCTTGTAAAAATTCAAAGATTGGGTCTACAAGAACATGTGAGTGTAAAAAATGAAGATTGTGAATTTTCTCCTTCACTTTGCTGCTATTCGTGTGAAACACCTAAAGGGTTAAAACGCTGACTGAATGTAATTTTGAATACTTTGGGGGGTGCAGTTTTTATAATGTGGTTATTTATGGGGTATTTCTAATATGAAGACCCTTCAAATCCACTTTAAACCTGAACTGGTCCCTGAAAAATACCGAGTTTGAAAATTTTGTGAAAAATCGGAAAATTGCTGCTGAACTTTGAAGCCCTCTTGTGTCTTCCAAAAGTAAAAACACGTCAATTTTATGATGCAAACATAAAGTAGACATATTGTATATGTGAACCAAAAAAAATGTATTCGTAATATCAATTTTCCTTACAAGCAGAAAGCTTCAAAGTTAGAAAAATGCAAAATTTTCAAATTTTTCATCCAATTTACGGATTTTTCACCAAGAAAGGATGCAAGTATCAACAAAAATTTACCACTATGTTAAAGTAGAATATGTCACGAAAAAACAATCTCGGAATCAGAATGATAACTAAGAGCAATCCAGAGTTATTAATGTTTAAAGTGACAGTGGTCAAATGTGCAAAAAACGCTCCGGTCCTTAAGGCCAAAATGGGCTTGGTCCTGAAGGGGTTAATTTGCATTATGACTGAAATTTTATTGTGGGTATTTATCAAAACTAAGACAAGAGAGAAGTAAAGAATTTTCCCAAACAAACCAAACAAATGTAATGTGTAAATTATCAGACTCCTTTAGAGAATTGAAAATACCATATATATATCAATATATTCTACTGTTTATTAATACATTCTTCTGTATCACACTCTTGTGAAATGCATTAAGGGTGGTGATGAGCTTCTATGGCACCATTAATGCCATCATTCCATCAATGCCATCAATCAGTCCAAAGAATATCACCCCAAAAATCTTGGGGAGCTTTTAGGTAATTTTGGGTTAAAGTGAGAAAATCCTTTGTGTTCTCTTTTGTCACCAGTGGTTTGCATCATGCCATTTTACCCAGGGTCTTACTTGGAATCACACACATTGACTTAAACTGAGGTAAGTGAGGCCTGTAGCTCTTTAGATGTCCACCTGGGTTCTTTTGGGATTTCCACGATGAGTTGCTGACACAGTTTTGGTAACTTAGCCTTTCTAGGGAAGGTTCACCACAGTTCCATGTTTTCTACAGCTTTCACTGTGGTCTGGTGAAGTTCCAAAGTCTTAGTAAAGGTTTTTTGTTTTTGTTTGTTTTTTAACCCTTTCCAGACTAGTAAGTTTCAATGACTTTACCTGATCCCCTGACAGTGCTTGATCCCCTCTGTTCATTGATTTGTGGTCCATGTCTCAGCACACAGCTTACCACTGGCCAGAGACCGCTGATCAGGCATTTCATATGTATTGTTATCAGGACCAGGTATTTCTGAACAGTGTGGACAATGCTCCACAGAACAGCAGGATCAGCGGAATAGATAGGTGACCCCACCCCCCTTTTTTTTTTAAGCCAGTCCAATCTCTTCAATCGGAATAGATAGGTGATTCCCCCCCCCCTTTTTTTTCTTTTTTAAGCCAGTCCAATCTCTTCAATAAAAGTTCCCTAGTGCCAGACAAGGCAGTTTGTCTTTACTTTGGTAGTTCTTTAATCTAATAATTTGTTAGATTTTAACCCTCTATTCGATTCCTGGACATGGAAGCTGAATTTCTGCTGCTAGAGGATACCTGGTTGCTCCCAATAGAGTAAAAATGGCTTTTCAGGAAGACAGGACAGCCTCGATGCCAGGCACCAGGGATACAGGCAGAGTTGAAGCTGGTGCAATAGATCTTTAGCCTGGTGGTAATAGTTGGATATGCAGTACATAAACACAGTACAATACAGATACAGTCAGTAGCAGAAAACAGCTTCAGTGTGCTGGTAAACAGCAGGATATTTATTGATAGTTAATTAAGCTAGAAGGTATTCATGTAGCTGTGCTGAAGATGTTCTGGTAGGAGCAGGATTAATTACTGGCTGGATCGGGGCTCAGTGTTGACAATCTAGGTTGTGCACAGGAGAATCAGCGAGGTACAAAAGGGTCAGGCAGAGGTGATATCAGGTACACAGGCACAGGTCAGCTACAGTACAGTCACACACACACACACACACTTTTGTTGTTGCAAAACCACAAAAGTACTCAGACACAGGTGACTGGATGGCATTGTTTTAAATATGTAATGCAGGCCAGAATAGGTGAAGGACATAGTAAGAAAGGGCAGCAAATTAAAATGCCGGTGCACAAATTCAATCCCTACAGGGTGGAGCAGTAGCTGCAGCTATAGGGGAAGCATCAGGAGAGCTTGAAGCAGACACCGCTGAGGTGGAACAGATAAGACGGCCAAGCATTGCAGTGTGCTTTCTTGAAAATCATGCATCCCAACTGCTTTTACACACAGTATTGTAAGGAAATACCTTTAGTAAAGTTTAATTCAATTTTCCCCCCTCCACTTTTAAGGGACATAGGGGGGAATTCATCAAAGGTTGCTTCAGAAAGTAATTATATAAGTAGTTTCTTTTCTGCTTTGGTTTTTCTTTCTTGCTCAAAAGTTATCAAAATGTCGCACGGCAGTGGTAAATTTTGCGCATGAAAGTCAAACTTTTAAAATCACCTCACAAAGCAAGTTTCAAAAGACCGGATTTTATTTGCTTTGCTGTGTGGTATGTTTTTCTTCCATGCACCTTTTATTGAGAATGTCGCTATAATAAATTCACTACTACTGCAAAGGGAAACTTGCTTACCTAGGGTTTGTAACAAAAGTTGCTTATCAGCCACTGCCTTCAAAAAGTCACAAGGAAAGTTGCTTTGGCACACATGCGACAATATATGCGCATAGAATTACGAAAAAAAAGTCCCTTACCAGCTTTGATAAATTCCCCTCATAGTTTTTATTTTAATTTTTTCCACCTACAGAGCCATATGAGGGCTTGCTTTTTACAAGACCAATTTTACTTTGTAAATACATCTTTCATTTTTCCATAAAATCTTCTGACTATGACCTTTCTAACCCCTTAAGGACTCAGCGTTTGTCCGTTTTTGCACTTTCGTTTTTTCCTCCACACATTTTAAAAATCATAATCTTTTCAATTTTGTACCTACAGACCCACATGAGGGCTTTTTTTTGCACCTCCGACTCTACTTTGTAATTACATCAGTCATTTTACTCAAAGATCTATGACAAAAAAAAAAAAAAAAATCACTGTGTGGCAAAATTGAAAAAAAAAAAAACTAATCGTCATTTTGTAAATTTTGGGGGCCTTCATTTCTATGGAGTGCATTTTTTGGTAAAAATTACACCTGATCTTAATTCTGTATGTCCATAAAATTAAAATGATACCCTACTCATATAGGTTTGATTTTGTCTAACTTCTGGAAAAAATCATGACAATACAATACATGCACAAAAATTAATACGTTTAAAAATGTCCTGTTCTGACCCCTATAACTTTTTTATTTTTCCACATACGTTGATGTGTGAGGGCTCATTTATTGCGCCGTGATCTAAACAATTTTTGTTTTGATCTGACTTTTTGATCGCTTTTTATTCATTTTTTTTTTATGGTATAAAAAGTGACCAAAAATACGCCATTTTGGAATTTGATTTTTTTGGGGGGTGCACACGCCATTGACTGTGCAGTTTAATTAATGATTAATTTTTATAGTTTGGCAATACCCCATATGTTTAATTTTTGTTTACATAGTTATTTTTTTTTTTACATGGGAAAAGGGGGTGATTCAAACTTTTAAGAAGGGGTTAAATCACATTTATAAACTTGTTTTTATACATTTTTTTGCAATGTTATAGCCCCTATAGGGGACTATAACATGCAGTACATTGATTCAGTACACTGATCAATGCTATGCCATAGCATTTCATTGATCAGTGTCCTCGATGGTCGATTGCTCAAGCCTGGATCTCAGGCTTGGAGCAATCAATCTCCAATCGAACACGCAGGAGACAGGTAAGGGACCCTCCTAATGTGTTCCAGCTGATCGGGACACCATGGTTTCACTGCGGTGGTCCCCATCAGCCCGACTGAGCTGCCGGAAAGCTTTTAGGTTCACTGCAGAAGCGGGGATCAACTTTGCTCGGCGCGTCTGAAGGATTAATACCGGACATCACAGCAATCGGTAATGTCCGTCATCAGCCGTGGGTCCTGGCCGTTGATAGTCGCCGGGTTGATATACGTCCTGCGTCGTTAGGGGGTTATGTTACCTCAGTCTTCTTTAAGTGCTGAACCTTAATGGGGCACCAAATGCAATCCTGCCAGACACTTTGCATCATGTGTTCTAGGGTACTACAACTAGCATTAAATAGAATGCAGTTTCCTTATTTCTGTGCCAAGCCACAACGTAAAATATGTCCTTGTTAACCCCTTAACGACGCAGGACGTATATTTACGTCCTGCGCCTGCTCCCGCGATATGAAGCGGGATCGCGCCGCGATCCTGCATCATATCGCGTCGGTCCCGGAGCTCATCAACGGGCGGGACCCGTGGCTAATACCACACATCGGCCGATCGCGGCAATGTGCGGTATTAACCCTTTAGAAGCGGCGGTCAAAGCTGACCGCCGCTTCTAAAGTGAGAGTGAAAGTGACCCGGCTGCTCAGTCGGGCTGTTCGGGACCGCCGCGGTGAAATCGCAGCGTCCCGAACAGCTGACCGGACACCGGGAGGGCCCTTACCTGCCTCCTCGGTGTCCGATCGACGAATGACTGCTCCGTGCCTGAGATCCAGGCAGGAGTAGTCAAGCGCCGATAACACTGATCACAGGCGTGTTAATACACGCCTGTGATCAAGATGAGAGATCAGTGTGTGCAGTGTTATAGGTCCCTATGGGACCTATAACACTGCAATTTTTTTTTTTTTTAAAGTGTTAATAAAGGTCATTTAACCCCTTCCCTAATAAAAGTTTGAATCACCCCCCTTTTCCCATAAAAAAATAAAACAGTGTAAAAAAATAAATAAATAAACATATGTGGTATCGCCGCATGCGTAAATGTCCGAACTATAAAAATATATCATTAATTAAATCTCACGGTCAATGGCGTACGCGCAAAAAAATTTCAAAGTCCAAAAAAGCGTATTTTGGTCACTTTTTATGCCATTAAAAAATGAATAAAAAGTGATCAAAAAGTCCGATCAAAACAAAAATCATACCGATAAAAACTTCAGATCACGACGCAAAAAATTAGTCCTCATACCGCCCTGTACGTGGAAAAATAAAAAAGTTATAGGGGTCAGAAGATGACATTTTTAAACGTATAAATTTTCCTGCATGTAGTTATGATTTTTTCCAGAAGTGCGACAAAATCAAACCTATATAAGTAGGGTATCATTTTGACCGTATAGATCTACAGAATAATGATAAGGTGTAATTTTTACCGAAATATGCACTGCGTAGAAACGGAAGCCCCCAAAAGTTACAAAATGGCGTTTTGTTTTTTTCGATTTTGCCGCACAATTATTTATTTTCCGTTTTGCCGTGCATTTTTGGGTAAAATGACTAATGTCACTGCAAAGTAGAATTGGCGACGCAAAAAATAAGCCATAATATGGATTTTTAGGTGGAAAATTGAAAGGGTTATGAATTTTAAAAGGTAAGGAGGAAAAAACGAAAGTGCAAAAACGGAAAAACCCTGAGTCCTTAAGGGGTTAAAGTCCTCAAGTCATTGTGTCAAAACTGTGACCAGTGGAGAACCCCATGAAGTCTCAGCCAAATTATTAACAATATTCTGTGTATGTTCTTTATTTTAAAATGTTGTACCAACCAATCCAAACACTAGTTAGTTGGGGGTCAGAGTATTGATAAATCTTAAAAAACTGAAGGAAAAAATCCACATTAGATGGTATGATTTAAGATATTTTAAGCTATACTGTAATTTAAAAGAAACATTTATTATATCCCCTGATCATGTTATGTTCGCATATGGTGCATAACGCAATACCGCAATGCCGCAAGGTGGAGCTGGGGAAAGAAAACAAAACAAATCACAACCCCAAGTCACCAGGAAAACCTAGTTGACAGATTAAAAAAAAAAAAACCTTTATGCTATTCCCTCCTCCTAAACTGTAACTTTTATAAAACTTCACTTTTATTAGAATATATTAAAACCTTAATGATTCCAAAAAGACCATGATTAAAAATCTACTACGGGTCCATATATGTATGTGGCTCTCCACAGAGAACAACATTTATAGACAGTGTCTCCAGTACTTTGGCCCCCCCCTACATATTTCCATGTCATCAGGGGTATAGAGACAAGTGACAACGCGGGCTCATCTGATTCGGCTTTATAAACTCCCAAATTACCTTTTACTGATGTTTGACCAATCACATAACAGAAAAAACCAATGTGAAAAGAACAAGTCAATCATCGCACACATTGTAAGAGGTCAACTAGTAACTGGTCAGCGGTCTGGCACTGGAAGATAACAAGGGTCCCATAAGAAAATTAGCATGTGAACCCTTCTTGTACTGATTTTACTCAGAGCGCAGCTCATGGTGCGCTCCATGATGTCTACCCTGCGCAAAATTAATTGATCGTATCATTAGTGCCACATATCTCAGACCCCCAGTTCATGCGCTCAAACTTAACAACTATGAACTGAAGGAACGAGAAAACGCCTGTAAGTACCTATTAGAAAGGTCTCATCCAACCAGGTATTGAACATATTGGGTGCTCACCAACTAGAGTGCTTGCTATAAAGGACTTATTGATGTAAGATGGTATTAATGAATTGGCAAAAACAAGACACGAGTGTGAATTGACAGTGAAATTGATATTGTTCATAACTAAATGAAGATGCACATGATTACAAATTGACTGTCTCTGGAGTGTTTAATGAATATACTTCTACATCATGCACTCACAGGGTTGTCTAGAATATAAAGCACCATTCGAACATGTAACAAATAAACTTATTGTCTATTACACTATTATTCTTGGCTAAAGTCAAGCTCACCCTTCCTTCCCACCGAGGGGAGGTGAGTAGAAAACCTGGATGATGACGAAGGCCCGGCAGTGGTCTTCAACCTGAGGACCTCCAGATGTTTCAAAACTACAACTCCTAGCATGTCCAGAAAGCCGATGGCATGCTGGGAGTTGTAGTTTTGCAACATCTGGAGGTCCGCAGGTTGAAGACCACTGATAGAAGGGATTGACAGGCGGTGATGATGTAGGGGGGGGGATGATGACAGGGTGATGATGACGGGGGTCTGGATGATGACAGGGTGATGATGACCGGGGTGTGGATGATGACAGGGTGATGATGATGGGGGTCTGGTAGATGACAGGGTGATGATGACCGGGGTCTGGATGATGATAGGGTGATGATGACGGGGGTCTGGATGATGACAGGGTGATGATGACGGGGGTCTGGATGACGCAGGGCTATGATGACGGGGGTCTGGATGATGAGAGGGTGATGATGACGGGGGTCTGGATGATGCAGGGTGATGATGACCGGTGTCTGGATGATGACAGGGTGATGATGACCGGGGTCTGGATGATGACAGGGTGATGATGACGGGGGTCTGGATGATGACAGGGGGATGATGACGGGGGTCTGGATGATGACAGGGTGATGATGACGGGGGTCTGGATGATGACAGAGTGATGATGACGGGGGTCTGGATGATGACAGGGAGATGATGACGGGGGTTTGGATGATGACAGGGGGGATGATGTATTTCCCACCCTAGGCTTATAGTCAATAACTTTTCCTGGGTTTATGGGGTGAAATTAGGGGCCTCGGCTTATATTTGGGTCGGCTTATACTTGGGTATATACGGTAAGTTTAATAATAGTATCCCTTTAGAATGGGGGGGGGGGGCATGGCATAAAGTTTTTTTTTTTTTAATCCCATCTTCCAGGGTTTCCTGGTGACTTGGGGTTTTGTGATTTGTTAGCGCAATACACGATAATGCTTTAAAAGCTCTTTTGCCTGTGCTGTACCTTTTTTAGGGAAGCTTTCACCTATGTAAATATCACATGACCAAGATAATAAAAGTCCTTTTTAAATGATAGCTCAAAAAGATCATGAAAGCCATGAGAACTTCATAAAGAATGCATGCAGGTTGGAATATTACATACGATTTCATAAAACAAAGTTTGACCGTTGTATGTTAAAACTGGAATATCCCTTTAACACCACATAGAACACTTAGTAAATCTGAATATATCTGATTATACAGATAACTATACTAACAAGTTAAAGCCATTCAATCAGGATTTACAGTAAACTGATTGTGATTTATCCAATGTACTGGATTACTGGACAGTAAAATTGACTCTCATAATGTATTCTTTCTGCTCTGTCTTCTGCCTAAAGTCTTATAAAATTAGAAATCATCTTTGCTGTTCTGTGCTAGAAACAACTTCCAGACTATTAATATTTCTGTACAGATGGCAGATTAAAGGAATTTTAATTCAGCATGGGACATATTTATTATTAGACACAATAAAATGATGCTTGAAGGCAGCAAGAGTTGGAAGATGTTCTTATTATCTGGATCATGTTTGTTAAACTACATTGGAGAATGATTAAATAAGAGCATCATTTTGAGCAAAGTTGCAATATGGTTACACCATAGCGTCTGACATTATAGACAGTATGTTAACCCCTGGAACTACTAAGGGAATGCAATGGAAGCAGGGCTATGTTTTACCGCTGGCGCCCACTACTGATCATGTTGGTTCAGCTTCTGAGCCCACCAATCGCCATATACAGAACCAGTACATCATAAGACATTAAGGAACTTCCTGTCATGATGTTCTGGTACTTTCCTATGATCTATCTGTAAACCTATGATAGGATGACATGTTAACATTAGTCTGTATAGAGATTGTTTTAGTATGCTTTAGAATCTTGTTCTTGCACAGCATGAATTGTAGTATAATATTGGTGCCTTTTTTGTTATAGTTAAGGAATATTTATTTTTGTAGAATTAATTATAAGTTTTATTTGTTTTGTGTTCTTCTGTTGAGGCTGTTCACATTGTTGGCAGGTTGGCAGTTGGATGTGCGGGTGGCAACATAGACTTTTGGATCCCATGTGGGATGCTACTGGATTATGTAACTTATGTTGGGAAGCCCCATAAACAACGGGTGACAGGTGCTGCATTTGTGCCACCGTGTGTGGAGGAGTAGTCCTCAATCTTGTAAAAACTGGTGGGTTTCCCACCAATGTGGTTGCTGGGCAACTGTAGTATTACAGAAACATCAGATGGATGCCAGAGACTGTGGAACCCACTGTTGACCTGTGACATCTAGAAATGTGTCATATGTAACCCAGAGCAGGGTTTGTTTAGCAAGAGCTGTTCAAGTGAAAAGACAGTTCTGGGACATTGGGCAAGGCTGGCATGTCCCAGCTGTAAAAGCAACTGTGGAAGGGCAAGGTAACCTGGACCAAGTTGAGGTGGGCTAGCCCACATATCAAAAAACAGTGTGATATGTAAAAGACTGTGTTAACGACAACAGAATGTGGGTGTAACTTAACTGGCTAATTTAACCATTACTCTGTTAAAGGGGTACTCTCGTGGGAAAACTTTTTTTTTAATCAACTGGTGCCAGAAAGCTAAACAGATTTGTAAATTACTTCTATAAAAAAAAAAAAAAAACACCTATAACAATGGCCGGGACCCGTGGCTAAAAGCGCGCGGCATTGATCGCGGTGCCGCGCGCGCTATTAACCCTTTAGACACAGCACTCAAAGTTGAACGCTGCGTCTAAAGTGAAACTAAATCACTGCCGTTAGTTCAGGGGGCTGTTGGGGATGTCTGTGGCGAAATCGCGGCATCCCGAACAGCTGTAGGACACGAGGAGGGTCTCCTACCTTGCCTCCCGCTGTACAATCGCCGAATGACTGCTCAGTGCCTGAGATCCAGGCATGAGCAGTCAATCGGCAGAATCATCGATCAGTGGTTTCTTATGAGAAACCACTGATCAATGTAAAAGATCAGTGTGTGCAGTGTTATAGGTCCCTATGGGAGCTATAACACAGCAAAAAAAGTGAAAAAAAGTGAATAAAGTTCATTTAACCCCTCCCCTAATAAAAGTTTGAATCACCCCCCTATTCCCATTTAAAAAAAAAAAAAACAGTGTAAATAAAAATAAACATATGTGGTATCACCGCGTGTGGAAATGTAATTATAAAAATAGGAATTATAAAAATATATCATTAATTAAACCGCACGGTCAATGGCGTACGCGCAAAAAAAATTCCAAAGTCCAAAATAGTGCATTTTTGGTCACTTTTTATATCAATAAGTCCTATCAATTCAAAAATGGTACCGCTATAAACTTCAGATCACGACGCAAAAAAATTGCCCTAAGGCTGGGTTCACACTACGGTTTTAGGTCCGGTTGTAAAAGCGCATACGGTGCAAAAATGAGCCGACCGGACCGAACGTTTCACTCCGGTCGGCTCATTGAAATGAATGACATACGGGAGCGCATACGGTCACATACGGGAGCGCGAGCTTTTAGCTCCCCCCTGCCATATGCGCTCCCGTATGGGACAAAACGTAGTGTGAACCCAGCCTAATACAGCCCCATACGCGTAAAAATAAAAAAGTTATAGGGGTCAGAAGATGACAATTTTAAACGTATAAATTTTCCTGCATGTAGTTATGATTTTTTCCAGAAGTACGACAATATCCAACCTATATAAGTAGGGTATCATTTTAATCGATAAGGTGTCATTTTTACCGAAAAATGTACTGTGTAGAAACGGAAGCCCCCAAAATTTACAACATTTACGCCGTAGATTTTTGGGTAAAATGACTGATGTCATTACAAAGTAGAATTGGTGGCACAAAAAAGAAGCCATCATATGGATTTTTAGGTGCAAAATTGAAAGAGTTATGATTTTTTAAAGGTAAGGAGGAAAAAACGAAAATGCAAAAATGGAAAAATCCCGGGTCCTTAAGGAATTAAGCTCTTGTAAGTTTTTATCCTCTGCTGATACTTTACATGAGAACCATTTAAGGGGTACTCCGCCGAAAAACATCTTAAATCCTGTCCAAATAATAGCCACGCTACCTCCATTCATGTCTATGGGGCATGGTGGTTAGTACATAGATGTTACAATTACACTTCAACTACAGCCGCCACGCAATTACAGGGTGTGGAGGCTGTAGTTGCCAGTCACCTGGTACGAAGAAGAGTTCGCTCCGTGGACGGATGACTGAAGTGCGGCGCCAGAGATCGCAGGGGTCCCCATCGGCTAGACCTCTCTGATTAGACATCTTATCCCCTATCCAAAGATGTTTTTCTGCAGTGTACTCCTTTAAGCATTTGTACAGGTAAAGTACTGAAAACAGCAAAGCTAGCTGCCTTTCAATATTAAAAGAATTTTAAGTTGAAGTCACTTTCCTGTATGAACGTACTGGTATGTATAGTACAAACTTTGGTGTACCAATATGTACTCATTTAAAGGTGTTATCTTGGATTATTAAGAAATAGCACCACTCTTGTCCTCATTTTTTGTGTGGTATTGCAGCACAGTTCTTTTGAAGTGAAGGGAGTTAAATTGTAATACCACACACAAATAAGGACAGGTTTTTTTGGAAGAAAGCAGCTATGTTTTTATTTATGTATTTATTTATTTACTGTGTGTATTTATTTAAATCCTGGAAAAACCCTTTAATTGAGATGTACAAATATTAAGGACTGAATCTCTATGGATGTCAAAACTGGAGCTACATCGCTTATTTATTAACTTAATCATTTATGTAATTATTCAAAATATTTATAAAATTGCCATAAATGTCAAGCTCACTGTCTTCGGCTAGGTATACAGTGTACTACAGTGGTCTCAAAATATGGCCCTCGAGATATTGGAAAACTTCTACTTCCAGAATGCCCGGACAGCCAACAGCATGCTGGTACTTAAAGCTTTGCAATATCTGGAAGGACACAGTTTGAGACCACTGTTGTACTAGAATATTTGAAATGCTCTGCTGAATATTTGCACCAAATATATGCAACTGTTTGCATGTTTGCCTAAAAATGATAAACTATACAAGAAACTATAAAGTATCCTACAGAGAATATGGTACTGATTATGTGTTATGCTGTATATATATATATATATATATATATATATATAATTTCACAAAAGATGACCAATATTTCAAATGATGTTGATGTGTTTCTGTATTTTATATACCGTTCTGTATTCTATAGCCTCAAATGACCTGTGCAAACTTGATTGGGGATTTGACACTAGTTCCCCGGGGTTTGACATCCTCTGCAAAGCTTAGGAATTAATAATTCTACAAACCTTATACAGCTAAAATGTAGCCAACGTTTTAACCTCTGGTCTACTACAGTGTAGTACAATTGAAGGGGCATTTCAAGCAGAGAAAAACGTACGGTAGACAAAACGTATATTACTCAAAAAAAATGGAGCATCTTAAATCACACATCAAATTTCCGTGAAGAGTTTAAAAATCTTTACTGATACACATTGTCTAATTAATTGAGATTCACAAATACAATATGTCTACTTTATGTTGGCATCAGAAAGTTGACATGTCTTTACTTTTTGAAGACATCAGAGGGCTTCAAAGTATAGCAACAATTTTCAAAATGTTTGTGAAAATTTCAAAATCTGAATTTTTCAGGGACCAGTTAAGTTTGAAGTAGATTTGAGGGGCCTTTCTGTGAGAAATACCCCATAATTAATCCCATTATAGAAACTACACCCATAAATGTATTTAAAATGACATTCAGAAAGTTTGTCAACCCTTTAGGTGTTTTACAAGAATAGCAGCAAAATATACATTTTTTACACTAACATGTTCTTGTAGCCCCATTTTAATTTTTAAAAGTGGTAAATGGAGAAAAAGCCCCCCAAAATGTGTAGCCCAATTTCTTTCAAGTATGGAAATACCTCATAAGTTGACATAAAGTGCTCTGCGGGCTGATAATATGGCTCAAGAGAGAAAGAGCAACTGTGGAATTTTTAAACCAAATTTTGCTGTCATGGCTTTTGAGGGCCATGTTGCATTTAGGAAGCCCCCATGGTGCCAGAACAGCAAAATAAACCCCAGACGGCATACTATTTTGGAAACTTCACCCCTCAAGTAAAGTAACACGGGGTGTAGTGAGCCTTGACACCTCACAGGTGTTTGACTACTTTGTGTTGAAGTTGAACATGAAAATGGAAAATTAGATTTTTAACACTAAAATGATGGTGTTACCTCAAATGTTTCTTTTTCACAAGGGGTAATTAGAGATTTCTGCATAATAATAATAAACCCCAAAATTTGAAGCACAATTTCTCCCATTTAAGAAAATGCCCCATATGTGGATGTTAAGTGCTCTGCTGGTGCACTACAGGTCTCAGAACAGAAGGAGCGCCATTGGACTTTTGAAGACAGAATTTTGATGAAATTGAAGTCAGGGGCCCTGTGCATTTACAAACCTCCCATAGTGCCACATTTTGGAAACTACACCCCTCATAGAATTTAATAAGAGGTGCAGTGAGTATTTACACCCCACTAGCGTTTGACAGACCTTTGGAACAGTGGGCTGTGCAAATGAAAAATTAAATATTTCATTTTCACGGACCACTGTTCAAACAATCTGTCAGACACCAGTGGGGTGTAAATGTTCACTGTACCCATTATTACATTATGAGAGGGTTGTAGTTTTTAAATTGGGGTCACATGTGGGGGGGTCCACTGTTTTGGCACCACGGGGGGCTTTGTAAACACACATGGCCTTCAATTTCAGACACATTCTCTCTCCAAAATCCCAATGGCACTCCTTCTCTTCTGAACATTGTAGTGCGCCCGCAGAGCACTTTACATCCACATATGTGGCCTTTCCATACTCAGGAGAAATGGGGTTACAAATTTTGAGGGGCTTTTTTCCTATTACCCCTTGTGAAAATTAAAAATTTGGGATAACACCAGCATTTTAGTGAAAAAAAAAAAAAATTTCATTTTCACATCCAACTTTAACGAAAATTCTTCAAACACATGTGCGGTGTAAAGGCTCACTATACCCCTTGTTACTTTCCATGAGGGGTGTCATTTCCAAAATGGGGTCACATACGGGTATTAATTTTTTTGCGTTTATGTCAGAACCGCTGTAACAATCAGCCACCCCTGTGCAAATCACCTCAAATGTACATGGCACTCTCACTACTGAGCCTTGTTGTGCACCTGCAGAGCATTTTACGTCCACATATGGGGTATTTCCGTACTCAGAAGAAATTGTGTTACAAATTTTGGGGGTCTTTTTTTCCTTTTACTTCTTGTGAAAATGAAAAGTATGGGGCAACACCGAAATATTTTTTATTACAATGACATGCTGGTGTAAAAGGAGAAAAAGCTCCCAAAATGTGTTAGAGTATGGCGATACCTCATATGTGGCACTAAACTGTAGCCTTAAAATACAACAGGGCTCCGAAGTGAGAAAGCGCCATGCGCATTTGAGGCCTAGATTAGGGATTTGCATAGGGATTGACATGGATGCAAGAATTACACTTGCCTCCGATACCAAAAATATCCTATAGCAGTGTTCCCCAAACAGGGTGCCTCCAGCTGTTGCAAAACTCCCAGCATGCCTGGACAGTCAATGGCTGTCCAGAAACACTGGGAGTTGTTGTTTTGCAACAGCTGGAGGCTCCGTTTTAGAAACTGTGCTGTACCAGACGATTCTCATTTTTATTGGGGGGGGGGGGGGTAACTGTGTAGGGGTATATGTATATAAAGTGTTTTACCCTTTATTTTGTTTATTATATCACATGGGCGGGTTCACAGCGAGTTTCTGGGAGTTTGAGCTGCAGCGGAAAATTTGCTGCATCTCAAACTTGCAGCGTGAAACTCACTGTAAACCCGACCGTGTGATTAGAGCCTGTACATTCACATGGGGGGAGGGGGGCGCAAACCTCCAGCTGTTGCAAAACTATAACTCCCAGCATGCCCTTTGGCGGTCCGTGATGCCGGGGGTTGCAGTTATGCAACAGCTGGAGGCACACTGGTTGCAAAACACTGAGTTGCAAAACACTGGTTGCAAAACAATGATGTCAGTGCATGCTGGGAGTTATAGTTTTGCAACAGCTGGAGGCACACATGTTGGGAAATACTGAGTTAAGAAACAGACAATGTTTCCCAACCAGTGTGCCTCCAGTTATGGCAAAACTTCAGCTCCCAGCATGCCCAGAAAGCCGATGGACATGTTGGGAGTTGTAGTTATGCAACAACTGCAGAAGAACAGTTTGGAGACCACTGTGTAGTGGTGTCCAAACTGTAGCCCTCCAGATGTTACAAAACTACAACTCCAAGCATGCTCAGACTGCCCTGGCATGCTGGGAGTTGTAGTTCGGCAACATCTGAAGAGCAAAATGTTGCCGAGCTACAACTCCCAGCATGCCTGTACAGTCTGGCCATAGTTGTAGTTTTCCAACATCTGGAGTGCTATAGTTTTGACACCACTGTATAGTGTTGTCCAAACTGTACTCTTCCAGATGTTGAAAAACTACATCTCCCAGCATTCTGAGACAGTCCAGGCATGCTGGGAGTTGTAGTTCTGCAACATCTGAAGGGTAAGATTTTACAGAACTACAACTCCCATCATGCCTGGACAGTCTGAGCATGCTTGGAGTTGTAGTTTTGCAACATCTGGAGGGCTACCTACAGCTTGGGCACCACTGTATAGTGGTCTCCAAACTGTGGCCCTCCAGATGTTTCCAAACTACAACTCCCAGCCTGCCCAGACAGCCTTTGGTTGTCTGGGCATGCTGGGAGTTGTAGTTTGGAAACTCCTAGAAGGCAGCAGTAAAGGTCATTTACCACGGATCTTTACTGCTGCCTTCACCGCTGCTCCGCCACCTCCTCACTGCCGCAGATCCCGTCGCCGACCCCGCTCCTGCCTGCCGCGATCGCCGGTACCGCCGCCTCCATGATGACTCCGGTACCCGCCACCATCTCCCCCCCCCCCCCACTCTGCCTGACATTCAGGGGCGGGCAAAGCAGGGATTTCAACTGTAACCCCCCCGTCCCCAACTGCCATTGGTTGGTTAGTCCTAACCAATCAATGGCAGGGGATAGGAGAAGGTGGCATCACTGCTACCTCGCTCCTATCCTTCAGGATGATCGAGATGTCTCTGACATCTCCGATCATCCCTATTTTCCGGGCAATCGGGTCATTAGAGACCCAATCAGCCTGGAATTGCTACAAATTACCGATCTGAATTGATCAGCGATTTGCAGCGATCGCCGATATGGGGGGACCTAAGGACCCCCCCTGGGCAATGTGCCGGTATGCCTGCTGAATGATATCAGCAGGCATCCTGGTCCAGTCCCCGCCCAGCGAGGGGCAGGGGCCAGGCCAGAAGAACGCAAGGTGTACCTGTACGCCCTGAGTCCTTAAAGACTCGGAAACGGGGGCATATGGGTAAGCCTTGCGTCCTTAAGTGGTTAAGGATGAGATTTTTCAATCACAAAAGCTCTTAGAGAAAAATTTATCAAAACCTGTGCAGAGAAAAAGTTGACCAGTTAGTCATAGAAACCAACCAGATTGATTATTTTATTTTTAAAATGGCTTCTAAAAATAAAAGAAGCAATCTGATTGGTTGCTCTGTGCAACTGATCTACTTTTTCTCTGTGCAGGCTTCGAAAAATCTCCCTCTTGGCTTTTTGGTCCAAAAATCTTCCAAGGTTTTCCGTTTTTTTCTGCCTTTTTTTTTATTTTTACCTTTGTGTGGAAATTGCATTTTTTCTCATTTGGTAGTTTATCCTGTTCCTGTGTTGACACCTTTTTTTTTTTTACTCTTAATTAATATCAAAAAGATATAAAAGTGCCAATGCAAACCTCACACTGCATTTTCAATTACAAGAAATGCCAAAAAAAACCTCCATACTTTTAACATGTTGCAATTTCACCCAAATATGCTGAAAAATGCCAAAAAGGAGTGAAAAATGCCAATATGCGAATTTTCGTATATGCAAATTTTCGCACACGCGAATATTCGCATATGCGAAAATAAAACGAGAATATTATGAATATGCGAATATTCGCGAATATGACGAATATTCGTCCATATTTTCACGAATATTTGCGAATTCGAATATGGCCTATGCCGCTCAACACTAGTCTCGACGCCCAATCTAAACAATAGTGATGAGCGGCATATGCCATATTCGAATTTGAGATATTTTACTAATATATGGATGAATATTTGTCCTATATTCGCGAATTTCACATATTCATTCAGTTTTTCCCATGTGAAATTCGTAATAAAAATTAGCAAAATGCGCATGCACAGTTATTTCTTTCAACTAACTACTTTCCTATTGGTTGCTAGGGATGTTGCTAACCTCTGGAAACTGTATTTGCATCCTTCACATTGGCCCACAAGCTAAAAGAAGGGAGGGATCAGTGTCCAGTGGAAGTGCCGATATTCGCAATTTTTCGCATATTCGCCTTCTTTAGACCACAAGCTGGAAGTAAGGAGGGATGATCACTTTTTATTTACAAAGTACACATCATTGTGATATGTACTGTGGAAAAAAAAAACGAATATTCGGCATAACGAATATATTTAGCTATATTCTAAATATTTCCGAAATCGCAAAGTGCCGATTCTCAATAAAAATTTGCTATTCGAATATTTGCGATCAACACTACTAAACAACAGAAGGGAGCTCAT
This sequence comes from Hyla sarda, assembly GCF_029499605.1. NCBI lineage: Eukaryota > Metazoa > Chordata > Amphibia > Anura > Hylidae > Hyla > Hyla sarda. Next base: position 196,670,346 of record NC_079193.1, on the reverse strand, counting down.
CTTTACAAGTAGTACACTTTAGTGTAACTCCGTAGAGTGTATAGTTATATGCACACCAAACAACAATTATCTTTGTGGTATTTGCCAAGAAAGGTTGGGTGGGGCACAGGGGGCAGTGGTTGCACTAATTTCTTCAAGTACATCTGCTCAAAAACAGGAACAATATTTAATTCCTGATTTTCCAGTCATGCTCATGTTCTAAGGGCTGCCAAAAACACTACAGAATACATTTTCTCCCTCCTTGTGTCCTACTATTACAGGCATTGGGTCAATTAAGAAAAGACTCAATACCTGGGTGAGCATGGTATTACAGCCTCTGATATTAAAGGGCATCTGTCAAGTGAATTGACCAATGCAAACTATGCCCATATACTCATAATTGTTTTCATTCGCTACATAACTTTTAAGTAGTTTTGTGCCCAAAAAGTATGCCCTTTGTAATCCTATTGTGATGATCCTCTAGACTTGGTAAGAGGGTCCAATCCGGCACCAAGCTTGCACACCTCTTGCCACAACATCACAGCCTTTGCATTGACACACAGAGCTACCCGGCTGTCAGTTTGTGCAGTCTGTGTGTGCACCAGTACTGTGGTTTCAACATGATAAAATTCAACTCACTTATAAAATATAGATTAAACAAAAGAGGGTATAACTAATAGATGATAGAAAGGGCTGCTTGTAGGATTGAACAAAAAGCTTGTCACGTATGGGCAGGGAAGGAGTGCACACTATTTTCGCCCACTGCCCTGTCCCTGCCTACTTACATACCTGCCCTAAACCACAGGTCTGTAACCATGGTGACAGTCCCTCCCTAGACAAGTGAGGGACATAGAATGTATAAATAATAAAATCCAATAATACAGACTCAGGTCAAGGAACAGCAGGGAACAGACAGACTAACAAAACAAAACTAACACACTCACACAATGAGTCAATGTTCACGATCCGCGTCAAAAGCCAGGAGATGTCAAGGTACAAAATCGCTAAAATCAGGGAGAAGTCGAGAAGATAAGCAAAAAGTCAAAGATGCCGGGTTAACAAGAATAAACAGGGATAAATCGCTAGTTACTGGAGTTGAGACTCTTTCACAGGCTCTGAATGAGAGCAAACTGCCAGGTTAAATAGGAAATTCACAGGTGCCCTTATCAAATGGTCAGCTGACCAGCCAAACAGCTAAGTGTAACCCAGCAACAAAAACAAACAAAAAACCTGTCAGAACCTTTTTACCCTATAGGTTCTGACAAAGCCACCTGATGTGCCTTTCCAAGACCATGGTAACATAACAATATTGACACCAGAACTGATTAGCTCATTTTATTTGGAATTTTTGGACTATAGGGACTAGTGTCCCGTAGTACGCTCAAAAGCTAACAATAAGTTAAAAGGACATAGGTCTCCCAGAATAATTTTTTATCTGTGGAGGGAATCTCTTTGTAATGTGTGCATGTACGGACATCAAACATAGTGCTTTTGTACTAGTAACAGTGATAGGAGTTTTATTATACAAAGTTTTATTGAATGTGACGTCCATCTTGTTGTATAATGTGCATACATTACACCACAAACAATAAAAAATGAGAATTGCTGAGCATGTATCAGATATACAAAACAGCCTGTCGGCTGAGGAGTCCTGCGGGGCCGGACCACTTGCTGCAGACTGTTGGGGCCACATTCGCGATCTAAAACTGATCCCCTATCCTTTGGATAGGGGATAAGTTATATTTCACTGCATAACTCGTTTAATATAAATTTTAGAAGATTGTTCTCAAAATTCATTCTCTTGGGTTTCTACATATATGGCCCCGTTCAGGAGATTGCAGGAGTTATTATACTATGGGTGGGAGTGCTTGTTACACATGCATGTTTAATTCACTGGTTACTATGCGGCACTCTAAGACCAACTATGGAGTGATTATCTCTGATCCAATCAAATAATGTATCCTCTGTTGCCATATGAAAATGATGTAATAATGCACACATTCTATAATGGATTATCAAATTCTGAGCTGACTTTCCTCATATATATATATATGAGGAAATATATATATATATACCGTATTTATCGGGGTATACCACGCACCGGCCTATAACACGCACCCTCATTTTACCAAGAATATTTGGGTAAAAAAAGTTTTTTACCCAAATATCCATGATAAAATGAGGGTGCATGTGTGCGCGTGTATACCCCGATATACCCCCAGGAAAGGCAGGGGGAGAGAGGCCGTCGCTGCCCGCTTCTCTCCCCCTGCCTTTCCTGGGGTCTAGAGCGCTGCTGTCGGCCCTTTTCACCCCCTGGTTATCGGCGCCGCTGCCGTCGTGCGTCCCCAGCGTCGTTGCTATGCACGTTCAGCGCATAGCAATGACGCCGGGGACGCACGACGGAGGCCTGGAGCAGCGCGGACCCGACTCAGGTAATTATGCCACCGGGGATGGGGGGAGGCAACGGGGCAGCGGCGCTGGCAATGGGTGCCGCTGCCCCTTCTCTCCCCCTGGCTGTCAGCGCCGCTTCTCTCCCCCTGGCTATCGGCGCCGGCACCGATAGTCAGGGGGACAGAACGGGCAGCGGCGCCGATAACTAGGGGGTGAAAAGGGCCGACAGCAGCGCTCTAGACCCCAGGAAAGGCAGGGGGAGAGAAGCGGGCAGCGACGGCCTCTCTCCCCCTGCCTTTCCTGGGGGTGTATCGGCGTATAACACGCACACAGACTTTAGGCTAAAAATTTTAGCCTAAAAAGTGCGTGTTATATGCCGATAAATACGGTATATATATATAAAGAAACATCTCTGCTAGTCAGCCATTGATTATACAGTAGGTCAATTGAAACCCTTCATTTGGCCCACAGGATGCATGAGGAACAAGCTTACGCCAGCTGTGATGAACACTTGAAGAGGTAAGTACACTAAATTGATCCATCACATGTTTTAGGTAAAACCAGCAATCTTTATTTCTAATTCTTATCTTAAAAAAAAAAAAAAAAGTACTTAAAAACAACATGTCCCAGGAGTGTGTTAAAAATCTATGCTTTTTAAATCTTTTAGTGCCTGACAATAAGCAGTTCAAGACACATAGGTTTTCCACCATCTGTTTTTAATGGATTAAAAGAAAGATTGTTAGTTTTGCCTAAAACAACAAGTGCTGGATCCATATACTTACCTCAGCAGGCTTTCCTCATATCTTTGTGCACAACTGTTGCTATTTGGATTATAGCAGTGCTGTTATGATCTGCATTGTTTTTAAATTTGGTTTTGTAGCGTAACGTTAATAATGCTGTGAACAATAGCTCAGTGAAGCTTGAAGCACGGTGGTGTCTGAACACTATATTATACATTATATTATCTGGACTTATTTTCACATGATGTGTTTTTAATGAAATGTAATTTAGAAAGGAATAGTTTTATTCATGGTGTTGGATGTTCACCATAATTCTTCAGATTATCTTTGGCGATGGACCACATTTTTTTGCACTACAGCAGCCAACATTTTAATGACAGAACAAGGGGATGAGTACTGGTCAATTTATCTTATTCTACAGTATAAAAAGCTTATTTATAAAATCCAGACAGTGGTTGTTATACAAAGATAAAACCTCAGAATTAAAGTGTACCTGTCTTTAGCAAAAACTTTTTATGTAATGTAGATAATATTATGATATGTATATTTGTAATATACATTGGTTAAAAAAATGTGTATATTTTTGGGTGAAAAAATGTTGTAGCGTTTCACCTTCTGGTCACATCAGTGTTCTGGTTAAGTTTTTTTAACTGAAAATAATTTTTACTGCAGCCATTAACCTCCCAGTCACTTTCTTCAGCATAGAATTACAGAGAGGGCCACATAGCTGTGTGTTGCCTCATTCAACAAGCTGCCTCAACTTCATAAACCTTAGCAGAGGAGGCAGGAATAATTTTTTCAGTTTCAGAAATTCTGTGTCTTTGTTCCACAACAAATCATCTGCTGGTTATACTAATCTGTAGACGGTATAATACCCAGCAGTCCATTCCTAATAGTATTTGACAGAGTGCCATTTTGGGTTTAGTATACAGCTTTTGTGTGCTGCAGCACTGTTGAGTACTGCTGGTGTGCAAAAATACGTTTTTTTTAAGCGTACTGTAGCACATTTTTCTGCCCACATAAGTGCATACCACATACCTATATAAAAGTATTGTACTATTTTGTAGCTGTTAATCTGTCAAGGGCTTGGATACTGTGAAAGTCCAGACAAAAGTACTCAACGGCTGATGTTGTACTCAGATACTTTTTTAAGTGTACTGTAGTGCATTTTTCTGCCCTCATAAGTGCATACTACATACTTACATCTAAGTAGTGTCCTATTTTGTACCTGTTCATCTCTCAAGGGCTTAGATACTGTGAAAGGCCAGGGAAAAGTAATCACCGACTGGTGTTTTACTAATATAATTTTTTTAAGCGTACTGTAGCGCATTTTTCTGTGCATACCACACACAGACATTTAAGTAGTGTACTATTTTGTAGCTGTTAATCTGTCAAGGGCCTAGATACTGTGAAAGTCCAGGCAAAAGTAATCACCGGTTGGTGTTTTACTCCAATACCCTTTTTTAAGCATACTGTCGCACATTTTTCTGCCTTCTTTGTTCCACAACAAAACACAGCAGTTTCGACCAGAAACCCAGCAGCCATGATTGTTTGGTTCACTTGGTCATCCATTTCATCCCAAGTGACATCTGACACCCCCAGTCAACACTCGGTGGGTTCCTCAGATTCAACCCTTACTTGGCATAGCCCTCATGCTGCTGCTGCCACCTCCAGGCTCTGTCATTGTGCTGTTCTATGGTCTCCTCATGCTGATGCTAACACCTCCAGGCTCTGTCATTGTGACGCCATATGGTCTCCTCATGCTGATGCTGCGACCTCCAGGCTCTCTAATTGTGCTGCTCTATGGTCTCCTCATACTGATGCTACCACCTCCAGGCACTGTCATTGTGCTGCTCTATGGTCTCCTCATGCTGATGCTGCCACCTCCAGGCTCTCTAATTGTGCTGCTCTATGGTCTCCTCATGATGATGCTACCACTTCCAGGCTCTCTCATTGTGCTGCCATGGATACTGCAAAACATAATTACGGTGCCGGTCCCCAGTTTAGGGAATTCCTCTGCATTAGACCACAAGTAAGTATTGAGGATATGCATTATGTAAAACTTAACTTTTCTTAGGACAAAATATATGGACCCCATTTTTTTTTAAATCTAACAAAAGCAAAGGTGTGCAAAAAACATCATGTGCCACCAATACCACCAAGTATTTATGCGATGCAAAGACCTCTCCAAGGTGGAAGGGAACAATGCATGGTCCATTGTAACAGGTGTGGGTAAAAACTTCCCCTCTAAGGCTCTACTCTCGCATTATTAATTCAATTAATATGTGGGGCCCGCCCTTTTTAGGGCGAGTAACACTTGCCAATAAGGAAATTAATAGTGCAAGAGTAGGGCCTTACAGGGGAAGTTTTAATCCACAACTGTTACAATGGACCATACGTTGTTCCCTTCCACCTTTTAGAGGTCTTTGCATCACCTAAATACTTGGTGGTATTGGTGACACATGGTGTTTTTTGCACACCTTTCCTTTTGGTAGATTTAAAAAAAAAATTGGGTCCATATATTTTATCCTAAGAAAAGTTAAGTTTTACATAATGCATATGCTCAATACTTACTTATGCACGCCAATACTTTGACAAAAAAGACTGTTCTCTTCTGCCTACCTGCCTCACCTACTATTCTGATCCTTCCACCCACCTGATGCCACACATCATTGTGTCTCCTGTGCCTCCTGTGACATGTGACTTCTTGTTAGATTTGGTCCTTTGTAACCACACCCCGGGTCCCGGGATATTAAAACTTGGGAGTGTAATCTTAAATTTCAAATTCAAAATCTTAAATTTCAATGCCAAAATCTTAAATTTCAATAAAAAAAATTGATGTAATCTTTTCAAGACTGAGGCCCTATGGTTGTCGACATCATAAAGTAGCTGTGGAATTACCACAAGAATCCTATGAAACAGGTTGGAGCGATCACAATGAACTATTACTGATAAAAGGGGTACTCCACTGGAAAACATTTTTTTTTAAATCAACTGGTGCCAAAAAGTTAAAAAGATTTGTAAATTACTTCTATTAAAAAATTGTAATCCCTCCAGTACTTTTGAGCTGCTGTATGATCCACAGGAAGTTCTTTTCTTTTTGAATTTTCTTTCTGCCTGACCACAGTGCCCTCTGCTGACCCCTCTGTCCATTTTAGGAACTATCCAGAGTGGGAGCAAATCCTCATAGAAAACCTATCCTGCTCTGGACAGTTCCTAAAGGTGGACAGAGGTGTCAGCAGAGAGCACTGTGGTCAGGAAGAAAGGAAATTCAAAAAGAAAACAACTTCCTGTGGATCATAACAGCAGCTGATAAGTACTGGAAGGATTAAGATTTTTTCAATGGAAGTAATTTACAAATCTGTTTAACTTTCTGGCACCAGTTGATTTAAAAAAATATGTTTTCCAGTGGAGTACCCCTTTAGATGAAACATTTGCAATTCCACAAACGAGTAAGACAGTGGGAGGGGGTAGCGGGGGCGGTGAAAGGCATGGGCTGGAACAGGTGGGAGCTCGCCTCACAGCAAACAGCCAGCTCGATTTCCACCAGAATTTAAATAAATTCAAATTAAATAAAATAAAAATTACATAAAACAATCTATTTACTCTCTTCAATTTTGACGCCATATGGTCTCCCTGCTGCCACATTCAGACGCTCTGCGCCAGTGATTCTATCATGCAGCCTGTAATCTGCATGTTATACTGAATAACAGTATTATTTCCCTAACACAGCACAATCCCTAACACAAATTAAACTGTTCTACACCCCTATTGAGACTGTCTGCAGGCCAGAAATAGCCGTTTTTAATACAGATTTGCCGAAAATAAAGATGTATTTTCTAAAGACAGGTACACTTTAAACCTAGCTCGAAAATTACCTATGTAATCTTATTATATCTTTAATAAACAAAAGAGGGGCTTTTTAAACATACAGTAGGTCATAATGTAATTAAATGGTTAAACTTATAAGTACAAAAAGTTTCCTTTATACAACTCCAAAACTATAATTGGTAAAAAACAAGAGGAAGGAGACAGGACACTTCCTTACGTATTATCATAGAGAACAAAACATAAGACTCCCAAAGGATCACAGAAGGACCACCAGGAAATGCACTAACCTTTTATAGTTGTGCCTATAGTAGGCACAACTCTAGTAAGCGTATATCATGGGATGATAAGTGGTACATCATGTGGATCTACCCAAGTATCTAACTGGACAGGGGTTGTTATACTAAGGCAATTCACAATATTAGAATAAGGGATTATGTATACTATGTTTGGCATCCACCTTGCAGAATAATTATGAAAGGTGTCCTGCCAATCTGCTTTGCTGAGAATATATCTAGTTATACTATTGGCTTACATATGGTGACTGACACAGTTATTTCCATTTAAGACCCTGTATCAAGTTAGTAGAGGCAGCATATAACCACCCCAAAGCTTTGGTGATAATAGAGTCTCCTTACATCCAGAACTTTATCTCTTGAGAGTGGCTGTATCTCATTATGGTTGTAAGGAATTCTGAGTGATAAAATGGAAATCTAGCCCATTGATTGTTCGCCTATATTTCACTTTCTCTACTTTCAATCTCTTTCAATCTCTTCATCTCCCGTTCCCATTTGTACATGATTTTTTACCTTCTTGAAGTTTTAATGTGATAATAGATTGAGCCTTCATTGATTTACACAGTGCAAATTGGGGTCAAATAGAAAATGTGTTAAATTAATTTGTTTACCTCTTATATTGGAATTTTCAGATGCTAAAGTTGTCTTGATAGCATGAGCTTAAGCCACAATGATTAGATTTAGTGTTGTGATTGGTCGGGCACTTCATATGTTCTTCTGATTGTTTGCCACTTGACTTTTAACAAAGGCATTATTAACATAGAAAAACAAGTATCTCACAAGTGTTATCGTGAAAGCTGCTTCAGTGATATGTGTGTAAGTGCCAAGTGACAATATTGGAAGAGATACTGTCATAAGAAGCAAGGAGCAGAATTAATTTAATTGATTCACTAATCTATCAAAAATTTTGAGAAGAATTATAGAAGAATTGTTAACCCCTTAAGGTCGGGCCCATTTTTTTTACCTTATTAACCAGGCTCTTTTTTTTTTATTTTTTTTTTATTTGACATGTATCTCTTTAAATGGTAATAACTTTAGAAGGCTTTTTCTGAGCAGAACAATTCTGAGATTGTTTTTACGTGACATATTGTACTTTAATGGTGGTGCATTTTTGTTGACACAAGCATCATTTTTTGTGAAAAGCTCCAAAATATTGTGAATAACTGGAAAATTTCTTGCGTTTTTTTTAAATCTTATTTTATGGTGTACACTGTGCGGAAAAGTGATATTATATTTATTCTGTGAGTCAGTACGATTATGGTGATACCCATTTTTATTTAGCTTTCTATGTTCTTTTTCCTTTTCTGAGCAAAATTATATTTCTGACATTCATTTTCCAATAGCCGTAACTTTTTTTTTTTTTGTCTGAAGCCAATGAGTGGGGGCTTATTTTTTGTGGGATGAGCTGTACTTTCTATTGGTATCATTTTTAAACGTGCTACTTTTGATCTTTTTTATTCTGCAATTTGTACCAAAGTTGGCGAATTTAGCGCTTTTTTTGTTGTTTTTCTTTTTTACGGCGTTCACTGTGCGGGATAATTAACATTATAGTTTTATACTACAAGTCATAATGCATGTGGCAATACCTATTATATGTATGATTTGTGTTCTTGATCTTTTTTGGTGATAATACAGGGCTTTTATTGGGAAAGTTTTTTTTTTTTTTTTTTTACACTTCGCACTTTTATTGAAGAACTTTTTATTTTATTTTTTACACTTTTTACATGTTATACTATGCTGCAATACATTTCTACTGCAGCACAGTATGACTCAATCAGCTGCACACTGTACAGCCTGTGTGATCTGACCTCCTGTGGCCATAGCAACCAACGGCGACCTGCGACCTGTGCGCTTCCCCTGTCAACACCTTAAATGCGTGATCAGGATTGATCATGGCATCTATGGGGTTAATGCTGCAGGGACTGGCGTGATCACGGCTCCAGCAGCTGAGGCGGGACTCCGGCTGTGATTGACAGCTGGGTCCCGCCGCTGATCTAGGACATATGCACACAATCCAGCGCGCGAACGTGTCGGATGCTGGGACGTAATCAAACGTCCTATAGCTGGAAGGGGTAAATGAAGATTTGGGGAATATATCTGAATAAATTATAATGTAAAAACCTCCATAAAAGTTAAAATGTAAAATAAAAATATAGGTAATATTGGTAATTAAATGGTCTACTGGTTGTGACAAAATTACATTTTGTCTCTGTTTAAAAAATCAGTTTCTATTGTATAATATGTTATAATGATAATATTTGTTAATACTAATTATGGTAATTATAACGACTGTCACACATCTTTCAATTTTTAATGGTAAAGGTAGTGTGGTAATGTTTTGTTCAATCCCTGCATGATGTTTTTTTATGCATTGTGGGGGAATCCTGCAGGTTTTCTCATTTGGGAAAGTTATCCCCACAAAATAAGGGGAAAACTTTCAGATCGGTGGGTGTCCGATTGCTGGGAGCCCTGCCAATCCCCAAAATTGAGTGAAATGAACAAATCTAGCTGTGCATGAGCGGCTACTGCTCCATTTATCTCTAATGGGCCTTCTGGGTGTTGTTGAGTACAGTAATCAGCAACTATTGGAAATCCCATAGAGAGTGAATGGAGCCATGGCGGAAACTCTGCTCTGTTCATTTGGGCCAATATTTTAACTTCATTCCAAGGATTAGCAGGGGTCCCAGACCTATACCGGTCTTCTCTCCAGCATATGAGGCTATCACAATAGATTGACAGTTTGACAGCACACTGCAATTCATTTGTGTTACAGTGTACTGTACAAGAGATCAAGCCATTGCATAGTCAAGTACCCTAGGGGGACTACAAAAAGAAATTAAATAATATGTACATAATTTTTTCTTCTCACCCTTAATATAATCTATTTCTTCTATTTTGTTCTTGTGTTGTAGAATGCAAATATATATATATATTTTGTGCATACTAAGAGGTAATAGTCCACAAATCAGTGCTGCATCATAGGCAATAAACTATTTAACTGTATCTTATAGATTGCCTAAAATTGCTCAAGCATGGTCTACCTAGTTCCTTTTGGGACTATGGATACTGAGACGATGTCAGTTCTTGTTTAATATATTGTTCCCTATGCAGGGAATATGCACTTACAGTATTTGGATATATCCCCTACCAAGCAGCTACAGCCCTTCAGACCTGTAGTATTGGGATTTCATTTAATGCTCAAGTTTATCTGAGATGTACGTTGATTCTGTTTTTTTAAGACATATCTATTTGTGGCCATAGAACTCATTTTTTCCAGGCTAAATAAAGAATGTATCCATTTGTTATTCTCTATGTTCCTTCATCTCAATGTATTTGTAATAAAAGATGAGAACAAGTGCATCACAAGGCGATTTTTCCATGTTTATCAAACCTTTATAAGTCTAAAGCAAGACAAAAAGAAGCGATTTGTCATTCAGGCAGCGCTCTAACATTAACAGCAAAGATTATGTCATTCAGTGTTTTTTCTTCATAAGCTTGAAGAGCAAATGTTAATGTCTGAGGTGTTGTGTCTCAGATAACTCCAATGCTTTTTGATAGGTGCTTGTAATTATCATATGTCAATCTGCAACGTTGGTTTGAAAAATTTGACCTTGTGGCTTATTCGGATTCCATGAACTGAAAGCTGACAGGATACGTGCGCATGATCCTTAATAATCAAGAACGCTGAGCACTTTGAGCACTGACTTGGATGAAGAGGAAGATTAAAAATGGTTACAGAGTTCCGCCTGAGTTATTAGCTGTCAGTACGCTATAAACATGACTAACGGATAATGGAATTAGGTTAGCTGAGCAGAAATCATTTAGATGAGCCAAACATTTCTCCCCCATCATTAAATATATCCTAGAAGAGAATAACATTTCTGTCTATGATTTCAGAAGATAGAGTGAGATAAAACAATGATACAAATAGTCTACAGCAGGCGGGAAGAAGTGCTGTAGGGTCCAAAATAAGATTTAATATGCATATAAAAAAATGACAAAAAAAATGGATTTCATAAATTTTTATCCATTTGTATTTCAAAGATAAATGGGATAATCTCATGTTGGTCTCATAGCAAGATGATCCATTTATATATGGTTGACATTTTGGCACAAACATTATTCTGACCATTGACCTATGGTAAATAAATATTTAATTTTTTTTGTCAACAAGTTTTCACAATTTCTCCATTTCTCACAAAATAAACAAACAGCTCTGTACCTAAGTATTGGAATTCATCATGTTTTTTTATTCACCTGGAGCTTGAAAAGATATACTGTATTACGATGATTGAATACAGATAAACCTCAATAAAACAGTAGAGTTGGAAATGATGTTCAGTATGAGTGATAAGTTATAGCTGGGAAAAGTTGTTTTTAGTGAACACTGTTTTACATTGGCAGTCTGCTCCTGTTGGTATACTACGCCTCCCAGCTGTCACAGCCACTTCCCTTCATCTACTCCCACTCCTCTCACTGCCATGTTTCTTCTGTTACTTTTACTGCTGTTGCTGGCTCTACCCATAGGGTGCACACATTGGGGTGCATTCATCATTGTAGGTATAGGTGAAGCATTTTATTGTGTACTAGTAATGTGTAGGCGCACCAAATTCATAAAAATGGTCAAAGGGCATTTGGTAAATTTTGTGCAGGTACACATCCACTGAAATTTCACTCTTCACATACACACACACACACACACACACACACACACATACCATAAGCTACTTGGGGACTGGTGTAGTTTTTCAACTGTTTGATGGTTTTAGTGCAAAAATGTGCATATATATATATATATATATATATATATATATATATATTATTTTTTTATTTTATTATTATTATATATTTTTTTTATTGCAGTTAATAAATTCATTACCACTGCAAAAGACTAATCTTAACAGCTCAAAGTACACAAAAGGTATAAATTGAGCAAACAAAAAAGAGCCTGAAATCCTGTGCAGCATCAACTGTGCGAAAAATATAAACACAAAAACAGCTCTAAAGACATTGATAAATTCCTCCACCATCTTTCCTGCATCTTAAAGGGCCAGAGCACACATTAAATCTCCTCCACCTATCACCATCTATCTCATGGTATATTAGGCAGCTCTACCTTTATCAACCTGTCTGAGAAATAAGGTTATTATATCCTGCAAATAATTTCCTGTGTACAATGGTCCATTACTGTGCATTGCCTTAGTCTGTTTTCTTAATCCATCTCTACCTGCCATCTTGATGCCTGCTGCATACTTGCACCCACCATGCCCTGTTCACCAAACACAGACTATGAATAAACACTGCTTGCTTAGGTCCTTACCCACACTCCTCTCTTGCCTGACTATTGGTGTTTTGCACAATGTCTCTTGGCCCCAAGGCCACCTGTTACCTACACCAGAATCACTTCTTGAGGTAGCAACTTTGGGGTCCTCTACGACAGTGTTTCTCAAGTGCGGTCCTCAAGTACCCCTAACAGGTCATGTTTTCCAGATTTCCTCAAGTCTTTCACAGGTGTAATTATTATGGCCAGTGAATCAGTCATCAACACAGTTATATCACCTGTGAAAGACTAAGGAAATATTAAAAACATGACCTGTTGGGGGTGCTTGAGGACTGAGCTTGAGAAACACTGCTCTATGGTGAATACTAGATCTCTATACAGAGGTTAACTATCAAAACAAGAGAGCCCCTTTAACAATGCCTCAGTAGTGGCCAAAAGCTAAAATGATTAGGTAACCAGTGGGCTAACAACCACTGGTAAATATTCACTGTAGTCTTACATTGACCATGTACATTATTTAATATTGTCGACCAAACCCAAAGTTTTTTGATCCGGTACACAGTGTAATGTGTATTGAGCCCCCTGACTTCCTGATGGAAGATGTCAGGAGATAAAATAATCATGCATCTGGATTTCTAAGTCCTTTGTGCAGTTATACACTTCAACAAACATATGTCAAGAAGATACTTGTTCTCTAAATAAACGGTTGCCCATTCATTCCTGATTGTCATCCCATTGATTAAAAACACCTGACTCTAAAAACACCTGGAAATTATTTGTTAATCCTTACTTTTGCCACTCACCAATATGTGATATTTGATCATTTTCCTCTATAAATAAAATATATATTTTAGGACTTAATATAAATTTAACACCTTAACCCCTTAAGGACACAGAGTTTTTCCATTTTTAACCTTCGTTTTTTCCTCCTTATCTTAAAAAAAATCATAATTCTTTCAATTTTGCACCTAAAAATCCATATGATGGATTAGTTTTTGCACCACCAATTCTACTTTGTAATGACATCAGTCATCTCCTTGTGAGAATGGTTCAAACCCCATTAGCGGGACACAGGACGTACAGGTACACCCTGAGTCCTTAAGGACTCGGGAACGGGGGCCGTACCCTTAAGGGGTTAAGACTAAAATGGGCTTTGTCCTTCAAGGGGTACTCTGGTGGAAAAACATTTTTTTTAAGTCAAACAATTTAAGTCAATGTTAAACAGATTTGTAAATTACTTCTATTTAAAAATCTTAATATTTCCAGTACCAGCTGCTGTATGCTCCTGGGGAAGTTCTTTTCTTCCTGAATTTCTTTTCTGTCTGACCACTGTGTGCTCTCTGCTGACACCTCTGTCTGTGTCAGGAACTGTCCAGAGCAGGATAGGTTTGCTATGGAAATTTGTTCCTGCTCTGGACAGTTCCTGATATGGACAAAGGTGTCAGCAGAGAGCACTGTGGTCAGAAATAAAAGAAATTCAAAAATAAAGCTGAGCACACAGCAGCTTATAAGTCCTGGAAATATTAAGATGTTTAAATAGAAGTAATTTACATATCTGTTAAATTTTCTGGTACCGGTTGATTCAAGAAAAATTGTTAAAGGGTTATGGTCAAAAATATGCAGAAATGATATGATTAATTCAGGTTCATAAACTTTTAAGCACCACTGTATATACACTTTATGCACACATGTACATACCATCTGCATAGACATTCAGTGCACACATTGTACACACGTATTACACACATAAACTGCAGTTACACATTATTGGTGGTAAACAGGTGGTAAGGGTACACATTGGGGGGGGGTAGAGCAGGCCACATACTGTATTAGGGACAGGTCACATATGGGGAACAGTGGGTCACATATGGCGGGAAGAATTGACTATGTATAGGGGGCAGAACAGGGCACATGGAGAGGGAGCAGAGCACAAGTACACCTTACCACTATTTCCCATTTTTATGCACCCCCCCTCTATGGGGGAATTTGACACAAATATCACACTTTTTTACACTAGTTTTCTGGTGAAAACATTGATCATTCCCCCACTTGATAGCTAACTATGACTTTTTGACTTCAGGTTTTGAATCTTATTTAATTTATAACCCTTTTTTAATGCCAAGATCTGAATGCAAAGCTATTTTATATCTAAGTCATGACCAAGTGGACAATGATGAAGAAATCTTTAAGTCATACTTGTAATTCCATGTAAAAAAAAAAGGATATTCAGTAAAGGTGGAGGTCACTCTTGAATCCAAATGCTGGAAAGCAGTATTCTTTGTGTTCTCCTATGGAGATAATCACTTTTGTGCTTAACAAAACCTGTCTAAAGTGTCTGGGATCGACCTCAAATCAATGAGCATTGACCTCGGGAATGACAACACACTAATCCAAGGCTTCTCAAACTGTGAGATGGTCCTTACTGGGGAGGTTCGTACTATGGAGGCACATAGAAGTGATCATATGTTGTATGGATTATATTTTTTATAGCATCAATTTCTTGTTTAGCAGCATAACTCACTCTCGTTGGTTTAATTTAAATAGACAGTAAACTGACATAGTTTTACATTTGCCATTGGCTTTGACTACTGGATATGCACAGGCATCTTTATGTTCTGGTTTGTGGGACTCGAGCAGTTGGTTATGTACCTGGTGGCCTGGTAGTCATAAATTGTTAAAAGATTTTTAATGTATCATTTGAAAATGATTTGTACAGTATACTGAATACTAAATACTGGGTTCTTGGTGCAAGTTGGCATAGTATGCTTTTGAGTTTTTCAGAATGAACAGTAAATTGAGATTGTACTGTACTTTGTGGTCTACTAGAAGACTATCATCAACTACAAATAGTTACAAATGCATTGACAATCTAGTCCAATAAAAATGGCACTTTAATATTAAAAAAAAACTTTTTTAATGCTGTACATCTTGGCAAAACATTCACTTTTCTAATATGCTTCCTAATTTTTATCTCCTTTATATAGAAATGATGGCTTATAAAAATAAAGACCACTAGGGGTTCCAATACCATTCAGAACATAATCCTGTCTGGCTGCAGCATCATCTTTGTCCCAGCTGAAACAGAGGCTGAGACAATGTCCAGGATGTAAGGTCAGGACTAGAAATCCTCTGTGCTCACTTCTGTCCTGTGTAACAGACTACTGTCTGAAAACAGAGAGGAAGGAGTTACAGAGTAGCCTGAAGTGATTCAAAGAAAAGACCAAGCACAGTACAGCAGACTCAGGGAGGAAGTGAATGTATGGTGAGTGACAGCAAGCTCAGTCCTTGCCTCGGACAGGTCCCCATTCAGGTTTTAACCCCTGAAGGGCACAGCCCATTTTAGCCTTATGGACAATTTTCATTTTTGTGTTTTAGTTTTTTTCACCATATTAGGGCTTTTTTTGCACTACCATTTGTACTTTGTAATGCCACCTTTGATTTAACCGTAAAATGTACAGCACAATATAAAAATATATATTTGTGGTTGAAAATTAAATAGAAAATAACAATTTTGCAGATTTCGGGGGTCACTTTTTATTCCATTTATCTAGGATATGATGAGAACAAAAATCAGTAATTATGGACATTTGTATTTTTTTTTACACTTATGCTGTTCACTGTACAGAATCATTAACAATATATTTTAATAGTTACAATGTTTCCGCATTGCTTGATGATACCAAATATGTTTATTTCTTTTTTTTTTTTTATTTATTAGTAAAATGGGAAAAGGGGGTGATTTAATTTTATGTTGGGGAGGGGCTTTTTAACCTAATTTTTTTTTTTTTTTTTTTTTAAATACCCACAAAGGTCTATTTATAGTATATGATCAGTGTAATAGGTAGATCATACAAAGACCTTACCACATCGCCATCAAATTGTGCTTTTGCCATGAATGAATGACCAAAATTGTAGTAAAAATGACACGGTTTTACCTAATTTAGAGCAATCACGGCAAAAACTCAACCTAAAGAACCTGTCACATCAATTTTATGGTTTGTTTGACTCTGAGGTATCTGATGATTGAGGTAAAGTTTAGACAAATTTTTATCCTACTGTAGTGTGTCTTTTAAACCTGAATAATTCATTCTAAGTCTACAGTATAATGTCAAACACTAAATCTCATTACATTTTTCTAATCAATATGTTAATTGTCATTTTCTGTGATTGTTATAATTGGCACTAAATTTTCCATTCTTTACTTACAAAGTATCAATGTGCAATATCTCCTAAGGCAGCAAATGTTAGAGTGAAATAATGTAACATATTCTTTTTCTTATCATCTTCTATTATTTATTCTGCAGTTTGAAGATTTCATACTGTATCTTGGTATATCTACTGGAGAGAATCTGAAATATTATGAACATGAAAAAACATATATGTGATAGCCCAAGTGTTTCAAAAGGCATTACGATTTCCCGCTGGGTTAAGAATTGTTATTACTGAATGTTCTGTTCTCAAAAGACTAAACAGTTTTCTTTGTTACTTCTGTATATTATGTTTTAGCTACTTTTTTTTAAAGACACAGAACCTCAGAATATTTTACAGAAAAAAAACTTTTATTTCTTGTCACTGTATTTTTCTCTAGTCTACAGAGTCAAAACCCCATGTCAATTAAATGGATCGGCCTTAGCATTAACTGCTGACAGGTGAAGTGAATAACATTGATTTACTTTCCACAATGGCACCTGTCTAGAAGTGGGATATGTTAGGCAGTAGATGGACAGTAAGTTCTTGAAGCTGATGTGTTGGGAGCAGAAAAAATGGACAGGTGTAAGGATCTGAGTGACTATGTCAAGAACCAAATTATGATGGTTGTCTAACCAGCATAATCCTGTTATCCAGAATTTAGTATCTATCAAAAGAGCTCTAAGCAAGGACAACAGCGGTTACAAGATCATGGGTAGCCAAGGATCATTGACAAGTGAAGGCTGAATCTTTTGGTCTGATCTCACAGAAGAGCTATTGTAGTAAAAAATTACTAAAAAGTTAATCCTGGCTTTAAATTAATGGTATTAGAATAAACAATACATAGATTTTTAAGGGATTGGGTAACTTGAGATTGGTCAGAGTGCCCTTGTTAACCACGGAGGACACATGCACACAAGAACTAGACCATGAACAAATATGTTTTGTTTAAATTATGTGGGTAGCTTAGTGCATGTTTGTTGTATAACTTCACAAGAGATCACCGAATGATGCTTGATGGGAAAAGACAAGGCAGTGTAATGCCCTGGCAATGTTTTTCTGGAAAACATTGGGTTCAAGCATTCATATGAATGTCACCTTGACATGTACTGCCTACCCAGTCATTGTTAAAAATCAAGTGCATCCCTTTATTTTAAGAGTAATCCATAATGGCAGTGGCCTCACACTGCAGAAATTGTTCAGTAATGGTCTGACAAACATGTAAAACAGTTCAAAATGTTGATGTGGCCCCCAACTTTCTCAGATCCTAATCCAAAGGAGCATTTGTTGGATGTGTTGGAAAACCAAGTCCAATCCTTGGAGACCCTTCCTTGCAACCTATGTATAGGTCACGTCTTAGCGCTCTGTGTAGTGCAAAACCGACCCGTCGGTCACAATGTTGCATGTGAATCCAGTTTGTCCGAATAAATTTACATGTGCAGCAAAGACATGAATTATGTTCTATTCTTTACCTATCTTACAATTGAACAGTGTATGCAATCACAAGATTGCATGTTATAGCCCCCTATGAGGACTAAAAAAGAAAAAGAGTAAAAAAAATGAAAAAGTTAATAAAAAAGTTAATAAAAGTTAATTAACCCCTTCCCTAATAAAAGTTGAATACCCCCCCCCCATTTCCCATTTTTTCAAATATAATATTAGAATAAAAAATAAACATAACCATATGTGGTAACATCGTGTGTGTAAATGTCCGAACTCTTAAAATATAAGGTTAGTTAAACCACAAGTTCGATGGCGTACGTGTAGAAAAATACCAAATACCAAAATTGTGCATTTTTGGTCACTTCATTTACCATAAAAAAAATTATAAAAAGCGATAAAAAAAAAAAAAAAAAGATCTTGGAGCAACAAATTAGCCCTCATTTAGCCCCATATGCAAAAAATGTAACATTTTCAGGGTCAGAAGAGGACAATTTTAATCATATTAATTTTGGTGCATATAGTTATAATTTTTTGAAAGTAGTAAAATAAAATTGGCTATCCTTGTAACCATATGGACCTACAGAATAAAGATAAGGTGTCACTTTTACGGAAAAGTGAACCGTGTAGAAACGGAAGCCACCAAATGCTCCAAAATTGAGTTGTTTTTTTCTTCTTTTTCAATTTTACCCCACTAATATTTTTCGCCGAAGATTTTGTCATTCAAAAGTAGGATCGGAAATGATGGGAGAAAAAAAGCCCTTAGATGGGTCTGTAGGTACAAAATTGAAAGCATTATGATTTTTAGAAGGGAAGAAGGAAAAAACGAAAAAGAGTACCTGTCACCAAACTAAACTTTTCATATATTGTTCCTTATGTAATAATAAGACACGTTGCTCTTTATTTGTTGTTAAAATTCTCAGCCTTTATATGTTTTTAATGTAATTGAAAAATGACCACTAGGTCTCTATTAGGGATGAGCTAATCGAATATCGCCGCAATTTGATTGCACTAATCGCTTTATTAAACTCCATTTAGTGCGGTCCAAGCTCCGGGGCATCTAAAATGGCAGATCCACATGTGAGGACATGGGGCAAGAAACTCTGGGAAGGCGAGTAGGTGGAATGACCCTGAATCACATGCATCAGCATCCAGCCACCCCTGTGATGTCACAGAGTGTGCATTGCACTGAAAAACTGTTTAAAGGGGTACTCCGATGGAAAACTTTTTTTTTTTTAAATCAACTGGTATCTGGAAGTTAAACAGATTTGTAAATTACTTCTATAAAAAAAATTGTTATCCTTCCAATACTTATTAGCTGCTGAATACTACAGAGGAAATTATTTTCATTTTTAAACACAGAGATATGTGCTGACATCATGACCACAGTGCTCTCTGCTGACATCTCTGTACATTTTAAGAACTGTCCAGAGTAGGAGAAAATCCCCATAGAAAACATATGCTGCTATGGACAGTTCCTAAAATAGACAGAGATGTCAGCAGAGAGCACTGTGGTCATGATGTCAGCAGAGAGCACTGTGTTCCAAAAAGAAAATAATTCCCCCTGTAGTATTCAGCAACTAATAAGTAATTTACTAATCTGTCTTAACTTTCTGGCACCAGTTGATTTAAAAAAAAAAAAAAGTTTTCCACCGGAGTACCCCTTTAACAGCAGTGATTCACCACAAGCCCAAATCACTGCATAAAAGCACTGACAGAAAGAGAGAGAAAGTACACTTTTGGGTGTAATACACAGTGACTGTACTGCTGCAATGGCCACTAAAGCTTATAGGGACCAGTTAGGCTGAGCACTAAAAGCCATTGTCACCTGCTATTAGTGCATAATAATACTGTACTGGGCTCTACTAAACAGCAATTCTGTACTGCTGCAGTGGTGTACAGCAACTCTAAAGCTTATAGGGGCCAGTTAGGATGAGCACTAAAAGCCATTGTCACCTGCTGTTAGTGCATAATAATACTGTACTGGGCTCTACTACACAG
Source organism: Hyla sarda (assembly GCF_029499605.1). Taxonomy (NCBI): domain Eukaryota; kingdom Metazoa; phylum Chordata; class Amphibia; order Anura; family Hylidae; genus Hyla; species Hyla sarda. The sequence continues at coordinate 196,650,202 of NC_079193.1, read as the reverse complement.
CGATTCTGTACTGCTGCAGTGGTGTACAGCAACTCTAAAGCTTATAGGGGCCAGTTAGGCTGAGCACTAAAAGCCATTGTCACCTTCTATTAGTGCCTAATAATACTGTACTGGGCTCTACTACACATCCATTCTGTAATGATGCAGTTGGCTATGCAACAACTGTGAAACTAACAGTGGCCAGTTAGGGTGAGCACGAAAAGCCATAGTTACATGAATACAGTGCCTAATACAAATTGCGTAGCGGAGCATCCCAATCGTCTCACATGTCCCGTTCCCCTGCTATCATGTCCCGGCGCGCGTGGCCCCGCTCTCTAGGGCGCGCGCGCCGGCTCTCTAAAATTTAAAGGGCCAGTGCACCACTAATTGGTGCCTGGCCCAATCAGTTGTAATCACTCCCATTCCATATAAAAAGCAACTTCCCCTTCCTGTCCTTGCCGGATCTTGATGTCCTAGTGCCCTGAGAAAGCGTTTTGTGTATCCCAAGCCTGTGTATCCAGACCCTTGCCGTTGCCCCTGACTACGAACCATTGCTGCCTGCCCTGACCTTCTGCTACGTCCGACCTTGCTCTTGCCTTGTCCCTGTGTACCGCGCCTGTCTCAGCTGTCAGTGGGGTTGAGTCGCTATCGGGTGGAACGACTTGGGGGTTACCTGCCGCTGCAAGTCCATCCCGCTTTGCGGCGGGCTCTGGTGAAAACCAGTAACCCCATAGATTCCGTTCCCCTGGTACAGCCCACGCCATCACCTCACTGACACAGAGGATCCACCTCCTGTGTCCTTTCTGCATACCAGTCCGGATCCTGACCCTATTTACTGTGAAATGCCAGCCAAAGCTACACCCTTGTTTTTGTAGCCTTATACAGTTTGTAGTGGAGCATATTGTCCACCTCTCATAAGTGTAAACTGTTTGTACACCTACTTGGTTTCCTTTACATATTTTCCTGTTAAACTAATTTGGGCCTAGTTACTGTGAAAGGCGAGCCAAAGCTACACACTTGTTTCTGTAGTCTAATACAGTTTTAGTGTAGTGGAGCTCATTGTCCTCCTCTCATAAGTGTAACATATACACACTCAGCTGGTGTAAAAGCAGGGCTCAAGCCCTGCATGAACTAGTGCGAACTGTGTTCCTGCACTTTTTCTACAGCAGGAACATTGTTCCCATTAGCAGAACCAGCCCTTGAGTGGAAATCTTGGGTGAGTTCCCACCCTTTTTTTCCCCCAGGACTTGACCCCTGTGTATAAGTATGTCAGGCAGAGAAGTGCCAGGATGTGCACAGAGAAGTGGCAGAGGCCTAAATTCATCAGGCACAGGCAGAGGTCACAGCAGAATAGGGGCGTGTGGAAGCAGGAGTCGCAGCAAGAGGTCTGAGCTCATGGTGTCAGCTAGCAGTGGTGTCTCAACCAGCAACCCAGCAGCCATAATTGATTGGTTCACTTGGTCATCCCCTTCATCCCAAGTGACATCCGACATCCCCAGTCAACAGTCGGTTGGTTCCTTAGACTTAACCCTCAGTTGCCATGGCCCTCATTGTGCTGCCATATGGTCTCCTGCTTGTTGTTTTTACTAGTGTTGAGCAGCATAGGCCATATTCGAATTCGCGAATATTCGCGAATATATGGACGAATATTCGTCATATATTCGCGAATATTCGCGTTTTATTTTCGCATATGCAAATATTCACGTGTGCGAAAATTAACATATGCAAAAATTTGCATATACAAAAACCCGTACAAGCAAAAATTTGCATCTGCAAAAATTAGCATTGCAAATTTTCGCATATGCAAAAAATCGCACACCAGTCTCACACAGTAGTATTAGAGCCTTCTTTACACTACACAAGCTGGAATAAGAGAGGGATGATCACTGTTATGTGTACTGTGAAAAAAAAAAGAAAACTAATATTCGTAATTACGAATATATAGTGCTATATTCGCGAATATTCGCGAATTTGCGAATATGTGATATTCACGAGTAAAATTCATATTGCGAATATTCGCAAGCAACACTAGTTTTTACCACTTCCAGGCTTTCACATTGCGTTGATATATTGTCTCCTCATGTTGATGCTGCCACCTCCAGACTTTCTCATTGCTCTGCCACATGGTCTCCTCATGCTGATGCTGCCACCTCCAGGGTCTGTCATTGTGCCACCATATGGTCTCATCATGCTTATGTTACCATCTCCAGGCTCTCTCATTGTGCTGCATGGATACTGCAAAACATAATTAAGGTGCTGGTCCCCAGTTACAGAAATTCCTCCACAAGTAAGTATTGAAGATATGCATTAGCTAAAACTTAACTTTTCTTAGGATAAAATAAATGGACCCAAAGATTTTTTGAAATCTAACAAAAGGAAAGGTGTGCAAAAAACACCACGTGCCACCTACACCACCAAGTATTGATGTGATGCAAACACCTCTAAAAGGTAGAAGGAACAATGTATAATCCATTGTAACAGGTGGGGGTAAAAACTTCCCCTGCCCTACTCTCGCACTATTAATTCCCTTCTTGGCAAGTGTTACTCGGCCTAAAATGGGTGGCCACACATAGGAACCTATCCCTATTTCCACCTAAAAACACTGTCATTTCCCAGGATTTTTAGTTGGAAATAGGGAGAGGTTCTTGTGGGGGGCTGCCCTTTTTAGGGTGAGTAACACTTGCCAAAAAATGAATTAATAGGGCGAGGGTAGGGCCTTACAGGGGAAGTTTTTACCCCCACCTGCTGCAATGCACAATACGTTGTTCCCTTCCACCTTTTGGAGGCAAGTGTTACTCGTCCTAAAAAGTGCGGAACCACACAGGAACCTCTCCCTATTTCCAACTAAAAACCCTGAGAAATGGCAGTGTTTTCAGGTGAAAATAGGGTGAGGTTCCTGTGTTGAGCTGTCCTTTTTCGGCCGAGTGACATTTGCCATGAAAGGAATTAATAGAGCAAGAACAGAGACTTACAGGGGAAGTTATTACCCCCAGCTGTTACAATGGACCATACGTTGTTCCCTTCCACATTTTAGAGATCTTTGCATCACATCAATACTTGATGATGTAGATAGCACAAGGTGTTTTTTGCACACTTTCCTTTTGTTAGATTTCCTAAAAAAATTTGGTCCATATATTTTGTCCTAAGAATAATATTAAAAGTTAAGTTTTAAGTCATGCATATCCTCAATACTTGCACACCAACACTTTGACAAAAGAGACTGTTTTCTTCTGCCTACCTGCCTCAGCTACTATTCTGATCATGCCAACCGCCTGATGCCACACATCTGATGCCAAGTTCTCCTTCCTTCACCCACCTTCACCAGATACTGGTATTAACACCCACCACTCCACTCTACCAAAGTGTACCAAAGTGCACGGCAGCGCCAACGTGTGGAGCTTTAACTACTGTCAGGGACAATACATGTCCTTTATCCCACTGAGTGAATTGGGTTCCTGCACAGCCACAACAGCAACTTAGACAGGTCACGCCTCCATGCTCTCAGGCCGTTGGTCCTGCGACAGTGTGCGACTCCGCCTCCTCATCCTCCACCCTGTTCTCAGCGCTCACTGCAGAGACAAGTCTCAGTGCCCCTCCAGCATACCATGCTTGCAGGGCACGCCGATGCCACGCTGTTCTTCACATGGTTTGTCTTGGCAAACGGAGTCACACATGGGAGGAACTACTAAAAGTCATACATCAAGAAATCGAATCATGGCTTACGCTACGAAAACTGGAAATGGGAACCATGGTGACCGACAACAGGAAGAACATCTTGTCTGCGCTGTGTCAAGGAAGCCTGAGACATGCGCCCTTCATGGCACATGTGTTCAGTCTTGTCAAGCAATTCCTGGAGTGTTCCCCCCATCTGCAAGACATCCTAACAATGGGAAAAAAAACTTTTCATGCACTCATACACTACAAAGCACACCCTCCTTGAGCAGCAGCACCAGAATGGTATCCCACAACTTTGTCTGATTTGCGGCGTTTCCACACGTTGGAATTCCACCCTCCATATGTTAGACCGACTATACGAACAGAGAAAAGCCATCACTGATTTCTTGAGGATCCAAGTGTAATTTCATTGTGAACCAGTGGCAGCTCATACGTGACACCTGCCGTTTGCTCAGGCCCTTTGAGGAAGCCACAATTTAAGATACAAGTACAAGCTTTTTCACTGCAGCCACTTCTAGCTTTATGAGCCCACTTATCCTACAACACAGAAGCTGAATGTACTCCTGTCCAAGTTGCTGATACTGCAGTCCCTCCCTTTTCAAGTGGACACTCAGAGCATGGGGCTGCACTGAGAGGCAGGGGCTGGAACAGGTGGTAGCTCGCCTCGCGGCGGACTGCCAGCTCAATGTTCACCAGAATAGGTCCTCATAAAATGATTTTAAAAAAATGTAAATAAATTCATATTAAATTAAATAAAAATTACATTAAAAGATCTCTTTAACCTCTTTAATTGTGACGCCATATGGTCTCCCGACCCTGCTGCCACATCAAGACGCTCTGCGGCAGTGATTCTAATAGCGATGCCTGTAATCTGCATGTCATACTTAATAACATCATTATTTAACTAACACAGCACACTCCCTATGCATGTTACGACAAGGAAAAGTGTTCTACACCCCCATATTGAGGCTCTCAGTAGCACAGAAATAGCTGTTTTTAATAGCCCACTTTCTCCTGCTGGGAGCTCACACAATGTGAGCAAGTGGAAAGTTATGGTACACTGCTTTTCAAAGCTCAGATTTTTTTTTTTTTTTTAAGACAGGAGGGGTGTTAGGAGGAGTTAGGGAATATAATCTGAGTTAGTTTAGAAAATATGGTTTGATGATAGGTACTCTTTCAGGCCAAAATGATCTTGGTCCTTAATGGGTTAAAATAATTCAGAATTAGTGTTCATTGGTGTAACACTAACGTTTCAGAAGACAGGAACCCCGGTGGACGTGGACCTGTGTGGCAGATGACTCGAACCATACCAGGGAGTGAAGTTTAAGGTGCCGCTTGTTTTCACCGGAGCCCACCGCAAGGCGGGATAGACTTGCTGCGGCAGGTGGCACCCAGGTCGCTACCCCTGGAACAGCTCGACCAAACAGGTGGCAGAGGAGATGCGAGGCACAGGAGGGATAAGACAGCTCATAGTCAGGATAGCAGAAGGTCAGAGCTGGCGGCAAGGAGCAAAGTCAGATCAGATACACAGCAAGGCAATAACAGGAACACTTTCTCTCAGGCTCAAGGGAGCAAAGATCTGGCAGGCGATGTGGAGGCAAAGACTCGGCCTGTTTCTTGCAGAAAACATCAGAGAAATCTTGGTAAGGTGGTGGCAGGCCAGGTAAAGGAAGAGGACGAAAAACAACTTTAGACTGAACTGATTGGAGGCAAATATTTTGACAGGATTGTCCCCAATGAATTATCTCTCCTGTTCTCCAATCCAGTTGGAGAATGGCATTGCAGCCAAGGAAGGCCAAGAAGTACAGTGTGGCATAACATAGAATTCAATCTTTCATGGCAATACTCCGACTTGCATGACAAGAGATTCAGTACGGAAGTGAACAATACAGTCCAGATTATGTCCATTAGGAGAAGAGATGAACAAGGGCTTCGCAAGCCGAGTAAGAGGAAGATGATACTTGTGGACCAAAGAAGCATCAATAAAGTCACCTGCTGATCCAGAATCCAAAAATGCTGTAGCACTGAAGGAAGACTTGGCTGAAGCGAAGACTTGTACAGAAACAGTTAAGCGTGGAGAGGTAGTATTCACACCCAGGGGCGCCTCTCCTATAAATCCTAGGTGCAAGTGTTTCCCAAATGCTGTGGGCGAGCTTTACAGTCCAGTACAGTGCTCTGGGCTAGCACAACACAAGCACAAATTCTCACTACGTCGTTGTGACCTCTCCTGTTGCGTAAGACGAGAACGATCCACGTGCATAGCCTTTCCGCACAGGAAACAGAAGAGGTGGACGTTGAAACACAGGTGCTAGACGAGAATATCTCCTTGTTTGGGCAGGTGTCATCTCTAAGCGCAGTTCCTCTTGTCTCTCAGAAAAACGCACATCAATGCGAGTCGCCAAGTGGATAAGTTCAGGCAAAGAGAATAGGGAATCACATGCTGCAAGGGCATCTTTAATTCTGCTTGTCATTCCTTTTTTGAATGTGGCACACAAGGCCTTATCATTCCATGTAAGTTCAGAGGCAAGAGTGCGGAATTGAACCGCGTAGTCGCCAACGAAATAATTCCCTTGACAGAGGTTCAGCAAAGCCGTCTCAGCAGAAGAGACACGTGCAGGTTCCTCAAAGACACTGCAAAATTCTGTCAAGAAGGCTGACAAATTGGAGGATACCGGATCACCACAGTCCCAAAGGGGTGTAGCCCAGGCCAGGGCTTTACCGGACAGTAAACTAATGACAAAGGCCACCTTAGCACGTTCCGTCGGAAACTGTTCACATATGAGCTCCAAGTGCATGGAGCACTGTGTAACAAAGCCTTGGCATGACTTGGAATCCCTATCATACTTTGAAGGTAACGGTAGACGTAGCTGGGAACCAGAAGACACTGCAGGAACCAGTGGTAGGAGTGGGCCAGGTTGCGGTACCTGCTGCTGTTGTAAGGTCAAAAGCTGTTGCATCATAGCAGAAGGTTGAGAAGGTTGCTGCGCTAGTCGGGCCAACTGCTGCTACTGACGTACAACAATGGGGGAATATCTGCAACTTTAGGCAGGAGTACCTTAGTGGGATCCATGGCCGGATCTTACTGTAACACTCACGTTTCAGAAGCCAGGAACCCTGGAGGATGTGGATCAGCTGGACCTGTCTGGCAGATGACTCAGACCGTACCAGGGAGCGGAGTCTAAGGTGCCGCTGGTTTTCACCAGAGCCTGTCGCAAAGCGAGATGGACTTGTTGCGGCAGGCGGCACCCAGATCGTTACCCCTGGCATGGATCGACGACACAGGTGGCAGAGGAGATGCGAGGCACAGGAGGAATAAGACAACTCGTAGTCAGGATAGCAGAAGGTCAGGGCTGGTGGCACAGTAGCGTAGTCAGGAATGTAGCAAATGCTCAGTATGCAGGCGGCAAGGAGCAAAGTCAGGTCACGGAGCAAAAATCATATACACAGCAAGACAATAACAGGAATGCTTTCTCTTAGGCTCATGGCAACAAAGATTCTGCAGGGAAGCTAGGAGGGTGGAGGAATTTATCAATGAGCCACAGGTGAATTACACTAATGAGCGCACTGACCCTTTAAATCTTGAAGCTCCGGCGCGCACACCCTAGGGGACGGGGACACGCTCGCCAGAGCAGAGAGGCAGGGGCAGCAGAAGCATCAGGTGAGTGACGGACCAGGGCTCACATGCCCTGCCGGCAGCAGCAGGTAACGGAGCGGAGCACATCATTTAACAATTGGAGTGTTTGTCTGATTATTAGCAATTGAAGAATAACACTAATTTTGTTTTTCTGATTCTGACTAGGCCAGCTATATTAGACCTTCCTAATATATTTCCGTGAGCCCTTTAGTGATTTACAGTGCAAGGCAGATCAGCATGAAGCATGGCAAACTATTATGTAGGGTTCAGCAGCAGATAAAATTAAGTTGTTTGCTGCAGTAGATAAGCATAGTAAGGAGTATGCTTGCAGATGACAACTTAGTCACATAAGGCTGGATTTATACAGCATTTTGCAAGGTTTTTTCATAGCCCTTGGTGTTTTAATGGATTTTTTTGCAAGGTGCTACTTTAAAATCTATAGCAAAATATTAAACAATCTATATATATATATATATATATATATATATATTATTTTCTTATGGTGTTTTGTGGTTTGTTGAAAGTTTTTTTTTTTTTTTTTTTTATGCAACAGCTTGCTCAAGACTTTTTTCTAGAAACATTACATGCTAGTAAAAAATGCTATGGCAAACGCTTGAATTCCGTTATGTCACTTTAAAGGGGTACTCCAGTGGATTTTTTTTTTTTTTCAAATCAACTGTTTCCAGTTTATGTTTAGATAATATTGAGACCCATATACGGGTACCAAAACATTTTAGGCACATATGGTACATGCTGTAACACATGTAACAAATTTAGAATAGAAAACAGAACCAATCAAATAGCATGAAAGGAAAATTAGATGAATTTGGTACATTACCAAAATTCTAGAAAGCAGAGTACATTACAGAGTTTATGACAGGGGTCTGCATTAACCTGAGCTTTTGACTTTACTATTATAAAGGTATATATATATATATATATATATATATATATATATATCTATATATGGCTTACACCACCATGGAACTTTCTGTCAGCCTACATGAGAAATTAGCTGCAGCTGAATTTTGATATAGAATTTTGAACAATTAAATTTTTGTATCTGAAAAACTAGAGATGTGGATGGCTAAACACTAAAAATCTAAGATTGTGATGCTTAATCTGTGCCGAGGTACTGAGATGCATTATACCCATAGTGCCAATAGCCAATAAAAATACAAATTAATAATCAGACCTCAAGGAACAGATAGCCAAGTTGTCATTAGAAGTAGTAATTATTGTATGGTATATTAAATGGAAGACTAGAGATGTAGCTGGTAAAATTACATGGTTTATTTAAATATACAATATAAAATGGAATAAAGTGGTATAGCGTAATCTGGTCACTAAGCAGAGCCCTTGCTGTAGTGCCAGTACACTATCAATACAAATAATGCAATGTGTATTTTAGCCCCTTAAGGACCAGACCAATTTTATTTTAGCATTTTAATTTTTTCTTTCTCGCCTTCTAAAAATCATAACTCTCTTATATTTCCATCCACAGACCCATATGAGGGCTTGTTTTTTGGGTCGCCAATTGTACTTTGTAATAACATCACTTATTTTACCATAAAATGTACGGTACAACCAAATAAATATTATTTATGTGGGAAAATTGAAAAGAAAACCACAATTTAGCAAATTTTGAAAGGTTTTGTTTTCACGCTGTACACTTTCCGGTAAAAATGATATGTTTTCTTTATTCTGTGGGTCAATACAATTAAAATGATACCCATGTTATATGCTTTTCTATAATTGTACCGCTTAAAAAAATCTCAAACCATTTTAACAAAATTAGTATGTTTGAAATTGCCTTATTTTGACCACCTATAACTTTCAAATTTTTCCGAATATGGGGCGATATTGGGGCTCATTTTTTGCGCCATGATCTGTTGTTTTTATCAGTATCACTTTTGCTTAGGTTTTACTTTTTATTAATTTTTTATTTATATTTTTTTTGGAATAAAACGTGGGGAAAAAAGCAGCAATTTTTGATTTTTTTCTTTTACGTTTATGCCGTTCACATTAACAATATCTTTTAATAGTTCAGACTTCTACACATGTGGAAATAGCAAATATGTGTATAAATAATTTTTTTGATGCTTTTTGGGGGTTAAAATGGGAAAAACGGACGTTTTACTTTTCCATTGGGCAGGGGATTTTTCACTTTTTTTTTTTGACATTTTTATTTAACATTTTTTTAACTTTTTTTTTACACTTTGGTATGTCCCCATAGGGGACTATTCATTGCAATCTGTTGATTGCTTATACTGTTCAGTAGAAGAGAAAAGGGTTCCAGCTCCCCGGAAAATCATAAGGTATTCATGAAAAAATTAAAAGTCCAAAATTTAATTAGTCCAGATTAAAATCCAAACAAAAACCCCCAGTGCAGATAAAAAATCCTCAATGCCGACGCGTTTGGAACTAATTAGTCCTTAGTCATGGCCATGACTAAGGACTAGTTAGTCCGAAACGCGTCGGCGGGTCCCTGGCTGCTGATAGCAGCTGGGACCTGCCGGGCTTGACGCGAGCACCACTCCGGTGCTTTCGATAATGGCGGCATGTAAATGTACGTCATGTGCACCATGACGTCCATTTACGTCCATTGTCGTTTAGCGGTTAAGACATAGTAAATTTCACAAAGCTATTATCAGATAAAATTTTAAATGAAATAAGCCATTCTGTATATTCAATAACCTAGGTGATGAGTTTTAAGCGCTGATATAGCTCTGGGAGAAAGTTAAAAGTCTTGGTTAAGTACTGTGTCACTTAGTACTGTATGTCCATATGTTAGTGGATTATACCCATAGGTAAATAGTGATGCGTGATACAAGTTTGCTGGTTGGCACAAGTCTGCACCCGACCTTTTAACAGGGTTACCTGCAATCCTGCGGTCGCGATGCTTATGCCATCCTGGCGTGGAGGCTGGTAAATGTCAGCAGTAAAGGTCTGTCGGGTAGATGGTACAGCTGCCCGATGATCCTGATCTTAGATGTCTTCTGTATAGATGGCACAGAGCGGCATCCGGCTCAGAGGTGGTAAGTCCAGGTATCGAGGGGAGTGCAGTGCTGCAGATAACAGCATCCACTTGTGGCAGTTGTTATTTTGAGCGCATATCACACGGTGCGGTGGTACCTTTGCAAGGGACTGCAGTGCTTCCTAGGGTATAACTAGTCAATGATATCAGTGGAAGATTATAGCAATATGTGCTTTATGGAGGCCAGATGCGTTTCCGGGAGGTCCCCCTTTCTCAATGGCTGTATAGGCTGATATACAGCCATTGAGAAAGGGGGACCTCCCCAAGTTGCGTCTGGCCTCCATACAGCACATATTGATATAATCTGCCACTTATATAATTGACTATTCATACCCTAGCATAGGGATCGTAGAACAGCTGTACCATCTACCCGACAGACCTTTACTGCTGACATTTACCAGCCTCCACGCCAGGACAGCAAGCAGCATCGCGACCGCAGGACCGCAGGTAACCCTGTTAACAGGCCGGGTGCAGACTCATGCCAAGCAGCTTGTATCACGCATCACTATTTACCTATGAGTATAATCCACTAACATACGGACATACAGTACTAATTGATACAGTACTTAACCAAGACTTTGAATTCTCTCCCAGAGCTATATCAGCGCTTAAAACTCATCACATTGGTTATTGGACATACATAATGGCTTATTTCATTTAGAATTTTATTTGATAATAGATTTGTGAAATTTAATATGTTTTAAAATACACATTGCATTATTTGTATTAATAGTGTACTGGCACTACAGCAAGGGCTCTGCTTAGTAACCAGATTATACCATACCATTTTATTCCATTTTATATTGTATATTTAAATACACCATGTAATTTTACCAGCTACATCCCTAGCCCTCCATTTAATATACCATAGAATAATTACTACTTCTAATTACAACTTGGCTATCTGTTCCTTGAGGTCTGATTATTATTTTGTATTTTTATTAATTTTAGAGTCTGTCATAAATTACTTTCTGAGCTTGATAGTATGATCTACAATGTGTTGTAAGAGAAAATGCCAGGTCCAGCATCATCATGCTTAAGTAATGACATCACTATAAAAGGTAAAGAGAAGTAGGATAAAAAGGAATAAGCCTGACCTTCTGAACTGCCTCAGATGCCTATCTGCATAGTCTGTAACTTAACAATAAAATTTTACAAGACACACTGCTATTTTTAAAATTATCCAATCATCAGATTTTACCCTAGATAACGCTTGTCAAAGCGTTATATAGGGTAAAATCTTTATCCTCACCATCCCATATGGTGAAGATATGAAGTTATAAACTAGTCACCGCCGCGGCCGTAAGTAATCTTCTGGACGGGCAGCTCCATCCACCTACTCGCTGTTCGGCCAGCAGCGATGCCCCCTCTGCTTGAATGATGGGCCGCGCCATCTGCTTACTGAACAGACGGAGCAGAGCAATGATGCAGCCCGTCAATCAAGCGGAGGGGGCGTTGCTGCCAGTCAAAGAACGGGACTAGGTGTGTATAGCTCCCTGCCCAGGGGACTACTTACGGCCACAGCAGTGACTAGTTTATAACTTAATATCTTCACCATCCCTGGGGGCAGGAGAGTCCCCTGGGGATGCTGAGGATAAAGATTTTACCATATATAATGCTTTGCCAAGCGTTATATAGGGTAAAATATGATGAGTGGTTCCCTTTAATCTCTTAAGAACCTAGCCAATTTTCATTGTTGCACTTTTTTTTTCTTGTCCCCATTTAAGAGACATATATTTTTTTTATTTTACAAGCCAGAGAGCCATGTGAGAGCTTTTTTTTGTATGACCAATTTTTCTTTGCAAATAAACCTTTCATTTTAACAAAAAATATATGGCAAAACAAAAAGTAAATATATTTTTTGTAGAAGTGAAATTGGAAAAAATTAATTTTGCAATTTGTGGGTGAGTTTAGTTTCTACACAGTGCCCTTTAGTTTAAGACTGACATGTTATCTTTATTCTGTGGGTAAATAATATTAAAACAATAACCAATGTATATAGGTTTTCTATTATTGCAATTTTTTTTTATAATATACATTTTTATTAGCTATTAAAAAATAGCAGTTTACAAATCCAAAACGCAAGTGAAAAATGGTAAAGAGACATAACATAAGGATGGAGCTGAGGTCTCATAAAAGGTAGCAAGTCTGAGCCATATTAGCGTATATCAAGAGATCTCAACAATATGACGTGCAATATTTCTCACAATCCTTAGAAACTGGGAAGAAAAATAAGAGAGCCTCAATAAGGGTGGGGGGGATAGGGAGGGAAGATGGAAAGGGGGGTAGGGCCAAGGGTAGGGAGAGGAAAGGGAACAACAGAAGGCAGGACAAATCCTGAACGGGACTACTTAGGCTGGGTTCACATATATCCGTCGTCCGGCAAAGTTTCCCTCCGGCGTTCACCGGATGGAAACTGATGCTAGAACTGATCCCATTAATTTGAATGGGACAGTTCACAACCATCCAGCATCTCAATTTTGATGCCGGATGGTTGGACGGACAGGGGAACGCAGCTTGCTGCGTTCCCCTGTCCGTTGCCCAGAAACAATGGATGCCGCATGCCATACAACTGATGATAAGTTGTCATCAGTTGTGGCATCAGTTGCGTCGAGATTTAGGCTGAGTTCACCTATGCCGGATGCCGGACATATGTGAACCCAGCCTTACCTAGCGAGGAACAGCTATCATCCCAACCAACGAGACCAGGGCAGATATTGCAATCATTTTTTGACTAAATAAGGCTGGGTTCACATATATCAGGCATCCAGCATAGCTTCCCTCCAGAGTGCAATGGAGGGAAACTGATGCCTGAACTGATCCCATTCATTTGAATTGGACAGTTTATAGTCATCCAGCATCTCAATGTTGACGTTGGATGGTCCGCCGTCCAGAAAAAATGGATGCCGGATGCCATACAACTGATGACAACTTGTCATCAGTTGTGGCATCAGTTGTGTCGAGATCTAGGCTGAGTTCACCTGAGCCGGATGCTGGACATATGTGAACCCAGACTAAGTATGCTTGAAATTGCCCTATTCTAACCTTTATAAGCCTGGGTTCATATATATCAGTTGTTCTGCATAGTTTTCCTGCGGCGTGCACCGGAGGGAAACTGATGCTAGAATTGATCCCATTTATTTAAATTGGACAGTTCACTATCATCCAGCGTCTCAAATTTGACACGCCGGAGAGCACCAGACAGTGGAATGCAGCTAGCTGCTTTCCCCTGTCTGGTGCCAAAAACAATGGACACCAGATGCCATACAACTGATGAAAACTGATGCACGTTGTTATCAGTTGCAGATTTTTTTCTTCATTCCTTCTATTTTTGTAATAGCACAGACATTGTTTTCCTATATTTACTGTAAGTGTATTCCTATACATTCCGGACGAAGTAATAGTAGGAATGATATACTAGTATTACTACTGTAACACTAACTACTAAGACTGCTAAGAGAGAGACAGTGGCGTTCACTTATATGTATAATTAGGATTACTTAATGTATTATTAAAGGTTAATTAAGAATCTTGATTTTTTATTAGATTCTATATTCTAATATGAATAATGCAATATGGCTGACTTAAGTTAATTAACATGTGCCATAGAAAGTCACTTATTATCATATAACTAGGTCTGTTGGTGACAGGCTCTTCTCATAAGCACAAATCTTTGTTTCTAAATTCATGCTGTACCTATAGGTATATTGCATAGTAAAATAAGAATGCATGACTGTACAATAAATATAAAAATATTCATGGAATATCTTATCTTTTCATATGGAAAGCTGCCTATCCATGGAATATACAATACACCACTGTTATTTTCAATACATATAGCGGTTTATTGAAAACTAAAAAAACATAACCCTCATTTACTATGGGCAACTATGTGTCAGCATATCAAGTGTATCACATCTGAATACTGTTTTTGACAATATTAAAAAACATATTAATCCACTCTGTACATCACAGCAAAAAAAAAAAAAAAAAAAAAAAAAAAATTAAAAAAAATAAAAAATATTTATATATATTTTTTTTCACAGTGAAAGTTTATGGCAGTTTGGCAAATGGTTCTATATGGTTTCTGCATGTGCATATTTATTAATAAAAAAAAATAAAAAAAAATTAACTTATAGCCAAAACATGAAATAAAATTATCTGTTCATCCTTGTCTAATATAAAATTTTTCAAATTAGTAAAGCATAAAGCATTAATAATAATAACATATCTATATATATATATATATATATATATATATATATATATATATATAAACATACATTTCTGTATGGTAACTGGTCTACAATTAAAAGGATATGGCTAAATGATTTCTAATTTTCTAGCACTTATCGAGCTCATGGATTCGTGGAGGGTCTGAATGAGCAAATAGGTAAATGTTAATCTTGTCATCCATGACCACAAGCAGCACCCACACACTCTGTAACTATCGATCCAGGTATAATCTGATAGATAGCCTACTCTGTCTATTTCAGGAAGTCTGATAAGAAAGTTATATTTATTCCATAAATATAACCACGATAAGTATCTACCAACCGTTTCTTAATTACGCAACTCAACAAGGACAACTGTGAAAATTACCGGCTGACTGTACAGCAACAATGGTAATCAGGACTCAGTAAAGGAGCTAATTTCAGAGAAGGGTGACAGATAAAAGAGTAATGGTAGGGGCTTTATTTGCTCTGTTACTATTATACTTGTGTTTTATAACACTGATCTAGGCCACAATTTGGATTTATATTGCTATTGAAATATGCTTAAGGAAAACTGCATGGCTCCTCGTAATCAAAACTATGTTGACTATGAACACTAATAATAATTAAAAAAAAGAAGTAATTTAAATTTTATTTCATATCATTTTATATATTCATCTAAGAAGGCCAGTTCCATTGCACTTTCCTTTTGCACCATAAACCATAAATAGTAATGTGCTGTCTTAAACACTGATCATTTTGCTGTGCATATTTAAATAAGCTCACACATAATGTTCCATTCCAGTCTAATGTTATAAGCCAAGCACTTTGCAGCTACTAAAAAGCAGTAAGTACCAACAGTTGATTTCCCCTCATCACAGGGGTAGTTTCCTAAACAGCTGGTGGTCCGGCGATAAGCATTAATCAAACGTAAGCTTACACCCTGTGGTTTACTGCAGCGAGCAGTAGATGGCTGGTTTTTCCCACTCACATCAGACTTTCGGTAAGTAAATCTATTGAATAAATCTCCAGGGAACACTTTGGAGCTTAAAATGACATAAAAAAAGGAAAATGGCTTACCATTTAGTAAATAACAAGGTTACTTACAATGTGAAACTGTCACAGCTTGAGAACTTTTACATATGGACCTGTGAAGGTCACAATATGAACTTTCACACTATATCATCCACTGTCTTTTTTTTATTAATTATTCACTGTGTGCTCCTACTCTTTGGCAAAGTATACACGGGAAAGGACATCTGGATTTTGAACGGAAGTTTTGTTGTCTAAATCTAGATAGCTGATAGCAGAATTCTAGGAACACTGGTCAGCTGATTGGATGTTTTGCAGGCCAATAAAATCATTGTTACCTTGTGTAAACAAGTAATGTACAGCCAATAAAGTTGAATTTAAATGGCAGCACAAACAGTCAAGCGATCACTCCTGCCGTCCGGCTTCACAATTGACCGGGGTTTGTGAAGGCTCAACAAACAAGCGCCAATAACCAAAGTTGATGCTCCTTTCATTGACCCATGTAAAACTGTCCTTATTGCACCATATTTCAATTTTAATCATATATATCTGAAATCAGTAGCTGATTTTCTCAGCCTGTGGCAGATGAGGTTTTTATTTCTCATAAGAAGGAAAAATATTTATTTCTCATATTGGTCAATAATGCTCTGCAGAGAAAAAGCAGAATATAGCATCTGCATGACCTATATGAGGCATGTTTATAATGCTGTATAAGGACATACAGAGTACAGTTTGATGACAAATAAGCATAATCCGTATTTTTCGCCGTATAAGACGCACTTTTTCTTCCCCAAAACTGGGGGGAAAAGTTGGTGCATCTTATACGGCGAATACCTGCGTCCATCAACGTCCGGGACCCGTGGCTAATACAGGACATCACCGATCGCAATGATGCCCTGTATTAACCCTTCAGATGCGGCGATCAAAGCTGACCGCCGTGTCTGAAGTGAAAATAACACTAACCCGACTGTTCAGTCGGGCTGTTCGGGACCGCCACGGTGAAATCGCGGCGTCCCAAACAGCTTACAGGACACCGGGAGGGACCTTACCTGCCTCCTTGGTGTCTGCTCCGTTTCGGGATCCCCTGTATGGCGGCGCTCTCCTTCGACGTCATCAAGTCGTCGCGCACGCTGTCCCGTCATCCATTAGGAGCGGCGTGCGTAGCGACGTGATGAGGGCGACGGAGAGCGTGGATCCCAGGGAAGAAGACGTCCGGAGCGTCGGGGACACCACGGGGACGCGGCAACAGCGATGGAGCGACATCCAGGGCAGCGGTGACGGGTCCGGAGCAGCGTGAACAGGTGAGTACTACCTCCTATGGAGTGGTCTTCAACCTGCGGACCTCCAGATGTGGCAAAACTACAACTCCCAGCATGCCCGGACAGCCAACGGCTGTCCGGGCATGCTGGGAGTTGAAATTTTGCCACATCTGGAGGTCTGCAGGTTGAAGATCACTGTTTGGTGCAGAATCTTTTTTTTCTAGATTTTGCACCTTTAAAATAGGGTGCGTCTTATATGCCGGTGCGTCCAATAGGGCGAAAAATACGGTAGAATATGCTGTCCTGGAAATAAGAAAATGTTATAATGTTATGTACTGTGCTTGAGAAGTAAAGGGGGGGGGAGGGCAAGTACAATATACTAAGAGAAGGCCTGTGGGAATAATCTAGTCATGGACATGACACACTGAACCATTATTACTACCAATGAAAATGGCATAACTGACAGAAATAAGGAGGGGTGTAAGCTATGCCCTTTGGGTAATATTTAATGGAAATGTTCTTTATTTTGTTTGGGCATATGCCTTTAAAACAGAGCCAAGCACATTACTTTGCAATGTAATTCAAAAAATCCCCTTGCAAAGCTATCGCCAAACTGCCTATTTTATCATGTAAGTCAACGTTATTATGTTTTACCTTAGAGTGTGACTAATATAAACCTGCACCCATTGGTGTTCATATATGTATTGGTCCTTTGGGTCATATTATCATAGAGATAGAATGTAGTTAGCTAGTTCTTATTGAAGCAATCTCATTGGAAAATGGCTCTTAGGAGGAAAAACCCAATTGTGTCTTAAGATTCTTGTATAGATTTACAGTGCAGTCTTTGAAAAGGATACGAGAAACCTTTACCTGACATTTTCATAAACGCCTGTTGATTTTGGAAGAGTTAGTGTCTCGGGAAAACTGGAGGGAAAAGAGGAAAAATAAAAAACAACCTCTTTAGCCAAAACAAATAATTTGGCCTAGACTTATCCACGTCCTAAAACAAAATCTGTTAGTTTTGGCCACAGCAACCAATCACAGCTCAGCTTTTATTTTACCAGAGTTTGTCATGAAATGAACACTAAGAGGTGATTGGTTGGCTAATCACTATAGTTTTGGTCTCCAATAGAATCTGCCCCATTGTTTTGTGTCTGGTGCAGGGCCCAAGGGGAAGGTGCATGACCTCTGTTTTAGTGTTCTTTGAATCCCTATAACACCCCCTAAACTATGCATAATACTATGTATCATTTGCCTGGATTGTTTCTGTGTGTTTTTATTATATGTACATTTAAATAATGACTTTGATGTATGTTGCTCACGTCATGATTAATACATGATCACCCTAGCAATTTAAAGTTTCATTGCACAAATGTCATGCTTCCAGTTTTTCCCAAAGACAGATTTTATAGCTTCTTCATATAACTCATCTACAACTTAATATGTCAGTTGTGTGCGTTCATGTGACATAAATACATATTGCTTGGACTTTAAACACAACCTGCTGTTATACTCATAGCACTTTATAACTGTAAAAATAAATCTTTTTGGCTTATTGGACTTTTTTGATAATTGTTGCATTATACATTTTGGTTCTCATATTATTTAAATGAAAAGTAACATTTCAAATAGAGTCCAATAAGTAAATATAATTATACGTGTAGCAAAAAGACCTTTAAAGACATTTCCTCCTGCTCTACACTTTGCACTCCTGGATTAAGTAGATACAGAATAGTCACATTTGGGCATTATATTTTAGCCTTCCTGAAGAATTTTTCTAAATTTCTACAATTTCTGCTCATTAAAATGTACATAAGTTCAAATGCATTCCACCATGATATGGGACACTACTTAAATGTCACACTTTTGTTCATTTGAGCATTGGTGTAACACAGCATGTTAAAACCTAAATTAAGACTTAAAGGTCTCCGTTTATGTTTTATATTAACAAGGTGGCCTATATCTTTAAATCAAAATGTTTTGGGTTTTTTCAAATGTCATAAAACAAGAGAGAACTTTTGTGGAATAAATAAGCTATACAGAGTTGAAATTTACATAGAAACAAACCAGGCTCCCTGTTAGTCAGAATGTCATACCCTTGACCCTCCACACACACACACACACACACACAAACACAACCATGCCCATACTTTTACGTCACGATATTGTGCCCATGCTAATGAACCCTTTAACCCCTTAATGACACAGGACATAAATGTACATCCTGGTGTGGTGGTATTTAATGCACAAGGATGTAAATTTACATCCTATCCATGACCGCGAGCACCGGAGTGGTGCTCGTGTCATGCACGGCAGGTCCCGGCTGCCATAAGCCATTAACCCCTCAGATGCCATGATCAATACAGATCACGCATCTGCGGCAGTATGGTCGGTAAAATGGATGATCGGATCACCCGCAGCACTGCCACAAGGATCCGATCATCCAGCATGGCGTCCGGAGGTCCCCTCACCTGCTTGCAGCCATTTCCAGGGGTCTTCTGCTCTAGTCTGAGATGGAGCAGACCAGAGCAGAAGATCGTCGCTAATACTGATCAGTGCTATGCCCTAAGCATAGCATTGAACAGTATTAGCAATCAAATGATAGCATAAAAAGTGTAAAAAAAATACATTTTTTTTTCCAAAATGGGAAAAATCCCCACCCTCAATAAAAATATAAATTGTCAATTTTTCCCATTTTACCCCAGAGAGTGTAAAAAAACAAAAACAAACATATTTGGTACTGCTGCGTGCATAAATGTCCGAACTATCAAAATATAATGTTATTTATCTCGTACGGTGAATGGCCTGCGCTTAAAAAAAAGTCAAAAATTTCAGCTTTTTTGTCACATTATATTCCCAAAAATTATTAAAAGTCTCATATATGCAAATGTGGTATCAATAAAAAGTACAGATCACAGCGCAAAAAATGAGCCCCATATACCTCCGCTTATATGGAAACATTTATAAAGTTATAGGTCGTCAAAATAGAGGGATTTTAAACATACTAATTTGGTTAGAAAGTTTAAGATTTTTTTTAAAGAGGTACAAAAATAGAAAAGTATGTAATCATGGGTATCATTTTAATCGGAATAAAGAAAACATGTCATTTTTACCATAAATTGTACAGCGTGAAAACAAAACCTTCCAAAATTTGCAGAATTGTGGTTTTCATTCCAATTTCCCTACACAAATAGTATTTTTTGGTTGCACCATACATTTTATGGTAAAATTTGTGATGTATTTACATAGGACAACTAGTCGTGCAAAAAACAAGCCCTCATACTCTACTGTGGATGAAACTAATTTGGCTGCATCCTAAAGGCCAAAATTGGCTGTGTAATTAAAGGGGTATTCCAGGCAAAACCTTTTTTTACATATATCAACTGGCTCCGGAAAGTTAAACAGCTTTGTAAATTACTTCTAATAAAAAATCTTAATCCTTCCAATAGTTATTAGCTTCTGAAGTTTTCTGTCTAACTGCTCAATGATGATGTCACGTCCCGGGAGCTGTGCATGATGGGAGAATATCCCCATAGGAACTGCACAGCTCCCGGGACGTGAGTCATCAGACAGCAGTTAGACAGAAAACAACAACTCAACTTCAGAACCTAATAACTATTGGAAGGATTAAGATTTTATAGAAGTAATTTACAAATCTGTTTAACTTTCCGGAGCCAGTTGATATATAAAAAAAAATGTTTTGGCCTGGAATACCCCTTTAAGGGGTTAAATATGTTTTACATTGCTAATCATCCAGTGGAATTATTTTTAGATTCTTGAGCAATTCTCCTGGAAAAAATGGGCAAGGACCCCATGCCCCAAAGTCTAGCAAACCAAATACTCTTTTTAAACCATCTTTAAAGAAATTTTATTTGAAACAAGAGCCACCCCAGAATCCCTTATCATATGCTACACCAACCACAACTAAATGTGGGTATATCTATTTGCATTGTATTGCCTAGCCTTATTTCACAGGTCTTATGTAACTCTAATGGGGCAATAGAATTGGTCTGTTTACTTCACCAAACTGGTCTGGTTGCCAAACAGTTCATATTCACACACCCAACTAATTTTGGACCTCTAGGCCCAATCTGGCCACTGTTTGGGTAATTTGCTTATAAGTACAACTGTGCAAAACAAAACTCCCATATTGTAGCAGCAGCAGCAGCAGCTTCCAAAACTATTCTACATACTTGGCTAGATCAAGTCCCCCGTCCTTTTAATTATTAGCAGGATTGTTTCTGTTTCTTTTATGGTTAGACGCTTCATTCCAAAACAACAAAAGAGTACAGCAATTTTTCCAGTTCTGGGATAGTTTTTAATGCTTTTACCCTCTGCTACTCATATGTTGATAAGAGATTGCTTTAATACCACTATGTCATATAAAAAAAAAAAACACTGTTGATAGGTGACCCAATCATAGACGATAATTATTTGGAGAATGTGACAAGCGAGTCACCCACCGTAATGATGACATTTTGGACACAATGGATATTGCTGTCAATAGCATTACCTGTTAACTACTAATTGTTATGTGTGACTACAACCATTGGGAGACTAATGACTGCTGAATTGTCAACTTTATGTTGTCAAATAATTGAAACATGCATTATCTATTTTGATTTGTTTTTATTTTATTTCCTTTATATTTGTATGATTCAAATTCTATAACAAGTTTTAAATATTTTTCAGAATTTTTTGAAAAATATTGAATACAAACATCTACCAAATACTGTAAATAATGTCACACCACAAATAAGCAATAGTCCCTAGGGCATGTTAACAATGCAAATTGTTTATATTTAATTGTTGCAGTGCTCCAGGACCACACATAATTTTATAACCAAACAAAAAAAACAGAAGGTGTATCTCAAAGGGATTAGCCACCATAAGGTGATTTAAGTACGTACCTGGCAGGCAGTAATGGACATGCTTAGGAAGGATCTGCGCTTGTCTAGATGCTAAATGTTTATGTCATGAGATTACCATAGCACTGTGGCTAGCTTTTTGTGATCTGGTATTTCCTGTTTGACTTTTGTTTTTTTGACTACAAATCCCACAATTCAATTTTCCTCCCTCCCACACATGAGCCACCCCACCTATTGAAACATAAATGAGCTGCATCCATTCAAAGACCTGTGGTTTTCAATCAGGGTGCCTTAAGCTGTTGCATTAGTTGCAGATTGATCTCTCTCACACCATGCGATCACTCCACCCATTGAAGCAGACAGGCTCCCTGTCATCAGCTGACTAGTGAGTCAGGTCTTGGCCGCATTGCAACCTGGGAAAAATCTGAGGCAACAGTCATTTTGTATGCTGGTAAAAATAAATATTGGAGTGGAAATCACAGAAGAATTGTGAGAAAACCGTCACACTCAGGTACAGACACTATATTATGAACTACAGCCCCTGTAGCATAGTCAAATAAAATAAAAATTCCTGGAATACCCCTTTAAGTCTGGTACAGGAATGTAAATGATGGTGTCTAGTGCATATAAAGAGGGATTCCAAAGTGGCCATTTTGTTTTATATTTTGAATAATTTATCTTTTATAGTTAATATTATCCCCATGATAAAGAAATTTCATTTTAGAACTAGAAGCCATTTAGATGCAGAATTATATGGGAACAGGCATAAAAAATATATTAATGTTCAATCAAGATTTAATAAGGTATTTGACTTTCTCCCATTGGGAGCAAGCAGGAACCACCAATGGTGAGTTATGGTTTCCACCTTACAAGCCTACCTAGCTGTGGTTATAAATTACCATTTTCATTTTGTCTTGTGGATACACCTGGGAGTGAAGTCTAAATGATTGTATGAATCTTCACCTTTAAACCCCTACAAGACAGTATGTGCATTGCCTCAGGGAATCTCCAGGGTTACAGCTGACATATCCAGGTGCTGTACCATAAGAGTAGGTGGAAATTAAGATAAGTAAACATATTGTTCAGGTATTTGTGAAAATAGGGTCCTGAATAGGCTTTTCACAGCAGCTTGGTGGGGTCAGCAATATAGCAGTGCTGACGTTTATAAGAACAGCCATGCTGAGTAGTAGAAAAAATGGAATGGCAGAGTCAGCCATGATGGACATAGGGGGAGATTTATCAAAACCTGTGCAAAGGAAAAGTTGCCCAGTTGCCCATAGCAACCAATCAGCTTGCTTCTTTCATTTTTAACAAGGCCTCTGCAAAATGAAAGAAGCGATCGGATTGGTTGCTATGGGCAACTGGACAACTTTTCCTTTGCACAGGTTTTGATAAATCTCCCCCATAGAGCGTAGTTGCTTGAATGATATGTGCCCCAATTGTATTAACAAAGTAGGGTGACAATATATATATATATATTTTATTTAATCTTATTGGACAGAGATATTTAATTGGTTTGTACTAACATTTACTACAAATTGATGCCAAGTGCAGGCCTCAAGAAGGGCTAAAAGGTTGTTTTCTGACATCCTCACATGTATGGAGTTGATACTGTGTGAGATACAGATCTAAACTGACTATATTAGATAAAAAGAACACATTAACCTCTAAGTGAATTATGACAAACAACTTCAACAAAGATAATTCGAAAATTGTTGGATATATCTAGTATATGGGAAATGATAGGAAATGGTAAATTAGTATACAACAAATCTGCTCATGAAAGTATTCAGTGGAGGCATTTCACAAAAACTTAAGGACACATGCCAGTCGGATAATCTAGAATGAGTAATAAAATCTGTAGAAAAAAGTCAAAAGATAATTTATATTTTGTTCTGTAAATATATCATCCCATACGGTAAGATGGTATTGAACTACTTGAGATAATTTCCAGATGTTTACCTAGGTGATACCACATTAGTGCCCTAAGGGTGATAGGGAATTAGTGAGGGTTTTAAAAAGAACTTATTTAACTGAATGAGGGTCCAGACAGGTTTACATTATCCAGCTTTGGTAGTTTTATAGAGTTGGCTTATTATGCCCCGTGGCCTGCCTAAGTGATTTTCGTGATTTAGTGCTGAAATCAAGAGATAGATTTTACAGGAGTGCTCTGAATAAATACAATATTGTGGAAAAATTATCCTTATGACAGCTGGTAGGCATTCTGGCCATTAAATGTGGCATTCATCCACCCTTCCAGTAATTTTCTAAGTGAGGTGAATGTTTAAGGTATTGACAGAGGTATACATAGGCAAATTCTAATCTCTACTGATTTATTAGGGTTACCTGTTATACTGGATACAGAGCTAAAAGTAGAAAGACTATTTAATATAACAGATAGACAAAGTGACAGTGGTTTTGTGATTAATAACAGTATATCAGCTGAATATAATTATGCATTACATTTTTATAAATTAGCCACACTATTTTGCCTAGTGAAAATCCTCTGCTACTTTGATACCCCAGCTGGCTCTCCCATTAAGGCTGGGTTCACATATATCAGTCATCCGGCACAGTTTCCCTCCGGCGTGCACCGGAGGTAAACTGATGCTAGAACTGATCCCATTCATTTGAATGGGACAGTTCACAATCATCCAGCGTCTCAATTTTGACGCCGGATGGTTGGACATGCCAGAGGGCAACGGACAGGGGAACGCAGCTTGCTGCGTCCCCCTGTCTGCTGCCCAGAAACAATAGACGCCGCATGCCATACAACTGATGACAAGTTGTCATCAGTTGTGGCATCAGTTACGTCGAGATTTAGGCTGAGTTCACCTATGCCGAATGGCGGACATATGTGAACCCAGCCTTATACGATGACACCCTATAAAAGAGCATGTGACTATAGCATCACCCTCATCCATAGAAACTGCACACAAGAAACTAGTGCAGGCTCAGCGGAGGTGACTGACTGATGTTCAATAGTCACATACTCCTCCATAGGGTGTTATGTAGTGGATGTAAGAGATATTCAACTGGGACATCAGAAAGGGGGATCAAAGGGGAAGGCAGATAATTGTGGACATTAAAAAAAGGTATCTATCTTAACCATAACTTCATGTTCATTTGTGCCCACCAATTTAAGACCAAAATTAAGTAGAGATTGAACCAGTGCTAATATTTATGTATTTATTTATTTTTCAAATTTAAGAATTATAGTTATATGAACATTTCAAATTGTAAGGTCATTAAGAAACAAAAAAATATATACTTTTAAATATGTGACATTTCAAATTTTTTATCATTACATGTAAGTTTCATATGTGACATTACATATTAAAATGTGTAATTTTTGGCTTAGACTTTTCATGTTCCTGCATTTGTTTAAAAAAATGTCCAATCATATAGAAATCCTTTGATATTTTTATATATTAAGGATTTAGTTGTCAAACACTCTGTAAATGTCCAAGCAGCCTAATAATATATGATGAATATATTTAAACCAGACTTTAAGTCAGAATTAAGTCTGTTCAAACCTAAAGAAATGTACTTAAACTTTTTATTTAGTTATATTTTAAAATGTTCATCTGTAATAATAAAATGTAGGGTCTTTGTAGAAAATTTTCTGTAGGTTAGTGTTCTCCCATAAAATGTTATTGTAAATTCCATTGCAATATTTAATTAGTATCTAATTATTATCTAATTAATTAATATCTAATTAGTATCTAATGTTAAAAAATTATTAGCTAATGCATTTTCTATATAGTAAAATAAACAATTATAACCCACAGAGATTAAGGAGTATGGCATCAACCCTTACCTTTGCCGGCCGTATACTAAATAGAGGCGTATAGCACATTGCTGTTAACTGTACTTCTGCTGTACTCTCTATATTTTAATGACAGGAGTTCCTGCTCTGAATGGGATTTCCCGCTCAAGAGCACAATGTGCACCAAATCTATACAGCTGCAGGTTCAGCATGGCTGAACAGGAGACATACAATACATGCCTTCTGCCTAGACAGCCGGGAAGGAGTTAAGTGGTGATGCTGTGTGTCACCATTTAACTCCTTTAGGGCCAGACACTAAGTAGTGATCTATATACTTATATGCTTATTGTTTCCCCCACTGGCTGGGCCAAGCGCTCCATGCCTAGCCCAGCAAGGGAGGGGCGAGGGGAACAATACACATTATTGATACTTCACTTCTTTGGGGGGATTTATACAGATCACTGCTTACTGTAGAGAAGCAGAACACCTTTCAAAATGATGAGTGTTCTGCTCCTCTATGGAAACTAACATTTACCCCTCTCTTGGCTTTGTCCTGGTATCTTCAGTTGCTCTGTAGCTTTTGGAGGTTACCTAGTGGTACCTAGAGGATGCAGTACAGAGGGGCAAGGACACAACCAGAAGTGGAAAGGGGTGAGTTTTAAGACTGTGTTTCCATATTTTACATGTTAAGTATGCGATGTAGGAACATAGTATTTCAGCAGTTTACATGCATTCTTTTCTGCTGTGCTCTTCCCTGTTTCTTCCCCGCTGCATTCCTGGTCTTTTGGCTGTATAGCCATGGGCCCAACTGCAGAGTATAAGGTGCACCAAATTTGGTGAACTTTCTGCCCTTGAGTGGGAAACAGGGACTTATGACATTAAAATGAAAGGAGTCTAGCCCCTGTACAGTTATCACTGCTGCTTAGTGTATGACTGGGAGACTTAAAGGGGTACTCTGTTGCTCAGCATTTGGATCAAACTGTTCCGAACGCTGGAGCCAGCACTGGGAGCTCTTGACGTCATATCCCCACCCCCTCAATGCAAGTCTATGGGAGCCATAGACTTGCATTGAGGGGGTGGGGCGTGTAGTCATGAGGGGGCAGTGCTATGATATTACAACCTCCTTTCACCGGCTCCAGCGTTCAGAACAGTTTGTTCCAAATGCTGAGTACCCCTTTAAATGGTGATGCTATGTGTCACCACTTAACTTCCTACACTCTGTTTGCTGTCTTTTCACCCGACCCATGTACTCTAAATGTAAAGGTTGCTCTAACAAAATATACAATGGCTTTAGCAGCATTTCCATGTGGGATTACATGAATGTCATACAGTATTTATTTTTATATTGTGTTTATTTCTGCAGCTAATTCAAAGTTCTCACTTAAAGCACTAAAGGCTTAGGCTATGTTCACACAACGGAATGTGCATACGGAAAATTTCCGTCCAGACGTTCCTCAAGCTGCTAGGAATGCACATGAATGCAATGAATGCTCATTGATGGCTATACATTCCGTGCACAATAAATGTAAATGTGTTAATTTTTTGTGCGGAAAATGGAATTTCCTTGCCGGAAATATCTGGTATGGAAATTCTGCCGTGTGCACAGTGCAGCAGAATCCAATGTGGAACATGGCACAGAAATTACATGTAAACATGGCCTCAGAGTCAATCAAATGACTGGAAATAAAATATGACCAATGACCACTTTCTGTACAAAGATCTGTTTTGTAGCAGTTCTGTTATATATTGAATATGCTTGTCTTTAGCAGAGTACAATACAGTACATACTATAAATAATGTATCTTTTGTGTTTGCTGGATCAGCTGGTCTTTTGTTTTCATACAAAAACAAGCTTTACTGAATTCCAGAATGATATCAAGAGGATTGTAGAATTTATTATGCAGCAAGTCTGCACAAAATCTTACTAACTACAAAAATCTAGTGAAAATGTAGTGATACTAAGGCAGCCAATATATTTTTATTGTGTGAAGGCAATACATAATTTACAGTGCTTATTATATATAAATACTAGCTAGAGTCTTTGTGGGGGAGGAAAAGTAACAAAGGAGAAAATGTTTGTCCTCATATCTGGTCCTCAAATCCTGACCCCAAATCCCCTCCCCATATCGCAACCTCATATCTTGACCTCATATCTCAACCTCATATCCCGTCCTCATATGCCATCCTTAGATCCCAACCTCATATTCTGTCCTTATATCCCATCCCCATATCCTGTCCTCATATCCCATCCCCATATCCTGTACCTATATCCCGACCTCATATCACGTCCTCATATCCTGTTCCCATATCCCATCCTCATATCCCGTCCCCATATCCCACCTCATATCCAGACCTCATATCCCTTCCCTGTATTCTGTCCCCATATCCCTTCCCCATGTCCCGTCCCCATAACCCGACCTCATATCCCATCCTCATATCCCGTCCCCATATCCTGTCCTCATATCTAATCCTCATTTCCAATCCTCATCACCTGTCCTCAGGTGGGGCTGAGTTGTGATGAAGATATTGTAAGATGAAAATTAATGGGGTGCGGCTTAAAGGGTGGGCATGTATTTTCAAGATGGGGCATGGAATGCGTGGAGGGCGTGGCTTGCCAGCCGGACTGATGTGTTCACCAGGATATTTAGAGCAGAACTTGTGGAGTAAGGTACCAAAAGTTCTATATACTTGCAAGGGGTAGGTTAGGGTTAATTTAACTATTATATATTTTTATTTGATATATAAGTAACATGTGACCAAGTGTTATCAAAACATCTCCATCTGTATGGATGTTATGCTAGAACATACATTTCCCATAGATTTGCATTGGACTTTAAACAAAAACCCCGACCGACGCAAATGAGGGTAGGTTAGGGTTAAATTAACTATCCTATATTTTTAGTGGACATATAAGTAACATGTGACCGAGTATTATCGAAATATCTTCAACTGTTTGGAAGTTATGCAGTAACATATTTTTCCCATAGACTTGTATGGGACTTTAAAGGGGTACTCCAGCCCTAAGACATCTTATCCCCTATCCAAAGGATCCGCAATCTCTCACCTGTGGGAGCTGCATGCAGCGCTGGAGGCTCCGAGTCTGAAGCTTCATGACCACGGGGTTGGAGTATCGTGATGTCACAACTCCACCCCCATGTGACATCACCCTCACCCCCTCAATCCAAGCCTATGGGAGGGGGCATGATGTCACGATACTCCGGCCCCGTGGTCGTGAGGCTTCAGACTCGGAGCTTTCAGCACTGCATGTAGCGCACACAGGTGGGTGCTGCATGAGAGATTGTGGGGATATCCAGTGGCGGGACCCCCACGATCAGACATCTTATCTCCTATCCTTTGGATAGGGGATAAGATGTCTTAGGGCCGGAGTACCTCTTAAGGGTGTGTTCACACGCTATTACTAGCAGTGGGTTTCCCGTTGTGGGAATCCTGCTGCGAGTTACGCTATCATTGATTTAAATGGGTCCACAGACAGTCCGCAATAGTGTCAGATAGTGTACCAAGTTTCATGTTAATATTTTCAGCTGTTTGGAAGTGATGCTGGAACACACATGCATACATTCACACATACCCACAAGGAGAAGAAGAAGGAGAGAGATTGCCAAGTTTAAGTCCAATATTCAGGACTGCTTGAGCTATTTTTATTCCTTTGAAGACTCCTAACTTGATGATCTTATGCTTATCTTTTCTGAGAGCAAGAAATACACAAACTGTGGGCAAAGATGTACAAGTGCCCCATAGTATTACTTCAGGACTTTACTGGGCTTCAGGCTAAGCCTATGTCCTTGGGGCTACCAAGCTATAACACTCCAAAAGACATGTATTCCACAGCTGAGCATTGCAGCTAAGAAAGACTTTTGGCATAAATTTTGGAAATACATCAAGAAAAGGAACTAGCAACACAACATAGGCAAGAGAAAAAATGCCAGTTCCACAAATCTTGTTGTACTTCAGTTTCTGGGTTACCCAAGCTATAGTAAAGCTGCGCCTTCCTCACGTTCTACCTAAGTGTCGAGCCTCCTTTCTGCATGAAGTGCAACTCAAACACCATCAGGGAAATTACTATGACCAACATCTAGTGTGCAGCCACTATGCCAGCCCATGTGGCACAGGACAACCCTATGGAAGCCCTCTTGCTCCTGTGATCAGAGTTGTAGTAACAAAGAGTGGTGTTGGATCACCGCTCCCAGCCATCCAATAGGTGTTTTTCCCCCATGGCAACATCTGTGCTCCACCTGGGCTGCTAAATTAATTCAAGCAGAATTTAAAGGTAAAAGCAGCAATAATAAGGACATTAGATCTTGGTCTTGCTCTGACTTAAGAAAAGGTTTTTCGACCCTTATGTGGATGTTTCTTCAGTGATGTTTGAGGTTTTTTTTTTGTATGCACTGTCTTAAGTTTGACTACTAAGTATTTCAGTGATTTTTTATTTTTTTTTGTTTAACCAGGCCTTGATTTAGTTAATGTGTTTTAAAAGAATGTTAGGCAAGTTTCACAATTTGTAAAATTGGTCAGCCTGGGTCCTTTAGCTTGAAGTGTTACCTGTTTTATGTGCATTGAGGGGCCTATACCTTCAGGGCAGATCGCTTCTTTCATTTTTCAGAGACCTTTCCAAAAATTAACGAATTAATATGATCGGTTGCTATAGGCAACTGGTTACATTTTCCTCTACCCATGTTTTGCTAAATCTCTCCCATTGTTTTGGCAACTTTTCTTATGTAGCCTTATCACACGCAACATCTTCTTATTTCCAGTAATGAAAAGGAACTACAATGTACATAACACATTGGAAACTTGGTGTTAAAGACTCCAGCACATATAAAATCCCTTGTACCTCCATATTGTTAATTATCGGGTGTGTCTTGTACCAAAACTGCCTCAAATGTAAATGGACTTATTTTCCTCTGAAAAAATGGAACAACAAGTTATCCACTGAATTTAAAAGATAATAGTTTTACCCATATTTTTTATGGTAACATAAAATATGAACAGTTTTGCAGAGTAATGCTTTTTATATAGTGTTTCCAACAATCCAACAATCATGTTTCACAGTACAATCTAGTTCAATTGCAAACCCCTAGAAATGCATTGTATATTTCCATATTTGGTAATTCATAATTCATAAGTTAGAAGACATTAAGTTTTCTTTCAAACAGTTTTTTTTCCATATAAAGTCTTAGCGACTCCGTCTCTAATCCAGCAAGGCTTTACAGTCTGAATGTAATTTGTCTTATGCGTCTTCCCCAGTGTGCCTTTTCTTTATGGCCATTTACATTCTGCACACATTCACTATTGCTCTCTCTAGACTTCCTAGTGTGTTCCTCTACTTATCTTAATATCAATAGCTGTCTCATTTCTCCTCATCTCCTTCTTTGAGTTACTACCCTCTATTGGTGGTGGCACGTGCAAGGCTGGCATAGAACTGAATATGGCTTTAGCTTAAAATATTCACTAAGAAAGAGATCTATTATTGACATAAGGGTTTGCAGAAGAAATACATAGCAAAAGAACTGTTTATTTCTGCTTTATGCAAACAAACATTTTGTAAACTGCTCTCCGGTTTTTATTTCGAGTGGCTTTGCACATTGACCTTTTTCTATTAGCATTATCTCCCTTGTATCCTGCTGTAGATAAGCAGCATCTCTGCTACATTACCTTCCCATCTACAGTATTTCAGCAATGATAGAACTGCAGTTTCTTACTTTTTGTCATTGCTATTGAAATAGCTACTAAAAAGTAAATTACCAGACAGCCACACAGTGTGAGGAATTTTTCACCCTGGAACACTGTCAAAATCAATGAATTGGAAAATTAGCAGTTTTCTTTCTTTTTCCATATTATTTTGTAAGGAGAGAAGTTAAAATAAGTATAAGACAGAACCACTCAGTGTAATGGCATTCAATACATTATTAAAATGTACATGTTGGGCAAATTTGTAGCTTTACCTACAGAGCAGAACCAAGCACCCTTCAGTATACAAAAAAAGAGAATAAATACCTGTTTCCATACTAAAGTCTGTGGATATAAAGAGATGAACAACGCAGTAATGAACACCGTCTTTTTGCTCGCTTCATTTTTAATTTTGGTAAATGGTGAATAGGCAGGTTTTGTAGGGCATTCCTAGCATGCAGTTTATAGCTCCTATAATATCAAATATTATAGGGAATACAAACTGTTTGCATTGTACTTTAGGTTCATAAATGCCCATGCCCACCGCCAAGAGTGCTTACAATGGGCATGTTACCATCAGAGCTGGGTCATGAAGCAATGGAAGAAGGTGAGTTATTTGATCAATTATTATAATTTTTTTACATCTTTTAGACATAGTCAATAAAGTATTTTGTGCCAAAAACTTTCTTACATGACTGGTGCAGCATTTATTATTTGTCTTTGGCTCACCTGAAAGAAGGAGTCGAGGCGTTTTGCAAAAAAAAAAAAAAAAAAAAAGGGACCTGGCTGTGGTGCTGTGGTGAAAAGGGAGCATGTCGTAATGTGACCAAATTTGGATGCACAATTCTGGTGTAAAGTAATCCAAGTTGATTTAAGCTTAGTCTGGGCAGTCATCAGCTGTGACAGCGTTATCACACAGCCTGAGCAACTGCACATTTAAAGACTGTTTTACTATAGGTTTACAATATTTAGGAATAAGACAGTTTTAGGCAGCTCTCCATTTATTCTCTATGGGGCCTTTGAACATTGCCAGGTGAAGATGAATGGCAATGCTGTGTTTTCACAGCAATAGTTGCAATGAAGGTTCACTGAGTAGTGAGGTATACAATACAGTATCAGTATGTACTAGAGCAAAGATCCTAGCATTAAACAGCATGGGAAGTCCCTGCTCCTGTACATAGCTTCTAAGGCATACCTCTGGACAGATTTAGCTGCTGCTTGTATCTTTACTGTCTTTATACTCCAATATAAATAACCAGAAAGAGTCTGTGTAATATGCTTGCTGAGGGGTTCCCTTCCTCTTACTCTCTTTTTTTTTTAATTCCTTTATTTTTAAGATTTATGTAATCCATATACATTCAATTCCAACACATATAAAAATACCCATTCTCTGTCCCCTCCACCCCCCCTCCCTGTGTGCAGAAGCAAGAAAAACTAAACAAAAAAACAAAACATGTAACATTCTTGTCAATAGCAACATTGCTTGTCTCATGTACCAAAATAACGTTTCCACTTGCCCCATGTCTTATCAAATTCTCTTTGTTTCTTCCTTGACTTCCCTATTATGAATCCTTCATATAGTTTAATCCTCTCCACCAGACCTAACCACTGTTCAAAATTAGGAGGGTTAGTGTCAAACCATCTCTGTATTATCAAGTATTTAGCAAGCACCACTAATTTCAGCAAAATACCTTTCAAATTCCCAAATTCATTCATGTCTCCCAAAATAGCCGATCTAATATCCAAATTTATAGTTTTGTTTAAAAAAATTCCCAGGCATTCCTCTATATTCGGCCAAAAACCCCTCACCTCCCTACAGCTCCATAGCAAATGTATAAAATTTGCTTTATCCTCCAAAACACTTAGGACAAATAGAATCTTGCCTACAACCAATTGATTCAAAAAATATAGGGGAATAATATAGTCTATAAACAATCCTTAACTGTAAATACTGGAACTTTTTATTCAAGGATCCTAGCACATTATTAAATTTTTTTCCCAGGTAGAACCTTCCAGGGGACCTATCTCTCTCTCCCATCTGATTTTAATTTGATCTTGAAATGTAATTGAAGTTTCATGAATTAAACCTTTATAGATATTCCTCAGGGACTTCTTTGTGCTCTTTGGTTGCATGATATAAGTGAAGAGCTTATGTCTGCCTATAAAAAATGTATCTCTATCCCTTGTGTATCTATCTGCTTCCTTTAATTGTACATTCCTTTCTCTCTCCAATTTTAAATTCTGTTCTCAATGATTCAAATGGTCTCATATGTACAAATTCAAAACCCCCTTGTGCCCAAAATTGCTTTACCAAGTCTCTATTAAATTCGATAAATTTGTAATTCCCCCAAATCCTCCTGCACCCAAAACTGTGTATTATTCCACAAATGTGTTTGATTTCATTCTAAACTTTATAACATATAAAAAAAAAAAGAAAAACATTTAAATGAGTGCTCCATCGGTTTTGATTCTAAAATTTCCAAAATATTCTCAGTCCCTTGAATAAAAGTTTCTCATGAATTCCAGGATACTATTGTTACTACCTTGCTTTATATCCTGTACTTTTGCAGCTAAGAGGTAGAACTTAAAATTTGGTAATGCCCACTTTACTAACTTTTTTTTCATCTTTTTTTTTGTAATGTTATAGCCCCCATAGTGGGCTATAACACTGCACACACTGATCTTTTACATTGATCATTGTTATCCCATAGGATAACATTGATCAATGATTCTGCCGCTTGACTGCTCATGCCTGAATCTCAGGCATTGAGCAGTCATTTGGCGATCGGACACATAGGAGGAAGGTAGGGGCCCTCCTTGTCTGTTCCAGCTGTTCGGGATGCCGCAATTTTGCTGCAGCGGTCCTGAACAGCTGACTGAGCTAGCCGGGAGTAGTTTACTTTCACTTAAGATGTGGTGATCAACTTTGAATGTCGTGTCTAAAGGGTAAAAAGTGCGTGCATAGGCAGGCAAGAGAAAGTTTGTTTTCTTTTTTTTTTTTTTGCAGCCCGGACCGGATAAAATAAGAAAAGTGTGTGCCAGACTACTCCTTTAAACATGTTATCCCCATAGTTGATACCTTTGTCCATTCCGCTACTGGTAATAAAAAGGATTTCTCCTAATGTACCTTCATTGCAGAAATTTCTCCAAATTCATTAACAATTTTCATAACTATTGGTATCATATCATTTGGGTTATCTAAAAATAGTTTCATATCATCGGCGTATAGAAGTATTTTATTATTCTCTCCTTTAAAACCAAAGTCGTTTATATTTGCTGACCTAATTGGTTCCGCCAATGGTTCTACAAATAATACAAAAAGGAGCGGGGAAAGGGGGCAACCTTGTCTTGTTCCTCTAGAAAAGGGGAAGAGGTCTGTCAATCTTCTATTTATTATAATACTGGCAATTGGATCATTATATAACAATTTCACCCATTTGATAAACCCTTCACCAAACCCAAACCGGTGCAAAGTTCACCATAGGAAATCGCATTCCACCCTGTCAAAGGCTTTCATTGCATCCAATGACAGGTAGGAACGGGAAGGAGGTTTCAGATAAAGAATAGAGAGCTGTTTTCAATTCCTCCAAATTAATGGGTCTATCCAGATGTTCCCTTAACAATTCCGGGAGTTTTGGTAATTTTATCCGCCCCATAAATAATTCCAACTTATTTTCCGAAAATTTAATTTCAGATTTATATAAATTAGAGACAAATTCATCAACCTTCTGCCATATTTCTTGAGGTTGGGTTACGATACTTCCAATATCCATACTACCCCTTTGTACTTTAAGTAACTTAGCCAACAAACTTCCCTGTTTACCCCCTTCAATGAACTGTTCCTGTCCCCGAAAGAAGGCTTTATGTTGAGTCTTCTCCTGCAAAAATTTTGTAAAACTATTTTGTGATTTTTTTCAAGTGGTCATAATGTTTTTGTACAGGATTTCTTGCAAACTCCTTCTTACTATCTAACACTATTTGTACCGATGCTGATGTATAGGTTATATCTAAAAATTCCTCAAGTTGAGTTTCAATTAAATTTTTTCTATCAATAATACCTAACCATTAGGGATTTAGCCTGAAGTTCTGCAACCTTCCCAGCAAATCCCCTTTAATCAAAATTTCTGTTACTACTAATCCAGGATCTGATTTTGATTTTTATGACATATCTTTAACAATTGGAAGACCACTATCATTACAAAACCCGAAATCTATACGAGAGGCTGACTGATGGGAGGTTGAATAACATGAAAACACATCTATTGCAGGGTATAACTGCCTCCAAATGTCTTTCCATCCTAGTTCTCCCATTAATTTAGCCAAATGAGTTTGGGATGACTTCTACCTTACAACCCCCAACACTCCTCCTATCTCTATCCTTATCCATTTTTAAATTACCCCAAATAAACATCAGAATATCCTCTTTTCCCTTTAAGAATTTTAAGAAGGAATTCAATGGCCCTACCTGAAATGGTGGGGGAATGTAGAGGAATGCCAACATCATAATTTGTACCATTTATCAATTATTTCAATTGGAAGAGTCATATGAAAGTACAAAGACACCCCTGAGGAGAACTTAGAGAATTTTAAGTGTAAAACTATTTTTGCCCACTTCCTATTCAGTGATTGTTCTGTTTCAGTAGTTACATGCATTTCAACTAGGTCCATCACTGCAGGAAGACATTTTTCTATGCGGTCAAAGACTGCCTGTCTCTTACGTGTCTCTGCCATCCCACGGACATTCCATAGAATTATTTTAAGTGCCATTTATCCTATAACGAGAGAGAAAATAAAAACACAAACCCCCCTGTCCTCTACACAATATGTCATCCGGTGTAGTATCCTACTAATGACATTTTTCTTTTTTTTCTGTAATTTTTTATTTAATTAAATAATCAATTAACAAATTATCAGGTACCTGATAGCATTTTTTTAAACATTATATTGTAAATTGACTACATTCTAATCTTTTGGCACCAGAGTATTTTTCATTGCATTACCTGCTAACTCACTTTGCATATCTTCAGTAATATTTATCACATCATCAATCTACACTAGCAATTTTTTGTCTTGGTCTTGTATGTGTTACCTAATTTGCATATGTCTTTACCCAGTGCCAGTACTTTGCAAATATGAGTGTTAATTTTAAATCTACAAGGACATTAAACTCTTCTGCATAAGCCAAATAAAACAAAATAAATTCACCCGACTCTACAGAAACGTTCCCTCTCAGAGTTCCAGGTAAAAGTTCATTTTTTATTTTACACTTTTTAAGTCCCCATAGGGGAATATTATATGCAATAATTAGATTGCATTAGCTGTGTGTATGCTTATTTAAAGCATGTATGTTAGAAGTGTTTCTTTAATTCTACCATTGCTTTGAGTGCAAGGATTGGAGTGTGAAGATATGTTCACACAGGGAGAGTTTCTAAATGGATCTGCACATGTATTTTTGCTTTTGTGTGCAGTGAACATTAGTACCCAAATCTAAAGTCTCACTGACTAATGGACTTTCATGAGCAAATTCTGTCAAGAGAATAAACATGTTACATTTCTGCAAGATCCAATTTTTTGTCGGAAGTTCTACTGCAGAACTTCCTATGTGTGAACCGAGCAGCAGCCTTCCATTGGCACGTCTATTTTCTTACTTGCTAAAAACAAGCTATAAAAACATACAATGGTCAATATCTACCATTAAAATCAGTGGTATATGGTTTGTGATCAAACTGTACGTATTCTGCTTCAAAATATGCAGTACATGAAAAAAAGTCATGTGAATCTGGCCTCACATGGTTATTAACTGTTAATGTCTCATTTATACATGAAATTGTTAATAGCTTCCCATGCATGTAGGTTTCAGTTTAGACAAAGGTGTAACTTGTAGCTTCTGGGCCCCAATGCAAAATCTACAGCGGGGTCCCATGTGCCATTTATAGTATTGATATCTTATGGGGCAGATGTGCCATGAGGCCACCTTATGCACCAGGGCCCAGGGGTGACTGCTACCTCTGCACTCCCTATAGTTACGTCTCTGAATATAGATATATAGCAATCATGTCGGTAAAGATTGGCATGATGTACATTGCAGTGTTCTATTTTGTTTTCACCACAAAAAGACATCTTTTCTTACAGAGTTTGATTCAATATTATATTTGGTTTTCTGATTTTTTTTCACTATTAGAAGAACTAAAGCTGTACTTTTTTTTACGGGTGCAGTAATTTCAAAGAAAATTTTTCAAAAGCAGAGAGGTTAGCTAATGTGTAAATCTAGTATGCTTCATGGAAACAGTAATGATTTCTGTTAACTTTCCAAAAGTCTTTACACAATATACAATTCCTAGATAAATATATCAGAGGATTTAATTTACTTTGAAGTATTGCAAGCAGTGAAACAAACCTTAGGAAAAGGCCATGTGTCATGTCTAAAAAAAACCTGTCAAAGAACCTTTTTTTAAAACATAATTTCATAACCGTCATTTATTTATTTTTTCATAAATAATGTATTTGGAATCTGCATTAGGGAAATCATGAATCAATTAAAGAAATACTAGCTTGATACTAAAATCTTACAACAACATGAAAGTCAGGGGAGGCTTTGTTATCTAATAATACTATTTTCTGATCTGGAGTAGAAACAACATAATATAAATTAACTAAAGTAATCTTAAATATGCAATTTATTAAAGTAAATCTTTATCTTACCATTTTTAGGTGCAAAATTGTGTGCAAATTTTTTTTTATGCACCTTTAAAGTAGTCTGAGCTCTCTTATATTCTCATACAAAGCTCTATAGGGGGAATTTATCGTTGTCTTTAGAGCTGTTTTTGTGCATAGATTTGTCTCATATTTGGTGCAGCGCTACGTCTCAGGTAGGGATGAGACAAATTTATTCAGACAAATCCGAATTTGTTACGAATTTCAGGATAAATTTGCTTTGTTACGAATCCACGAATCACACAAATCGCTTCATTAAACTCCATTTAGTGCGGTCTAGGCTCCAGGCCATCTAAGATGGCAGTTCCCCATGTCAGGACATGGGGCAAGGAATGCTGGGATGGCGGGAACAAGGGTAGGCGGGATGACATGAATCACATGCAGCATGCAGCCTATCAGCAGCCAGCCACCCCTGTCACAGCCCTATATAATCGTCAGCTATCTTGCGGCCAGTCACTTCCGCATTCTATTGTATAGAGAGAGGGACAAAGAGCAGTGTGTGTTGCACAGAAAAGCATTTTTACAGCAGCATTTCACCTCAAGCCCAAATCCAGCCTAGAAGCACTTATAGAGAAAGGAGAGAGATTGAGAGAGAAAGTGCAATTTTGGGTGTATTACAGCAGCGAGTCACCTCAAGCCCAAATCCAGCCTAGGAGCACTGATAGGGAAGGGAGGGAGATTGAGAGAAAGTGCAATTTTGGGTGTAGTACACAGCTACTGTGTGCTGCAGTAGTGGTGTGTATAACAACTGAAAAGCTGTTAATAGCCAGCCAGTTAGGGTGAGCAGAGCACTAAAAGCCATAATCACCTGCTATTAGTGCCTAACACAGGTTGCGTAGTGGAGCGTATTGTCCTCTATTAAGTGTAACCTGTGCGTACATAGGTGGTGTACCATTTTGTTTCTGTTAAAGTCTTAAGGGCTTAGTTACTGTGAAAGACCAGCCAAAAGTAAAACCTGCTGCTGTTCTAGACAAATACTGTTTCAAGCGTAGTGGAGCGTATTGTACTACTCGCATAAGTGATTGCCACATACATACATCTACGTGGTGTACCATTTTGTTCCTGTTAAAGCCTTAAGGGCCTAGTTACTGTGAAAGGCCAGTCAAAAGTACACATCTGCTTCTGATATTCACAACACTGTTTAAATCGTAGAGGAACGTATTGCACTCTCCTCATAAGTGCATGCCATGTACGTACATCTACGTGGTGTACTATTTTGTTCCTGTTAAAATCTTAAGGGCCTAGTTACTGTGAAAGGCCAGCCAAAAGTAAAACCTGCTGCTGTTCTAGACAAATACAGTTTTAAGTGTAGTGGAGCGTATAGTACTCCCCACATATATGCACTAAGTATGTCAGGCAGAGAAGTGCCAGGACATGCACAGAGGAGTGGCAGAGGCCTAAATTCATCAGGCGCAGGCAGAGGTCGCAGCATACAAGGGGCGAGTGGCAGCAGGAGTCGCAGCAAGAGGCCTGAGCTCCTGGTATCAGCTAGTGGTCGTGTCTCGACCAGCAACCTATCTGCTGTCATTCACTGGATAACTCGGTCATCCTCTTCATCATAAGTGACATCTGCACCCCCAGTCAACAGTCGGTTGGTCCCTCAGACACAACCATCAGTTGGCATGACAAAATTCCATCGGCAGAATATGTTGCTACCCATTAAAATCAATGGGAAGTAACTTCAACCGCTTATGGAATTTCCGCAGAGGGAAATCCACTGTGGAATAGTTACCTGTGAATGTATCCCAAGGCCAGGTTCACACTAGAAATATTTCCTGGTAGAGATTTTGTCTGCTGTGGGCACTGACTGAATCAACACTAGGACTGCTCAGATATACTGTGTCTCCATAGACACCAATTTATAACTGGGCAGATTCTGCAGAATGAATGAAGAGTGATAGGTATGTACTCTGGAAGGGAAGCACAACTGTAGATTAATACTAACAGTGCTGTGAAATTGAATGTCCTGTTATACAAATGTGTTATGATTTAGTTATTATTTATATTTTGTGAAAATAAAAACAAAACTAAATTGGAGGAATCTTTCTTTAAAAAAGATAAATTAAAGGGCTACTCTATGGTTCAGGAAACATTTTAACAGACCACTTGAAATAATAATGGTCTAGAGAAAATGGTTCCAGTAAATCATCTGTATGCATGAGATGCATTGTAAACACAGTGTTTAAGGATTTTCTGGACCATAGGGAAAAATTATCATGCAAATCCATGTAATTACTTTCCCTTCTGCTAAGCAATATTGAAGTTCCTTTTTAATCAGCATTAACAAATACAATATAATTTTTTTTCTAAAGTTACTAATCCTTATCCTCATTGCTCTGCTTTTACATATATGCGGTAGATCGAAACACGGGCTCTTAATATTGGATAGATAGAGAGATAGATAGATGACAGATAGATGTATAACAGATAAATAGATAAAGTAATCCAGAAGAGAAGCACTTCCAACCAGATAATAACGATAAAAGTGCAGAAAGAATACAAGCCTTGGTTGGAGGTCTCAAAATTCAATATCCAAAGAAGCATCAGCAGACATGCATTGGACAAAGCAAAAGGGCATTTATTCTATTTTCAGCAGTGTACAGAGAGATGTAGATAGATAGATAGAACTGCACCACTTCACGCAAACATTGCCCACTTAGTTGCACACACAGCTGATGTAATGTGCAATGTCCTGTGACTAGACCACCTGGCAACCAGTCCTCAGAACGCATGTTCACTAATGTGCCAAATATTGTATATATCTCATTCTCCAATAACTTTGTTTACTCGCTTCAACCTGTCTCCAAGACTCTCTCTTTTACAGTTACACAGGATCAACAGCATACACCAGGCCTTACCATGGCTGGTTTGTGGTATATAAATTGGCATACAATTTTTTGTCACAGTCTCTCTCTACCCACCAGCAAAGGTCTCAGTGTCTGGTTAAGGCATAGTATTCTGAATGCTTTTACATCAAGTCTCTGTACTTGCCATGGTCCTCACTGTGAACACACTTACTCGATTGGCACTATACACACTCTATTATCGATGTACTTCAAACCCCACCACCATGTTAAGATACAATGTCACTGCACCATAATACTTACTGTATCAGCTTACTGTAACCCTATTCTGTTCACTTCTAAGCTGCAGTAGCATGATATGACCACTAGACAATGAACAGAGTCAGGGCTTCCAACTCTGTTGATTGTGTAAGTCCACAGCTCTGTCAAATAGCTGATCATGAGGGTGCTAGGTTTTAGTGCCCAATACAATCTGCTGTTGATGGACACCAGCCACTAAATTTACAAAAAAAAAAAAAAACTTTGAATTTGAAGCCTGGGGAATAAAAACGTGGTGAAGGCTGTTAAAAGGTGGATTATAAAATGTCTCTTTAGGCTCTAGTCACACCATTTTTGGTGAACCAATTCACTATAGGCATAGGAAGACTTCCCCAGCAAAAAACCAAACCTAGCTAATAGATGTGATGTGAATAAGCCTTAACATTTGCATGGAATCAAATTTACTGCAACATTCAAGAGATTATCATGTCTATATTGCACATATCTATAAGGAAGATATAAGATGAATGATGTTGTGCACAAGTGTAATGAAAGTTATGTGACAGTTATAGAAGCTGAGCTGCGCGTGCCGCCCTACAATTCCCTGGCGACA
The DNA here is from genome assembly GCF_029499605.1 of Hyla sarda. Lineage (NCBI taxonomy): Eukaryota > Metazoa > Chordata > Amphibia > Anura > Hylidae > Hyla > Hyla sarda. Next base: position 196,608,658 of record NC_079193.1, on the reverse strand, counting down.
TACTTCAAAGGAAAACAAGATCAAACATGTTGGATTTCAACATGCTCAATCCTTTGTTCCCCCTGCAGATAAACAATGCCAGAGGTGTCTGGCAGTGGCTTATTAGCTCCTTCTATTGAAATAAACATGAACTCTTGGCCAAGCCAAACGTACATGTTAATGGAGTCAAAATAAACAGCTGTCAGCCATAAGAGAATTTGGCAAAACTCTATCTAAATGATATCATTGGCCTTATTCTCCTCCTATAAGTCTGACGCATTGTTTTGTTTTTTCAAAAAAGATAATAGTACTAAGCATCTGCCGCTCACATGGATATAATATATGGAGCCATAAATGTATAGAACTATTAATATTTCGTATTTCATACCCATATCTGCTAAAATAACCTAAATGGTTGGTTGGAATAAAAATAATGTAAACAGAGAATATTATATATATATCAGCCATATGTTCTGTTTACATCGGTATGGAAGATGAAATTGGAAACATCCGTGTCTGCGTTTCAATGAATGTTTTATTATGTAGCTAGAAGGAAGATGCACTTTGGTTTAAAATAATAAAATAAAGACTGGATGAAAACTCGTGGTCATCAGAAGTCCCGGAGAATTATTATGAAAAGAGGTACAACAATATGTGTTTCTTCTACAGAGCAAGTGATTCTATTTAGTGCATTTATCTCTTTTAATGTCTTAAAATAAAATGCTAGTCCTCCTAGCACTATTATCATTTCTGCTTTATCTTTTCTGCTTCCACAAGTTTCTGCATAGATTGAAGGTTATGTCAACACAAAAAGGCTTTGTTTAGGTTAGGGGACCAAATAGAAAAACATTAATACAGTTTATCAGATAATGAATATATTAGGTTTCTAGGACTACGTGAATGCCTTCATTAGGCCGGCCTCAGTTACTTCCAACAAATGATATCATTCTTTCTTGGCACTGTTAACATTTGTAAGAGTCTTGCACAGATACAAACATTTTTGCAATTGCATAGTTTTTTCTCAGAGTTATACTTTTAAGAGCCATAATTCTTTTATTTTTCCATTTGTAGACCCATAGAAGAGCTTATTTTTGCAAGACCAATTGTATTTTGTTATGACATCCTTTATATTTTCATAAAATATGCTGCATAACTGGAAAAAAAATATTTGTGAGGTAAAATTGGAAACAAAAATGTAGCAAATTTGTGTGGAGGGGCTTCTTTTTTATGCTGTTCAATGTGCAGTTAAACTGAAATGTTTTCTACATTTTTTAGGTCGGTATGATTACAATGATACCCAACTGGTATCGTTTCCATTATGTTTTACTACGAAAAAAAAATCTAAAATTACATAACTTATTTACTTGTGTGTCTACAAATGTGTGTGGGGGCTCATCTGTAGTTTTTATCATTAATAATTAATACATTTTTGGCATTGATCAGACTTTTTGATTACTTTTTGTTCAATTTTTTTTCAGGAATGTGATAACAAAACACTATTCTGGTATTATTCTGTAGTATTTTTTTATGGGAAAAAAGTGGAAGGGGTGATTAAAACTTTTGGTATGGAAGGAGATAATTTATATTTGTAAAAACTTGGATTTTGATTTTTGTTACACTTATTTAGCCCCCTAGGGGACTTGTATAAGTTTTTTTTTTTTATCACAGCAACAAAAAACTATCAAATTAAAAGTTCCTCTCTAGTAAATTACAGCAGCTGAAAATAACCTTTTTCTAAAACATATATACTTTAATGGTATGCTTTAAAATGAGTGTAACTAAAGCAAAATAAACTATAATTTGTGACCTAAAAGTGAAAAAATCATATCAAATAATGAGACAAAGGTCCTATTGTTAGATAGACAGCACCCTAGGAGAGAGATAATGTACCTTTTACCACAATTGTCAGTCACTGCGGTTATATCAGTGGTACAATTAATAATGCATTCTCATATATACTCCATGGTGCTACTCATAATCTAGGACCTCTCCCCACACCACGTGAGAAAGGTGATAAGGTAAAATATTACAATTTGGTATCCGTTCAGACGCGTTTCCCCCCAACTTGTGGGGTTTCTAAAGGAACTAATAGGATACAATCATCAGTCATAAAAATAACTTGTCTCTGGTGCTTTTAGATTGTCTCTGATGCAGTAGGTGCCAAATTGTAACATTTTACCTTATCACCTTTCTCACATAGTGTGGGGAGAGGTCCTAGATTATGAGTAGCACCATGGAGTATATATGAGAATGCATTATTAATTGTACCACTGATATAACCGCAGTGACTGACAATTGTGGTAAAAGGTACATTATCTCTCTCCTAGGGTGCTGTCTATCTAACAATAGGACCTTTGTCTCGTTATTTGATATGATTTTTTCACTTTTAGGTCACAAATTATAGTTTATTTTGCTTTAGTTATACTCATTTTAAAGCATACCATTAAAGTATATATGTTTTAGAAAAAGGTTATTTTCAGCTGCTGTGACTTGTATAAGTAACCAGACCTATACAGATATATGCAAAATATATGTCCTTCATTGATCCATCAGACCTATGCTCTATTGAGCCTGCCACAGTACAAGCTCACTGTCTTTGGCCTCTTATAACACCCATCTTACATAAAGCGGTAGTCCCTTACATATTGATTTTATTTTTGTTATTATAGATCACATTTTTTTTTATGAACTGTGCACTGTAGTTATGATGTAATGGCTGATGTCAGCCCTTACAGCTTAACACATTACATAATGTGACAAGGTGTGCCTCTATACAGGTTAATATGGCCAAGATGTCTTTCTAAAGAATTTAAGTTAGTATTTTTTAATATAATGAACAGGCTATGCAGATACAGGTTCACCCATTGCGGACATTGGGTGTACAAGTTTAAAGCAAGCGCAAGAAGAATGGGGGAAATTTGCATCAAATAAGTAAGTCTTGGTAGGATCAGAGACATGACCATGTCCTTTCTGCCAAACCAGGAGAGGTAGGGAGTATCCATTTTTTCCCCTTTGTTTTCCTTAAAAATGTTCCTTCAAATGTTGGTGGAAAAGGTAGTTCAGAGAATATAATCCTGTAGTTGAGAGCTAATCTTAAAGGGGTGCACCGGTGCTTACACATCTTATCCCCTATCCAAAGGATAGGGGATAAGATGCCTGATCGCGGGAGTCCCGCCGCTGGGGACCCCCTGGATCTTGCACACGGCACCCCGTTTGTTATCAGTCCCCGGAGCGTGTTCGCTCCGAGACTGATTACCGGCGACTACAGGGCGGGCGGCGTGTGAAGTCACGCTCCCGTGTGATGTCATGCTCTGCCCCTCAATGCAAGCCTACGAGAGGGGGCGTGACAGCTATCACGCCCCCTCCCGTAGGCTTGCCTTGAGGGGCGGAGCGTGACATCACACGGGGGCGGGGGCATGACGTCACACGCCGCCCGTCCTGTAATAGCCGGTAATCAATCTTGGAGCGAACACGCTCTGGACTTTTTTATATCAACTGGCTTCAGAAAGTTAAACAGATTTGTAAATTACTTTTATTAAAAAATCTTAATCCTTCCAATAATTACCAGCTGCTGAAATTGAGTTGTTCTTTTCTGTCTGGCAACAGTGCTCTCTGCTGACATCCCTGCTTGTCTCGGGAACTGCACAGAGTAGAAGAGGTTTGCTATGGGGATTTTCTTCTACTCTGGACAGTTCCCTTGACAGGTGTCATCAGAGAGCAGTTAGACAGAAAAGAAAAACTCAACTTCATCAGCTCATAAGTACTGAAATGATTAAGATTTTCTTAAAAGATGTAATTTACAAATCTGTTTAACTTTCTGGAGCCAGTTGATATATATATATATATATATATATATATATATATATATATATATATATATATATATAGTAGGTGGAGATACCTGTGAGATGCTCCTAAGCATAGCAGTATGGCGCTTGCAACGTGGGACGCCGTTCTCAGCGTCTCCCATTGCGAGCAACCAAGTTTCGGTCAGGTGAACATGTCACATGACCGCCGGCGATCACATGATGATGTAGTCATGGAACGCACAGACGCCTGAACTTGCACCCGTGAGAAGCATATAAATCAGATGGAGGATGGTCTAGAGTGTGAACAGCGCCCGAAAGTTGGCACACAACCAATCCCAATGTATAAAATAATAAAGGATATTGAACAACTAATGAAAATTGGAAAAAATGAAATAAAAATGAAATCAAATCGGGTAAAATCATACAAATAGAGTTAAATAAAAAGTACATATAAATAAATAGAAAAAAAATTATAAAAAAAATGATGATAAAAATAAAAAATGATATTAAATAAATAAAATTTAATAAATAAATAAATGAAATGAAAAGGTACTAATACAATAAACAGATATAATTATTTATTTTTTAATGTTTTCTCCTCTAGGCTAGGGAAAAGAGGATTAAGGCCATCTACCAAAGTCCCTCCCTGGTTTGTAGGGCGACCCCGGATGTACCCAGAAACCCGGTCGTCACCCGAGGACGCCAAAGGTTCATCCAACGAACACGAGGTTCTGTTAGGAATCCCCGGTTCGCCGGAGTTCCCACTACAGCCAAATTGGGAGTGTGCTAACATTTAAGTAGCACCATAGACTCATGCATATATATTTATATTTAGGCCAACATACAGATGTCGAGATGATAAAAGTAAATGAAAATTAAAAAATAATAATAAACATAACAAATAATGATTGTGTAAAAAAATATAATAAAATAATAATAAAATAAAAAACTAAAGTAAAAAGATAAACAAAAAAGGAATTATATTGAGAATTGAAGCCAGTAAAGCATATAGTTAGTATATCGGGATTTATTTAGTACCCACTCAGGGTCTTGTTTCTCACTGTTGACCATATCTCCATCTAAATATACATCCATATACTTGTAAGAACATGAGATTATTAAATAAAAAATATATGAGCAGTCGCACAGGTGTCTTCCACTTTGGAGTTCTGTAAACTGAAACAAAAAAATAGAGAAAAAAAGGGAAAAAATTAATAAATATACCAATAGTTGCAATATATAACAATAATCATATCCATAATCATGATAATACAGGTCTAAATTGTGTCAAAAAAGTCCTAGCTGAAGTTGTATAAAATTATCAACAGATGTAATTGTTGGAAATTGTCAAGAGGTATGTATAGAGTAGAGGAAATATGCTCACCACTCATATTATATTATATTAAAGTCGACATTAAGACCGGTTGGGCGAAGTGTATTCAACTGATGAATCCACCAAAATTCCCTCTGTTTTAACCTTGCCAACCTATCACCACACCTATTGGGCTTGGGAACAGATTCTAGTGCCATTAATTTTAAATCCTTGTCAGTATGACCTACTTCAGTATAGTGCTTTGAAACAGGAAGATCCATCCTGCGCTTACGGATGCTGCATCTATGATTGTTGATGTGCACCTTGAGACTGCACGTGGTTTGACCCACATAAAGCAGTCCACATGGGCATACCAACACATAGACCACCCAACCGGAGTCGCAAGTCAGGAACTGTCTCAACTGATATTTTTTATGTGTTGTGGGATGAGTAAACGTGTTTCCCTTCAACATTGAGGGGCAATTGATGCACGTAAGGCAAGGAAAGGATCCTTTTCTTTGGGATCCTAGGAAAGTTTGGTGACTGATTCTCTGTGAAGGAACTTCTGTTTTTACTAGTTTGTCTCTTAGATTATATGATCCTCTATAAGACATCAGAGGGTTCACTCTGAACTCACTGATGTTTTTAAAGCTGTCTCGCATAATAGGCCAATGTTTGTTCAGAATATTGGAAATATGATTACTATGTGCAGAGTAAGTAGAAATGAAAGGAATCCTAGTATGTTTAGCTCTAGTCTTGGGTTGTAAAATAGATTGTCTATCTAGCGCTAGTACCTCCTCTTTATGTGCATTAATGATATCGTCAGGATAACCCCTTTGTTGGAAATTTCTTGACATAACATTTAGTGTCTCCATTAACTTGGAACTGTCATCCACGATCCTCCTTGCCCTCAGCATCTGGCTGTAGGGCAAGAAGTTAACCATTTTACGCGGATGACAGCTCCGGAAATGGAGCAGGGTATTTTTATCTGTAGGTTTAGAGTATTGTGTAGTATTTAGATACATCAAGAAAGCTCACTTCCTGTTTGGAATAGGTCAAGGTGAATTTGATGTTGTCCTCCATATTGTTTAAGAACTCATGAAAAGTGTGCAGCTCTTCCTCGGAGCCACTCCAAAGGAGGAAGACATCGTCGATGTATCGCCACCACCCCAGACAATGTCTGAAGTGGTGGGACACATAGACGACGTCTTCCTCCAATGAACCAACATATAGATTTGCATACATTGGCGCAACATTCGTCCCCATAGCGGTCCCAACTAACTGTAAATAATATTTATCATCAAAAATAAAATAATTATTAGTCAAAATTAATTTTAATAAATCTAACATAAAATGTTGGGCTGCTATGGGGAAGTCTGTTGTCGCCAATTTCTTTTGAACTGCTGCAATCCCTTTGTTGTGATCAATAGATGTATAAAGACTGGAAATGTCAAGTGAAACCAGGATTGTATCTGCAGGTATGTTGGTATTGTGTATTTTACTTAAAAAATCATTAGTATCACGTATATACGACTGGGCCCTAAAGACCAATGGTCGTAGAACTCTGTCCAGAAAAATTGAGGCATGACTCAATACCGCCTCCCTACCCGAAACGATCGGGCGGCCAGGTGGATTAGACAACGATTTGTGAACCTTTGGCAGGATATAAAGTGATGGTGTTTTGGGATATTGTATCAAAAGAAATTCCTTAAGTGGCTCATCAATAATACTTGCTGCCAAAGATTCACAAACAAGACTAGTAAAACGTGTCTGTATATCAGGACATGGATCTCTATCCAACAGTTGATATGTACCAACATCCATAAGTTGTCTGTACACCTCCTTCCTATAATCAGCTGTGTCCATAACCACGATCCCACCACCCTTATCCGCAGGTTTGATGGTGAGATCGTGGTTATGGACAAGCTGATCAAGGGCAATCCTCTCTGCCCTAGTTAAATTAGGATGCTCTCTACTGGAAGGCCTTTCTTTCAATATTTCAATATCTTGTCGTACTAAGGGCATAAAGGTCTCTAAAGAATGAGAAATCAAGACAGGATTGAATGTGCTCTTATTTCTAAGATCAAACTTATTAAGCTGTAACATACAAGTATTGGCCTGAGACCCAGTCGAAATATCGACATGGGTGTCAAACCAAATCTTTAACTTGAGATTTCTAAAGAAATACTGCAAATCACATTCAATTTTATACCAAACTGTATTAGTCATAGGGCAAAAAGACAGTCCTTTAGAGAGCAATTGTACCTGAGTCTCTGTCAGAGTATGAGATGAGATGTTGATAACCGTGTCTGTTATTTCTTCTTCTGTTGTGGACGGGGATTGTTGTTCCTGCCTGTTCTCTGTGTTCTGGTTCTGCCTTGGCCTATGGTGTTTTCGCCTCCCTCTCCTTGTGGGTTTCCTGGAGATGGGTTCGAGGCAGAGTCCTCCCCTAAAAAATCATTAGTGGGAAAAACATGAAAATCAGAATCCTTTTGAATCGTTTTTTTCTTCCCTGGTTTGGGGGTGGCATATTGTTGATTAGGCACATAAAAATTCTGTTGATGCCAAGTGTATACACGTCCTTTTACATAATCTCCTGCATCCCTATGCCATTTCTTTTTCTTTACCTCTATGACATCATTTTTGTATTTATCAGAAAAGCCTTTAAATCGTTCAAAATACAATGTACAATCGTCCGTTGACAATATCTCTTGCAGATTCTTTTCCAACTCATTCACCTTAGCCCGAGCCATCTCCAATTCTTTTTGCAAAAAATCAAGGTTAAGCAATATTTTGTCAAGAGCATATCTATCTGAGATAGCTTCAAATTTCCTCTTGAATTCCACATTATCGGTCTGCAAAGCTGGTCTAAGTCCTAAGTCTAGAGCGCATTCCTCTAGGAATCCTTTTGTTTTTATAATATTCTCCTAGTGTAATCAAATGCAATTCAAGGGTAATACATCTTCTAGACTCGTATTCAAAATTACGTTTAATGTCCGTAATAGCAGGTGTAGCAAGAAACGTGGCATCTCCTTTCACTCCATTCAAAATCCTCTCAACTTCAACATCAGCATAGGACGACAAATGAGCCATATCCAAATCTATTTGTGCTTCCATTGTACACAAAGGTACAGAAAAAAACATGTATATATATATATATATATATATATATATATATATATATATGTACAATAGAAGGCAACTGCAGCACACCAACTTAAAGTGCAAGGAAGTGATTTAAGTTGGTGTGCTGTAGTTGCCTTCTATTGTACCTACAAGTATTGGATCCAGGACCGGGATCCCTGAGACCGCTTGCACCCATTTACTTCACTTCACTTCACTTCAACCTCGGAGTGCTGCTCTACAAATTTCTTATACACACATATATATATATATATATATATATATATATATATATATATATATATATATATTTTTTTTTTTTTTTCCCCTGGATAATCCCTTTAATTCCTTAACCTGTTGGGGACGAAGGGCGTATGCATACGCCCTTGCGTTCTGGTACTTAAGGACGAAGGGCGTATCCATACGCCCGTGGGAATTTCGGTCCCCGTCGCGCGCTGGGCGGGGACCGGGCCAGGGTGACTGCTGATATCTATCAGCAGGCACCCCGTGCAAATGCCCAGGGGGGTCATTAAACCCCCCCATGTCGGCGATCGGCGCAAATCGCAAGTGAATTCACCCTTGCGATTTGAGCCGATTCCGGGTCATTACGGGTCTATGGTGACCCGGAATAGAAGGGGGATTGCAGGTGTCTAAGACACCCAGGATCCCCCTAAAGCAATAGGAGTGAGGTGGCATAGGTGCCACCACTCCTATCCCTGCTATTGGTGGTCTAGATGCGACCACCAATAGCAGATCAGGGGCGGAGGGGTTTACTTTTGTTTTCCCCATCCTGCCCTCCCACAATAGGCAGAAAACGAAGAGGAGCGGTGCCGGAGTCCACTTACCCCTCCGGAGGCAGCGGAGCGACGGCGATCGGCGGGCGGCGACGGAGATCTGTGGCGGCGTGCGGCAGAAGAGGACGGCTCCCGGATAAGACGGAAGCCGGTGAGTAGTTGCCTAGCAACATCTAGAGGGCTACAGTCTGAGACCACAGCTGTACAGTGATCTCTATACTGCCCTCTAGATCTTGCAAAACTACAACTCCTAGCATGCCCACACAGCTGATTGCTGTCTGGGCATGCTGGGAGTTGTAGTTTTGCAACATCTGGAGGTCCACAGTTTGGAGATCACTGTTCAGTGGTCTCTAAATTGTAGCACTCCAGATGTTGCAAAACTACAAATTCCAGCATGCCCACACAGGAAACAGCTGACTCGGCATGCTGGGAGTTGTATTTGCGTACCTCCAGCTGTTGCATAACTACATCTCCCAGCATGCCCTACTGTGATCAGTCATGCTGGGAATTGTAGTTTTGCAACAGCTGGAGGCACACTGGTTGGAAAATACTGAGTTAGGTAACAGAACCTAACTCAGTGTTTTCCAACCAGTGTGCCTCCAGCTGTTTCAAAACTACAACTCCCAGCATGTACTGACAGACCGTGCATGCTGGAAGTTGTAGTTTTGCAACAGCTGGAGGCTCACTGGTTGGAAAATAATGAGTTAGGTAACAGAATCTAACTGAAGGTTTTCCAACTAGTGTGCCTCCAGCTGTTGCAAAACTACAACTCCCAGCATGTACTGACAGACCGTGCATGCTGGGAGATGTAGTTTTGAAACAGCTGGAGGTTCCCCCCCCCCATGAGAACGTACAGGGTACATTCACACAGGCGGGTTTACAGCAAGTTTCCTGCTTCAAGTATGAGCTGTGGCAAATTTTTCGCCGCAGCGCAAATTCCTAGCGGGAAACTCACTGTAACACGCCAGTGTGAATGTACCCTAAAAACACTAAACTACACTAAGACCTAATAAAGAGTAAAACACTACATAAACACCCCCTTACACTGCCCCCCCCCCAATAAAAATGAAAAACGTATTGTATGGCAGTGTTTCCAAAACGGAGCCTCCAGCTGTTGCAAAACAACAACTCCCAGCATTTCCGGACAGCCACTGACTGTCCAGGCATGCTGGGTGTTTAGCAACAGCTGGAGGAACCCTGTTTGGGAATCACTGGCGTAGAATACCCCTATGTCCACCCCTATGCAATCCCTAATTTAGTCCTCAAATGCGCATGGCGCTCTCTCACTTCGGAGCCCTGTCGTATTTCAAGGAAACAGTTTAGGGCCACATATGGGGTATTTCCGTACTCGGGAGAAATTGCACTACAAATTTTGGGAGGCTTGTTCTCCTTTTACCCCTTATGAAAAGGAAAAGTTGGGGTCTACACCAGCCTGTTAGTGTAAAAAAAAAATGTTTTACACTAACATGCTGGTGTTGCCCTTTACTTTTTATTTTTACAAGAGGTAAAAGGAAAAAAAGACCCCCAAAATTTGTAACGCAATTTCTCCTGAGTACGGAAATACCCCATTAGTGGGCGTAAAATGCTCTGCGAGCGCACAACAAGGCTCAGGAGTGACAGCACACCATGTACATTTGAGGCCTAAATTGGTGATTTGCACAGGGGTGGCTGATTTTACAGCGGTTCTGACATAAACCCAAAAAAGATAAATACCCACATGTAATCCCATTTTGGAAAGTACACCCCTCACGGAATGTAATAAGGGGTACAGTGAGCATTTACGCCCCACAAGTGTCTGACAGATTTTTGGAACAGTGGTACGTGAAAATGAAAAATGCAATTTTTTTGTTTGCACAGCCCACTGTTCCAAAGATCTGTCAAACGCCAGTAGGGTGTAAATGCTCACTGTACCCCTTATTACATTCCGTGAGGGGTGTAGTTTCCAAAATGGGGTCACATGTGGGGGGGGGGTACACTGTTCTGGCACCACGGGGGGCTTTGTAAATGCACATGGCCACCGACTTCCATTCCAAACAAATTCTCTCTAAAAGCTCAATGGCGCTCCTCCTCTTCTGAGCACTGTAGTTTGCTCGCAGTGCACTTGACGTCCAAACATGGGGTATTTCCATACTCAGAGGAAATGGGGTTACAAATTTTGGGGGGCATTTTCTCCCATTACCCTTTGTAAAAAAGTAAAATTTGGAGAAAAAACTGCATTTTAGTGGAAAAATTTTTTTTTTCATTTACATATCCGACTTTAACAAAAAGTTGTCAAACACCTGTGAGGTGTTAAGGCTCACCGTACCCCTTGTTACATTCCTTGAGGGGTGTCGTTTCCATAATAGTGTGCAATGTGGGGGGGGGGTTTCTGTTCTGGAACCATAGGGGCTTCCTAAATAGGACAAGCCCCCCAAAAACCATTTCAGAAAAACTCACTCTCCTAAATCCCATTGTTGCTCCTTCGCTTCTGAGCCCTCTAGTGCACCCACCGAACACTTGACATACACATATGAGGTATTTTCTTACTCGAAAAAAAATGGTAACAAATTTTGAGAGGATTTATTTCCTTTTACCCCTTGTAAAAATTCAAAAACTGGGTCTACAAGAACATGCCAGTGTAAAAAATGAAGATTTTGAATTTTCTCCTTCACTTTGCTGCTATTCCTGTGAAACACCTAAAGGGTTAACACACTTACTGAATGTCATTTTGAATACATTGAGGGGTGCAGTTTTTATAATGGGGTAATTTATGGGGTATTTCTAACCAGAAGACCCTTCAAATCCACTTCAAACCTGAACTGGTCCCTGAAAAATTCAGATTTTTCATGAAATTTTTGAATTTTTCACCAACAAAGGATGCAAGTATCGCCGAAAATTTACCACTAACATAAAGTAGAATATGTCACGAAAAAACTATCTCGGAATCAAATTTATAAGTAAAAGCATCCCAGAGTTATTAATGCTTAAAGTGACAGTGGTCAGATTTGCAAAAAATGCTCCTGTCCTTAGGGTCATAATGGGCTCCGTCCCCAAGGGGTTAACAGGTGATACTTGAAGAAGGCCAGTTCAGGAGGAAGACCCTTGAGAGTTATGCCACTACTGTAGGGGACATATTAAAAGCATGGGCAAAGTATATTGCAAAAATCGTATTCCAGTGAGTTCCATCTTTAAGCCTCATTTAATCATGTCAAATGTCTTCTCAGCATCTGTGCTGAGAAGGAAAAGTGGCATTTTTTTCATTTGAGCAAAGTATAACTGCTAGCATTTTGTCGAAATGTTTCAAATCTAAAATTAGAAGTGAGATAGATTTATAGTTGGCACGGATGACATGGTCTTTCCTCTCCATTGGGATAACAGTGATTTAAGTCATAGACATATCTTTAGACATCAGGCTACCCTCTAAGGCCACATTAAAGATGGGAAGTAAGCTGGGTATTAAAACAGATTTGAAGGTGGAATAATACATAATTGGGAAACCATCAGGACCAGGGCTCTTACCTTTAGTAGAGGTTCTAATAGCTATATCTAGATTGTCATATGTAAATGGCCTGATCAGGAAAGAGGATCAAGAAGTGGGAAGGTGTTTAAGAAATTGAGTCATAGAAGAATCAAGGTTTAGAGAGTCTGAAGGGAGGGGGTCTTTAGTTAAGTAATATAACTGTCATGCCTTCAGCTGTTTTTTTTACTAGATATAAGGGGGTACTATGCATTGTATTTATAGGGTATAATTCTCAGTTCACATTGTAACAGCTGTGGCCATTTACATGCACTTTAGATGTGCACATTTGAAGTTTAAGCCATTTCAGCTTCCATAGTCTGAAGCCTATGAGGTCTGATGAGATCATCAGCTTAGTCTATGGCAGTCATTTCCTCATTTTACAAAATTTCTGGCCTTTTTTAAATTACATTTTATGTAATTAACGTTGTTTATGTATTTACTTAACGCACCATGACGTACATTTACGTGCCGACATGATCGCGAGCACCGGAGCGGTGCTCACTTCATGCCCAGCAGGTCCCGGCTGCTATCAGCAGCCAGGGACACGCCGGTAATGGCGCACATCCGCGATTGCGCGGATGTCCGCCATTAACCCCTCTGATACCATGATCAATACAGATCACGGCATCTGCGGCAATGCAGTACTTTGAACAGAAGATTGGATCGCCGGCTGCGCTGCCGCGGGGATCTGCTCATCCAGCATGGCGGCCGGAGGTCCCCTCACCTTGCTCCGGACGTCTCCCCGGGTCTTCTGCTCTGGTCTGAGATCCAGCAGACCAGAGCAGAAGATCACCGATAATACTGAGCGGTGCTGTGTCCTATACATAGCACTGCACAGTATTAGCAATCAACTGATTGCAATGAATTAGTCTATGGCAGTCATTTCCTCATTTTACAAAATTTCTGGCCTTTTTTAAATTACATTTTATGGCATTCACTGCATGGTAAAAATGGCATTATCTTTATTCTGTGCGTTGGTCCAATTATGGCGATACCCATTTTATATAGCTTTTTATGTTCTTTTTTATTTACACAACAACATCCTAGTTTCCCTTTTTTTATCATTTTTAATTTTGTAAATTTTTTAGTCTGATGCCATTAATACTAAATATGAGAAGAGTGATTTCATTAGAAAGAAAATGAGGTCCAGTATCAGTGCTACGCACAAGACAATGTTGTTCTCTACAGTTAGAAAAAGAACATTGCTTTCACATAGTGATAGCCATATGGTATCTGCACAAAAAGAATATAAACTGTGCCCATAATTTGGAGACCAAAGAAACAGAGTAATATAATTTTTAATGTATAATATAGAGCTTGCACCTGTTTACAGCAGAATCTATTATTACTTTTGAAGAATTGAAGAATACATTAAAAGAATAAATGTACCACAGTTGTAGAAGTCTAGCATTTTTAATCAATGAATATAAACTAACTAAACAATTAAGTAGCCCAGCATTAATTTTACTTAATGAGGTCACAACTGGTAATAGCAAGTTCAAATTATGATCATTTTATTTTATTACGGGTCTACAACAACTTCCTTGTACAATCTAAAATGACCAAAAAGGACCTAAAGAGTCATGGAAAATGATTTAGTATTAGGCAACAGTGATGGAACATGATATTGCAATTCGTATCACCAAGATAGATTACATTTCTTCTGGATCCTCTGAACTTAATGATGCTGTCCTTTCAATTTCAGCCTCAATGACTGATTCCCCTCTAAAGTACAAGTGAAGTAAAAGTATGGTCTCATGTGGGTGTCTGATCCGATGCTGCTGGATGTGCATGGGGTTCTCTCTGCTTGTCAGAGAAGAAAACACAGATACATGCACTAGGATTCCTCTACAACAGGCAGATATAGATGTAAGGGTCATTGAGAAATCATCGATGAAGACCCTGAAAATAAGTTTATTTACTTGGTCCACAGGCATATTTATAAGAGTTTGCAAAAACATTATTGAAGAAAATAGAAAAATGTTCTACTCTATGAAATCCCCTTCATGAGTTTTAGCTTGCACATCACATTAATTCTGGAATACTTATTAAGAACCTACTCATAGGGGGACATGTATCATTATGTGTCTATTGTAGACACAGATCTACCCCTTTACACTGCTGTCTAATTTACACTCTTGCTATACATAGAAAGCCCCCCCTCGCTCTGCCGTGCACTCCTTCTCTACTTCCCACTGTACACTGCCCACATAGCTAGAAGTGCCGAAGCAGCAGTGTGCGCAGAACAAAACTCTGCACAATAGTAAAATCATAAATATTTCTAAAGTACACAGAGGGGGAGATTCTCAAAGAATTCTCCCAAAAAAATTTGGTGCAAATTATCGACCACATTTTCAAAGAGCTTTGTGCTGCGGTTTACACGTCAGTTTTGTATAAGTGGGCATGTCCACGTATATCCCCTTAAGGACCCAGCCCAAATATAACTTAAGGACCCGGCCATTTTGTTAACATCTGACCACTGTCACTTCAAGCATTAATAACTCTGGGATGCTTTTACCTTTCATTCTGATTCCGAGAATGTTTTTTCGTGACATATTCTACTTTATGTTAGTGGTAAAATTTTGTCGATACTTGTATCATTTCTTGGTGAAAAATGTCAAAATTTGATGAAAAAATTTAAAATGTTGCATATTTTTAACTTTGAAGCTCTCTGCTTATAAGGAAAATGAACATTCCAAATAAACTATATATTGATTCACATATACAATATGTCTACTTTATGTTTGCATCATAAAGTTGACATGTTTTTACTTTTGAAAGACATCAGAGGGCTTCAAAGTTCAGCAGCAACTTTCCAATTTTTCACAAAATTCTCAAAATCTGATTTTTTCAGGGACCAGTTAGGTTTTGAAGTGGATTTGAGGGGCTTTCTTATAAGAAATACCCCAAAAATGACACCATTATAAAAACTGCACCCCTCAAAGTATTCAAAATGACATTCAAAAGGTTTGTTAACCCTTATGGTGTTTCACAGGAATTGCAGCAAGTTGAAGGAGAAAATTCTAAATCTTCATTTTTTACACTCGCATGTTCTTGTAAACCCAGTTTTTGCATTTTTACAAGGGGTAAAAAGAGAGAAATTTTCTTAAAATGTGTAACCCAATTTCTCTTGAGTAAGGAAATACCTCATATGTGCATGTCAAGTGTTCGGCGGGCGCAGTAGAGGGCTCATAAGGGAAGGAGGAACAGTGGGATTTTGGAGAGTGAGCTTTTCTGAAATGGTTTTCGGGGGCATGTCACATTTAGGAAGCCCCTATGGTGCCAGGACAGCAAAAAAAAAACACATGGCATACTATTTTGGAAACTAGACCCCTCAAGGAATGTAACAAGGGGTCCAGTGAGCCTTAACACCCCACAGGTGTTTGACGACTTTACGTTAAAGTTGGATGTGTAATTTTTTTTCACTAAAACGCTAGTTTTCCCCCAAATTGTAAATTTTATAGTAAATAGGAGAAAATGCCCCCCAAAATTTGTAACCCCATCTTTTCTGAGTATGTAGGTACCCCATAAGTTGACCTGAAGTGCACTACGGGCGAACTACAATGCTCAGAAAAGAAGGAGTCATATTTGGCTTTTTGAGAGCAAATTTTGTTCGGGGAGCATGTCGCATTTAGGAAGCCCCTATGGTGCCAGAACAGCAAAAAAAAAAACACATGGCATACCATTTTGGAAACTACACCCCTTGAAGAACGTAACAAGGAATAAAGTGAGCCTTAATACCTCACAGGGGTTTTACGACTTTTGCATATGTAAAAAAAATATATATTTTTTTCACTTAAATGTGTGTTTCCCCCCAAATTTCACATTTTTGTAAGGGTTGATAGCAGAAAATACCCCACAAAATGTGTAACCCCATCTCTTCTGAGTATGGAGGTACCCCATAAGTTGACCTGAAGTGCACTACGGGCGAACTACAATGCTCAGAAGAGAAGGAGTCATATTTGGCTTTTTGAGAGCAAATTTTGCTCGGGGAGCATGTCGCATTTAGGAAGCCCCTATGGTGCCAGGACAGCAAAAAAAAAAACAAAAAACACATGGTATACCATTTTGGAAACTAGACCCCTTGAGGAACGTAACAAGGAATAAAGTGAGCTTTAATTCCCCCACAGGGGTTTCACGACTTTTGCATATGTAAAAAAAAAAAAAATGTGTTTCCCCCCAAATTTCACATTTTTGCAAGGGTTAATAGCAGAAAATACCCCCCAAAATTTGTAACCCCATCTCTTCTGAGTATGGAGGTACCCCAGAAGTGGATGTCAATTGCACTGCAGGAGCGCTACAATGCTCAGAAGAGAAGGAGTTACATTTGCTAATTTTGCTGAAATGGGGGGGGGGGGGGGGGTCATGTCGCATTTACTGCTAGGAAAGCAAAAAAATTAAAAAAATTGTAAATACATTTCTTTGGAAAAAGGACGTACCTCATATCTGGACGTAAAACGGATCTCCGGGTGCACACTGGTCACGGAGGAACAGGAGGGCAGTCGGGGGCCTTGAGCTTTTGCCTATGGAGCCAGAACAGTGGGACACCCCCCCCCCCTCAAGGGGCATTATATGGGGTACACTAATAACTAACAAGGGGTACAGTGGGACATAAAAGGATAAAACAGGTTATGTTCCCAGAATGATGACCCAGAGCATAGCCAAAACTAAAAAATATGTCCACCCCAAACCCTATGCTCTGAATCATCATTCTGGGAATGTGATGTGTGTGGCCGTCCCTAAACTGTTGCCTCAAATGCGCACCCGCTCATATGGAGAGAGAGCGCTGCGCATTTGAGGCAACATAAAAAGTCCCCGATGATAGTGACTCAGTGGCCCATGACCCAGAGAAAAAATATACCCCCAGAGGTCTTATCAGTTTTTTTTTTTTTATGAGAGTTTTTGGGCAATTTAGTGGTTTTATGGGGTTAAAACTTGGAATGTACTCTGGACTTGGGGTCAAATTATGGAAAATTAAAATGAAAAGGGAAAATTTAGTACTGCATGGAAGTGTGATACTCCCTGAAGCAGTTTTTAATGCAGAGGCCCGGATGATCAGGGCAAGTGTCACATTGATAGGTGGTGTCCTTCCGAATCCCCCTCCTGTTACACACTGCATTTTCTCTGGGATTGTCCCTTCTTTCCAGTGTGGGGGACCTCACCTGGAAAGTGTTGGCCTGGGACGAACCTGGCACCTATAACTTCAGTTCCTTGGGAAGTCCGGCATGCTCTTTCCCGGTCAGCAAAGATCAGGACCTTTAGGACTTCTTCTTGGAACTGAAGGTATGTCCCTGTGTTGCCAGCGTTCTGGTACAGTACAAAAGAGTTGTACATGGCATCCTGTACCAAGTAGACTGCAACTTTCTTGTACCATATACGTGTTTTCTGCATGGCGTTATATGGCTTCAGGATTTGATCAGAAAGATCAACTCCCCCATATACCGATTGTAGTCCAGAAGACAATCAGGCTTGAGGATGTTGTTGCGGTACCTCGCACAGGGACAGGTGAACTGCCGTTACCATGAATAGTGGTCAGCATAAGGACATCCCTCTTATCTTTATACTTGACCAGCAACAGGTTTTCATGGGTAAGGGCATGGGACTCACCCTTGGGCAAAGGTGTCTGAACAAAATTTTGACGGAGGCCTCTCTGATTCTTCCACACGGTCCCACAAGCGGACGTCGATCTGGCGGCAAGGAATGTGAAGAGAGGGATGCTGGTATAAAAGTTGTCCACGTACACGTGGTAACCCTTATCCAGCAATGGGTACATAAGGTCCCAAACTATTTTCCCACTAACACCCAGAGTGGGGGAACAATCTGGGGGTTCAATACGGGAATCTCGTCCCTCATACACCCTAAACTTGAGAGTGTACCCGGATGTACTCTCACAAAGTTTATATGGCTTCACGCCATATCGTGCCCGCTTCGAGGGAATATACTGGCGGAAGATGAGTCTCCCCTTAAAACTGATGAGAGACTCATCTACAGAGAGCTCCCTAAGCGGTACATAGGCCTCCAAAAATTTGGCCCCAAAGTGATCGATGACCGGCCTCACTTTGTAAAGCCGGTCATAGGCGGGATCACTTCGTGGTGGACAAGCCACATTATCTGCATAATGCAGGCATTTCCGAATGGCCTCGAACCGCTTCCGTGCCATGGCCATACTGTACAGCGGGGTCTGGTATAGGACGTCCCCGCTCCAGTACTGCCTGACACTTGGCTTTTTGACCAGGCCCATGTGCAGCACGAGGCCCCAAAATGTCCTCATTTCGGCTGCACTGACATCGTACCATTCATTGGACCTGGCCAAAAAAGAATCAGGGTGGTGGGCGATGAACTGCCTGGCATACAGATTTGTCTGCTTCACCATGTGATTGACCAGGCTGTCAGAAAAAGTCAAATTCAGTGAACTCAGCGGTGTCAATCCGGATTCCGAGTCGGACTCCTAGTACGAGCGGCATCACCAGTCGCACTAGTGCCAGCCACTGGGGCACTTTCATGGGGGGTGCGTGGCCTCGCCTGGCGGCATCTCCGCCGACGTGCAGGGGGCTCATCATCAGTACTAGATGATGAGGAGGACGATGAAGAACACAGGAATGTTGGATCTTCATCGTCCTGACTGACAGATTCGGAGTCGGAGGCAAGAAAAGCGTATGCCTACGCTACTGAAAATGCCCAGCGAGCCATCCCCTTTTTCTACGGTGGCGGGGGGGGGGGGGTTTGTGGGGGGTGGCGGGAATGTATATAGTGTGTGTGCTTGGTGTATACTATATATAACGGTTTGTGATTAGAAATCACACACCGTTATATGAACAAAAATAAAAAGCTGCAGCCAAAAAAATGGGGGGGGGGGGGGCAAATGCAGCGCCCTGAACCCCTAATAGGGCCTGGGTCAAGCTGAAAAATCTCCGGCAGACCCTTGGGGACCTATTAGGGGGTCGGGGGGGGGGGAGTTTTTTTTTACTTTTATTTTATTGTTTGACACTATTTTTTCCTACCTTTCCCTGGGGGGTTTTCTCTCCCTGCTCTATGGGGGATCGTCGGTCCTGAGGGGGCTCCAATCCTCACACCTTCGAGCAGCTTTGCCCGCTGACTGAACTTAGCTAACGGGCAGAGCTGCAAAAAGATGCAGTTAACCCCTCCCCCGCCGGCTGCTATTGGCTGGACCAGTGCTCCTGGGGGGGTGATGAAATTGCCACCTCCCCATAGATACAGTGGGTGATAGGGGGTGTATTGTACACCCCCAATCACCTTGTATCTTTGGGTCAGCGGGTCACACGTGACCCGTATGACCCGGATCGCGGAAGATCGTTAGTGTGAATTCACCAACGATCTGCCGCGATCGCCGACATGGGGGGGTCTGATAACCCCCCCTGGGCATTTGTGCGGGATGCCTGCTGAACGATATCAGCAGGTATCCCGGTCCGGTCCCCGCCCAGGACCGAAATTCCCACGGGCGTATGGATATGCCCTGGGTCCTTAAGTACCAGGACGTCAAGGCATATCCATACGCCCTAGGTCCTTAAGTGGATATTGTCTGCTTTACATGATATTTTCAAAGGGGTGAGAGTCCAGTTTACATCTCTCTCTCTCTCTCTCTGTCTCTCTCTCTCTCTCTCTATGCATGTATATATATATATATATATATATATATATATATATATATATATATATAGGTTCCAACAATAACACAGCACTCCAAAGAACGGTGAAAAAAGTGTTGATTTATTCCTGTCACATCAGTACAAGCAACGTTTCTGCTCCTATGGAGCCATTTTTCAAGCTTGCAAAGCTTGAAAATGGCTCCATAGGAGCAGAAACGTTGCTTGTACTGATGTTACAGGAATAAATCAACACTTTTTTCACCGTTCTTGGAGTGCTGCGTTATTGTTGGATCCTATTTAAACCGAGGACTTTTGGTCAAGAAGTTTTTGGACGCTGGCACCCACACATTGAGGCTGAGTAGTGCTGCAATACTTTTTTGGCTTTATATATATATATATATATATATATATATATATATATATATATATATATATATATATATACATACATATATTTCTGTATTTTGAACTAAAATCGGAATTGCACAGAATACTATCAAATTCAAAATGTATTTTATACTAGTATAGCCCATTTACAGATACAATAGTTAGTACAAGGAAAGTCTTTTAAATCTATTCATAAAGCTCAGTTAAGGTGCAGTTAAAACTGTTTTCAAAGTACATCTGAAAAACCATTTAACTTTTTACCACAAAAATCAGCCATATGGTGTCCACAGGTGAAAATTGTGAAACAAATGAATGTTCACTTGTCAAAACCAAATGCCCAGTTACCACATCACAAAACCATGGTAAAACAGTATGCTATTATTTTTCCAGATGTTCTTTTGATATGGTTTTAACTGCACCATAGCAATACACTCTTACTTTTAACCTAGATCTATTATGTTTCAGCACTTTTGTCTACAGCAAACATGACAGTTGTGTTACTGGGCTTCAAACTGTAACTGAAACAAATATTCCAAAAAGCAGTTCTTACAGAAAAGATAATAATAAGTGTGTCTTTTGTCTTAACTTATAACAGACTTTTCTGTATGTACCAATATTGTACATGTGACATTCTGGGTCAAATAAAGTACATTCTGTTCACACCTCAGATAACTTTCATTGTTCACTATTATTATGTAAAAGGTAAAAAGAAAAAAAAATAAGACTTGTAACAAAGCAAAAGAAGGACAAGATGTTTTCAAGATCTAAAATATTATTCTTTATAATATACTTTTAAAGAACATATTTTGGTATGGTAACATTGTGAACTTTTATTACTGTCAACTTGTTTAACTGCAATATATTTACATCTTAATATAATTTTATTATTGTTATATTTCTCATACAAATAGAGATATATATTTCTTTAAAAAAAAATGAAACTAGGTAACCAAATCAGTTTTTCAATCTGCTTTATTTTCCCCATGACACAGTATTTAGTCATCTAGTACTAAGCACTTTTTTGTTGCCAGAAAATGTAATTCTTCTTCTTTTAGAGCAACATAGCAGCACCAATAGGGTAAGATTCTATTTCACACAATACTATTTAATTGTGCAGACTATAAAATGCCTTATATTCCTTAGCCTCCCTGTGTACTTCTAATGACTACAATAAACAATCCTCAAGGTATATTAATTTTATTGGATGGGAAATATATATGCTGTTGATTTGAACTAAATGAAAAGAGAATTTACAGTGAGTAAAAAATAACACTTTCCTTTACGTCCTGCAGCAGCACCAATGTGAATTAAGCACTTATCCATTATAGGGGCTAATTTTGAACCGCAGACTGTAGTACCACTCTACTAAAGGCTGGTTGTTCGGATTATCTGATATCCAGCCTGTAAAAGTTCACAAACATGTAGGATACAAAAAAAAGAGGCAGTTCTACAAGTCTGGTTGATAGAGATGGACTTATTTCCACACTTATGATATAGATACTTCTGGGGATTAGTGAGATCAGTTGCTTATTACCCAGCAAGCATATAGAAAATGGGTGACCTAGGTGACCTAATAGTGTTATACAGGACTTTTATGGCTCTTAGACAGTGTTATACATAACTTTTAAGCTATGTACAGATAGCCGAAATTCTGCATAGATGTATTAATTCCGTGGCTGCATTAATTTGACGGAAATTCCTTATCTTTCCACATCTACACAGAAGTTCTGTATAATTCATGCAAACTTTCTACATTAATTGAATTAAATGAATAAAGTGCTTTTAATTTATTGCTTGTTATATTTTTGCACAATGCAGAATGAAAAATTTTAGTTGCAGAACGTCCGCAGTGAAAATTCTGTAATGTGAATGAGACTGCTGAATCCTATTAAACACAAAAGGCTACATTGGGGCAAAAAAGGATTTAGTCAGCCACCAATTGTGAAAGTTCTCCCACTTAAAAAGATGTCAGAGGCCTATAATTTTCATCATAGATATGCCTCAACTATGAGAGACATAGTGGGAAAATATAAGTCATAAAATCCCATTGTCTGATTTTTTAAGAATTTATTTGAAAATTATGGTTGAAAATAAGTATTTGGTCACCTACAAACAAGCAAAATTTCTGGCTCTCACAGACCTGTAACTTCATCTTTAAGAGTCTCCTCTGTCCTCCACTCATTACCTGTATTAATGGCACTTGTTTGAACTTGTTATTAGTATAAAAGGCACCTGTCCACAACCTCAAACAGTCACACTCCATGCTCCACTATGGCCAACACCAAAGAGCTGTTGAAGGACTTCAGAAACATAATTGCAGACCTGCACCAGGCTGGGAAGACGGAATCTGCAATAGGCAAGCAGCTTGGTGTGAAGAAATTAACTGTGGGAGCAATTATTAGAAAATGGAAGACATACAAGACCACTGATAACTTCCCTCAATCTGGGGCTCCACGTAATGACCTGAGGAGAGTTGGGGCCAAAGTAACAAAGGCTACCATCAGTAACACACTACGCCGTCAGGGACTCAAATCATGCAGTGCCAGACATATCCCCTTGCTGAAGCCAGTACATGTCCAGGCCCGTCTGAAGTTTGCTAGAGAGCATTTGAATGATCCAGAAGAGTATTGGGAGAATGTAATATGGTCAGACGAAACCAAAGTAGAACAAAGTAAAAACTAAACTCATCGTGTTTGGAGGAGAAATAATGCTCAGTTGCATCCAAAGAACACCATACCTACTGTGAAGCATGGAGGTGGAAACATCATGCTTTGAGGCTGTTTTTCTGCTAAGGAACCAGGAATACTGATCTGTGTAGAGGAAAGAATAAGGAGGAATGAGCCAAAATACCAACAATTGCCAACAAAGTATTGAGATGAACTTTTGTTATTGACCAAATACTTATTTTCCACCATAATTTGCAAATAAATTCTTTAGAAATCAGACAATGTGATTTTTTGGATTTGTTTTCTCATTATGTCTCTCATAGTTGAGGTATGCCTATGATGAAAATTACAGGCCTCTCTCATCTTTTTAAGTGGGAGAACCTGCACAATTGGTGGCTGACTAAATACTTTTTTGCCCCACTGTATAAGCATATGCAGAATTTCCATGCTAATTTCTATGCGCAAATCCATGTGGAAATTCTGTCATGTGAACATAGCCTAAGGACAATTGGTGAAGTTTAGATTTGAACCAAACTACAACACATTGCAACATATCTGATTTAAGAATTGTACCTATGTGCACCCGTCTGGTTTCCATAGTTGGATAAACAACTTGGCATGCATTGTCTGTGGGATCAGTTTTCATTTAGCATATTTTAACTAGTTGAAGGCAAAGTGAATGTGGGAGTTAATGTATGTTAATCAAATCATAAAAATTGTATAGTTCTTATAATCTTGCATAACCGAATAATATAAATAGTATACTGTATGTGGGCATCAACAGAGGATACTACACAGGGTACTATTGACCCTAAAGCCACTCTTTAGGTCTACTCTGATAAATGCTCATGTGCAAAAAACATTACAATTAAAACGTTAGAAAAGTTAACATATTTCATTGAAGGAGTGTGAAAAGAAATGACTAAAAATGGTATTAACCTAGCCTAAAAAAAAAGTTTGACTTTGATGAACAATCTGCTTCCCTCACATAAAGGTGACCCATTATACTTCATTTAAATGCAAATAAATCATCCTACCTAAATTATACTAAGGCATGTCTAGTTCTTAGATGAAATACCGTCATGTAGTAAAAATTACATATTTGTGTCTTTGATAAATTCCCACAGTTAGACACAAAATATAGCTGCAAATTGGAATTCCATCCTCCTTTTCCTATCACTTGGTTTACATGTAGAGTTTAAAGAAGACTTTCAACATATAATAATATTTTATTTGGACAAAATGTAGTGCAGCAAGTTTCTCACTGAATAAAAAATGTACAACAGATTCCCAAGAGTTATTTTGCATATTGCTTTATGCAAATACTATTTGATGGAATATCATGAGAATATTCTTCTCTATGATACTATTAGCATTTCCCTGCCAATGAAAAGTAATGGCAAGTAATAAACCACGACCCCTTGGGATGAAATATAGAAAAAATATACACATTGAGGGGAATTTCACACTGTATTTAGAGCTTTTGTTTGTGTATTTGCGCAAGAGGTTTTTTTTGCAGTTTTGTTGCGCAAAAATCTGATAGAATTCTTCATAGCCATGTCTATAGTTAAGTTTACCATAGAGCACTTTCTACTGTAAAATCAAATTTATTAACTGTGTTTTTTTAAACACCAAAAAATGGCAAAAACACTTTTCTTGCGCAAATATACACCACCTTGGAGGACACGTACCAAAGTGTCAGAAAGCATCTGAGAATGTGAAACTTGTAAATTTTACATGTTAATTGTAAACTTGTGAGAATGTGAATTGTAAACTAGTGTACTTCCCCTTTGTATTTTGGAAACATAATATATTAACTGTTTTGGGACAGTTAGGACTACTACTTCTATCATGGACAGACTCTGCCCATTATAGGAGTTATAGTCCAGGAGCTGAGGGGCAGATCACATCGGGACATTCTCCAGAGACTGGCTGCGATCCGCATTTATTAACTGTTAAAGCTGGTGACAAATGGGCCACACTGTGCTCCTGGTGGACAATACTGTATACGCTGTCATCATTCATAATCCCCACCGCCAGGAGATGGGAGCTCTGATTGGTGAATAGCTATTCACCAATCAGAGCTCCTGTCTCCCGGCAGCGGGGATTATGAATAATGAGAGCTGTGTACAGGAGCCAGCAGGGAGCGCAGTATAGCCGTCACCTTGTAGAGTTAATAAACGCGGATCACAGCGGGTTTCTGGAGAATGACCTGCTGCAATCAGCCCCTCAGCCTCTGTACTATAACTCCCATCATGGACAGAGTCTGTCCCATGATGGGAATAGTTGTAGTTCCACAGCACTGAGGGATGGCACTTGCACATCCCCCGGCTGTGGGACTTTTAGGACTACTACTCCCATCAAGGACAGATTCCGTCCATGATGGGAGTTATAGTCTAGGGGCTGAGGTGCAGATCACAGCAGGTCATTCTCCAGAGACCTGCTGAGATCCGCATTTATTAAGTTAACAAGCCGGTGGTACATGCGGCTCCACTGTGCTCCTGTATACAGCTCTCATATTTCATAATCCCTGCTAGCGGGAAACTGGAGCTCTGATTGGTGAATAGCTATTCATCAATCAGAGCTCCTGTCTCCCGGTCATGGGGATTATGAATGATGACCGCCAGCTCAAGGCTCCTGTATACACTGTTATAATTCATTATCGCTGCTGACAGGAGCTCTGATTGGTGAATAGACGAAGTAGCAGTACAGACGAAGGAGCAGACAAAGGAGCAATATTAGGATACCAAAAGGGCAGGGAGACCGGAGCCCTGCCCTTTTGGTATCCTAATACTGCTCCTTCGTCTGTGGTTTGCTTATTTCTGCATTTATGTTATTGCCTAATCTATATTATATTTATTCAATTTACTTATAATATGATTTTTTGTTACTCTTTATACACCACTTTGGAGCACTAGCTATATCTGTTTATTGGTATTAGGTCAGGGTAGGGGTTGAGGGTCATGTCCCCTTCCCCAGTGATGTTATCAGGCTCACTTAGGAGCCTTTTTAAATGGTTTTAGATGTATGTGTCTCCCCTTGTGGTTTCTATGAATAAAGTTTTTTGTATTTATATTCATTTTGGGTGTGCACTGTCTGCAGCTCGCTTTCTCTTGAATAGATATTGTGTTTTTTTTTGCTGCAAGTAGCACCCCTACCTTATTGTTGTAATACATTGGTTGAGCCCTTCCTCTTTTGTTGCAATAATCTGTCTACAAGACGGCTTCCACTACTAAGCCTGAAAATTCAATTATAAAAAACACATTGAAAACAATTTTTTTTAAACGCTCTTCATCATCTCAATCTGCCAAATCTGACGTAGTCCTCTGCATTCACGTATCTAAACTGAGAAGAAAACAAAAACAATAAAACTACAACCATTTCTGTGATTTCTACTATGAAAAACTTCGTGTGAAATTTTGGATGTAAACTGGACTTCCACCCCTTTGAAAATATAATGTAAAGCAGGCAATATACGTGGACATGCCCACTTTTACAAAACTGATATGAACAGTGTAAACCGTGGCACAAAGCTCTTTGAAAATGTGGTCGATAATTTTTGTGCCCAAATTTATTTTTTTGGGTGCAAAATTCTTTGAGAATCTCCCCTCTGTGTACTTTATAAAGATTTATGATTTTACTATTGTGGAGAGTTTTGTTCGGGACACACTACTGCTCTGGCACTTCTAGCTATGGTAGCAGTGTACCGCAGGAAAATGCCCCAGCTCTGCACAAAATTTATCAAAGGAGTGCACAACTTTAGTAAATTTTGAGGTAGAGTGTAAATTAGACAAGTAGTGTAAAGGGGGTAGATCTGTGTCTACAATAGACACCTAATTATAAATCTCCCCCATTAAGTGTACACACAGTAATTATGCATGGCTTGTAATATAAATATATTTGTATGTATATCTTGTATGTTGCCAGTGTGAGGAGACCAAATACAGGAAGTATGGGTGGGCAAGCAGGGCTCTGTGCAGTGAGGACAAGCAGGCCTCTGTACACTGAGGACAAGCAGGCCTCTGTACACTGAGGACAAGCAGGGCTCTGTAACGCGAGGACAAGCAGGGCTCTGTGCACTGAGGACAAGCAGGGCTCTGTGCAGTGAGGACAAGCAGGCCTCTGTACACTGAGGACAAGAAGGGCTCTGTGCACTAAGGACAAGCAGGGCTCTGTGCACTGAGGACAAGCAGGGCTCTGTACACTGAGGACAAGCAGAGCTCTGTAACCCGAGGACAAGCGGGGCTCTGTGCACTGAGGACAAGCAGGCCTCTGTACACTGAGGACAAGAATGGCTCTGTGCACTAAGGACAAGCAGGGCTCTGTGCACTGAAGACAAGCAGGGCTCTGTACAGTGATGACAAGCAGGGCTCTGTACACTGAGGACAAGCAGAGCTCTGTACACTGAGGGCAAGCAGAGCTCTGTGCAGTGCAGTGAGGACAAACAGAGCTCTGTACACTGAGGACAAGCAGGGATGTGTACACTGAGAACAAGCAGGGCTCTTTACACTGAGGACAAGCAGAGCTCTGTGTAGTGAGGACAAGCAGGTCTCTGTACACTGAGGACAAGCAGGTCTCTGTACACTGAGGACAAGCAGGGCTCTGTACACTGAGGACAAGCAGGGCTCTGTACATTTATGACAAGCAGGGCTATGTGCACTGAGGACAAGCAGGGCTCTGTACACTTAGGACAAGCAGGGCTCTGTACACTGAGGACAAGCAGGGCTCTGTGCACTTGTCCAGCCCTCAGTTCCTGTATTGGGACACACAGGAAATAGCTGCAGGGACAGCATTTTTTCACCCAAAAATATACACTTTTTTTTTTAATCAATGTATATTACAAATGCATGCACAAAGGAATAAGTGCATATTCAAGCTTAGTACAATGCTGAAGAAAGTAATAGAAAGTCCCGCACTCACCGCAATTAATGTGTTGCTTTAAATCTTCATATCAGCCGGGTTAGAAGGTCAGGAGACGAATGACTACACGGAGTGCTAAGAGGCAAACATCCGTAGTTTTATGTGATTAACACACTTCTTCCGGCCCATTCAAGCTTATACACAGACACAAATGCAGCACACCCAACTGACACAGCCCAGATGGAATGTCACATTGTGGTGTTCGGTACCTGAGGGTCACTTGATTATTCTTTTTGTAGATCAGGATACTAAAAGTACTGTGTCTCTCTTTTCCTAATGGGGTATTTAGCGCACACTGGTTGGTTTCCAGCAAGTTCCTCTGATAATGTCAACATACACTTCCTTAGATAGTGAAGAAATTACATTGTCAGCAGAACTCTATGCACAGGGAGGACATATGCAATATCCGGTACTTGTACCTATCAAAAACTTGGTGTGAAATTTTGGAAGTAAACTGGACTCCCACCCCTTTGAAAATATAATGTAAAGCAGGCAATATACGTGGACATGCCCACTTTTACAAAACTGACGTGAACAGTGTAAACCGTGGCACAAAGCTCTTTGAAAATGTGGTCGATAATTTTTGCGCCAAAATTTAATTTTTTTGGTGCAAAATTCTTTGAGAATCTCCCCCTCTGTGTACTTTATAAAGTGCTGCTCCGGCACTTCTAGCTATGGTAGCAGTATACTGCGGGAAAATGCCCCAGCTCTGTGAACTGTGAGGTAGAAAAGGAGTGTGCGGTAGAGCGAGGGGGGGGGGGGCATTTCTATATTTGCACAAAATTTATCAAAGGAGTGCACAACTTTAGTAAATCTTGAGGTAGAGTGTACATTAGACAAGTAGTGTAAAGGGGGTAGATCTGTGTCTACAAAAGACACCTAATTATAAATCTCCCCCCTCATGTTCTTATCATACTTCGTGGAGGAACGCTGCTTGCGCTGGCCAGTGGCAGATCCCTCCCCTGCCGCTATATGTGTTGCACTGCTCGGGGGCCTGGGTGATCAATGCCAGCACTTCTTTTTAAACTACTTTCATGTGTGGCCCCACAGGGCTGAGAAGGCCAGGGGCTGCTGGGAGCCCCTGCTGACGTGACCCTGGCGCAGAAGCAATGCAGCCTCAGCCAACTCAATCTCCAGCAATTATCTCCTGGGGGTAAGCAGATGGTTTGGTTTGGGGATATGTATTGTATATGTGTGTGTATGATTTTGTATGATGTGTGCATATGTATTATGTGTGCATGATAGATCCATGTGTATGTATTATGTGTGTATGTGTGTTAGATGTGTATGTATAATGTGTGTATCTATGATGTGTGTATGTATCAACCTAATGTGGGGGAACTATACTGCCAACCTAATGTGGGGGAACTACAACCTAATGTGGGGGGAACTATGCTGCCAACCTAATGTGGGGGAACATACTGCCAACTTAATGTGGGGGAAACTATACTGCCGACCTAATGTGGGGGGAACTATACTGCCAACCTAATGTGGGGAGAACTATACTGCCAACCTAATGTGGGGGAACTATACTGCCAACCTAATGTGGGGGGAACTATACTGCCAACCTAATGTGGGGGAACTATACTGCCAACCTTATGTGGGGGGAACTATACTGCCAACCTAATGTGGTGGGACCTATACTGCCAACCTAATGTGGGGGAACATACTGTCAACCTAATGTGGGGGAACTATGCTGCCAACCTAAAATGGGGGGAACTATACTGCCAACCTAATGTGGGGGAACTATACTGCCAACCTAATGTGGGGGGAACTATACTGCCAACCTAATGTGGGGGGAACTACACTGCCAACCTTATGTGGGAGAACTATACCGTCAACCTTATGTGGGGAGAACTATACTGCCAACCTAATGTGGGGGGGACTATACTGCCAACCTAATGTGGGGGAACTATATTGCCAACCTAATGTGGGCGAACTATACTGCCAACCTAATGTGGGGGAACTATGCTGCCAACCTAATGTGGGGGAACTATACTGCCAACCTAATGTGGGGGAACTATACTGCCAACCTTATGTGGGTGAACTATACTGCCAACCTAATGTGGGGGAACTAAATTACCAACATAATGTGGGGGAACTATACTGGCAACCTAATGTCAGGGAAATAAACTGCCAACCTAACGTGGGGGAACTATACTGCCATCCTAATGTGGGGGAACTATACTGCCAACCTAATGTGGGGGAACATACTGCCAACCTAATGTGGGGGGGGACTATACTGCCAACCTAATGTGGGGGAACTATACTGCCAACCTAATGTGGGGGGGAACTATACTCCCAAACTATTGGAACTGTGCTGCCAGCCTAATGTGGGGGGAACTGTGGGGGATCCACAGATATTTTTGGCACAGAAATTAAATTTTCTTTGTCCGCACAAAGAAAGAGCACATTCTTTCATTGTGTGGAGTCCGCACAGAATGCACATCTGTCTATAAGACAGCACATTCCTGTGCAGTCCTAGTGCTGGCATATTATGTTGGTGCCCTGGAGTTTGCGGAATATCTGCACGGAGATTCTCCTTGTGGACATTCTGTCTGTGAACACAGCCTTATAGTATATGTGGGCGCTATTACTGATAGGCAGCATTGAGAAGATCACTCTTTATCTGTGTGCGGTGACTATTGCAAGGACAAGGTGACAGTATTAGGTTAGGGCTATATGACAAAAATGGGTTGCACTGTCAAAGATCACCATGTTGTTCTCCTTGAATCGTGCTGAATCTCAGCTGATGTAAGTAAATGTGGTCACACCTAAAGAAATCCAGCACAAATCAGTTATTGCTCTTTAGGGGGTTTATTAAATCCTTAAAACAGCATCATAGAATGTATGGTTTCCTGTGACCCTGTGGTTCCCTGTGACCATACATTTTATGATGCTGTTTTGCACTGGATTTCTCTATGTGTGTCCTTACAAGTTGCCATTGCTCCACAGCTTTTGATGCACTTCGTTCTTGCAAAGGGGGGAGCTGATCTACACTAAATGGGGTCACATTGCGACCCCCAAATTACCGCAGCCACAAATTCATCCTGGATGGAATTATTATGTTTCTCATGTTGTAGTCAAAGCCATTAGTGGTTTGCAGCTCAATGTCATTTGCTCACATTAGCTGAAATGCAGCACAATTCAGGGGGAACAACATTGTGATCTTTGGTCAGGCAATCTGGGGGCACCATTTTTCATTTTTGCCCAGGGCCACACTTCGGAGCTATTATCAGCAGAAGGAATGAAGAAAGAATGTTGGCACATGAATGAATGGAGAAAATACTAGGACCACTGAGATGATGTCAGGGTATCCCAGCATACCTTGCAGCTAGCAGCAAGATTGCATGACCCCAGGTTATCCAATCATTGCTTGAATTATGTGACATACATCTCCAAGGCCAAACAGGAAATAGCATAGGGGTGGGTTTAGGATGTCGATGAAACCCTATGCACTGTTTTGAGGCTGCTATCTTGAAGAGAGGAAGAGAACACTGTAGAGATAAACTACTGATCCCAAAAAAGCCTATACAAATCTAATAGAAAGCAAGCAGAACAAAGTATTGAACAGTGGGCCGTTGGTGGGCTTCAGATCCCAGCAGTGTCACTGCAGAAGGAACCCATAAAAGCTATCACATATCAGTACAAAGCAAGCTGAGCAAAGCATTGAGCAGTGGGCTGACCTTAGACTGTAACCTCCTCTCTACAGTTCCCATCATCATCATCACTGCAGAATGATCCTATAAAAGAGATTACATTACAATAAAAAGCAAGCCAAGCAAAACAATGGACTAACCAATATTTCAACATAAATACGTTTTAAGGGTAGGGTCACATGCTAATTTTGCAGCATATTTGCTGCTGCATATTTTCCCACCCATAAAAGTCATTGGGCAGCAAAATCAGCTGAAGAAAGATACAGTACGTGTGACCCTACCCTTAAGCCGTGTGTAGTGAACATGGAGTTCTGGGTTTAATCAGACATATAGTTTTCTATCTGTGCTTAACATATATACATAAATTGAAAGCGTAGAGAGTGAACGCAGAATCAGCAAAGGCCAAATTGCCTGTATGTTCTGGGTGTATTCAGACATATAGATTTCTATCTTGGTTTAATACACTGCTCAAAAAATAAAGGGGACAGTTAAACAACACATAGTAACTCCAAGTCAATCACACTTCTGTGAAATCACACTGTCCACTCTGTAAGCAATCCTGATTGACAATCAATTTCACATGCTGGTGTGCAAATGGAACAGACAACAGGTGGAAGTTATAGGGGATTAGCAAGACACCCCCAATAAAGGTGGTAACCACAGACCACTTCTCAGTTCCTATGCTTCCTGGCAGATGTTTTGGCCACTTTTTAATGCTGGCGGTGCTTTCACTCTAGTGGTAGCATGAGACGGAGTCTACAACCCACACAAGTGGCTCAGGTAGTGCAGCTCATCCAGGATGGCACATCAATGTGTGCTGTGGCAAGAAGGTTTGCTGTGTCTGTCAGTGTAGTGTCCAGAGCATTGAGGCACTACCAGGAGACATGGAGGAGGCTGTAGGAGGGCAACAACCCAGCAGCAGGACCACTACTTCTGCCTTTGTGCAATGAGGAGCAGGAGGAGCACTGCCAGAGCCCTGCAAAATGACCTCCAGCAGGCAACAAATGTGCATGTCCACTCAAACAGTCAGAAACAGACTCCATGAGGGTGCTATGCAGGACATTTGGCATTTGCCAGAGAACACCAAGATTGGAAAATTTGCCACTGGGGCCCTGTGCTCTTCACAGATGAAAGCAGGTTCACACTGAGCACATGTGACAGACATGTCAGAGTCTGGAGACGCCGTGTAGAACGTTCTGCTGCCCACAACATCCTCCAGCATGA
Source organism: Hyla sarda (assembly GCF_029499605.1). Lineage (NCBI taxonomy): Eukaryota > Metazoa > Chordata > Amphibia > Anura > Hylidae > Hyla > Hyla sarda. The sequence continues at coordinate 196,575,679 of NC_079193.1, read as the reverse complement.
CCGGTTTGGCGGTGGGTCAGTAATGGTGTGGAGTGGCATTTCTTTGGGGGACCGCACAGCACTCCATGTGCTTGACAGAGGTAACCTGACTGCCATTAGGTACTGAGATGAGATCCTAAGACCTTTTGTGAGACCATATGCTAGTGTGATTGGCCCTGGGTTCCTCCTATTGCAAGACAATGCCAGACCTCATGTGGCTGAAGTGTGTCAGCATTTCCTGCAAGAGGAAGGTGTTTATGATATGGACTGGCCCGCCCATTCCCCAGACCTGTATCCGGTTGAGTATATCTGGGACATCATGTCTCGCTCCATCCACCAACGCCACGTTGCACCACAGACTGTCCAGGAGTTGGTGGATTCTTTAGTCCAAGTCTGGGAGGACATCCCTCAGGAGACCATCTGCCACCTCATCAGGAGCATGCCCAGGTGTTATAGGGAGGTCATGCGGGCATGTGGAGGCCACACACACTACTGAGCCTCATTTTGACTTGTTTTAACGACATTACATCGCAAGTGGTTTTCCACTTTGATTTTCAGTGTGACTCCATTTCCATACCTTCATGGGTTGATAAATTTGATTTCCATGTATAATTTTTGATTTGTTGGTCAGCATATTGAACTATGTAAAGACGAAAGTATATCATGTGATTAGTTTATTCATTCAGATCTAGGATGTGTTATCTTAATGCTCCCTCTATTTTTTTGAGCAGTGTACATATACATTGAAAGCATTGATAATAATAGTTGACTGGCAGTTTCTCCCCCCACTTGACTACTTGATGAGTACAAAATTCCTTTAAACACAACAATAACCTCTAAATATTTCAGTAAAAAATATCTGGTAAAGGACAAGAACGGGGTAAAGGACAGAAAACTGCTGCCGTGTCCTCTGCCAGTAAGAATATTGATGGCAGTACCAGCACCAGTACAAGTAGCAGTAACAGCAAGGTGCATGGTGGTGGGTGTTCGGCAAGCAAAAGTTGTCACTGTCTCTTATGAGTTTGTAGTTTGGAGAATAGTACAGCCCTTGTGGAATGGTTGACTTGTTCAAGGTCTTCTTAGGAGGAGTCTTCAGAGTCTCAGAATATGACATTGAGCTAGGTATCAGTTGATTCCTCATTGTCTAGAGTCACATGGTGACAGAATGATGTCATTAGCCATGAATAGGAGTTGTGCCGCAGTCAGCCTTTCAAGTGTGTAGCAAAGGTGGTGGAGGTGGAAGCTGTGGCTGAACACTGGTGTTGGCATGTGTGGTGATGTGATTGTAAGGCATCATGGTGGATATGCTAAGGAGTCCATGATCAGACATCAGAAGTTCATACTAAAAGAAAAGATGGGAATGATGAAGAGAAGTTTGATGATGATGATGTCAGCGGGCCTGTTGGTCTGATCAGATCGGAAGCAGGTGACCGTGGCACTGCTGCACTTTCAGGCTTTAGAAACAATCATTTCAGAGGATGGGCACAGTCGGATAGTGGTGTATCATTTTGGGGTATCCTTTTCTGTAGAAATTATTTTCCATTCTACCAGACGCGCCACTGCCTGTTGTCTTCTGGCTACAACTAGCACAAGCTCTTCTCTTCCTGCTTTCCGCTGGCTACTACAACTACCACCAGTCATCACCCATGTTGCTGCTACTACCAGGTCTACACATAAACAATCCATAATTCCCCAAAAAAGAATATTTTTTTCTGCTTTACTATTTCAGGCCACCAATCCTGTTGCAAATCCTATAAGGGGAGAATTTTTGGACAATCCCTGATCCCAAAAAGTTGATACGTTTCTAGCTTGTCACGCAAAACCTATTTCTTCTCCATTTGGGACACGAGTCCTATTACAACACCCAAAATAATTTTGGAATGCTTGGAAAAACTATTGCATCTTCTGATACCTCCATGTGCATGTTAACACAGGGAGGCATTTGCCAAAAAAGGAATACTTTATGTAACTTTATTTAGGTGCTCTTAGGCAGTGTTATACACAGGTTTTGAGACTAATTTCATTGCCGGTTTGCAGAGAACCTATCCGTCGCGAACCAAACTTTTTTGGAAAGTTTAGCAAGCCTGTTGAACCAAACTTTTGAAAAAATTGCTCAACTCTAATTTGTGCATATCTGGGTGTGTTGACTATTTGAGGTTTGTGATATGGTCAAAGTGTAGACTGTGTGGAAAGTGTTAAATTAAACTCTGATGTGGTAACTGCCCCTTATGATCACACCTATGTCATGCAAGCTACTAGGGCTCATCTGTGACATCGCATAGCCTTCAAGTACTTTTCACATGAAAATAATTCATGGGATAACCCCTTTAAGCACATCAATATGAATTACAATACACTCTCCTAACAATTATTTATCATAGAGCTACATTGTATTTTCCTAGCATAGTTTCAAAAGGTAGTGCAAGGTGTGAAGGCTCATAAATTTACATGGATAATGTGTTATGAAGGAGTCCCCAGAGACACTGATACACAATAAAAGATTGATAATGGACTAAGATCATTCATATATAGTGATGAGTGGCAGGGGCCATATTCGAATTTGCGATATATTGCAAAAATGTGGACAAATATTCGTCCTATCTTTGCGAAATTCACATATTCTCTATGTTCGTTCCTTTTTTTTTCATGCAAAAATTTGCATATTCGTAAAAAAAATTAAAAGGAATATTCTTCATTATCCATATTTGTGGTCGTTGCTACATGACTGATATGCGTACAACCCTAGTACTAACCTAACAACCAACTGTAACCAATAACCTATCAACCTCAACTAAGCAGTCTGAAGTGTGCCATAACTGCGGCGTAAAGAATATGCCTGGAAAAGAGGGCATACCCTGTGGTAAGTGTGATGGAATGAAAAGAAGGGGGGGGGGGGGGGCGAAGAACCCACAGCGTCATTGAAGGGGGGAGAGCCGTGGGTTCTTATGGTCATCCCGCTCCTCCCACAATTACAGGCCAGCTGCGCAGGCCTTACCATTTGTGGTCGTTGCTACATGACTGATATGCGTACAACCCTAGTACTAACCTAACAACCAACTGTAACCAATAACCTATCAACCTCAACTAAGCAGTCTGAAGTGTGCCATAACTGCGGCGTAAAGAATATGCCTGGAAAAGAGGGCAAAACCCGGATTTAAACAAACATTTGTTTATTGCAGATTACAACACAAGAGACTGGAATGCGCTAGCCATTTCTTTGTGAGGGTTAGGGATATACTGCATGTAGCATCCGCATTTCCAACATCCTAATTTCATGATTACGTGGGCTGGGACCCCGTGCTTAGAAGCGGCTGTAGCTGCGCCAATACGGAAGGAGTGACCGGATAATGAAGTCGGGTCTCCTCCCAGCGACCTGACCGAAATGCGTAAATGTTTGATGAATTGAGAAGTAGTTAGCGGGTTGGATCTGAAATGGAGTAAAGGGTCGTCAGCTGATAGGTTAACACAGGCATTCAACAATTCACGGAGGACTGTGACAGGACACCATTTGTGCGCGGTGGGGAAAACCGGACAACCACAGTTTGACCCGGAGACGAGGTCTTGGTCTGACTGAGGGACAGCTCGAAATGATCAGAGACATGTGACAGCTGACTGACCTTAAGAAAGGGCGCGTTGACAGTCCGAGCAGTACACTCACCCGGTCTGAGAAACCCATAATAGGCAAGGTACATGGCCGCTATCAATGTGAGGCTATCACGAATACCCAATGGTGCGAAGTCTAACAAGTCGGACAACTGCCTGAACATGTTGCCTGTGATTGGTTGTCTGACTGGGCTGCGAGGGACTTCCTTCTTAAGGATGCCCTTCCACGCCGTACCATAAATTTTTCGTGTATTTGCGGACAAGGAATCACTGACCAAACGTTTGGCTATCCGAAGGTGCTGGTTCAGTTCATGACTAGTGAATGGAATGGGGGAACTTGCGCCCCTATGGAATCGGCTTCTGGCATCACCTGAAAGAATTGTGACAGATTGTTCCTAGATAAGGCATCTGCTGCAATATTCTGGACTGCTTCAATGTGAGCACATGTGAAAGTAAATGTATGTTGTAGGGACAGCCAAACTAACCGTCTAGCCAAGCTCATTTATCTATAACATAGCTGACCATCTAACACCAGGACAGAGAGAGAGTATCCGAAGACGTGTCGGATGAGAATTGTATACGTGACTGGACCTAGACAAGTACGAAACGTTATACAAGTACCTTAACAACCTAGAACACCCTGAAGAGCATCTTTAGGAACGAGACTACACAGAGAAAGGAGTGCATCGACAATGCAAGCAATCACAACCTGAAAACGTGTCAGGTTCATGAGGTGATTACTTGGAGAACAATGTACGACACTTTAAACCAGAACAGAGGGAAAGTATCCGAAGATGTGTCGGACGAGAATCGTATGCGTAACCGGGCCTAGACGAGTATGCGCCCGGTGACAAGTGCGAAGCGTTATACGAGTAACATATCAACCTAGAACACCATGAAGTACATTTTTGGGACATGACTACACAGAGAAAGGAGCGCATCGACAACGCAAGCAACCACAACCTGAAAGCGTGTCAGGTTCATGAGGTGATTACTTGGACAACAATAAACAACTCTTTAAACCAGGACAGAGGGAAAGTATCCGAAGGCGTGTCGGACGAGAATTGTATGCGTAACTGAGTCTAGATAAGTGTGTGCCCAGTGGTAAGTGCGAAAGTTCATACGAGTACCATGACAACCCAAAACATCGTGAATTCCGTTTTTTGAGAACGTGACTATATCGTAAAAGAGGTGCACCGACAACACAAGTAAACACAACCTGAAGACGTGTCAGGTTCATGAGGTGATTACTTGGATAATAAAACAAATCTTATCACCTATGTGTGGCGTTATTGCTGTTCTGAAGGCGTGTCAGTAACAACCGTGCAACGTACCCCCTGCAGGCGTGGCAGGCATGATGGGTATACATCACCTATGTGTGGCGTTATTGCTGTTCTGACTGCGTGTCAGTAACAACCGTGCAACGTACCCCCTGCAGGCGTGGCAGGCATAATGGGTATACCTCACCTATGTGTGGTGTTATTGCTGCTCTGAAGGCGTGTCAGTAATAACAATTATGCGACATACCCTTTCTGCAACATGACAGGCTTAACAGGTAAACACCACCTATGCGTAATGTCAGTGTCGTTCAGAAGGCATGTCAGTAGCAATGATAATGAAACATACCCCGTCTGCAACGGTTTACTGGGTAAGCCCCGCCTGTGCGTCGTGTAGTTGTCGTTCTGAATATGTGTCAGCAGCGACAACTGCTATGTATCACCCTGCCTATATAAAGATGCGTGCAGAATGACTACGTGTGAAACTGTCGTGAACCGCTATGCATGGCTGTACCACCAACTTGATGAACCTATACTCGGGCCAACCATATACGCGTATAGACCACCAGTGAACGCCTGAAGCTAACCACGACCGATGGCAGAGAATATGCCGGCAAGTAGTAACTATTGTGACCACATACCTGCGTACGGGGCCACACCCCATGTGCTGTATGAGCATGTGTGCTGCACGAAACTGCGGGCGTACGAACTTCACAAATAGCGCAAGCGCATGTACAGAACACATGCCACGAGTGCACACGCAGCCTGATTCCCGCGTGCACCCGAGTAATATAACCCTACAAACATGCGTGATACAAGTCCTGCGAGCGGGTGTGCAGCACAATCCTTATGAGTGCATATTCAGTAGTAATCCTACGAGCGTGGGGGCCATGTAATACTATAAACGTGCGTACAGTGTGACTCGTATGAGCGTGTACATAGTATGATTCCTATGAGTGTGTACAACATGACTCCTACAAGAGCGTGTGTAGTATGAACCTTGCAAGCGAGTACAAGCGTGTATACCACGTAAACCTACGAGCAAGTGTACAGTATGAATGCTACATTTGTATGCACCGCATGAACTTTATGAATTATGCGAGCGAGTGTACCGTATAAATGCTACCGGCCAATGTACTGCATAATCCTAACGCGTGTAAAGTAAGAATCCAACAAGCGTGTGTACAGGATATCCTACCAGTGTGTACTGTGTACGGCATGAATCTTATAAGTATGTACGCAGCATAATGCTACAAATATGTACAAGCGTGTGTATAGAGTAGATGCTACAAGCATGCACCCCACAAATATGCTCAAGCGTGAGTGCGGTATGAATGCTACAAGCAAGCGTACAGCATGAATCCTAAGGGTGAATGTACAATATAATCCTACAAGCGAGTGTACAGTATGAAACCTGTAGGCAAGTAAACGGCATAAACTCTACAAGTGTGTACTGTATGAATCTTACAAGCGTGTGTGCAGTATAAACCTTACAAAGGGGGTGTACAGTATGACCCTAAAAGCGTGTGTACGGTATAAAACTACAAGCGCGTAGAGAACGAATGAACCCTATAAGCGTGTGTGGCGTATAAATGTTACCGGCATGAATCCTACCAATGTGCATGGGTACCAGGATGTGTACAGCATGAATCCTACGGCATGATTCCTATAAGTGAGAATCGTAGCTCCACAACAGCTGGAGGCACACCGCCCGGAAACACAGAAGTATAAATATAAAATAAATGAAAAGAAAACTGTGAGGAAGTTAGTTTAAGAGACAAAGGTTGGAAGTGAGCGCAGCTGTTGGTGTAGCGTGCCTTAGACTGACCAGATTGGCAGCTGTGGGGGTGAAGCATAAGCCCACAGGGTGGGGCGGAGCGGTGAGTCCGATTGAGTGTAAAGGTGTGCGAGTCTCAGTATACCGGAGACACATATAGATCCTCCCAGCAGCACAGAACTACAAAATGTGATAATGATATATATGTGCAGGAGGCTGTTCACATAGAGCGGTAATGTTATACATGTGCAGGAGACTGTTCACATAGAGCGGTAATGTTATATATGCAGGAGACTGTTCACATAGTGCGGTAATGATATGCATGTGCAAGAAGCCTAACACATAGTGCGGTAATGATATGCATGTGCAGGAGACTGTTCACATAGTGCAGTAATCATATACATGTGCAAGAAGCCTATCACATAGTGCGGTAATGATATGCATGTGCAGGAGACTGTTCACATAGTGCGGTAATGATATGCATGTGCAGGAGACTGTTCACATAGTGCGGTAATCATATACATGCGCAAGAAGCCTATCACATAGTGCGGTAATGATATACATGTGCAGGAGACTGTTCACACAGTGCGGTAATCATATACATGCGCAGCAAGCCTATCACATAGTGCGGTAATGATATGCATGTGCAGGAGGCTGTTCACATAATGCAGTAATCATAAACATGTGCAAGAAGCCTAACACATAGTGCGGTAATGATATGCATGTGCAGGAGGCTGTTCACATAGTGCGGTAATCACATACATGTGCAAGAAGCCTAACACATAGAGCGGTAATGATATGCATGTGCAAGAAGCCTAACACATAGTGCGGTAATGATATGCATGTGCAGGAGGCTGTTCACATAGTGCAGTAATCATATACATGTGCAAGAAGCCTATCACATAGTGCGGTAATGATATGCATGTGCAGGAGGCTGTTCACATAATGCAGTAATCATAAACATGTGCAAGAAGCCTAACACATAGTGCGGTAATGATATGCATGTGCAGGAGGCTGTTCACATAGTGCGGTAATCATATACATGTGCAAGAAGCCTAACACATAGAGCGGTAATGATATGCATGTGCAAGAAGCCTAACACATAGTGCGGTAATGATATGCATGTGCAGGAGGCTGTTCACATAATGCAGTAATCATATACATGTGCAAGAAGCCTAACACATAGTGCGGTAATGATATGCATGTGCAGGAGACTGTTCACATAGTGCGGTAATCATATACATGTGCAAGAAGCCTATCACATAGTGCGGTAATGATATGCATGTGCAGGAGGCTGTTGACGTAGTGCGGTAATCATATACATGCGCAAGAAGCCTAACACATAGTGCGGTAATGATATGCATGTGCAGGAGACTGTTCACATAGTGCAGTAATCATATACATGTGCAAGAAGCCTAACACATAGTGCGGTAATCATATACATGTGCAAGAAGCCTAACACATAGCGCGATAATGATATGCATGTGCAGGAGGCTGTTCACATAGTGCGGTAATGATATGCATGTGCAGGAGGCTGTTCACACAGTGCAGTAATCATATACATGCGCAGCAAGCCGTTCACATAGTGCGGTAATGATATGCATGTGCAAGAAGCCGAATGCCGATATGTAATACAATAACCTGGGGCCGGGCTGACCAAGGGTTTCCCTGAACTCCGGCTTACCTCCGGAGTCCGGGAACAGCCAGCGTTACCCCCGGTCAGCCACGGCCACTTACCACCACCATGCCGGCTGAAGCGACCTTCCAGTCAGCTGACTCGTGCAGTCAGCTGACCGGTGGGAACGTGACTCCACCTCCTGCCGACACCATGTGACAAACCCTCAACCGAAGAACCCACAGCGTCATTGAAGGGGGGAGAGCCGTGGGTTCTTATGGTCATCCCGCTCCTCCCACAATTACAGGCCAGCTGCGCAGGCCTTACCATATATCACTATATTCTAAATATTCGTGAAATCGCAAAATGCCAATATTCACGGTAAAAATTAGCATTTTGAATTTTCGCGCTCAACACTATTCATATATAGGACAGCCAATCTGTTTTTAGCACGCAAAAGAATCTTCCAAAACTGTATTTTTGTGGTGTGTTATCAAACGCCTCATCACCATTTTAAATAAATTACAACAGAAGATTATACAGTAAACAAAAGTAGAAATATTCGGTTTTGTCTTCCCATTGTATTATTAACAAAGCACTAAGAAAACAGCTTTAATTTGCTTTACATATCAGGCATGCATCTGTTTCACACTGTTTTCTATAATCTAGAAAACATTCAGAGATTGTTATGTCTTTAAAAGGAAAAACATATTAATTTTTTATTCATCCTAAAACAGTAGTCTACCGAAAAGCAGATAGTGTTGTAATGGTGGCTGAAAAACATTACAGCATAGACTAGAATAAGAATAAAAAGCTATTCTTTTATGACTTATAGGATATACTGTAACTTCAACTATGATCAGGTTGCATATACTGACATAACTATAGAAACTTAATTGTGGGGCAAAGGCCGCAGCAGCTATTTTATCAAATGAGCACTGTCAATAACTTTTTTTTTCTATGTTGTAGTATTTATATACTACAACATATTTCTAATATACTTCAATCATTTTTTTGGTCATTAAAACATTTTATTTTGCTTTTGAAATTTGGCCAGCCGGCTGGGCAGGCGGAGGGGGGGGGGGGCGTTTTGTGCGCCCCAGGGTTCGGGGCAGCGGGCTGCGTGGCGGCCGCGGCCATGGCTGTAACAAAGGTATTGTTTTCAACATAGGGTGCCTCCAGTTGTTTCACCACTACAACTCCCAGCATGCTCTGACAGCCAATAGATGTCAGGGCAAGCTGGGAGTTGCAGTGGTGAAACGCCACAACATGCATCAGTTGTCATCAGTTGTGTAACATCTGGCATCAATTTTTATTAACGCCGGATGGTGGAATGCAGCAAGTTGCATTCCCCTGTCTGGTGCCGGTCCGGCGAGTTTAACCATCGGCGTCCAAGCTGAGATGCCGGATAATTGTAAACTGTCCCATTTAAATGAATGGGACCAGTTCTGCTATCAGTTTCCCTCCAGTGCATGCTGGAGGGAAACGCCACCGGACGCCTGATATATAGAGGCCTTACTGGACTTTGTCCCAGCTTGATGTTGCAGCCAGACAGGATTATGTTCTGGATGGTATGGAGACCCCTAGTGGTCTTTTTTTTAAGAGCCATGATTTCTATTAACCCCTTAAGGACCAAACCCATTTTGACTTTAATAACCAGGCCTCGCCTTCTAAAATTCATAACTCTTTTATATTTCCATTTACATACCCATATAAGGGTTTGTTTTTTGCATGACCAATTGTACTTTGTAATGAAACCTCATTTTACCAAAAATGTATGGCGAATCCAAGTAAATTAAATGAAAACAACAATTTTGCACATTTTGGAGGGTTTCGTTTTCACACTGTACACTTTACAGTAAAATTGACATGTGTTCTTTATTCTGTGGGTCAATACAATTAAAATGATACCCATGGCTATATACTTTTCTATTTTTGTACCGCTCGTAACTTTTTGTACAAAATCAGTACTATAAATTTGCTCTATTTTGACCACCTATAACTTTTGAAATTTTCCTCATATGGGGCAGTATGAGGGCTCCTTTTGTGTGCCATCATTTGTACTTTTTTATCAATACCACATTTGCATATATAAAACTTTTAGATCACTTTTTATTATTTTTCTTTGGAATAAAATGTGACCAAAAAAGCAGCATTTTTGGACTTTTTTTTTTTTTTTTAAGTTAACGCCGTTCACCGTATGGGATCATTAACATTATATTTTGATAGTTTGGACATTTACACACGCGGCTATACCAAATTTGTTTATTTAAAAAAAAATAAAGCTTTTGGGGGTAAAAGGGGAAAAATGGACAATTTTCATTTTCATTGGGGGAGGGGATTTTTCACTTTTTTTTACTTTTAATTTTTACCTGTTTCAACTTTTTTGTACACTTTTTATGTTCCCATAGGAGACTATCAATAGCAATCAGTTGATTGCTAATATTGTTCAGTGCTATGCATAGAGCATGGCACTGATCAGTATTATCGGCTATCTTCTGCTCTGGTCTGCTCAATTTCAGACTTGGTAGTCTTTGGAAAATAGATATATTTGCCTACACTACACAGCAGACATTTGGATCTTAAAGGAGTATTCCAGGATTTTTTTTTTTATTTAACTATGCTACAGGGGCTGTAAAGTTAGTTAGTTTATAATATAGTGTCTATACCTTTGTGGTCTTCCAATTCTTCTAAGATTTTCACCCCAATATTTATTTTTCACAGCATACAAAATGGCTCAGGTCTCAGTTTTTCCTAGGTTACAATGTGGCCAAGACATGGCATCGCTAGTCAGGTGTGCAAAGGGAAACTGTCCTGCTTCAATTGGTGGAGCGACTGCTGGGTGGGATCATTTCATAACAGCTGTAGGCACCCTGATTGAAAAACACTGGTCTTTTGAATGGAATGCAACTCATTTGTGTTTTAATGGGTGGGATGGATGTGTAAAGTGACCTCAAACTTACAAACAAGGAACTATGGGATTTGTAGTTTGAGAGAACAAATTTCAACAGGCAATACCAAGTACACAAAAAGAAAGCCACAGTATCTCACAACATAGCCATTTAGACCCAAGACAAACACAGATCCTTCCTAAGTATGTCCATTACTGTCTGTCAGGTATGTACTAAAATCCCCTTATGGTGAATAACCCCTTTAAAAGTAAAATGCCTCTTTCTCTGATGTACACATTTTTTTCTTAAAAATAAATAAATAAATATGCGGAACTATAATAAAAGAGCACCAATGTAGTCTAGGCCCAGACTATTGTGGCGTTTGTGCAGCAATAAAAAAAAAAATTGTAGATCCCTTTGTTTAACCCTTAACGACGCAGGACGTAAATGTACGTCCTGGTGAGCTGGTACTTAACGCACCAGGACATACATTTACATCCAATGCATAACCGTGAGCATCGGAGCGATGCTCGCGTCATGCGCGGCAGGTCCCGGCTGCTAATAGCAGCCAGGGACCCGCCCGTAATGGCGAACATCCGCGATCAATACAGATCACGGCATCTGCAGCATCGCGGTACTTTGAATGGATAATCCGATCATCCAGCATGGCGGCCGGAGGTCCCCTCACCTCCGGCCGTCTCCCGGGGACTTCTGCTCTGGTCTAGATCTCGATCGAGCAGACCAGAGCAGAAAACGACTGATAATACTGCTCAGTGCTATGTCCTATGCATAGCACTGAACAGTATTAGCAATCGGATGATTGCTATAAATAGTCCCCTAAAAAAGTAAAAAAGAAAAGTAAAAATGTAAATTGTCCCATTTTCCCTATTTCACCCACACAAAGTGTAAAAAAAATATTTTATATGCATATTTGGTATCGCTGTGTGCATAAATACCCCAGCTATTAAAATAAAATGTTAATGATACTGTACAGTGAACGGCGTGAATGTAAAAAAAAAATCTAAAATTGCTGCTTTTTTATAACATTTTATTCCCAAAAAATGTTATTAAAAAAGTATTAAAAGTTTTATAAAAGCAAATATGGTATCAATAAAAAGTACAGATCACGGCACGAAAAAATGAGCCCTCATTCCGTCGCTTATACGGAAAAATGAAAAAGTTATAGGTCTTCAAAACAGAGGGATTTTAAACGTACTATTTTGGTCAAACAGTTTGCGATTCTTTTTAAGCACAACAGTAATAGAAAACTATATTATCATGGGTATCATTTTAATCTAATTGACCCCCAAGAATAAAGAACACATGTCATTTTTACCGTATATTGTACGACGTGAAAACAAAACCTTCCAAAATTAGCAAAATTGCGGGTTTTCTTTTTAATTTCCCCACGCAAATAGTTTTTTTTTTGGTTGCGCCATACATTTTATGGTAAAATGAGTGATTGCATTACAATGGACAACTTGTCGCGCAAAAAACAAGCCCTCATACCAGTCTGTGGATGAAATGATAAAAGAGTTATGATTTTTTGAAGGAGAGGTGGAAAAAATGAAAACGTCCTTAAGGGGTTAATAAATATGTGTGGTGGGCCTTAAAATTTTTGCCAAACAACCCCATCCATTTTATAAGCGCAGGATTATAAATTTATGAGGTAACATAATGAAGATGTTTATTCTGGAATAACAAAAAAGTTAAATCACAAGACAAAATGCAATCTAGTTAGTTGTAAAATGTAATTCCAAATCGGAGACAGAATCACTTAACACATTTTATATTTATAATGCAAATGTTAGCATTATGAATTACTGGCATGAAGTTGCTGAGATTAGCACGTTTTAGATGTGGTCCATTTCAACAAAAGTTTGCATGAATTAATGTAAGCAATATTGTATGATGTAAAATCTCCAACTAGCCAGGAAATGTAATTGTAGATATGAGTCATCTTGCAAATGTTACCCCAGCTGTTTGTGCAGCCTAGAACAATTAGAAATAAAACCATCAGTTACTTACAAGCAGCAATTACAATCATTTTTATAGTCAGAATGTCCAACGGTCCCAAAATGTAGGTTGACTGAGCAACATCTATCTGTGGGTAAATCTGTTCTTTTAATTTGGAAGCCCCTGAATCCCCTGTGGCAATAATAAAAAGTGAGACTGAAAAAAAAAGAGACTTTTAAAGAAGGTTTTGTACTATTATGGGTGGTGTAGTTTCATAATTACAAATTCCCCAATGCATTTAGTTGCATTCTTTTGGTAACATGACCTCAATAGAGGAATTAGGAATTCCCAATTTAGTGAATAATCATTGATGATGATGTGATCTTCACTGTTCTCTTGGACTCTTCACACCAGTCAGTTTTTCTAAACCATTTCCACTTTTTTTGGAAATGAGTGTCACATTGGATCCTCTTGATTTAATAAGGCCATTTTTACACGTGTGCTATACGGATATGCTTTCTATTATACAAATTTGAAAGCAACCCTAAAGAAGATTTACATCGAGTCTTTGCATCATGTTGAAACCTCCTTATTTTAGTTTAGGAAAAAATAAATAAAATACATGTATGTTTTTTACAGACAGGGAAGAGCAGAAGCTTTTTTTTTTAAATTAATAATATTAATAAAAATTTGTATTTTTATTTTTTAAGAAGCTGTTTTGGTAAAAACATATGTGAAACCTGATGGTGTTACACTATGCAGGCAGTGTATGTGTTACACTCTGCGCTCTGGCCGGAAGCTCCAGCCCTGAGCGCAGTGTCCCAGTGTCCCCGGGTGCCGGCGGGGCTGGGATTCGCATTGCGGGACGTGCCCACATGTGAATCCCAGCCCGTCACTCAACTCGCTGCGCTGCCTTTGTGTCTCAGCTCCGGCGTGCGCATCCCTGTCTCCTAGGGCGCACATGGGAGCTCTGAAATTTAACCTGACACCACATAATGAGTCTCTGAACCTCCCACACTTCCCTGCCGGATCTTCAGTGTCCCTAGACTGAGATTAAGTGACCCTTATAGCCTGTTAGCCTTACCCGTGTTTCCAGACCTTCCGATACATTATTAGACTCCACACCTTTGCCACCTGCCTTGACCTTCTTCTACATTTGACTACGCTACTGCCTTATCCTTCGGTACCTGGCCTTGCCCAGCTACCTGTGTGGTCAAGCCGTGTTTGGGGTAACAACCTGGGTGTCGCCTGCCACAGCAAGCCCGTCCTGCCTTGTGGCGGGCTCTGGTGAAGACCAGTGGCACCTTAGACTCTGCTCCCTGATACGGTCCGAGTCATGAGCCACACAGGTTATAGGATCCACATCCAGCTTCGTTACAGTAAGACAGTAATTAATAGCTTGAGTCCGGATGCTGAAGTTCCCAGTAGAAATTAACGAGCATTGAGGCAACACTCAAGGAATATACAACATGCCCCTTTTTTTCCCAGGCTGACCCAGTCAGTGACCATTTCCAATAGATGGATGCCCCTTTGAGAACCAATGGATACAAAAAATTTGTTTGAAAAAAATAAAATAAAATAAAAAGGAATAGGTCATAATTTATTTTGTTTTGTTTAAAATGTAGAAAAAAATGGGAATTATTGCACCACTTGTAAATCACCACCTATGTCAATTCTACCTGTGTGTGCTATCATTGGTCATTTTCTAAGGGCCTGACTGATTTTACTAGATTCAATAGAAATACTAAAATGACCCATAATATTAAAATATACAATAATCCATACAAATCATAGAGGTAACTCCTTCAAGAAACTATCTGCATTGAGGCTTGTTTTTTGCAGGATACATTGTACAGGGTGGGCCATTTATATGGATACATTTTCACTGAAAAATACCCTTTATATTAAAATTTAACTTTTATTCTCTACTATTAAAATTGTTCAAAGAAAAAAGCCCCGTGTATATATAATCAATTATGATACTCAAGATAAAGGTAACATATCTACATCAAATGTACAAGGAGTGTGTGGAGCCCCCAGTCCAACATAAATGGAACAATGGACTGGTAGGATCCCAACACACAATATTCGGCTATACACCAAAAACCATTCAAATGCACCCACAAATAATAAATGCTATTCGAAGAAAAATCAATTCTCAACACGTTTCACCCCTCTATTATTGGGGATCCTCAGGAGAGACACCGGACATATACAGTATATTAATGCAAAATGACAGATTAAAACTTAAGCGTCAGCGGGGACAATAGCCCCAAACATGTATTAGCTGCGCTCAGTGCAAATAAAGATAAACGGACGCTCCCATAATGGAGCACTCACGAGACCCCGCGTCTATGATGATCGGATGGAGGCTCGGTCTGACTCGCAATCCCTGGTTTAAATACAGCTGGATGGCGCCAAAATAGAATAAAAGGCGGCGTTTTCCTACCATCTTAGTACTCACCTGGCGTCTGCGCAGATGTCCCGCTGAGGCTCCGGAATGTGCGAAGCATCGGAGGTGTATATGTGACAACTTCCGATCCGGCAGATACGTCCGCGCAGGCACCTTAAGCAGCGCTGATAGAGATACCAGAGCTGTCTATAGCTATGGTTCGCCGGGCTGCGCATGCGCCCAATTATGCAAGCGCTACACTAAATATAAGGTTAGTAACAATATAAGTTATTAAATATATATAGATCCCAATCGAAGATATCACCATGACAATATGACGGCATAAAATAATATGCAATGTTAGTATTTAATTTAATATGGGACCAGAATATTTAGATAATAGGCTAATTAAGATAAATTAAGACCATAATAATGGGCCAATAAGGACACATGATAATAGAAATTATTATTTGAAATGAAACGGGCATATAATAATAGAAATGTAAATTTAAACAAAGTCAAACCGAACAATTAATTAATAGTGCACTCTGTCATGAAGGCACTATCAGCCTTCCATTATTTTACCTGAGTCACGTCATTTAAGGAAAAGTCCACCACGAAGAAATAATTGACAGATATTTACTAAATCAACAAACAGCCTACATATAAATTACTAAATCTCAGATGTATTTAATAGATATAATGCCAAACATGAGTGGGCTCTAAATAGGAATAGACAGCTTAGCCTACTATCCCTAAGGACTAGTCTGCCCTACTGTCCTTGTGGGGGGTGCTAGCCCACAAGGTGTTAACCCTATATCTGAAACATCCCTTTCGGTCCCACTAGATAATTGGGGCTGTATACCCTAATGGTCCCTTGGATGCCCTAAAAACCTAACCACGGAGCACTCGCCCTAATAAGGGCGACCCGGTCGGGAACCTTTCCCTATTATACCCTACTGCACCCTATTCTATTAGGGGTACGGGAACCGCTATGGAAATTAAAGATAAAGCAAAAGAAGAATTAAGAGAGAAAAGAAGAGAAATAAATAGAAACACCCTCTTCATTGTATTAGGAAATCAATAGACATTAGGATGTGTTCAACATCATTCATATATCAAAAAGGCTATTACTATCTAGAAAAGCTATCATGGTGGACATTCCCCCCAAACTTACCACGGCTCATGGCAAGGCGGGTAGAAAATGGTCTATATTAGATTAGTTATCGGGGTTACTATAATTTCATAGAGATATCCCCTTGCCAGGTATGGTATCCTAATGATATAATAAAAATACTATGGAGCCAGTAAATATTTTACAGAAAGCACATATAATTCAGTCTCTCATTGAGACCTTTGGGCTGCTGCGAATCAAACCGGTAGATCCACGCAACCTCCATACATAGAATGTTCTTATCTAGATCTCCTAGTCTTACTGTTGGTCTGATTACTTCCAACACCAAAAATGTTAGCGCACTGATATTACCGGTGTGTACACTATTAATGTGTCGGGCTACTGACGTATCTCGCCCATTCAATGCATCATTGATGTGCTCAAGCACCCGCCTCCTCAGCTCTTGTTTTGTCTTGCCAATGTAATCCAGGGGGCATGTGCATTGACATAGATAAACTACACCCCTGGTCTTACAATTGGCAAAGTCTCTTATCTCATATGCTGTTTGTGTCGCTGAGGACACGAGTGTAGAGCCAGTTTTGATATATGAGCAGGCCCTACAATTACCACAAGGATGCATTCCTTTGCACGTCGACCAAGCCAGCATGTATTAGTCGTGGGGCGAACATAGTGACTATGTACTAGCCGATCTTTGATATTTCGTCCCCTTCTGAAGGTAACAGCTGGTCTGTCATCAAGAAAGGGGGCAATATCAGGAACATTTTTCAAAATTGGCCAGTATCTACCAAGAATCTCATATATCTTGCTCGCTTGGTTGTCATATGTCCCTATTATTCTCAATTTTTTGGGACCACTTACTCTTGGTTTAGGAACTAGTAACTGCCCTCTATCTTGATTACACGCATACTTAAATGAATTACGAAGTAAGTTGTCAGGAAACCCTCTTAGGGCAAATCTATCATACAGATTACGTGCCTGTTTATGAAACTCGTTCTCATTCGAACAGTTACCTCTTACACGTAGATATTGCCCTTTAGGTATACCTCGTCTAAGGGCCGGTGGATGAAAACTCGACCATTGTAGCAGACTATTAGTCGACGTTGGCTTACGAAATAAGGATGACATAAGCTTATTACTTTGCTTGTAAATCCGTAAATCCAAGAAATTAGTGGAATCATCATGGATTTCTGAGGTAAATGTAAGACCGATCTCATTAATGTTAATCTAATTCATAAAGGTGTTAAAGTCTGAACTTGTGCCTGACCATAAAACAAAAATATCATCAATATAACGGGACCAAAATAAAATATTATTTGACCAATCCAATGACTTAACCGGAAAAATGATGGTATCCTCCCACCAGCCCAGGAAGAGATTTGCATAAGTGGAGGCACAAGGGCTCCCCATTGTGGTCCTCCTGAGCTGGTGGAAGTACCGTGAGTCAAAAAAAAAATTGTGAGTCAAAATAAATTCAAGCAACTGCAAAATAAAACGGTTGTGATGTTGAAATTGATTGCCCCGAGAACTTAAGTAGTATTGTACAGCATGCAGACCCCAACGATGTGGAATCGCACTGTACAAAGACTCCACATCAATACTAGCTAGTAGGACATTGTTGTCCACTTCCAATGACTCAATTTTCAATAATAGATCCATACTGTCTCTGGTATAAGATTGTAGCGACGTCACAAACTCCCAAAGGACCACATCCACATAAGTACTTATATTCTGGGTTAACGAATCAACCCCAGACACAATAGGTCTGCCCTTCAGTGGATTGGTTCCTTTGTGGACCTTAGGGAGTCTGTAAAACGTCGCAATCTGTGGGGATCTTGGGAGGAGAAATTCTCGCTCAACTTCAGAAATAATTTTAGATGAAAAAGCATTGTCAAGTATGTCCTTAAGCTGTACAAAGAAGCAGTCTAATGGATTCCTATCAAGAATATGATAACAGTCCCTATCATCAAGTAAGTTTCTACACATTCTGGTATATTGAGTATAGTCAAGCACAACAATATTGCCCCCCTTATCGGAGGGCTTAATGATGATGGTGTTATCTTTCTCAAGATTAATCAAAGCCTGCATTTCCTCCTTAGTAAGGTTAGGATAATAGGAATGAGATGCATCAATAGTTCTTAATTCTGTAGTGACTAGCTCTAGAAATATATCAGCATGCGATTGATTATCCACTGGGGGCATCCGGGTGCTCTGTACTCTTAGGTTGGTAAATGGACCCTCTCCTTCTGGTCTTTGTGACTCCTCATATAATGAGGCTAATAGCTGAACATCACCCATGTCACATGCATTTACCCCTAATTCTGCTCCCAGCCTCGCATCCTGCTGTTTAAAAAATGTCTTCCATTTGAGTTTACGTATAAAAAGATGTAAGTCTTTCATACAATTAAATTCATCAAATTTTGTGGTGGGAACAAATGATAAACCCTTATTAAGTACTGATATTTCAGAGGGAGACAGAGAGCGTTTAGACAGATTAATTATCTGTAGGTCTTGTACTGTCCCCTCCTCTGATTCCCATAATTGGGAGCATGGGTACGCTCCCCCAGTTGGTATGAGGGAGCGTCCTCTCTCATTAAAAAATTAGCACCCTGGGTCTGCTGAGCCATAGCTCCCCTCTCTGTCTGGACTCGGGGGATGGTAGGCTGTCCATAATAGGAAGAGATAGAGGGTTGAGTATATGAACCCCCCTGTCCACCCCTCTGTCTTCCTTGATTGCCCCTGTTTCTCCATTTTTGGCCTCGAACTCGTGAAATGCACCCACAAATAATAAATGCTATTTGAAGAAAAATCAATTCTCAACGCGTTTCACCCCTCTATTATCGGGGATCCTCAGGAGAGACACCGGACATATACAGTATATTAATGCAAAATGACAGATTAAAACTTAAGCGTCAGCGGGGACAATACCCCAAACATGTATTAGCTGCGCTCAGTGCAAATAAAGATAAGCGGACGCTCCCATAATGGAGCACTCACGAGACCCCGCGTCTATGATGATCGGATGGAGGCTCGGTCTGACTCGCAATCCCTGGTTTAAATACAGCTGGATGGCGCCAAAATAGAATAAAAGGCGGCGTTTTCCTACCATCTTAGTACTCACCTGGCGTCTGCGCAGATGTCCCGCCGAGGCTCCGGAATGTGCGAAGCATCGGAGGTGTATATGTGACAATTTCCGATCCGGCAGAGACGTCCGCGCAGGCACCTTAAACAGCGCTGATAGAGATACCGGAGCTGTCTATAGCTACGGTTCGCCAGGCTGCGCATGCGCCCAATTATGCAAGCGCTACACTAAATATAAGGTTAGTAACAATATAAGTTATTAAATATATATAGATCCCAATCGAAGATATAACCATGATAATATGACGGCATAAAATAATATGCAATGTTAGTATTTAATTTAATATGGGACCAGAATATTTAGATAATAGGCTAATTAAGATAAATTAAGACCATAATAATGGGCCAATAAGGACACATGATAATAGAAATTATTATTTGAAATGAACCGGGTATATAATAATAGAAATTTAAATTTAAACAAAGTCAAACCGAACAATTAATTAATAGTGCACTCTGTCATGAGGGCACTATCAGCCTTCGATTATTTTTCCTGAGTCACGGCATTTAGGGAGAAGTCCACCACAAAGAAATAATTGACAGATATTTACTGAATTAACAAACAGCCTACATATAGATTACTAAATCTCAGATGTATTTAATAGATATAATGCCAAACATGAGTGGGCTCTAAATAGGAAGAGACAGCTTAGCCTACTATCCCTAAGGACTAGTCTGCCCTACTGTCCTTGTGGGGGGTGCTAGCCCACAAGGTGTTAACCCTATATCTGAAACATCCCTTTCGGTCCCACTAGATAATTGGGGCTGTATACCCTAATGGTCCCTTGGATGCCCTAAAAACCTAACCATGGAGCACTCGCCCTAATAAGGACGACCCCATCCGGAACCTTTCCCTATTATACCCTACTGCACCCTATTCTATTAGGGGTACTGGAACCGTGGACCGCTATGGAAATTAAAGATAAAGCAAAAGAAGAATTAAGAGAGAAAAGAAGAGAAATAAATAGAAACACCCTCCTCATTGCATTAGGAATTATGGATGCACCTTAATAAAATGGGAATGGTTGGTGATATTAACTTCCTGTTTGTGGCACATTAGTATATGTGAGGGGGGAAACTTTTCAAGATGGGTAGTGACCATGGCTGCCATTTTGAAGTCGGCCATTTTGAATCCAATAGGAAGAGGGTAATGTGACACCTCAAACTTATTGGGAATTTCACAAGAAAAACAAGTATGTGCTTTTAACGTAACTTTATTCTTTCATGGGTTATTTACAAGTTTCGGACCACTTATAAAATGTGTTCAATGTGCTGCCCATTGTGTTAGATTGTCAATGCAACCCTCTTCTCCCACTCTTCACACACTGATAGCAACACCGCAGGAGAAATGCTAGCACAGGCTTCCAGCTTTATTATATAGAATGGTAGCTAACTACTTTTCTGACATGTCTAAAATATAGAAGAAACTAAGCATATAGATACAGACTGCTTCAGTGTAAATATTTAAAATGCTGGCATGAGAAACGCTGCTCCTACGCTGTGAAGATTTAATTCACTATGAATGCCTACATAAAGCACTGTACATTATTGGATGAAAAATGCAATATGGTATCATACTGATGAAATCAACACACAGAAAATAATAGAGTTACAACTATTGGCCTTAATCCATTACAAAAAATAACAAGCATCTACAAATCTTTATTTGTACTCCAGATGTATAAGTGACACTAGAGAAAATTGTCCATTTGGTAATGAGTTTGAAATATAAAACCATAAACCCTATTTTTAAGTAAGATAGAATTGTGTCTCTGTCTAGGATGGAATTTTCTTGTTACATAGTAATTAGGCTGTTATATAACAAAATGGTTCTTTAAGTAGTTTTGAGCTGTTCCAGTTGCATTGTTTCTCTTGTACAACTTGGAACTTAATACACGATACAACTATATAAGAGAGTTACATTTTTTTGGCTAACATGTATAAATACTTAATGGTAACTTACTCCATAACTTAAACATGATTAATATATTACATTGTTTTACAGAACATTAAGACCAGATTGGTTTTACATTAATGCATCTGTTTTTTATTTGCATGCCATGTTTTCCTACAATTTGTTGTATATAGCATGAAAACTTCCTTTAACAATAGAGAATTAGACTGCATGCAGACTCGTATTAATTCAAATCTAACTGTCTCTATTTTAAACGTAACATATGGACCCCTTGCAGTTTTAGCAACCCTAATTTACAACACCCAAAATCCCTATGGATCTTTCATTTTGATTTAGTACAACCACACAACTCTTACCAAATTCACATCTGTCATAGTGGAAAAGCAAATTTTAAACAATATTTTATAGAAGCATTATTGCAGCTGGAGGCAGGTTGAGGGTAACCCTGGCGGGGGATGGTCCCAAGTCTAACTTGCAGTTCGGTGCTTCACCAGGTCTTAGTAAGCAGTTCTCGCAGAAAGTATGCTGTGATAACTTTTTATTTACCGAAGTAAAGATTATACAATGGTAATAGCAGTTACACATATAGCTGGGTGCTCAGGACAACACGTTTCGAGAGGGGATTCCTCTCTTCGTCAGGTTTGTTATCTGAAGTGTGTGTATTTACACAACGGAGGTAATTTTCAAATTTTGGTGGGTTTCTCAGGTCCCTGGGAGCTGGTGTGTGACATCAGCCTCCACAGGCACAAGGAGGAGTTTGCTATATTTGCTTTGTATTGTACTTTAACATTATCAAAAACTGCACATGGTCTATGGCTTAGTTGGTTAGTTGTCTCTGTAAGCTAAGCAACTGTGTGCTTGGATGGGAGATAGAGAGTGTACAATGATAGAAGACATTTTGGGTACAACTTTAACTGTTGGTGGAGGCAAAGATCAACAGGTTAAGTGGAAAACGGCTTGAGAAAGTTATTAAAGTAGTTTGTGGTTAGACTGTCGCACAGAAAGTTGCAGTCTAAATACGAGCGACTTTTGCTTTAGAGGATTTTTAGAACATGATGCATTCTAGTCTATTTTAGATGGAAAAATGCATTGGTGCTGAATTTATCAATAGCGATTTTTCGGCGAAATGTCGCATTGGCCGAAAGTACGCTGAAATGTCAGACCCTGCTGGAGCAGGTTTAAATACAGTCTAAACCGTAGATCCCGAAGTCTGTGCTCAGAATTAATCAATAATCGTGCGACTTTTGATAAATTAAGCGCACAAGTGACCGGCCTTACGCTCTGTAGGTTGGTCTATATCGATGCGGGAAATCCCAAGGCGGGAAATCCAGTACATTTTGCATTTTGTCAGAGCTGTAAACCTATTGTTTCTGTGTGCTGGGATCGGGTCTATGGGGCATATGGTAATAGGATTGGTTACGCCAGGGTGTTTTTCAGAGCAGTGTCTTGATAGACTATGAAGGGGGAATTTTTGTTTCATGTTTCGATGCTGGTTGAGTTGGAGTTGTAGTTCTTGGGTGGTTCTTCCGATGTATTGTTTGTTGCAGATGCAGGTGATTAGGTAGATGATAAAGCTTGATTTGCAGTTTAAGGGAAATTTGATATTGGATGTTCTTTGGTTATTTGGTTAGAGTAGGTTTTTTGGTTGTGGTTCATCACCACCTACAATTCCTCTCACAACTCAATCCACTCTGTCCTTCAAAAACACTGGCAAATACACCAAACCAACCCAATACTAAAACAAGCACTCCCCGTCAAACCAGGCTTCCCTTTCAGGTGAGCACCCACATTAAAAAACATACTAGCCCCCAGCAGGCTTAGACGCCAGACAATTGGTCAACACACAACCACAAGCAAGAAACCAAAAGGAGCATCCAGATGTGGAATAAATAAAATGCCTGTGCTGTACCACCATAAACCACAACAAAAAAACCTTCTCTAACCAAATAACCAAAGAAACATTCAATGTCAAATTTCCTTTAAACTGCAAATCAAGCTTTGTTATCTACCTAATCACCTGCATCTGCAACCAACAATACATCAGAAGAACCACCCGAGAACTTCACCTCTGGCTCAATCAAGACACTGCTCCAAAAAACATCCTGACGTAACCAATCCAATTACCATATGCCCCATAGCACACAGAAACGACAGTTTTACAGCTCTGAAAAAACATGAGATGTACTGGATTTACTGCTTTGGGACGTTCCAACCCCAGGGTCTAAACAATGCCACTGAACTCATAATGTGGCCTCCCATACAAGTACAAATGCCTCTTAACTCAGCATTGGCCTATTCTCTCCCCCTTCCAAAACATCCCCCGCCTCCTCCCTACCCTCCAGCCTACCCCTCATCCCCCACCCCCCCGGACAACTAGTAATAATAAGAAGAGTAGTTGTCATTATAATCACAAGTAACTTAAAAAGAAGTTGTCATATATATATATTAAAAACAATTCCATCAAAACCATTATTCTACATCCACCACATAACTTTTTTCAGCTAATCTGCTAACACACAAACATCTAGTCCTGTACAATACTAACATCTACTGGCTGTTTCTAGCTATTACAACCCCACAAGTTCACCTCAGTTCATCCTCACAGTTAGAGATGAACAAATCAAAGTCAAATTCGTTCAGAATTTCATGAAAATTTTTATTCAGACCGAATCTTAACTTCCACTCGATTCTAAATACTGAATTTCTTCATTAGCGTTACCCCTGCAATCGTCCTGTAATGTAATGTAAAGATGCAAGCGGCTTTCTCCTGTGCTCGCATCTCTGCAATAGAGAGGACAATCACGGTGGGTGTCAGGAGTGACACTTGCTGTGATCTGTCCTCAACTGCAGGTAATACTGCTCCCAACATGGAGCACACTCTGCTTCATGCTTGGAGCTGTAGTACTTGCATTAATAGACAGATTGCAGCGAGTGTCACTTCTGACACCGGATGCTATTGTCCTGTATAATGTACAGATGCGGCCGGCCGGCCGCTCTTCTCTGGTCCCACTGTAGTATGAGTATATGCCGTATATATACCTATTATTCATATTTCCCACGGAGAGCTGTGAGTGGCTGAAACCATCTAGCCAATCACAGCTCTCTGCGGGAAATATGTATAGGTGTATATATACGGCAGTGCAGGAGACCACATCTATACATTATACAGGAGGATTGCAACGAGTTTCAGAAGTGACACGGGCAATCTGTCAATTAGTACAGGTACTACCACCACTACCACTGGGAGTAGTTGAACTACCTAAAAAATAAAAAATATAAAAAGTGAAAAACACACACACACTACATTTTTATTATTGTTGGCTACATTTTTAGTGCCCTATCTGTCCACATAAATTGATCCATGTTTAACCCCTTAAGGACCGGGGTTTTTTCCGTTTTTGCATTTTCGTTTTTTGCTCCTTGCCTTTAAAAAATCATAACTCTTTCAATTTTGCACCTAAAAATCCATATGATGGCTTATTTTTTGCACCACCCATTCTACTTTGTAATGACGTCAGTCATTGTGCCCAAAAATCTACGGTGAAACGGGAAAAAAAATCATTGTGAGACAAAATTGAAAAAAAAAACGCCATTTTGTAACTTTTGGGGGCTTCCGTTTCTACGTAGTACATTTTTCGGTAAAAATGACCCCTTATCTTTATTCTGTAGGTCCATACGATTAAAATGATACCCTACTTATACAGGTTTGAATTTGTCGCACTTCTGGAAAAAATCATAACTTCATGCAGAAAAATTTATACGTTTAAAATTGTCATCTTCTGACCCCTATAACTTTATTATTTTTCCATGTATGGGGCGGTATGAGGGCTCATTTTTTGCGCCGTGATCTGAAGTTTTTAACGGTACCATTTTTGCATTGATAGGACTTATTGATCGCTTTTTATTCATTTTTTCATGATATAAAAAGTGACCAAAAATGCACTATTTTGGACTTTGGAATTTTTTTGCGCGCACGCCATTGACCGTGCGGTTTAATTAACGATATATTTTTATAATTCGGACATTTCCGCACGCGGCGATACCATTTATGTTTATTTTTATTTTTATTTACACTGTGTTTTTTCTTTTATGGGAAAAGGGGGGTGATTCAAACTTTTAATAGGGAAGGGGTTAAATGATGTTTATTCACTTTTTTTTTGCACTTTTTTTTTGCAGTGTTATAGGTCCCATAGGGACCTATAACACTGCACACACTGATCTTTTACATTGATCACTGGTTTCTCATAAGAAACCAGTGATCGATGATTCTGCCGCATGACTGCTCATGCCTGGATCTCAGGCACTGAGCAGTCATTCGGCGATCGGACAGCGAGGAGGCAGGTAGGGGCCCTCCCGCTGTCCTGTCAGCTGTTCGGGATGCCGCGATTTCACCGCGGCTATCCCGAACAGCCCACTGAGCTAGCCGGCATGCTTTCGGTTTCACTTTAGACGCGGCGTTCAACTTTGAACGCCGCGTCTAAAGGGTTAATAGCGCGCGGCACAGCGATCAATGCCGCGCGCTATTAGCCACGGGTCCCGGCCGTTGTTAGAGGCCGGGCCCGACCCGCTATGACGCGGGGCCACGCCGTGGCCCCGCGTTATAGATCGGGAGTGGACACATGACGTTCCAGTACGTCATGTGTCCTTAAGGGGTTAAAAATGTGTTAACATTT
The DNA here is from genome assembly GCF_029499605.1 of Hyla sarda. Classification (NCBI taxonomy): domain Eukaryota; kingdom Metazoa; phylum Chordata; class Amphibia; order Anura; family Hylidae; genus Hyla; species Hyla sarda. Next base: position 196,549,328 of record NC_079193.1, on the reverse strand, counting down.
CATTATAAGAAAGACAAATTTCATTGAATACAATTTTTTCCATCACTACTGTATCTTTTTTTATATTTTTTAATGGTACCCTACGAAATTTTATAAAAAAAAACGTATCTCCATCACTTTTTTTGGATCGCTAAAGTTCATATTTCTCCGGTATTGCCTCCTAAATGGACCATTCTAATAACAGATGCAAACTGAGGCAAAGGGATGTTATTTTAGTGGCATCTGTTTGCTTCAGTTTTTCATCCGTTAATGTCAGCCATAAGCAGACTCCCGCAGCCAGGACTACTACTACTCCCATCATGGAACAGACTTCTTTCCATGATGGGATTAGTAGTTCCCTGGCTGTGGGAGTCGGCCGGTGGCTGAGGAGGCTACATTAGTGTTTGTACTACTACCCCCATCATGGAACAGAGTCTGTTCCATGTTGGGGGTAGTAGTATAAGGGATAGCTATTGATAACACCGGGTCTCACTTCTCAAACTCAATGCAATCAGCAGTTATAAAACAGGAGAGCGAGCGGCATTCTCCGCTCTCCTGCAATGTATAAACTATTGTGTAATTTTAGTTTTTAAATCCCCCACCGGGAGACCTGAATAGCCAGCACTGAGGAGCCATTCATGGCACCCGCTGGGGTTTTTAAACTACTACTTTGTACCCCAAATTTAAACCCCCATGCATGTTTATAATAATTCATTGGCCCCAGTGTGTTTATAATAATTCATTGGCCCCAGTGTGCTTATAATAATTCAAAGTGTGCTTATAATAATGAATTGGTCCCAGTGTGCTTATTCCCCCTCCCACTGCCTGCTCCTCATCTTCTTGGAGCAGGGCAGCAGTGGGACATGTCGTAAACCGGTGGCAGTGAATGAATGAAGCCGACGTGTCCTGCATGTAGGCTTCATTCATTCGCAGCAGACGACATGTCCCTACTGCTGCCCTGCTCCTACCACAATCAGTGCACTGCCGGGACATGTCTATTCTCTGCTGCTCATTTCTGTACCCAACGGTGATGAGCAGCAGAGAATAGATTTGTCCCGGCGGTGCGCTGATTGCACTAGGAACAGGGCGGCAGCGGGAACATGTCGGCAGCAAATGAACTAATGAATCTTACAAGCGGGATGTGTCGGCTTCATTCATTCACTGCCACCGATTTCCAACATGTCCCACTGCTTCCCTGCTCCAAGAAGATGAGGAGCAGGCAGTGGGAGGGGGAATAAGCATACTGGGGCCAAATAATTATTATAAACACACTGGGGCCAATGAATTATTATAAACATGCATGGGGCATAAATTTGGGTGACAAAGTTGCATTTTAAAAACCCTGCCGGGATCCCTGAATGGCTCCTCAGTGTCGGCCATTCAGGGCTCCCGGTGGGGGATTTAAAAATGAAAGTTTACACAGTAGTATATACGGAGCATTCCGTTCGCTCCCCTGCTTTATAACTGTTGATCGCATCTGAATGGCTCCTCTGTATCGGGAGCCCTGAATGGCCGGTACAGATGAGCCATTCAGAGCTCCCGGTGGGGTTTTTAAACTTACAGTGTGCCTAAATACTGTATAATCACATTCCCCCTGACTTATGTATATTTATTTTATTCCCCTATGTGTATATGTATGATTCCCTCCCCCCCTGCCTGCTGCACGGTCATCTTCTAGCGCTGTCACAGCGCACAGCAGGGACATGCCATTCCATTCCCTGCTGCTCATCTCCGTATCTGACAGAGAGGAGCAGCGAAGAATGGAGGGACCTGTCGATGAATGAATGAAGCATCGCATAGGAGAGACAGGTCCCTCCATTCTTTGCTGCTCCACTCTGTCAGATACGGAGATGAGCAGCAGGGAATGAAATGGCATGTCTCTGCTTTGTGCTGTGACAGGGAATCATACATATACATATGGGGGAAATCTGAAAACCCTGCCGAGCGGGGAAATTAAAAATGAAAGTAAAAATACATTGTACATCGCAGGGGAGTGGAGCATGCCGCCCGTTCCCCTGTTTAATAATTTCTGATTGCATCAGGTCTCAGAAGTGAGACACGGTGCAATTAATCCCTCAGCCCCTGTACTACAACCCCTATCATGGAACAGAGTGGAACACTAATGTTGCCTCACCAGCCACCGGCAGGCTCCCACAGCTGGGGAACTACTACTCCCATCATGGAAACAAGTCTGTTCCATGATGGGAGTAGTAGTAGTCCCAGATGTGGGAGTCTGTAGGCAGAAGTGTTAAAACGGCCATAAAATAACGGTACATGATGGATGTTATAACGGGTCTTAATGGATGAATATGTCCGTTATTTTGACGGACGTTATTCAGCCGTTAGCAGCCGTAATTTCATGCACTATTATAGATCTGTTTTTTTTTATTATACAATACAAAAAAAAGGATGTTTAATAATGGACAAATAATAATAATAATGTAGTGTGTGTGTTTTTCACTTTTTTTTTTTTTTAGGTAGTACTACTACTCCCAGCATGGAACCTACTGTTCCATGATGGGATTAGTAGTACCTGTACTAATTGACAGATTGTCCATGTCACTTCTGACACCCGTTGCGATCCTCCTGTATAATGTATAGATGCAGCTGGACGCTCTTCTATGGTCCCCTGCAATGACGTATATATACACCTATTCATATTTCCCGCAGAAAGCTGTGATTGGACAGATGGTTCCAGCCAATCACAACTCTCTGTGGGAAATATGAATAGGTGTATATATACATCAGTACAGGGGACCATATTAGAGCGGATGGCCGCCCACATCTATACAATATAGAGAAGGATCACAGCGGGTGTCAGGAGTGACACTCGCTGGGATATGTCCATTAATGCAGGTACTAAAGCTCCCATCATGGAGCAGAGTGTGCTCCATATTGAGAGCAGTAGTGTCTGCAGTTAAGGACAAATCCTGACACCCACTGTGATCATCCTTCATCCCTGAGATGCGGAGCAGCTTTCTCCTGCGCTCACATCTCTGCTCTGTACTCCGGCCGGCCACTCACCATTCATTTTTCCTGCTGAGAGCATGATTGGCTGCCACCATCCGGCCAATCCCCACTCTGGGTGGAAAATATGAATGAGTAATGTCAATTTCTATTCACATCACTGGCCGGCCCAGAGTATAGTGCAGAGATGCGAACACTGTATAGTGCCACTCCACATCTCTGCTATATTATGGACGATCGCATCGAGTGTCAGGAGTGACACCAGGGGTGATCTGTCTTTTAGTGCAGGAACTACTACTCCTATCATTGAACAGTGTGTTCCATGCTGGGAGTAGTAGTACTACCTGAAAAATATAAAAAAATAAAGAAAAGTGAAACACACACACACACTACATTTTTATTATTGTCGGCTACATTTTTAGGTCCCTGCCCACCCACATAAATTGATCCATGTTTAAAAATTAACATTAACATTTTTTTATTTTTTTTTTGTCTTTCAATTTTTGGGAGCGGACAGGGACCAGAAAATTCAGGGCTCAATATTAAAAATGAATGAGGAGTGCATTTCATCTTTTTTTTTTTCTGGTTTTCATTCTAAATCATAATTATTTTTTATTTTCACTTTACTTTTTTAGCCCCATTTTTTATATTGAGCACTGAATTTTCTGGTCCCTACCCGCTCCCAAAAATTGAAAGACAAAAAAAAAAAAAAAATTTAAATGTTGATTTTTAAACAGGGATAAATTTATGTGGGCAGGAAGGGACCTAAAAATGTAGTTGATAATAATAAAAATGTAGAAAGGGGCAATTTAAATTTAAAAATAATGTATGTTTTATAATTAATTTATTTTTATTTTTTATTAGTAATGTGTTTTAATATTGTGTTTAATAAAGTGTGTGTGTGCATGTGTGTTTCACTTTTCTCTATTTTTTAAAATTTTTAGGTAGTGCTACTACTCCCAGCATGGAACAGACTGTTCCATCATGGGAACTGTAATACCTGTACTAATAGACAGATCACAGCAGGTATCACTCCTGACACCCGATAGGATCGTCCTATCTATTGCAGAGATGGAGCTGCTTTCTTGCATCTCTGCTCTATACCCCAACCGGCCAGTGAGGTGAACAGAATTCACATTACTTATTCATATTTCCCACAGAGAGCTGTGATTGGCCAGGTGGTTCCAGCCACTGGCAGAACTCTCTGGGAAATATGAATAGTAGGTATATATACGGCATATACTCATACTACAGCCGGCCAGCCGCATCTATACATTATACAGGACAATCGCATCGGGAGTCAGAAGTGACATGCGTGAGTGTGCTCCATGTTGGGAACGGTAGTACCTACATTTAAGGACAGTTCACAGCAGGTATCACTTCTGACACCTGATGCGATCGTCCTATCTAGATGCAAGGAAAGCCGCCCCGCATCTATACATTATACAGGACGATCGCAGCGGGTGTCAGAAGTGGCACGGGCGATCTGTCTATTAGCACAGTTACTACTACTCCCATCATGAAACAGTCTGTTCCGTGCTGGGAGCAGTAATACTTCTTAAAAAATGTAAAAAATAGAGAATGAAAAGTGAAACACACACTTTATCAATCACATTCTTAAAATACATTGCTAATAAAAATTTGCCGAGAATTTATTCGGATCAAATTTATTTTTTTATTTTTTTATTTGCTGAATCGGCCGAATCAAATTTTTCAAATATTCGCTTATCAGTACTCAAAGTCAATCACAATTAAGCCAATGTTCTAATGTAACCACAAACTTTATCAGTCTAACCATAAACTACATTAATAACTTCCCCAAGCCATTTTCACTTTACCCATTGATCTTTGCCTCCACCAACAGTTAAAGTCATACCCAAAATGTATTCTATCACTGTACACTCTCTGTCTCTAATCCAAAGCCTGGCTGAGCACACAGTTGCTAAGCTTATAAGGACAACTAACCAACTAAGCCATAGACCACAAAGGGCTATTGGTTTCCATGGGCAGTTTTTGATAATGTCCTAGGTACAATACAAAGTAATTACAGCAAACTCCTCCTCGTGGCCACAGAGGCTAAAGTCACACACCAGCCCCAAGTGACCTCAGAAACCCGCCAAAATTTGAAAATATTGAAGTTCTCTCCACTGTAAAAATACCCACACTTCAGAATAAAATAGTGCACCTGATGAAGAGAGGAATCCTCTCTTGAATCTCATTGTCCTGAACACCCAGCTATCTGTGTAACTGCTATTACATTGTATAATCTTTACTTCAGTAAATAAAAAGTTATCACAGCATACTGTCTGCAAGAACTGCTTGCTACTCAGGTGAAGTGCCGAACCGCAAGTTGGACTTGGGACCATCCCGTGCCAGGGCCAGTGATACCCGCAACCTGCCTCCAGCTGCAATAATGCTTCTATAAAATATTGTTTCAAATTTGTTTTTCCACTATGACAGATGTGAATTTGGTAAGAGTTGTGTGGTTGTACTAAATCAAAATGAAAGATCCATAGGGATTTTGGGTGTTGTAAATTAGGGTTGCTAAAACTGTGAGGGGTCCATATGTTACATTTAAAATAGAGACAGTCAGACTTGAATTAATATGAGTCTGCATGCAGCCTAATTCTCTATTGTTAAAGGAAGCCTTAATGCTATATACAACAAATTGTAGGAAAACATGGCATACAAATAAAAAACATGCATTAATGTAAAACCAATCTGGTCCTAATGGTCTGTAAAACGACGTAATATATTAATCATGTTTAAGTTATGGAGTAAGTTACCATTAAATATTTATACATGTTAGCCAAAAAATGTAACTCTCTAATTCAGTTGTATCGTGTATTAAGTTCCAAGTTGTACAAGAGAAACAACGCAACTGGAACAGCTCAAAACTACTTAAAGAACCATTTTGTTATATAACAGCCTAATTACTATGTAACAAGAAAATTCCATCCTAGACAGAGACACAATTCTATCTTACTAAAAATAGAGTTTACGATTCTATATTTCAAACTCATTACCAAATGGACAATTTTCTCTAGTGTCACTTATACATCTGGAGTACAAATAAAGCTTTGTAGATGCTTGTTATTTTTGTAATGGATTAAGGCCAATAGTTGTAACTCTATTATTTTCATCAGTATGATACCATATTGCATTTTTCATCCAATAATGTACAGTGCTTTATGTAGGCACACATAGTGAATTAAATCTTCACAGTGTAAGAGCAGCGTTTCTCATGCCAGCATTTTAAATATTTACACTGAAGCAGTCTGTATCTATATGCTTAGTTTCTTCTATATTTTAGACATGTCAGATGTAAAAGTAGTTAGTTCTATATAATAAAGCTAATGTTTTACTAAATGGTTTGTGTGTTCCTAAAATCTATTGAGGTTTCAGATTTTAAAAATATTTAAGGGGGTAATTACTAACTTATGTATACCAGTTTAATGGAGTAAAAAAAAAAAGTCACACATTCTTGCATACAGTTAAGTTTCCCAAAAAATTTTTGGTTGGTTTACACAGCTCTCAACACTTTTTTATAAAGCAGGTGGGTTTAATGTAAATGAGGTGTGGCCTCCACCCTCCAACACAGTTTACCCCTAAAACTGGTGTAAATCATAGCGAACGTCTACACCAGCTCATAGATGTTAGACTTTGGAATGCAAACAGTCACAGATGCGCAAAAGAGGTGTGAGCCACTCTGCTTCAAGACTGCCATGTAAAATAATAATTTTGAATAGGTTCCCACCATTGTTTTTATGTTTATTAAATACATTACATTTATGTTGGTAAGGAAAATAATACAAAAATCTAAAGTACATACTGGTTCAATGGTTCAAGTATCAGTGTAGCTATACCTGTTAAGTCGCACCATGTAAAACATGTTCACTAAGACCACCATATATACAAATAACTCTGCAACTTTTACCAACCCAACTTTTTATGGGCAGTGAACAATACCAGGTGAAATCTGAACTTGTCGAGTAGACATGATTATATTTTTAAACATGTGTATGCCGTCTCTGGAGGAATACAGTAATGCGAGAATACAGCTCTTACTTCTTTTTTTCGATTACATAAAACTAGGTAAAATGCTTAACATTTAGCATAATTGTGAAGTATTTAATGTTAGAATTTCATCTTCACAATTGTTAAGTAGAAAACCCCAGAGATGACATAACTGCTTAAATATTTCATGTAATACAATATGGGATAACAGTGCAGGAAAAGCACTTGACATGCTTAGGGATCTGAATGACTTTGACAAGGGCCCAACTGTAATGAAAAACAACTGGGACAGAACATTTAAAAAATGGCAGGTCTTGTGGACTGATTCTTGATTTTCATTGGTAAACACCTACCAAAATTGGTGAACAAATGTTCGAGAAAGGTTTCCAGGGATGATAAAAAGTAATGTCTTTTTTGTCTGGTCTTATCCCACTAAAGAGCTATTGTAGAAAGGTGACAGAACACTAAGTGCATCCTAGTTTGCTGTATATGGGACAAGGGCCTAATAAAAGTTCCCAGGCCTATCATAGATAAACACTTAGAAGTCATGTGTCAGTAATTTACCATGCCTTTCTCCAGTGCCATGTCAGATCCTGGCAAGATACCGCTAGAAGCATCCCTATGCCACCACTGGGACAAACCTACTGTTCCAACCAGCCAATCAGGGCATGAGAGCACCATGCCAGCTTCAACACCAGCACTTACACCTCCTGAGGGTGAGAGATATAAACGGACAGCTGTATTTTTGCAGTGTCAGTAAGCAGTGTCCTGTATGCCTTTCCCATCATTTTTGTTACTCAATTTTCCCAGGATTCTGACTGTCTGTTCCCTGTTTGTTTATTATTCTGTCTCTGGTTCTGAATTATTATATGTCTGTTTGGTTTTGGCCCAGCTTGTCTGACTTCCCTTAATCCTGTGTACTTAGCCCAGTGTAAGGACTGTCACCCTGTTGGGGGCTACCATTTAGGGCAGATTGTCTAAGCAGGTAATGACTGAACCTACATTCAGTTTATGGCTGTACTATTCCTATCTGACATGACATAATTTCAGAAGCATGTTCTGGTGAATGTTTACTAAGGGCTGGGCGGTATGACCAAATGTGTGTATCATGGTATTTTTGTAACTTTTGGCGGTTCCATGGTATATGACTGTATTTCCTCCTCCTCCCCCCCCCCCCAATTGATTATCATCCCAGCGCTGCCCCCATCGGGGTAAATACTCACATGTCACCGGCAAGAGCTGCCCTCCTCATCCTGTTTGTTGCGGGCCACCGGCGCTGACACTCTATACTGTGCGCTATCCCTAGTTCCGGGCTGCAAAAGGTAAACAAAATAAACTAACGCATGTTCCTACGTTGGCCTTACGCTGGGGACTGGAACGTCGGACAGCCGTCAGCCTATCACCTGCCGCAGCGATGTTCCACCTCAGCCGGTGATAGGCTGAGCCTATGTAAGGAGCTCTGGCCGGCTTCTTACATGACAGTGGGCTCAGCCTATCACCGGCCGAGGCGGAACATCTCTGCGGCCGGTGATAGGCTGACAGCTGTCCGAAGTTCCCGTCCCCAAGAAGCAGATGAGGCCGGTACCGGACCAACGGGAGGTGAGTTAAAGTTTATTTTGTTTATTTTTTGCAGCCCGGGCATAAGTATTCCGCACAGTATAGAGTGTCAGTGCCGGCAACTGCAACAAACAGGAGGAAGAGGAGGGCAGCACTTGCGGGTGACATGTGAGTATTTACCCCAATGGGGACATCGCTGGGCTGATAATTAATTGGGGGTGGGCAGAACAGCACTCGCGGGCAACATGTGAGTAGTTACCCGATGGCAGCAGCGCTGGGCTGATAATTAATTGGGGGGGGGGGGCAGAACAGCGCTCGCGGGCCACATATGATCAGTTCCCCAATGTGGGGACAGGGCATCGCTGGGCTGATAATTCATTCCAGAGGGGGAGGGGCCAAACCGGTATTGCGGCATGGGTTAAAATTCATATCGTGCAGCAAAAAATTTCGGTTTTTGGTATGAACTTGTATACCGTCCCTAGGTTTACTATTGTAAATCTTCAAAGAGTTATCCTGCTCAAATTTTTATTTGTCCATTATGCCCGGCTGCCACAATGAAAAAATCTACTTTGACTTACCTCCCATTTGCTTCGCCAGAACTGCTGGTATCACTCTCTCATCCTCCAAAGTGGTCTTCTTCCTGCTTTTGGGGCCTGACACATCAAACTGCTGCTCAACTAATCACCAACTGCTGCAATGTCTTACCTCAACCAATAGGCTAAGAGGCAGGGGAGTGTCAGAAGATAAGTCAAAGTTTATCATTTTAATTACATCAGCCTGGGCATATTGGATGAATAAAATACATTGCCCAATAATCCCTTTCCTTGCTTTACAACTCTACGTTGAGCATTGTACTCTCTAAATACCAAATGGCTACCTGAGGTTGAGAAATAACTTCCTTTTTCGGACAGCAGGCTTTGTGCGTGGACGAAACTTCAGTAGCATGGTGACATCACCACTGCTTCAACCCCAGGCCTGCTCATAGCCGGACCCAGCAAAGAAGCAGCAGCAGTGACATCACCGTGCTCTTGAAGCTCCGCCCACACACCTAGACAGGACTACGGAACGAGGACAATTAAGTATAGATATCATCATTGTCACCCGCATTACAGTGAAATTGATGACAGTTTCCCTTTAAGTTTTACTCTGAATAATTCAAGTGAAACAAAAAATAATGTAATATTAAACTCTTTTTACATCATAAACTATTGACACCTACAAGTTCAGGCAACTTAAATAATTCAGCGTGCAATAAAAGTATTCATTAGTTTAAATGCAGAAATGTTTAATACAAGGAACGTACTGCTCTGTTCCGCCTAATAGTTACATATTTACAAGTTTAACCTTGTGATCCACACTTTTTTCTACTTGTTACCTGCTGTTGCGTAAGTGAGGACAACCGAGAATTACAGAGATTAGCTGCTTTCAATCCTTTTTCTGAAGGGCACAAAAGTAGTGGACTTCTACATTCACATTACTATTCATGTATCTTCATATTTAAAAAAAAATTTGAAGATCTTAAGCCTTAACAATATTACTATTACATTACATAAAATCTATGCCTTTCAAAAAACCACTATAGGCTTTAAAGGGGTTCTCCACCCTTAGACATCTTATCCCCTATCCAAAGGATAGGGGATAAGATGTCTGATCGCGGGGGTCTCACCCCTTGGGACCGCCACAAAATAGCATGCGGCACCCACCTGTTTCTGGTCCGGAAGCGCTGGAGGGTCTGGGTCCCGACTTCCGTTCCCGTGGTCGGGACCCAGACCCTCCAGCGCTTCCGGACCAGAAACAGGTGGGTGCCGCATACTATATTGCGGGGGGTCCCCAGCGGCGGGACCCCAGAGATCAGACGTCTTATCCTCCATCCAAAAATGTGTTTAAAACATCTTTTGTAACACAATTATGCAGTTTTATCCAATTCTAAATGTCATATAGGGTCAGACGTGTTCATGTCATATACAAACACATAGTTCATATCTTTCTGAGAAGAGACAAGGAAAACTGATAGGAACCCAAGTGGTACACAGCTACATCCTTCTCAGTAGGTATCATCCTCAGGTATGATTATGAACCATTTTGGATTGGAAACACATCAGAGGAGTACCTCCTTTTCCACACTATATCATGCCAAAACTGTTGGACAGAATTTAGTATAATGTTGTATTTTTTATTTTATATTTTTTTTTTTCAACCTTAAGAAGTACTGGATAACAATAATGTGTATAATATCATCCTCAATATACAGACATACTAAAACTTGTGTTGAAACAACATTACTGATCCTTATAGGTATGTTGGTGTATTGGTCAGGACATTATCACAGTATATTATGAACATAAATTACTTAAAATGTTTTCATAGTTAGCCAATGTTTGGAATTCCTTTTGCTGTAAATATTTATGTTGTTTTTTTTTCTACATCTGTAAAGCGGGTGCATATGAAAATTGCCAAACACAAGTTTTCCACCTACAGACCTATATGAGGGCTTGTTTTATGCACTACCAATTTTACTTTGTAATGACATCAATCATTTCACCTTGAAATCTATGGCGAAACAAGATATAAAAATATTTGTAGGACAAAATTGAAAAAGAAAATCCATTTTGTATTTTTAGCGGCTTCTGTTTCTACGCAGTGCACGTATATGTATATGTTTTCTGTAGGTCCATACAGTTACAAGAATACCCAATTCATGTAGGTTTTATTTAATTTAATTATAACTACATGCACCAAAATGAGTTTGTTTAAAATTGTCATATTCTGATCCCTACAACTTTTTTTTTTATTATAGCGCTATGAATAGCATTGATCAGTGTTATCTGTGCTTGATTGCTCCACCCTGCTGAGCCAGTCTGGAGCATCGCAGAAGAGATCGGACGGCGAGGAGGCAGGTAAGGGCCCTCCCGCCGTCCTCTAAGCCTATTGGGACACCCTGTTTTCACCGCAGTGATCCAATCAGCCCAATTAAGCCGCCAGGAATGCTTTTTTTTTTTTTCATTTAAGTTGATCGCCACATCTAAGAGGTTAATTCTGGGCATCACTGCAGGGACCACCCCGTCATAGCAGGTGAACGGGCACAGGGCCGCCACTAACCTGTTGATACAGGCAGGTAGTGCGAGTGACACTGATAAAAATCATACTTACCATGGGCCAATCCATCGCTTCATTTGTCCATTATGCTTCTTACTTGGTTGGGGCATTTTAGAAACCTTAGTGTGCGCTGACATCAGGGCTGCTGTTTACTCACTCCAGCTAGCTCTGTTTGCCTTGAAGAATCCTGTGTCCGCTTCTTCCCTTAACTCTCCCAACATCTCCAAACACACAGCTGAGAGCTCGGCAGACTGTGGTTGTCCCTAATTGACTCACGCCGCACACACCTTTCTCAACACTCGCCAGGGAAGAAAGTTCCCCCCGCAGTCCCAAGCAGAGAGGGGAAAAAAATTTATGTACAGTGTCTGCACCACCTCCTCCCTACAGAAAAAGATCTGTGTATCGAAGCATAATATATGTGATACTGCCTGCAGCCTATTATGCGTGACACATTATAGATAATATCTAGTTAGTGTTTATCTAAGCATTATATGGGTGATACTCTTTGCAGTCTATTATGTGTGATACACTCTAGAACTGTGCATCTAAGTAATGTGTATCACATATTATAAGCTACAGGCAGTATCACACATACAAGTGAAACTCGAAAAGTTTTAACCCCTTAAGGACACATGACGTTCTCATACGTCTCCATTTCCGAGTCCTTAAGGATACATGACGTATGAGAATGTCATGTGTTTTACCGGCCCCCCGCAACCATCTGGAGCGGAGCCGGTGCCCGATGCCTGCTGAAATCGTTCAGCAGGCATCGGGGCATATCGCCCAGGGGGGTCATTATGACCCCCCATGTCGGCGATGGCCGCAGATCGCTGGACAATTCAGTCCAGCGATCTGCGGCGGATTCTGGGTCAATCGGGTCTCCAGTGACCCGGTGACCCGGAATTATTGGCTGATTATTAACAGCCAGGGCCAGCAGGGGTGAGGTGGCACTGGTGCCACCTCACGATCGCCCTGATTCGTCGGCCGGATTACCGGCCGACCAATCAAGGGCGCCTGCTGCTGGTGTCACTCCCGCAACCCGCTCCGCCCCTCTTCCGGAGGACGTGAGCCGGTGCGGGACGTGCACCCCGGGTGCTGGGGACCCCGATCCCCGGCGTCCCTGTTGGGATCGGGGCCCCAGGAGCAGCGGCGGCGGCGACGACGAGGGACTGACCTGTGCGGCGAGGATCGTTGGAGGTGAGTGACAGCCTCCTGCTGTTGCTTAGCAACAGCTCCCAGCATGCAAAAAGGGCATGCTGGGAGCTGTAGTTATGCAACAGCAAGAGGCAGACCACCACAACTCCCAGCATTCCCTTATGGGCATGCTGGGACTTGTAGTTTTGCAACAGCTGGAGGCACATTCTTTCTATGGAAAAGTGTACCTTCAGCTGTTGTATAACTACAACTCCCAGCTTGCACAATCAGCTAAAGTGCATGCTGGGAGTTGTAGTGGTGCATCTGTTGGTTGCATAACTACAACTCCCAGCATGCCCGTTGGCTGTCGGTGACTGCTGAGAGTTGTAGTTTTGCAACAGCTGAAGGCACACGGAGTTAAGTAGCAAACCAGTGTGTCTCCAGCTGTTGCATAACTACAAGACCCAGCATGCCCTTCCGCTGTCCGTACATGCTGGGGGTTTTAGCTTTTGCAACAGCTGAAGGCACACTGGTTGCACAACACTGAGTTTGTTACCAAACTCGGTGTTTCACAACCAGTGTGCCTCCAGCTGTTGCAAAACTACAACTCCCAGCATGCACTGATAGACCGTACATGCTGGGAGTTGTAGTTTTGCAACAGCTGGATGTTCCCCCCCTCCCCCCCCCCCAATGTGAATGTACAAGGTACACTCACATGGGCGGAGGATTACAGTAAGTATCCGGCTGCAAGTTTGAGGTGCGGCAAAATTTCTGCCGCAGCTCAAACTGCCAGCGAGAAACTACTGTGAACCCCCGCCCGTGTGACTGTACCCTAAAAACACTACACTACACTAACACAAAATAAAATAAAAAGTAAAAAATACTACATATACACATACCCCTATACAACCCCCCTCCCCAATAAAAATGAAAAACGTCTGGTACGCCACTGTTTCCAAAACGGAGCCTCCAGCTGTTGCAAAACAACTACTCCCAGTATTGCCAGATAGCCGTTGACTGTCTAGGCATGCTGGGAGTTTTACAACAGCTGGAGGCACCCTGTTTGGGAATCACTGCCGTAGAATACCCCTATGTCCACCCCTATGCAAGTCCCTAATTTAGGCCTCAAATGAGCATGGCGCTCTCACTTTGGAGCCCTGTTGTATTTCAAGGCAACAGTTTAGGGCCACATATGGGGTATCGCCGTACTCGGGAGAAATTGGCTAACAAATTTTGGGGGGTATTTTCTGCTATTACCCTTTTTAAAAATGTAAAATTTTTGGGAAAACAAGCATTTTAGGTTAAAAATATATATATTTTTTTACATATGCAAAAGTCGTGAAACACCTGTAGGGTATTAAGGTTCAAATTACCCCTTGTTACGTTCCCCGAGGGGTCTAGTTTCCAAAATGGTGTGCCATGTGTTTTTTTTTTGCTGTCCTGGCACCATAGGGGCTTCCTAAATGCGGCATGCCCCCAGAGCAAAATTCGCTTTAAAAAAGCCAAATGTGACTCCTTCTCTTCTGAGACCTGTAGTGCGCCAGCAGAGCACTTTTCACCCCCATATGTGGTGTTTTCTGAATCGGGAGAAATTGGGCTTCAAATTTTGGGGGGTATTTTCTGCTATTACCCTTTTTAAAATGTTAAAAATTTTGGGAAACCAAGCATTTTAGGTAAAAAATATATATATATTTTTTTTTACATATGCAAAAGTCGTGAATCACCTGTAGGGTATTAAGGTTCACTTTACCCCTTGTTACGTTCCTTGAGGGGTCTAGTTTCCAAAATGGTATGCCATCTGTTTTTTTATTGCTGTCCTGGCACCATAGGGGCTTTCTAAATGCGGCATGCCCCCCAAAAACCATTTGTCGCTCCTTCCCTTCTGAGCCCTCTACTGCGCCCGCCGAACAATTAACATAGACATATGAGGTATGTGCTTACTCGAGAGAAATTGGGTTTCAAATACAAGTAAAAATTTTCTCCCTTTTACCACTTGCAAAAATTCTAAAATTGGGTCTACAAGAACATGCGAGTGTAAAAAATGAAGATTTTGAATTTTCTCCTTCACTTTGCTGCTATTCCTGTGAAACACCTAAAGGGTTAATACACTTACTGAATGTCATTTTGAATACTTTGGGGGGTGTAGTTTTTATAATGGGGTCTTTTATGGGGTATTTCTAATATGAAGACCCTTCAAATCCACTTCAAAACTGAACTGGTCCCTGAAAAATAGTGAGTTTGAAAATTTTGTGAAAAATTGGAAAATTGCTGCTGAACTTTGAAGCCCTCTGGTGTCTTCCAAAAGTAAAAACTCATAAATTTTATGATGCAAACATAAAGTAGACATATTTTATATGTGAACCCCAAAAAAATATATTTTGAATATCCATTTTCCTTACAAGCAGAGAGCTTCAAAGTTAGAAAAATGCAAAATTTTCATTTTTTTTCATCAAATTTTGGGATTTTTCACCAAGAAAGGATGCAAGTTACCATAAAATTTTACCACTAAGTTAAAGTAGAATATGTCACGAAAAAACAATCTCGGAATCAGAATGATAACTAAAAGCATTCAAGAGTTATTAATGTTTAAAGTGACAGTGGTCAGAATTGCAAAAAACGCTCCGGTCCTTAAGGTGTAAAATGGCCTGGTCCTTAAGGGGTTAATATTGTGCAAAAGTTAATTTCTTTCAGTAAAGCAACTTAAAATGTAAAACTAATATATGTGAGAGACTCATTACATGCAAAGCAAGATAGTTCAAACCGTGATTTGTCATAATTGTGATGATGGCTTACAGCTCATGAAAACCCTAAATACCCAACATATTATATGATTGGGGGAGCCATGTCATCTGCTGGTGTTGTCCACTGTGCTTCAGTAAGTCCAGGGTCAACGCATCCATCTACCAGGAGATTTTGGAGGATTCATGCTTCCTTCCGCACACGAGTTGCATTACTGAAATAAATTAACAATACAATATTCTTATTTTTTTTTCGAGGTTCACCTGTATTATGCTTAGATACACTTTACTTTAATACACTGTTCCACACTTTTTCACACATAATAGCTTTCATGCAGTATTATACATATTATGCTTGGATACACAGAGCTAAGAGCTGTGTACTTATGCCCCTTTATCTGCAGAAAGGGGCTGTGGAGAGGACCTGCCTACCCTTCCGAGTGTTGAGTGAGATGTGTGTGGTCTCTGCCATTCAGGGACAATCACACTATGCAGAGTTCTCAGCTGTATGTTCAGAGATGTTGGGAGAGCTGAAGGGAGGAGTGGATACAGCTAAACTGAGGAAACAGCAGCCATGAAGTTAGCGAGCACTAAGCGTGCTGAAATGCCCCAACCGAATTAGAAGCATAATGGGCAAATGGAGAATCAGATCTGCTTTTGGTGAGATGTCGCCCACAATACAAACCTGTACCACATCACATGTGGACAAAGACACAATGTAACTACTGGGCTCACAAGGTTGCTAAAATTTTAACAACGTTGTACGGCCATTGGTCCTCACAGGCAGGCATGATTGCACAGTGGCATAGCTTCTTCAACATGTGATGGCAGCGAAGGGCCCCCAGTATACAGAATATGGGATCACTTAAGATAAATAAATAAATATATTAGAAACACTGGTTCTAAAGTTACAGACTTCCTTGCAGGACTTGGACATGTACAAGGGACATGAAGTGGCTCTGACTTTTTTGTTTTAAATGGAGTGATGACTTATTCATGGGTTATTTTGCTCATACCTACTGTATTTAAAAGCAGCATTTCTTCCCTCACCAGGATTGCCAATGTTTACTGAGGGTAACCTAGGGGAAAGGAATCAATCCTGTCTTGTGCCTTCTTTTAATATGTATACTTACCTTCAGGGCTCTTATATCTAAATATGTCCATAAGAAAGTCCACTCAAATGCCTCAATCACATACGATGACAGCATCAAGAAGGTTGCCGTCTTCTTTACTTGAAGACAGATATGAATGGATTGCCTCTAAAGAATGTTGTCAACAGATTTATGATCTAGGCAAATTTTATCTTATTACTGTAAAAACCTGAAGGGTTAATCTGCACTGAGAGCTTTTGTTTATTCTGGTTACTGTGGTTACACCTAGCTCTCTGGGATGGTCAGCTGACCTTGTTAGCTTTCACCTGTGTACTCTCTATTTAAACCTGCAGTTTTCATCCAGGCTTTGCCTGCAAAAGAGTTTTCTCTAGTAGCTGGCATTGTTTCTTGTCTTCCTGATCTTCTGGCATTTCTGACATATTGGCTTGGCATTCTGACCTTTCTACTGTTTTTGCAACTTGGCATTTCTGATAACTCCTGATATTGACTCGGCTAGTGGACTGTTACTTATTGTGTGTTTTTGTTTAGATATTATTTGTGTTAGTCTGTTTGCTCCCTTACTGTATCCTGACCTGTGTCTGTATTGTAGTTTATTTTGTTGACAGTGACTTTCATCACATATTTCAGGGGGGACTGTCACCGTGTCTGTTGATCCTCTACTTAGGGCGAATAGACAAGTAGGCAGGGACAGAGGGAGTGGTGAGATCAGTACTGCACTCCTTCTCTGCCCATATGTTACAATTACTTTCGACAAACGCATTGCAAGCATAATATGAATACAACCTTATATTGTTAAGAAATTAAGACTAAGTAAGGAACACTCCAAAGCAAATTTGTCTTTTTAACACCTTCCCACATTGACAGACATACTACCTTGCAATCGAAAAGTATTGCACTCTACTATAGAAATGTTTAGAGGATTACATGTTAACAGTAAGTCCCCTAATTGAATGCAGAAAACAGTTTAAAAACAAAACAAATCCAGACAAGATTGTTTGTTATTATGACAAAAACTAAAACAATAAAAAAATAATAATTGACAAAACTGCATCTGTAACAAACCATTTGATAAAATGAACACATTATTTCGTCAGCACCATATTTTTAAAAAACAAAGCCAGAATTACTGTTTTTGTTCATACCACTTCCAAAAAAACATGAATAAAACATTAAAACGCTGAATGTACCCCACGTTTTTAATGTAAGATCAGTAAACGCAACAAAGACTCAATAACTTTGGTATCACTGTACCAATCAATCTGCAGAATAGTGTTAATGTCATTTTATACCCTATGGTAAATGCCATAAAAACAACAAAAAACTACAAAAATCCCAAAATAAAAACAGTTTTAAATAATTAATTTATTCCATCAATCATTCAATTCTTTTTCTAGAATGCATAATGCTGTTTTAATCTATGAAATGATGACATGATCTATGTTCAGTTTATTTTCACTTCCCATGCATGTTTTATTACATTTTTTTTTAGGGCTGCATTTGAGATTTTACACAATATTGTAGAGATGCATGCTTGCAATCCCCTACATAATAAATGTACCAATAAAAACTAGCTATTTTCTGGATTAAATATAAGACAGTCACTGCCGTATTTTATAGACTTAGCTTGCACCAGCTTTATGTATTTTCGCTTCTGTAACATTTGGTAGTCGACTGCAGTCTCATAAATTTGTGGCACTGTTAACATTTGGATTCCAAATAATTTGCAAACTGCACACACAGGAGCACAAAATTTCCACTGTCACCAACTTTAAAAATGTGGCCAGCGAGGCAGATATTTATTTGAATTATTTTCCGTACAGTATCAGTTTTTTAAATAATGGTCTTTTAATAAGCTGGCAACACATAAATTAGAACATTACAGCTTTTAATGTGAGATATTTAATTCTAAAATTGCATTATCACTCAAGGTAGAGTTGTAAATTAATTCCAAGCTTAGAACATAATGCATAAGGGAATTTCTTCCCTTTACAAATCACACAGATGTTCCCATGCTACCACAGATCCATATGCCTTAACATATTTTACAAATATGCAGCCACTGAAAACGTTTTACTTATTTTTTATGCCTAATTTTCTGATTAGCAATTACTAAGCATTTATTGAAAAACTCAATTTTAAAATAAAACTCTACATAGTACAGGGTTGTCTGCATTTTGACATGTGATTTTCAATCAGCTTGAAAAAGAGGGAAACACTTTTGAAATATCTATTCAGGGGGTGCGGCGAGGCGCTGACAGAGATAGCCACTTGAGAAGAGGGCTCCTGTCCTGTGAGGCCTTTTGCCAGTTATCATATGCAGTAGCAGCCCAGCACTTGATGGGGAGAACCTCCCGAAGGACTCCCCGACGCTCCTTATCCCTCTGACAACCTCCTGCCTCACCTCGGAGGATCCAGCGCTACTTTCAGCCCCTCTCCTCACAGGCCGCAGGAGGCCAGCCCGCCATTAAAGGCACCATGGCGGAACTCCGTTCCTGCTCCATGGGCCCCTCCTCCTCCCCTGGCAGGGATCTTACTGCTGCCGTTCTCCAGCGCTCCCCGGTGGCTGCAGCCAGCTTAGCCCAGCAATCTCCTCCTGCAGCAGCGTTCCTAGACCTGGGTGGAGCTCCCCTGCCTCTGCCTTCTACGGCCGCATCCCCTGCTGGGCCAGATGACTCAGAAATGGCGCAGGCAGACCGGCAGCTACAGGCGCCTGCCGCAGCAAGTCTAAGCCACTCGTCTCCTGCTTGCCCAAAGGACTCCATGGTGCTGGTAAACCCTCTCAGTGACCTACCTCCCCCTGCCGAATTGAATTGCTGTACCCTGGGATCCCTGGTCCCTCAGCAGCCATCTTGGGCATCTGTGGTGCTGGGCCTGCCATCTCCCTCACCTCCAGTGCAGAGACTTCCTGCCCAGTATACTGCCATACAACCTGCAGCCCCTGTCTCTGACCCTTCCACACTAACTGGAGACTGGTACTCTATCCCTGACTCACATGCTCACCTGCCACTTGAGACCTGTCCACCTCCGCCAATTTCACCCTCTGAGACCTGTCCCCCTAAGCCTCAAAGGGCTGTCTGACTGTTGGGACCCCTCGATCTACATCACAGAGGGGCCCTGGCTACTTTGCCTCCTGCTAGTGGCTCTGTGTCCTGGGATGTTCTTTCTGATGTTAGGCTCGACTGCTCGGGGGTACGGGTCTCCTCTCCTGTGCCACCGGACTGGAATCAGGCCCTCTCAAAATTTCCTACTAAAGAGGACTTTCGCTCCTTGATTTCAGAGGTTAAGGACACTTGCAGAGCAGAGATCTCCTCCCTCCTTCAGGACTTACAACATGTCTCTGATTGGGTTGAGAGCTTGGAGGAGGCTCATGATTCTACCAGGGGATACATCGCCCAGCGGCAAACCACCATTGCTTCTCAGTCAGACTTCCTCTGTGATCTCCATAATCATGTTGAAGACCTTGACAGTAGGGGGAGACGCAATAATATCCGGGGCCTCCCGGAGGCCACTCAGGATGAAGATCTCCATGTCACCCTGGAAGCCATCTTCAATATGATCTTTGATGAATCCCCCTCCCACAAGATCGAGCTGGATAGAGCGCAGCGACGTCAGGGACGTCATCTGCTGTGTTAATGACTTCCAGCTTAAGGAGGCGAATATGGCGAAAGCTCATTCCCTGCGGAACATGGAGGCGGATGCTTCAACCCCTTCTAGCAGCTCTACGGAGTCATCAAATTCCTTACCGCTGGAGCTTCCCATTTGCCCTTCATGCTTGTAAAGATGGACGCTCTGCAATACTGCGTTCCCACTCAGATCTCCAGAACTTTTGCTCTACTCTGGACATTCCTGCCCCTCAACTACTGGATTGGGAGCTCTCTTCTCCCACCCCCTCCCCTTCCGCAAGTGTGGCAGCCTGTCCGTAATCGACGGTCTGGTGGGGGTAGGAAGTCTGCTCCCCCTGGATGACAGAGTCCTCAATCAGCCACCCCCCTGAAATGGTGGCTCACCCCAGATACTGGGCTTGATCTCTGTTACCTGAGAGATTTAATTGTCTTTCGCTTTATCCTTGGAGCGAACTGTGTATTGTTCTGTTGCTAGATTTGTTAGCCTTTAATCTGTTTGCTGATGTTATTGACTCATAGTGCTGGTACTCGTGTTACTTAACTGTGTTTCTGTTAACAGGACCTAATGGGTGGAGCCGACTCGATCTGGTGTTGCTCTTCCCGTATGATGGTCTCTCATCTCCCCACTGAGGCCTTGACAACTGGACAGATGTCCTCGAGACGCCTTGGTGTCTCATCTCTGTTAATTGATTCTGTCTCCTCTTGGAGCCTTTGGTCCTTGGTTTGTTTTTGGATCTGTTTGTCTGCTGTCTTGTTTTTTGTGACTTTGTCTCCCTTGTCCTGTTTGATCGTGTTTGGTTTATCGTTCCCTTTCCCTCTTGGCTCCCCCCTCTTTCTTTTCTATTCCTCCCTAGCTTCTGTGCTCCTGACCCTGGGTTGTCCTGGTTCCATCTTTTACTACCTTTCCTGTCTCCACGTGGTTCTTTCTGGTTTCTGAGTAAGTACCTTTTTATTATGCTGTTCTCTTTTACTTTAATACCTTATGGCCAAGTGTGTCTCCTTGAATGTGAAGGGGCTCAACTCTCCCGCAAAGAGGTGTCTCTTGCAACGGGAGTTGGTTACACAATGGGCTGATAATGTCTTTCTTCAGGAGACAACCTTCGACCAAAATTTCAATTTCTCCTTCCCCTCTATCCCCATACCTTTTCTCTGGTAGGAAAGTTGCGGGTGTAGTTATCCTGATCTCTCCATCCTGTCCCCTTCAGGTCTCCTCCTCTTATGCTGACCTCCTGGGGTGCTATGTTATTGTTGAGGGTTCTTTAGGTGGTAAGCCTCTTCTTCTCTGTAATGTTTACGCTCTCAACTCCTTCCAAATCCCAAATCCCAACTAGACTCCATAGGTACCCTTCTTCTGCATGGCTCTTAGGGGGGCAATTTAATCTCATTTTCTCTCCTTGGGCTGCCACTCTACTCTTGTCTGTCCTCCCTCTTCTGTCCAATTACTCCTCTCTTTTTTGCCGTCTTATTCAATATTCTTTTCTCTATGATCTTTGGCGGGTTAACCGCCCTACTGTCCCGCAGTCTTTGATGCACTCTTTAATCACTCACATACCTAAACCGGGCAAGGACCAGCATGACTTCTCCAGCTACAGACCCATAGCACTGCTTAATTACAATTTTAAATTGTTTTCCAAGGTGTTGGCAGCCCTGTCTTGGTTGTTTCCTCCCATCCCTTGTTCATAAGGATCAAGTTGGCTTTATTCCCTGTCGACAGAGGTGTGACAATATGAGACGGGTGGTTTATCTGATAAATTTGGTCAATAGGCAGTGTTATGATCTGTGCTCCGGCCGCACATGCTGGCCATGAGAGCATGGTCCCGTCTCCTTCTGCTGCCGGTGGGGCTGGGATTCGCATCGCGGGACGTGCCCACATGTGAATCCCAGCCCGCAACTCACCTCTTGCTCTTCCTGCCTCCTCCTCTGCCTGCTCTGGCGCGCGTGTCCCCGTCTCCTAGGGCATGTACGTGCCGGTGCTCTGAGATTTAAAGGGCCAGTGTGCCCATTAATTAAGTAAAACCTGTGACTCAGTTAATACATTCCTCCACTTCCCATACTCCCCTGCCGGATCTTTGTTGCCCTTGTGCCTGAGAGAAAGTGTTTCTGAGCATTGCCTTGCCGTGCATCGCACCCTTTGTTCTTTGACCTGACCTTGCTCCTTTGCCGCTTGCCTACTGACCACCTGCTACGTTCCTGACTATGCTACTGTGCCGCCTGCCCTGACCTTCTGCTATCCTGACCACGAGTTGCCATATCATACCTGTGCCTCGAATTTCCTCAGCCTCCTGTGTGGTCGAGCCGTGCCAGGGCTAGCGACCTGGGTGCCGCCTGCTGCAACAAATCCATCCCGCTTTGCAGCGGGCTCTGGTGAAAACGAGGGGCATCTTAGACTCCACTCCTTGGTACGGTCCGTATCGTCAGCCACACAGGTCCAGCGGATCCACTACCACCAGTGTTCCTGTCTACTGAAACGTGAGTGTTACAGGCAGGCTGTTGTTCTTAGTTTGGATGCATAAAAGGCCTTTGATAGGCTGGGTTGGCCTTTCCTTTTTGCTACTCTTCAGAAGTTTTGGATCACTGGTAACTCTATTCCTCACCTACTGCCTCCCTTAAGCTCCCTCATGCTACTTCTCCGTATTTTCCCCTGTCTAATGGTATCAGACTGGGTTGTCTGTTGTCCCATCTGATTTTTGCCTTATGTATTGAACCTTTAGCATCCATGATCCGAGGGGACCCATACATCTCTGGCATAACCTTACATGATAGTGAGTCTAAAATCTGTCTTTTTTGCAGATGATATTTTGTTTACCCTTACTTGTCCTCTATCTTCTCTCCCTAAACTTTGCAAGGTCTTACATTCTTTTGGGATTGTCTCTGGCTATAAGATTAATCTTTCTAAAACTGAGGCCCTACCTTTGAATCTCCCCCTTCCTCTATCTACTCTCATACATGCTAATTACTCTTTTAAGTGGTCTACCTCTGCAATTCGCTACCTATGGGTTCTTCTTACTCCCCGCTACTCCTGTCTTTACACTGCTAATTTTCTCCCTCTCTTTCGGGATCTCCGATCTCTTCTGGAGAAGTGGGGGTCTCAAAATATATCGGTTTTTGGGCGTAAAGCGGTGGTGAAGATGACACTCCTCCCTAAGCTACTTTATTTTTTTTGAAACCCTGCCAGTACGTGTCCCCTTGTCTGCTCTCCACTCGCTACAAACTGCTAACTTTCGCTTCATTTTGGATGGTAAGAGACTTTGTTTACCTATGAATGTGATGATGGGGGGGGGGTTGTCTGTTCCTGATGTGGTTAAATATTATTGGGCTGTCCATTTGTGACATCTGGCAGCGTGGTCCACCTATCACGCCTATAGCCGCTGGATGGAGCTCAAGAAGTTGTGATTAGATGCCATACACCCTAATGCCTTTCTATGGTGTCCTTCTTCTTCTCATAGTTCTTTAGGCCCTTTGTTGGGACCTATGTCCTTTTCTCACTATGTCTTTATTGCTCTTGGAAATTCGGACTTTTTTCTTTGGCCTCTCCTTTACACTCTTTTCTTCACCACCCTGACTTTCCCTCTGGCTTAATTTCCATTATGGTTGGAGAAAGGGGCTTTAGGGGGCTTTTTTGTTGGGCGGATGTTGTTGACCCCTCTCCCGCTCTCTACTACTCATTTGAAAGCTGGTTTCCCGGTATGGTCTTCACACCTCCAAACGGCTCCATTACTTACAGCTACTTCACTTTATGTCTTCTAAGCTAGGATCTACTGTGGCTTCCCTTCCCACGGTGTTCTAGTGACTATGCTGCTCTTGCCCGCAGGTGAAGGGGCTTCTTTCAGATATCTATTCTGTTCTCAATGCTCCCCCTAACGGAGGTACCCCCTCCCATTGATACATGGCCATTGTTAGAAAGATTTGAACACCACTATCACCCTTCCTCAGTGGAAGATAATCTGGGACCGGGCTGCAAAGGCCTCTATATGTACGGCCTACAAGGAAACCCATTTCAAGATGTTGATGGACTGGTACCATACGCCTGAACATTCCTCCCCAGTGTTGGCACTGTGGAGTGGGTCTTGGGACTGTCTTTCACATATTTTGGTCTTGTCCACTCATCGTAGGATACTGGAGGTTTGTGGGACATCGGATTTCTGATGTCTTGGGGTCTCTATTCCCTTGGACCTGTTAGTTTATCTTCTGTATCTTTCTCACAGAGTTCTATCCAAGAGACCATTTAAACTATTTCTGCATATTGTACTTGCAGCCAAGACCCTTATAGCTAAATGTTGGAAGAGTCCTCTCCCTCCTTCTGAGGTGGACCTTTTGGCCTGGATACGGAAAATACAATCCCTTGAATCCCTCACCGCCTCTCTGAATAACTGTGTGGCTCTTTCTCTCTCCGTGTGGGAGCCATGGGACAGATTTATTGATGGTTAAACCTCCTTGAATTTCCTCCTTCCTTCTTCCAATTTTCTTGTCCTCCTTCTTCTTCTTCTTCCTTTCTCACCCCGTTCCACCTACCCCATGTTCTTGATATTGAGTGAAGGTGTTTGCCCTTCCAGGAGTGGATGGGGATCACCCTGAGTATTGCTTTCAGCCATGGCATATTTTGGTTTTGCTTTTTGAAGTGTATTGCGACCTATTCTTTTCTCTTCCATATTGTTTTTGTTTGCTATACTTGTAGGTGTATGTCCACACCTAATTGTTTACAGTTTACAGTTGAAAAAAATATCTATTCAAATACCTATGCAAAGAAGCAAAAGGGTTCTAAAAACACTAAATGCTTATTAACCCCTTACCTATACTTAATGTACATGTACAACTTGATGTTGGGCGAGCTATACAGAGCAAGCTCAGGGGATTGCAACTGCTCCATACACAGCCTGTGCCAGTCTTATTTTTTGACTATTTATTTTATTTGTTTCATTGAAATAAAAAACAGCCAACAGTACAAGTATATAAAGCAAGTATTGAGTATTGCAATATTTTACAGAAATTGTCATACAGAAGTGACCTCATAATGCACATACCGCACATCCGACTTTCATTGGCCGGCAGCATTAACAGAAAACAGAAAAAAAGGAGAAAATAAAAAGAAAGCTAGCCTTGTTATATGACTGACACCTATCTACAACAATTATGCTAAATCTCTGCCTGGAGATATTCCAAATGGAGAGTCTGTCTGGGGCAGGCGCTGCCAAAATCTTCAAAGAGAATGCAGTCTGGTGAAATTCTACCCAAAGAAGGAACATGTTCAATCGTTGGGCAGACATCAGTTCCACCAGGGAAATTCGGTAGTGTGCACAGAGAAGCAGCATTCCATTGAAGCAGCATTTACTGTAAGCAGAATTTCACTGTGAAATTCCATCGGCTGAATTTCAGCAGTGCGAATGAGGCCTTAATAACCTTGATCCTGGCTTTTTAGCCTTTTAGATTAAACAGAGCGTCCTTTTTTACCCTATCCCTCTCCATTCATTCTGTCATTGCAGCTGGGTAACTAATGAAAGCTCATAGGTCTGCTGTGTTAGTAGTCCTTGTACACCCTGTTATAGGGAAAATGTGTCTTTAAAGGTTTTGTACTTATACAAGGTCTTTAAAGCTTTTGTACTTATAATACTGGTGATAAGACCATTCCAGCCAACTATTAAATCACAAACTAAGAAGACATTGTAAGCCTTATCACATTTAAAGGGGTTATCCACCATAAGGTGATTTTAGTACATACCTGCCAGAAAGTAAGGGACATGCATAGGAAGGATTTGTGCTTGTCTTTGGGCTAAATGGCTATGTTATGAGTCCACCATAACATTGTGGCTAGCTTTTTGTGAACTTGTATTTCCTGTTTGAGTTTTTCTTTTTTGCCTACAAATCCCATAATTCCATTTTACTCCCTCCCACACATCAGCCACCCCACCCTTTGAAACATAAATGAGCTCCATCGATTCAAAAGACCTGTGGTTTTCAATCAGGGTGCCTACAGCTGTTGTATTAGTTGCATATTGATCTCTCTACCACCAAGCGATCGCTCCACCCATTGAAGCAGACAGGCTCCCTGTCATCAGCTGACTAGTGAGTCAAGTCTCGGCCTCATTGCAAGCTAGGGAAAATCTGAGACACCAGTCATTTTGTATGCTTATAACAATAAATATTGGAGTGAAAATCACAGAATTGTGAGAAAACCATCACACACAGGTACAGACACTATATTATGAACTACACTAACTTTACAGCCCCTGTAGCATAGTCAAATAAAAAAAAAATCCTGGAATACCCCTTTAATCCTTGAATGCTCCATCATTTGTATCCTATTTTTAAATGTTGAGTGTGATTCAGCAGTCCTGTAAAAAGTGAGACTTTTGACAAGTGTCTATGTGTGTCAGATATGTAGTATAAACATCTTTCTCTTGTCCAAAAGAGTTCTCACGTAGACATACTTTATTGTGTTAATAACCTATGTGTCCTATTTTAGTGTCCTCTGTAATGTAAAAATGTGAAAAATGGAAAAAAAAATGTTGTGTTAGAAACATAATTTTAGTACTGTTATATAAATGTAATAAAATTTAATTCACACTTCTAGATGGTGTGAAGAGCTTAAGGCAGTAAATATAGCATGTGCAACCAATATTACCAGTTATTTAAAGATTATAGTTAATATATAGAAATATAGTAAGAAATATGCGCAAGGAAAGCAGCACTACTGTGTGAAAATGTTAATAGGCAGGTGCCAACAGGTGGCCTTTATCAGGGTACAAAGTATATATCAGAGGAGCAACCACAACCCTCCAGGAATAGTCAACAATAAAATGGTTTTATTCCATCATATGTCAAGCAGAAAAAAAGATTGCAACATTTCTGCTTGTTCTCAGAGGGAAAAGGGTGGTAGATAGATAGACAGATAGATAGAGTAATTATGAAAAATAGACTACATCTAGAACCAAGATGACATCATTATGTATGTATGTTTTTTCGCTTCAGATGGTAGTATGATGGTCAACAACATTTATTTACTTCAAACTAAATATGCTTAAAAAAAAAAAAAAATATATATATATATATATATATATATATATATATATATATATATAAATTAAGGATCCATACAATACCATGCACCCTCCAAAACTTTACTAGCCACATTTCATTCTTGACTGTGCCCCAAGAATTTGATTTCCTCTCTACCTCATTCAAATGAACACAAATGTGCTATAAATCCTGTGACTCCTTCTCTTTACCATAGAAATGTCTTGTATCTCAGATGACTACTTTACCCTTTGCTCTTTAGTGCCAACTTTAGGAGAAAACATTCCTGCAAGTCAAAGCCTTAAAAGATGTCTAGAGATTTTAATAGCAACAAAAGGGAATGTTACCCATCTGTAGACCACTTTTTGGGGATTGTTTACCCCCTATCAGTATATTTCTTCTTGTATATTTCTCCTTAAGGAGCGCCATTACTATCATACCAATAGCTGGCAAGAAAGTGAAATGTGCTATGCACTCCCCTCTTAGTGTTGCACCATGAGTAGTACATCTCCACTTGCATGTAGAACGAACAGATGTTTTTTGAGGGTTCCACAGGTGCTTGTGGGGTGCCAATGGCTGCTGGTATCCAGGGAAAACTTGTCTGGGTGCCAATCGGTAGTGTATTAGGTGGATAAAGAACAGTTTGTGCACTCAAAAAATCTTCTAGGTTAAACCGGATACTCATCTGGGCGACAATCTGTGATGTATTGGGTGAATAAAGAACAGTTGCAGAGTGTAAATGGGAATGTTATTTTATTAATATTATAAAAGAAAATGCCTTTAAAAGGCATATCCCCCTCTTTGTCAAGTCATCAAAGAGTGGACCTTTCGAAAAGGGGATGTGCCCCTTGAAGCACATTGTCGTTTATAAAATGAATAAAATAACATTTCAGTTTACACTTCAGGACTCTTCTGTATCCACCCAATACATCACCAATCGCCGCCCAGGTGAGCATCCAGTTTTCCCTAGATGATTTTTGAGCACTGCTCAGACCATCTCTCTTGGATCTATTAAAATGCACTTGGAGACCTATAGGACATTCATGCTCCAATGTTTTTTTCACAAAATTCCCAATAAACAATGAATGGCCCCCATATATCTCCACAAGCATTTTGATGGTCTCCTCAATGAGACACTTTTCTGCTCCTGGCCCACTACAAAAGATTGCAGTTAGTGATTTTAATTCATGAAAAGTATCCACAATTGTTTAGCTGAACTCAAAACATAATGAAAACAAAAAAGCTTTTTTTATTTTTTTTTATCTAAGGCTGGGTTCACACTACGTTTTGTCCCATACGGGAGCGCATACGGCAGGAGGGAGCTAAAACCTCGCGCTCCCGTATGTGACCGTATGCGCTCCCGTATGCCATTCACTTCAATGAGCCGACCGGAGTGAAACGTTCGGTCCGGTCGGCTCATTTTTGCGCCGTATGCGCTTTTACAACCGGACCTAAAACCGTGGTCAACCACGGTTTTAGGTCCGGTTGTAAAAGCGCATACGGCGCAAAAATGAGCCGACCGGACCGAACGTTTCACTCCGGTCGGCTCATTGAAGTGAATGGCATACGGGAGCGCATACGGTCACATACGGGAGCGCGAGGTTTTAGCTCCCTCCTGCCGTATGCGCTCCCGTATGGGACAAAACGTAGTGTGAACCCAGCCTAATAGTGTGTTCTATTAAAGTCAATGTAAAAGCATCTATTAGTGCACACATTGGCCCAGATTTATTAATCTGTCTGAGACAAAAAGTGCTCAGAGTAACCCATCACAGCTCAGCATTCATTTTCCATAAACTTTAATATGACACATCATTGGATAAAAAAATTACAATTTGATATCCATTATGAAGCAGTTTTTGTTTTGATTGTATAGCCTGATTAGGCATTAACATTTCTTGTCTATTTATTGACAAGCCTATGTGCTCTATAAAAAAAATACTGTTCTTATATAAATATTACATGGTAGATAAGAGGCTTTATCACATATTTTGAATTAAGGCCAAGGGGCTTCACATTATGCCTCTCATATACACTCGCTTTATTAAGCAGTTACATTGCCTGAAAATAATTTGAAAAATGTTATTGAAGGAATTGGGTCTTTTTAAGTGGAAATGGTGAGGAAATGGTTTAGAAACATGTGCATAAAAATAACCTAATCAAAATACTTGCACTTTATGTATAATGCATCTTAATATAATTAGAAAATATATTTTTTTCTTTCTTTTTCAGATTATATTATTGCAGTTTGATCTATTTTTAAATAATCCAGAAAACCGGGGCTTGAAAATGTCTTTTTACTTAAAACCTGTGTGTCAGATAAATATGAAGCTGTGTAATTCCATATCTGATGAGGACTATATGAAACTATAAACACTTCAAGGGACGGACCGCGGTCTTGTTGCAACTGTCAGTTATGATGGGTTTCTCAGAGTCTTTGTGTTAGTAGATAATTCATTGCCTATCTGGAAAGAAACTTTCTTTAAAACAGGTAAGAGACGTTAAAGAATGTGTTTGCTAAGCAAAAATGACAATATAGTATAGTTTGGAAGCCATTAAATTCTTCCTATATACAATTATGCAAACCCATGACATTCCTGCTTTCAATTCTAAATCTGATTCTGTAAAATTATAGACAATTAAAACCCTTTCTTGCAATCCAATATATGAATTAACATAATATATTGAGCAGAAAATGTTAAAAATATATATAAATAAATCAATAAAATCTGTTTTATTACTACAAATAAGCAATGTTGTATAGAGTGGATATATATTCCTGCTTTTCTATTCTATTTTATTCTTATTAACTATTATAATGTATATTTTCTATATAATTATATTATAGAAATATGAACCTTCTATGAAGCTGAAATGTAAATAAAGCTTTACAGAAAACAATATTTGAGACAAATAGACAGAGTAAAAAGCTTATTGAATCACAGAGACATATTTACATTCCATGCTTAATCATTAGAGATAAGTAAAGAAGTTTGCTGAATTCGGGCTATGTGATAAACACTCAATATCTTGAATTTGTGAACAAAACAAGATTGGCCTATTGTGGATAAACTATTGATCCATGTTATCTCTATATATGTCACTGGCATGCATGAGAAGAATTACTGCTTTGTATTATCATACTTCAGATCCATACTATGTATACATATAATCTAAAAGGCATTGTTAGATAAAAATACAGACTCATGATAAGACTTAAATGGAGAAAATATTTATTGCATATTATAGACTCCATTGACTTTTTTAGGCAGATTCATAATAATAACATCTAAACTTAGTTCAATTGAATATTTTTTTTTTCCTTCTCAGTTTAGTTTCAGGTAACTGTAAGGAAATGTTAGCATCAAAAATTGTCAATGTACCATATATATATATATATATATATATATATATATATATATATATATATATGATATTCAAAGAGAAGAGAAGAAATCAGCAACTCACCATCTCAGCTGCGACCGAGCTCCTGTTTCGCACACTAAGTGTGCTTCCTCCGGCCATTATATATATGTATATATATATATATATATATATATATATATATATATATATACACACACACATACATGCATTGGAAAACAAAATGTATGCAAACATACTGAAGCATACCAGTAGTATGCCCATAGAGATCAACAAACAGATCAGGGTGTCTCAACGATGAAACCTTTCTTTATGTCTAATAAATTTGCATATCTTGCTAAATAAGGATATTTTGCTTTTTTATGGACTTTCAAGCATTCATTCTGCTTTTAAAGGAGTACTGCAGTTGCAGTGTAAGACACTTATCGACATGCCCCCTGCTCATACATATCCATGGGAGAGGCAGGGATGCATGAACGCTGCATCTCTGCCTTTCCCATAAGACACATGGGCCCCGTACAGGAGATAGTGGGGGGTCCCAGCGTTCAGACTCCCAGCGATCAGACACTTATTACCTATCCTGAGCATAGGGGATAAGTGTCTTACACTGCAGATTTCCTTTAACATCTTAATGACCATAGACGTGTACACACGTCCAGGCAGGATGCATGTTCCCACACCAGGATGAGTATACACATCCATGGTTCTCGTGGGTGCTGCCCAGTGCACCCACGAGATCGCGGCAGGGACTCGGCTGGAACACACAGCCGGGACCCTGCAGCACTGCCAGGACCGGCAGTTTAACCCATACAGCCGCGGTCGGAAGTGTTTTGACAGAGGGAGCTCCCTCTGTCTTCCCTGCAGCACCCCGCAGCACGATTGCAGGGTGCTGTGTGTGATCCCTGGCAGGCGGGACCCTGCCGTACTTCCAGGACTGAAGTAAACTTCGGGTTCCAGCAGTTTAAGCTTTACAACTGTGGTCAGAAATGACCACAAGCTGTAAGGAGTTTTGACAGAGGGCGGGGGCTCCTTCTGTCTCTCTCCTGTAGCACAACGCAATGATTGCCGGGTGCTGTTAGTTACCTGGGCAGCTGGGGGTCTTTACAAGGACCCCCAGGTCTGCCCCGGTTATTGCCTGTCAGGACGTGCCAGAGGCACTGTAATGCTTTGGAATACTAAGTATTCCAAAGCATGAACCACTTAAGGACCCATGACGTACCGGTACGTCATGAGTCCGCTCCCGTTCTATAATGCGGGGCCACGGCATGGCTAATAGCGCACAGCACTGATCGCAGTGCCGCTAGCTATTAACCCTTTAGACGTGGTGTTCAAAGTTGAACGCTGCGTCTAAAGTGAAAGTAAAACAATGCCGGTTAGCTCAGGGAGCTGTTCGGAATCGCCACGGCGAAATCGCGGCATCCCGAACAGCTTACATGACAGCCGGAGGATCCCTACATGCCTCCATGCCGTCCGATCGCCGAATGACTGCTCAGTGCCTGAGATCCAGGCATGAGCAGACAAGCGGCAGAATCATCGATCAGTGGTTTCTTATGAGAAACCACTGATCAATGTAACAGATCAGTGTGTGCGCAGTGTTATGGCCCCCTATGGGAACTATTACACTGCAGTAGAAAAGTGGGGAAAAAAGTGAATAAAGATCAATTAACACCTTCCCTAATAAAAGTTTGAATTACCCCCCTTTTCCCATAAAAAAAAAACAGTGTAAATAAAAATAAATATATGTGGTATCATTATAAAAATGATATATCATTAATTAAACCACACGGTCAATGGCGTACGTGCAAAAAAATTCCAAAATCCAAAGTTATTTTTGGTCACTTTTTATATCATGAAAAAATGAATAAAAAGCGATCAAAAAGTAGCTTAAATGGGCGATCAATACAAAAATGGTACCGCTAAAAATATCAGATCACGGCGCAAAAAATTAGCCCTCATACCGCCTCATATGTGGAAAAATAAAAAAGTTATAGGGGTCAGAAGATGGCAATTTTCCTGTATGTACTTGGAATGTTTTCCAGAAATATGACAAAATCAAACCTATATAAGTAGGGCACCATTTTAATTGTATGGACCTACAGAATAAAGAGAAGGTGTCATTTTTAAAGAAAATTTTACTGTGTAGAAACGGAAGCACCCAAAAGTTACAAAAATGAATTTTTTTTCAATTTAGTCTCACAATGATTTTTTTTTCCATTTCACCGTAGATTTTTGAGTAAAATGACTGATGTCATTACAAAGTAGAATTGGTTGCGCAAAAAGTAAGCCATCATATGGATTTTTAGGTGCAAGGTTGAAAGAGCTATGATTTTTCAAAGGTAAGGAGGAAAAAAAAATTACAAAAACGGAAAAACCCCTGGTCCTTAAGGGGTTCAAAAAAAGTGTAAAACCTAATATAAAATAAATAAAAGTGTAAAAACAATAAGTGTAAAAAAAGTTTAAATTTTTTTTAAAAGTATAAAAAAATAAAATAAAAATAAATTTATTAAATAAATATAATGAAAAATAGAAATGCACAATGTGTAGGGTCAAACGGCGTACATTTGCATCATATCACATGCTGTGGATGCCCGCCAGCAGTCCCAATAATGAGCTCCCTAATGCAGCTGGGTAGCTTTGTGTGTCCACTCATAGCGACGGATTTTTATCGCCGGCAGTCATGAGCGGACACACTGAGCTACCCAGCCACAGCAGTGATCTCACCCTTGTAACTGCCAGGGGCAGTGTGCAATGTGCTGCAGATCTGCTCTATGGGACCCTACACTGCATCCCGTTCATACTGCATTTCAGCAGTATGTTAAAGGTATCTGTCAGCATCATGTCAAAAAAGTGATGCTGACGTATACTGTAGCAGCTCCATTCATTTCTGAATGAGACTGCTACAGTATACATTGGCATTCCTTTTTTGACATTACAACGGACACATATACTGCAGAAATGCAGTATGAATGGGGACTATCACCCAACCCCCCGTCTCCCTCCAACAAAATAAGCCAGTTCTTTCAAGATTTATTTATTTATTTTTAACACCCAGTGATGGATATATTGGCCATGAGTCGGTGCTTATTCCCACAACATGACAGATATATCCAACAGGAACTTTAACTGTCACAGATAGCCTCACGTCACATCTAGCCGACCAGAGACCGATCAGGGGTTCCCTGGTCCAGCCAATACACTTGTAGGGGTGCGGTATTGTTCTGACAGCTCCGATCCTTTGCAGGCATGGGGTGGGGTCTATAATTCATATAATGATGCCTTGAAAGCACAAGTGGGCTCCTCTCCTTCTTGGTCCTACCAGGCGGTCAGGCATTTCCTCCATTTCAAAAGCGACTTACCAAAATGATGTCCCACAAATAAAGAATTTGTGGGAAAAAAAAGCTAATTGCTATTTTTTTCCACTGACTTTGAAATAATCCTAGCCACACAATAAGGGCTCAAAATACTCCCTTTTGCCCTAGGTGAATACTTTAGGGGGCGTAGTTTTGAAAATGGGGTCACTTCTGGGGGTGTGATATTGTTCTGACAGCTAGCATGCTTTGCAAGATGAAGTGCGGCCTATAATTTGTATAATGATATCCTGAAAGCCAAATGGTGCTCATCTCTATTTGGGTCCCATCATGTGGCCATGCAATTAAACATGGCCTAAGCGGGGGTATTACTGAACATGGGACAAACAGCCTAATAAAATATGGGGCGGATTTTCTACTTTCAGATGCAATTTAAAAAAAATATGTTCCAAAAATGACGTATTTGTGGAAAAAAAAAAGAAACTGACTGATTTTGTAACCATTCAAGCCACACAAAAAGGACTCAAAGTATTCACTTTTGGTCTAGGTGAATACTTTAGGGTGTGTAGTTTTCAAAATGGGGTCACTTGTGGGGGTTCTGTATGGTTCTTGCAGCTAAAACCCTTTGCATCCATTCGACCTAAAATGATGCCCTGAAAGCCAAATGGTGCTCCTCTCCTTCTGGGTCCTACCATGCGGCCAAGGAACCAAATATGGCCTAAGCGAGGGTATTTCCAAACACGGGCCGAGCAGCTCGATAAAATTTGGGTGCATACCTTTCAATATCAGAAGTGATGTACAAAAAATATGTCCCACAAATGATGCATTTGTGAAAAAAAGTGAATTTGGAATTTTTAACACTGACTTTGTAATAATTCCTGCCAAAAAACGATGGTGTTAAAATGCTCACTGTACCCCCTAGTGAATACCTCCAGGGGTCTACTTTTCAAAATGGGGTCATTTGGGGGGGGGGGGGTGTTCCTATGTTCTACTACCTTCAAACTTCTGCAAATCTTGCATAGCACATAAAAAAAAAGTACTTTTCAAATTTTCAAAATTTTCTAAATTTCTAGTTAAATTGTTAGGCTTCTAATTCCTTTAAAATGTTTATTAAAAGCAAAAGAAATGCTTTCAAAATAAAGTTGACTTTTGAAAGTATAAGACTCATAAACTATTTGGCCAGAAAGTATAAATATATGCAACCTATTAGTGTTAAAATAGCAACAAAAATAAATAAATAATAATTTCATGATTTTTTGCATTGTAAAAAAAATAAAACTATAAATGATATCGGCTTACTTTTACTATGTACTTGGAGGACAACTTGTGACAAAAAAACTAAGTCAGAAATATTGTGATTGGCAAAACGTTACCAGAGTTATTCTCTATTAATGTCAGACATCCCCGATTTGAAAAAACAGGCCTGGTCTTTAGGGGCGTAGGGGTTTACTTGTATTGGTCCTTAAAGGGGTAGTCCAGTGGTGAAAAACTTATCCCCTATCCTAAGGATAGGGGATAAGTTTGAGATCGCGGGGGGTGCGACCGCTGGGGCCCCCTGCGATCTCTCTGTACGGGGCCCCGGCTTTCAGCCCAGATAGCGGGTGTCGACCCCCGCACGAAGCGGCGGCCGACACGCCCCCTCAATACATGTCTATGGCAGAGCCGGAGATTGCCGAAGGCAGCGCTTCGGCTCTGCCATAGAGTTGTATTGAGGGGGAGTGTTGGCCGCCGCCTCGTGCGGAGGTCGACACGCCCCCTTCCCGCGGGCTGTCGGGGCTCCGTACAGGAGATCGCAGGGGGCCCCAGCGGTCGGACCCCCCGCGATCTGCAACTTATCCCCTATCCTTAGGATAGGGGATAAGTTGCTCATCACTGAGTCACCACTGGACTACTCCTTTAAGATGGAATTGTTTGGCTCTGCTATCTTCAGTAGGCCAACTACCTTTTTAGTGTACATCTTATAAGATACTTTCTGTTGCCGTGTACACTCTAGGATATTTAACCAACTCTGTTACCATCCCACTACAGCTGGAATCCTATCCCTCCATCCCATAGTGGGGGTGGGGGGGGGGGGTGGGGGGGTGTTAATAGACTAATAAAGGTAAGATAGAAGATAGTTTATATCAAAAGCAGAAAGAAAACATTAAATACCACGGAAAGGTAGGGATATAACTTTATTTACCACTATGTGTTTATGCACTAAATAGTTAAAGTAGTTTTATCATGAAACAACCCTTTAAAGCATAAATGCATTTTCATGTGTATGATAGAGTGACATAGTAGTCGGCATTGATCCATCTACAAATAAAATGTATACCTCAGTAAACCAAACCAAATGCAGTCATGTTTTGTTAAGGTTTATGGGAATGTCTTGTTGGGACTATTCTGATATATACACATAGCATATTGAAAATGTGACCAATTGTTGTATGTCTCTGATGTTCTTCTGGACTGAGCCCAGATTATCAATGATGTAAGTTTTGATCAATAGAGCTTTAGGGTTGTCTTGGTCAGAGAACAAACTTTAACCCCTTCCCTAAAATGGATGTATATGTACGTCCACTGCGGGCTCCCACTGCATGACGCATGCTCAGCAGGTGAGCGTGCATCATACCCGTATGCAATAAGCAACCAGAACCCACGGTTAATGCCGAACATCACTAATTGGGCTGATGTCCGGCAGAAATCAAAGTTGATTGTGGCATCTAAAACCGGTTAATTCCTTTTCCAGCTAGCTCAGTGGTCTGATTGCACACAAAGAAAAAACTGGAGTCACTTATTATTTTATAAGAGATAGTACACAATGTTATTAATAATAACATGTAATTACATTTAAAATAGGAGAATGTCCACCCGGGGGGGGGGGGGGGGGGGGAATAAGAATCAAACAAGGGTGTCACTGAGGTATCCTACAAAAAGTGCCTAGTGCATAGTATGTAACAAGGCTTACATGCAGCATATACATAGCAGCAAACAATTGTAAACAGGACAAAAAAAAAGCAATAAATATGCATTAACCCCTTCACTAAAGTTAAATCACCCCAATTTTGCCATTTTCCAAATAAAAAAATATAAAACTTTAACAAGTGTGGTAGTGCCGCGTGTGTAAATGTCCAAGCTTTTAAAATATCATTTTAAATTAAACTCAAAGGCGCAAGCGAGTCCAGAAATGTGCATTTCTGGTCACTTCAAATACTAGAAAAAAATTAATTACTCTCGATAAAAAAAATGGT
The DNA here is from genome assembly GCF_029499605.1 of Hyla sarda. Taxonomy (NCBI): domain Eukaryota; kingdom Metazoa; phylum Chordata; class Amphibia; order Anura; family Hylidae; genus Hyla; species Hyla sarda. Next base: position 196,512,172 of record NC_079193.1, on the reverse strand, counting down.
CCTAAGAAAACTTCAGATCATGGCACAAAAAAATAGCCCTCATACATCCCTATTCATGAAAAAAAAAATTAGGGTTCAGAAAATGACCATTTTAAACATCCTAATTTTGGTGCACGTAGTTATAATTTTTTTAAGCAGTAAAATAAAATAAAACCTATATAAATTAGGTATTCTTGTAACCCTATGGACCTAAAAAACAAAAATAAGGGGGATATTCTCAAAAACTACTGTCGTTTCTGTTCCAGGGATATTAAAGGGGTACTCCGGTGAAAAACTTTTTTTTTTTTAAATCAACTGGTGCCAGAAAGTTAAACAGATTTGTAAATTACTTCTATAAAAAAAATCTTAATCCTTCCTGTACTTAGTAGCTGCTGAATACTACCACGGAAATGATTTTCTTTTTGAAACACAGAACTGTCTGCTGATATCACGAGCACAGTGCTCTCTGCTGACATCTCTGTCCATTTTATGAACTGCCCAGAACAGCATATGTTTGCTATGGGGATTTCATCAACTGGTTACAGAAAGTTAAACAGATTTGTAAATTACTATTAAAAAATCTTAATCCTTTCAGTACTTATAAGCTGCTGAAGTTAACTTGTTCTTTTCTGTCTAAATGCTCACTGATGACACCTGTCTTGGGAACTGTCCAGAGTAGAAGCAAATCCCTATAGCAAACCTATCCTACTCTGGGCAGTTCCCGAGACAGACAGAGGTGTCAGCAGATAGCACTGTTGCCAGACAGAAAAGAACAACTCAACTTCAGCAGCAGATAATTATTGGAAAAATTAAGATTTTTTTAATAGAAGTAATTTACAAATCTGTTTAACTTTCTGGAGCCAGTAAAAAAAAATACAAATCTATATTTTTTTATAAAATTTTTCAATAATTTTTGGTACACAATTTGTTGGTTTTTTTATACCAAAAAAATTCCAACTGGCCACGCCAAATGCGTCACTTACTTGTGACATGCATAGTGCTGGGACTAATCATGGATATACAATCATACACATTTTTTTCAACTTGTATAGATGAACTACTTTTACACAAACAGACAAGTTGCAACTATGTCCCATAAAACTCCTTTTTATCACATTTACCACATAAAAAAACAATATTACTTTTAAGATATGAGATGATACAAAAACAGGTACATCAGATAAACTTCAGTTTGTAGGCACATATATCTAATATTCCATCACATAACATGGGGACCAAGTCAATGCATAGTCACAGTTACAATCTTCCAAAGTGGATATAGTATCTGTAGCTCCCTATCAGAGTGCTCCAAAGCGGAGCTAACTAAATCCTATCAATGCGAGATATTAAACCAAATTAACACTCATCCATGTTGATTCTGTGGCAACACACCGAACCCCGAGCACGCTTTCGCTCCTTCCTCAGGGGGCACCTAGTTGGGTACCAAAAAAAAATATATATATAAAAAAAAGGATGCAGTAGGGATGTAAAATAATGTATTTAACAAAAAAAAATTATATCAAAATTTTTATAATTTTTTTTATAAAGAGTGATTGTGTGTTTAACTTTTTTCTCTTTTTATTTTTATTTTTTTATGTAGCACTACTACTCCCAGCATGGAACACACTGTTCCATGATGGGAATAGTAGTACCTGTTATAATAGACATATTGCCCTGGGTGTCAGTCTGACACTCAATGCGATCGTCCATAATATAGCAGAGATGTGGAGCGGCTCTATACAGCACTCGCATCTCTGCTCTGTACTCCAGGCCAGCCAGTGATGTGAATAAAACATCACTCATTCATATTTCCCACCCAGAGTGGGGATTGGTCAGATGGTTGCAGCTGATCACAGGTCTCTGAGGGGAATATGAATGAGTGAGTGGCCAGAGTGGCACTGTATACAGCCGCTCCATCTCTGCAATAGACAGGATGATCGCAGCGGGTGTCAGTAGTGATCTGTTCTTACCTGCAGGTACTACTACTCCCAACATGGAGCACACTCTGCTCCACGCTGGGAGCTGTAGTATCTGGTTTAAATGATTTTTATTGGATTTTTTGAGAAATTTATAACAAAGGAAAGATTGGCCAAAAAAAAAACAATGTGGCCAAGGAACAATACATAACAAATATAACACAGTTATATAAATGTTACTAAAGCTATCACTCAGCTGTATGTAGAAATATTAATTTGCAGAATCATGTCTTTGGATGTTGCGGATATTATAGACATATCCGATACATCTTTATAGGTCATCTTGAAAAGTAAGAACGTCACATAAGCAGTTTTAAAGTATTTTATGGTCATACCTAAAACTCTGCAGCGAAGAATAGGATTTTTCATGACTAGGTCCCGTAGTCCTCCCCTCTCTCGTCACAGGACGACTCACCGGAAATATGTGCAAAGTGTGACACAGAGTAATCATAAGTAGTAATGGGTGGTTAGAGTAGTACCATTTAATAATATAGGATGAACATAATTTAGTTTAATGGATCCCCGAACAGCATGAAACCCAATTACACCATGATAGAAGTGATGTGCATGGTTAAATAGCAACACCTAGGCCAGTGGATAGTGTTTCGTCCATGTCTTCAATCTCTACTTGCAGGTCCGTCTGTTGTTTAGCTTCCAGGCGTAAGTTGTTTCGTAGAAACAATTGGACTTGATTGCTTCTATAATATCAGCTGTAGAAGGGACAGAAGAGGATTTCCACCTAGCTGCAAGTTGGGATCTGAAGGCTATTAGGATGGCATGAAGGTGTTCTATAGTTATAGGTGTTTAATAGTTATTGTGTAATTTTATCTCTGATACTTGTCTTTGTTTGTACCCCATAATTGTAAGCGCTGCGGAATCTGTAGGCGCTATATAAATAAAATAAATAAAATAAATAAATTCTATAAGTGGTGTCTGCTGTGTGAAGGCCTATATTTAAAAGTACAAGTTTGCTGGATATGGGTAATGACTTGTGTGAAACCAGTTGTACTAATTCCTCCACACCTTTTTTCAATGTGTGAAGTACAGGACATGACCAGAAAATGTGACTTATGGTGCCTGTCAACCCATATCCCCTCCAACATAGTTGGGAACATGAGGGGATCATGTAATGCAATTTAGCCGGGTTATAGTACCACATAGATACCATCTTGAAAAATTGTTCTCAATGGCCATAACACGATGTGTGTTTTTTTATAATTTTTTTTAATAAAGATTTAAGGGCCTGAGCCCATTCATAGTTAGAGATTGTCAGGTTTAATTTGTTTTCCCACTTGGAATGCTGTGGCCCATTATTTATATATATGTTGTTATTGTAGAACTAATATAATGGCTTAAGGGTCATTTTCAAGATGGAGTCAGAGGATAGGTTCATGTGATCTGTAAGTGTTTGAGGAATGGATACTGTGGGTTGGGGAAATTGTTTCAAATGTTTGACAGTGGTGTTATATGTTCTTCTCTCTGCATCTGGTAAACCGTATATAGATTGGAGTTCTTCAAAAGAAATTTGTTTACTATCTCTGTACAAATGTTTTAGTATAGTAATGCCTCTGTCTGTCCAAGTTTGAAGGTCGGAGAGTGGAGTATGGAGTAGAACAGATTGTATGGTCAGGTTGATTGAACAATCAGTAGCAGTATCATTGTTTGCAGTGGGCTTTCTATTCCACAATTTTTATGTTGTCTGAGACTATTTTGTTTATTCTAAGTTTAGTCTTGTTTATTTCATTAGAGTTTATTAATAGTGGTGTCCAGTCTTCGATACCGCATAAAGATTCCTCTAGAAGGACCCATGGCTTTTTTTCAATGGGAGGCTTCAGCCACTCTAGTGACTGTTTCAGTAGTGTGGCTTGAAGATATGCCGACAAGCAGGTAGCCCAGTTCGGGAGCTGTAGTATCTGCATTAATAGACAGATCGCAGCAAGTGTAACTTCTGACACCCACTGCAATCTGTCTATCAATGCAGGTACTACAGCTCCCAGCATGGAGCAGAGTGTGCTCCATGTTGGGAGTAGTATTACCTGCAGTTAAGAACAGATAACAGCTGTGGTCCTCCTGTATAAATTATAGATGAGGCCGGCCGCCCTTCTATGGTCTCCTGCACTGACGTATATATACACATAGGGGGACATGTATCATTATTTGTGTATGGTAGAATCAGTTTACCCCTTTTCCTGAATTCTAAATTATGCGCAGAAGCGCTAAATTTATCAATCAAGCGCAATAAGCTTCATAAATTGCGGGTAAATATAGTAATCTCCTCAATCCACTCTTTGGAAAATAGAATAGGTGATTTAGAGCATCTTGCTACGTTAAGTCCAAGATGGCTTATATTTGCGCAAAAAAACCAGCTCTTGCGGCAAAATTTTTGGTGTAAAGGAAAAGTACGCAGTTAATAAATCCATGTGTACTATAGATGTCACTCCAAGGTACCCCGATTCGGCCACATCTGGAGGACATGCTCTACCAAAACATGCGCCCAAAAAATGCACAAAAAAGGGCTTGCGCAAAATTTTGCGCAAAAAAATACACACAAAACTGGGGTAAAATCTTTGATATATGTCCCCCATAGAGAATTCCTATTTCCCACAGAAAGCTGTGATATGCTGGAACCATCTGGCCAATCACAGCTCTCTGCGAGAAATATTAATAGGTGTATATATATGTCAGTGCAGGGGACCATAGAAGAGCGTCTGGACGCATCTATAAATTATACAGGAGGATCGCAACGGGCGATCTGTCTATTAGTGCAGGTACTACTACCCCCATCATGGAACAGAGTGTTCCATGTTGGGAGTAGTAGTACTGCCTAAATTTTTTTTAAAACAAGTGAAAAACATACACACACACACACACACACACACACACTACATTTTTATTATTGTCGGCTACATTTTTAGTGCTTTACCCGTTTACATAAATTGATCCCTGTTAAAAAATTAATAAACATTTTGTAATAAAAAAGATAAATTTTGTTAAATACTATTTTTTCCATCACTACTGTATCTTTAAAAAAAAAAAATTTTAATGGTACCCTACACAATTTTAATAAAAAAAGGTAGCGCCATCACTTTTTTTGATCGCTAAAGTCCAAAAAAGAATACAAACTGCCTGAAAAGACGCTAAACTAGGTTTTGAAAAACCAGCCTCTGAGCCCAAAATTGCTGAAAAAAACCAAAAGGATAAAAAAAAAAAAAAAAAAAAACGCCAAACTGAAAAACGCCAAGTCAATCTGGCATTTTGCAGTTTACTGTTGACCTGCAGCTAACATCTGGACCGCGGGAAAATTGGCGTTTTTTTTTATGGTGCTTGTGCAAAAAAAACTCAGTGGAATTCCAGCCTTAAAGGAGTTAAATTGGTGAGACCCAAAAGTTCTTTTAAGAGCTATTAACCTGTCATTGCCATAGATCTCTGTTTGATCCCATAGATCACCACTCAGTAAAAAATAAAGAAGGAGATTTATCATTCTTTTCAAACATATGGCTTTTACATGACAATTTTTTAAACTTACTTTTGCTTACATGCAACCTATTTATCAAATAGTCACATGACCTTGATAAATAAATCACACGTGAGCAAAACACGGGAAACTCGCTTACAAAAGCATTTTTTAAAGCAGAAAAGTTTTCCCTTCTGTTAATAGCCGAAGTGCTTTAACTACCCTTTATTACCAGTATCGTTGCTAGCGAGTGACTGGGAGGGGGGCGTACCGCATTGTGCAAATCGCTTTTTCGGCATCTAATATGGCGGATCCACATGTCAGTACATGGGGCAAGGAACGCTGGGAAGGCGGGAAGGCAGGTAGGATGACCCTGAATCACATGCAAGATGCAGCCTATCAGCAGCCAGTCACCCCTGTGATGTCACAGCCCTATGTATATTCGGCAGCCATTTTGTGGCTCGTCATATCATTCATTACACTAAATACAGATAGGACAGACATTGTTGTGTGTGTGTGTGTGTTACACAAAAAAGCTCATTCCAGCAGCATTTCACTTCCTAGTCACATCAGCGTTCTGGTGGACAGAGAGCAGTGGGTTTTTTTTTCACTGAAAAGGATTTTTACTGCAGCCATTAACCTCCCAGTCACTTTCTTCAGCATTGTATTACAGAGAGGGGCAGAGAGCTGTGTGTTGCCTCATACATATCAACAAGCTGCCTCAACTTCATAAACCTTAGCAGAGGAGGCAGGCATAATTTTTCAGTGCAATTCTGTGTTTTTGTTCCACAACAAATCATCTGCTGGTTGTACTAGTCTGTAATACCCAGCAGTCCATTCCTAATAGTCTTTGACAGAGTGCAATTTTGCGTTTAGTACACAGCTTTTTGGCACTGTTGTGTACTGCTGGTGTTGTGCAAAAATAAGTTTTTTTTAAGCGTACTGTACTGCATTTTTCTGCATACCACATACCTGCATCTAAGTAGTGTGCTATTTTGTACCTGTTAATCTGTCAAGGGCCTAGGTACTGTGAAAGTCCAGGCAAAAGTAATCACCAGCTGGTATTTTACTAAAATACACTTTTTTAAGTGTACTGTTCCGCATTTTTCTGTCCTCATAAGTGCATAACTGCATACCACATATGTACATCTACGTAGTGTACTATTTTGTAGCTGTTAATCTGTCAAGGGCCTAGATTCTGTGAAAGTCCAGGCAAAAGTAATCACCCACTGGTGTTTTACTAAAATATGTTTTTTTAAGCATACTGTACCACATTTATCTGTCCTCATAAGTGCATACCACATACGTACATCTAAGTAGTGTACTAGTTTGTACCTGTTAATCTGTTAAGGGCCTAGATACTGTGAAAGTTCAGGCAAAAGTAATCTCCGGCTGGTGTTTTACAAAAATATGAAGTTTTTAAGTGTACTGTAGTGCATTTTTCTGCCCTCATAAGCGCATACCATATACGTACATCTAAGTAGTGTACTATTTGTACCCGTTAGTCTGTCAAGGGCCTTGATACTGTGAAAGTCCATTCAAAAGTAATCACCGGCTGGTGTTTTACTAAAATATGTTTTTTTAAGCGTACTATACCGCATTTTTCTGCCCTCGTAAGTACATAACTGCATACCACATACGTACATCTAAGTAGTATACTATTTTGAACCTGTTAATCTGTCAAGAGCCTAGATACTGTGAAAGGACAGTCAAAAATACACACCTGCTGCTGTTCTAGACAAATACTGTTTTAAGCGTAGTGAGGCAGAGAAGTGCCAGGACGTGCATAGAGGAGTGTCAGAGGCCTAAATTTATCAGGCAGAGGTCCCAGCAGACTAGAGGCGAGTGGCAGCAGGAGTCTCAGCGAGAGGTCTGAGCTCCCGGTTTCAGTTAGCGGTAGTGTCTCAACCAGCAACCCATCTGCAGTCATCGATTGTTAACATTGTCATCCACTTCATCACAAGTCACATCTGATGCCCCCAGTCAACAGTTAGTGCTTTCCTTAGACACAACCCTCAGTTGGCATGGCCCAGGAGCAGTCCCTCACATTGCCTCTGTCCAATGCTGTTCCCTCCCCTAAATAAGTATTTTATGCTGTGGGTTCAGCTCCACTATTCAGTGAGGATGATCTCATAGAGGAGAGTCAGCAGCTACTGCCCAGCCAGTGGAGGAGACATATGCCACTTCCCCCTGCTAGGCAGGCAATTAGTGATAAGGAGAGTGACATGGGAGGCGATGTTGCCAGGGTTCAGGGTCCTGAAGCAGACACTGTTGAGGAACCTGAGGAGGACATCAGTGACGTGTAGACACTTGTTGATGATGATGATCACAATTGGGAGTCAGGTGCAGAAGGGGCTTTATCATCATCAGGAGAAGAGAGTTGCAGGTTGCCCATGAGGCAGCAGCTGAGCCAGCAAGATGGTAGCATAGTTGGCAGTCAGCATGGTGGCAGAAGTTGAAATTCTGGAGCCAAATGGGCCCGGGGGTGACCACCTGCCTACCTTCCTGGGAGGTAGTGGAACAGGGGTTCCTGGAGACGGCGGCAATAGCAGTCAATTAGTGAAGACTGTTGGTGGGAAAATCAGCTATTCGGCAGTGTGGCAGTTTTTCATCAAGCATCCAGAGGAGGTTGACATAGCCACATGCAAGATTTGTCTGCAGAAGGTGAAGCGTGGCCAGCGTCCCAATGTTGGCGCCACAGCCCTGCATCAACATATGTTTCGCCAACATAAAGCATCCTGGGAGAACTGTGGCTCCGATATTGTGTCCAGCCTGCTACATCACCCTGTGGCATGCCGCTCCCTCTTTCAGCCAGCCAAAGCTCCACCACCTCAGCCAAAGGGAGCTGTGTGTCATACCCTCCTTCTGTCGCTCCAGATACTCCTGCTCCTCCTACTTTTAGGCAGCCATTCCTCCAATAATCCATTGGTGAAGCCATGTCCTAGAAACAACAGTATGTGCCCACTCATCCAATGGCGCAGAAGTTGAATGTGCTACTGTCCAAGTTGCTGGTGCTACAGTCCCTCCCTTTTCAAGTGGAGGACTCTGCACCTTTCAGAGAACTGATGGCTTGTGCAGAGTCGAGGTGGAGAGTGCCAAGCCGTAATTTCTTTGCGAAAAAGGAAGTACCAGCCCTGCACAATTTTGTAGAAGAGAAGGTGGGACAGTCCTTGAGCCTGTTGGTGTGTACCAAAGGGCATGACAGTGCCGACATCTGGAGCTGTAACTATGGTCAGGGATAATACATGTCCTTTATGGCTCACTGGATGAATGTGGTTCCTGCACAGCCACAACACCAACTTGGACAGGTCACGCCGCTTCCTCCTCCACACTCTCAGGCCGTTGGTCCTGTGACAGTGTGCGACTCCGCCTCCTCATCCTCTACCGTGTCCTCAGCCTCCACTGCCCATACAAGTCTCAGTGGCCCTTCAGCATACCATGTTTGCAGGGCACGGCGGTGTAACGCTGTTCTTCACATGAATTGCCTTGGCGAACGGAGTCACACAGGGGAGGAACTGCTAAAAGTAATTCATAAAGAAATCAGAGCATGGCTGACTCCACGAAAACTGGAAATCGGAACCATGGTGACTGACAACGGGAAGAACATCTTGCAAGCGCTGTGACTGGGAAGGCTGAGCCATGCGCCCTGCATGACACCCATGTTCAATCTGGTTGTGAAGCAGTTCCTGAATTGTTTGCCACATTTGCAAGACATCCAAACAATGGGAAGGAAAATTTGCATGCACTTCAGGTACTCGTACACCGCAAAGTACACCCTACTTGAGCCGCAGCGTCAGAACGGTATCCTCCAACATAGTCTGATTTGCGACGTTGCCACCCTCCCTATGTTGGACCGACTATATGAACAGAGAAAAGCCATCATTGATTTCTTGATGATGCAAGTGGATAGGTGTACTCGCTTGTGTAACTTCAATGTGAACCAGTGGCTGCTCATACGTGACACCTGCTGTTTGCTCAGGCCCTTTGAGGAAGCCACATTGTTGGTAAGTCGCCAGGATTATGGGATGAACAATGTCATTCCACTGCTTCATTTCTCACAACATGTTTTGGAAGCAATGGCTGGTCAGGGCACTGGAGACATGGTGCCTACATATCATGGCCACATGAGCCCTGTGGGGGCTGAACTGGAGGAGGAGGAGAGGGGCACAGTGGAACACAGTTTAGGTTTCCTCAAATGGGCAGTTTTTCTAGTAATATGACAGGAGAGGAGGAGCAGGAGCAGCCAGAGGAGCTAGAGGGTTTTGAGGAAGGCTAGACAGAGGACTCATACACACTGTGGCAGTATGCAGTGGAGATGGAGGCAGGGAGTCCCTCCTAGTCACTTGCACAAATGGCACAATGCATGCTCTCTTGCTTGCGTAGTGACAGTCGAATTGTCACTATTCGGCAGCGGGATGACTTCTGGATCTTCACTATATTGGACTCTCACTACCGTCACAAAATAGGGGCTTTTTTTTACACCCACTGAGAGGGAGGACAAACTGACCTACTAGAGAGAAATCCTACGTAGTCAATTGCCACCATTGTCCATCCTCTTGCAGGTCTGAATTGGGAGGGGGGGGGGGCTGCGCTCACCCTCCACTGCCATGGGGAGTGGTGGGGTGGCAGGAGCAGTCCCAGCTCCATCAGCAGCAGCCTGAGTCTACAGTCACTGATGAGTAGCTTTCTTCACCCGCATAGTGAAGCAACTCATCATCAGCAGGTAGACCTGGAGCAGGACCCAAACCAGCAGGTGGTGGCATACCTTGACATGACCATGTCAACACACCTTGAAGATCTGCTGGACTTCTGGGCAGCCAAACTTGATTTGTGGCCACAACTAACAGAGTTTGCCATGGAAAATCTGTCCTGCCCAGCCAGTAGTGTGCCTTCAGAGCAGGTGTTTAGTGTGGCGGGGGCCATAGTCACCCCAAAGAGAACTCATCCAGGAAAAATGTGGAGAGACTGACCTTTGTGAAGATGAATAAGGCATGGATCAGCCAGGATTTCCAACCACCAATGCCTGCATGCATGAGAGTAGATTGACCATTGTACCACATCAACACTTCACAAATATGGATAGTGCCAAACAGATTTAAAGGGGCTGCTCCCCAGTTACAAACATTCCTCCACATCAGACCTTCTTTCTCCCACCTTCGTCACCGGGTACCGGTATTGCCACCCACTGCACCACTCTGTCACCGGGTCACTTTCAGGACTCCTGATGCTGCTGCTGCCACCTCCAGGCTGTCTCATTCAGCCACTATATGGTCTCTTCTCATGCTTCAGCCAACTCCAGGCTGTGTCATTCAGCCACTATATGGTCTCCTCATGCTTCAGCCAACTCCAGGCTGCGTCATTCAGCCAATATATGGTTTACTGATGCTGCTGGGCCTGGGCCTAAAACATTTTTTTATGGTAGCACTAGCTACCATAAATCTTCAATTTACATTTCAAAATTCATATTTTAGTCTTAGGGATATTGAAGCCCTAGTGTCTACTCTTGCTACTACCAGCTCCAGGCTGTGTCATTCAGCAATTATATGCTCTCCTCATACTGATGCCACCTCCAGGCTCTGTCATTGTGGTGACATGTGACTCCTTTATAAGATTTGGTTCTTTGCACCCACGCACCGGGGCCCAGGAAAATTAAAATTTCAAAATCCTCAATTTCAATTTCAAAATCTTACATTTCCAATTAAAAATCTTAAATTTCAATGGTCTTCTCATGCTTCTGCCAACTTCAGGCTGTGCCATTCAGACACTATATGGTCTCATCATGCTTCAGCCACCTCCAGGCTGTACCATTCATCCGATATATGTTTTACTGATGCTTCAGCCACCTCTAGGCTGTGACATTCATCCAATATATGGTTTACTGATGCTTCAGCCACCTCTAGGCTGTGACATTCATCCAATATATGGTTTACTGATGCTTCAGCCAGCTCAAGTCTGTGTCATTCAGCAACTCCATGGTTTAGTGATGCTGCTGGGCCTGGAACTTTACCTATATATGTTTATGGTAGCAGTAGGTACCATACATCTTCAATGGAAATGTCAAAATTCATAATTTTATCTTAGGGGTTGTGAAGCCCTCTTGTGTACTCATGCTGCGGCCAATATGGTCTCCTCATGCTTCTGCCATCTCCAGGCTGTGCCATTGAGACACTATATGTCTCCTCATGCTTCAGTCAACTCCAGGCTGTGTCATTTAGTCGCTATTTGGGCTCCTCATGCTTCAGCCACCTCCAAACTGTATCATTCAGCTAATATATGGTTTACTGATGCTGCTGGGCCTAAAACATTTTTTATGGTAGCACTAGCTACCATAAATCTTCAATTTACATTTCAAAATTCATATTTTAGTCTTAGAGATATTGAAGCCCTAGTGTCTACTCTTGCTACTGCCAGCTCCAGGCTGTGTCATTCAGCAATTATATGCTCTCCTCATACTGATGCCACCTCCAGGCTCTGTCGTTGTGGTGACATGTGACTCCTTGTAAGATTTGGTCCTTTGCACCCACGCGCCGGGGCCCAGGACACTAAAACTTGAGAGTGAAAATTAAAAGTTCAAAATCCTCAATTTCAATTTCAAAATCTTACATTTCTAATTAAAAATCTTAAATTTCAATGGTCTCCTCATGCTTCTGCCAACTTCAGGCTGTGCCATTCAGACACTATATGGTCTCATCATGCTTCAGCCACCTCCAGGCTGTGACATTCATCCAAATTTATGGTTTACTGATGCTTCAGCCAGCTCCAGTCTGTGTCATTCAGCAACTCCATGATTTAGTGATGCTGCTGGGCCTGGAACATTACCTATATATGTTTATGGTAGCAGTAGGTACCATAAATCTTCAATGGAAATGTCAAAATTCATAATTTTATCTTAGGGGTTGTGAAGCCCTCTTGTGTACTCATGCTGCTGCCAATATGGTCTCCTCATGCTTCTGCCATCTCCAGGCTGTGCCATTGAGACACTATATGTCTCCTCATGCTTCAGTCAACTCCAGGCTGTGTCATTTAGTCGCTATTTGGGCTCCTCATGCTTCAGCCACCTCCAAGCTGTATCATTCAGCCAGCATATGAATTACTGATGCTGCTAGGGGTGTTCTGCACCCCATTGAGGCTCTCTGTAGTCCAGAAATAGCCGTTTTTAATATAAATTAGCCGCAAATAAATTCGGATCGAACCACATTTTTTTGAGCAAATCAGCCACAATTCAGCAAATCGGCCGAATCAAAGTTTTTAAAAAGTTTGCTTATCTCTATACATAAACAATAGTGAAGCCACAAATAAAAAAAATGGCTTGGTACGTTACCCACCCCAAAATGTGCATGAAGGTTTATTACAATGGATGTGATGGCTTGGTACGTTACCCACCCCAAAATGTGCATGAAGCTGTATTACAATGGATTTTTATTTTTTGTAAGGAAAAATTTTTAGTGCCACACATGAGTTATTTACGTAGTCTCTAAAAATTCTTACACAATTATTTTGTGCCTTATGCTATTTTAACACAACATTAATAAAAAAATGTAGAGGGTACGCCAGCATTTACGTGTCCTAAAATTAACAAGGAGTTATAATAGAGTTATTAGTTATGTAATTAATTTTTTCTATAATTAACATTAGCATTAATGTAGTAGCTTTGTTTCATGATGCAGAACAGGACCAGTTGTTAAAGTGGGTGTTAATGTCCTTTTCTGCACACGTATGCACTTTCTGAATGCCAGGTTGGACCTGGAATACATATGCAAATTTTAAATAGAGATGCAATTTTTTTCTTCATAAATTGCATTTGATAAATACATGACCAGTGCAAAGTAAAAAAAAAAAAAAAATAGTATGTGAGCAAATATTCAGAAATGTGCTTTAGAATAAGCAAAAATCAGAAAGTCGCGGCATGTATGGAAAAGTTGCACGTGCGCAAGTACGTGTAACTTTTTTACAGAAAAACAATCTACTATGGAGCTTCATAAATCTTCTTCAAAATCACTTAACACCTTTATTGCCATAAATAAAATGACAGATCTTATAATGAGAATGCATGTATTCTGCGGAGGAGGCTTATGCCATCCTGGCTGACTTTGAATCCTATGCTACCGACACAGCATCAAATTTTGATTTTGGTCAGTTCTCAGGTACATCATCCAGCGATGTATCTGAAACTGCTGGGCCCCCTGTCAGAGGGAAATGTGTTGCTGTGGCTGACAGTGTGGCTGAGAAGTGTGTCGCAGCTAATCGCTACATGCCAGATATCCCTCCCTGCAAATCCTGGCATTAATATTGATGTCCAAAGATATACCCATTTGCAGTTTGTAAAAAAATTTCTGGGAGATGACATTATGGCCTAGGAGTTTCATGCTGCTAACCCCTGTTCTTTTTTTGACGAAACAGCCAGGGACCCCCATTGATGTGCCAGAGTTCCTCAAATTCTGGCCACTCACAATGCTAATAGACAATATTAAAAGTGTACTCCAGTGGAAAACATTTTCTAAATCAACTGGTGCCAGAAAGTTAAGCAGATGTGTAAATTACTTCTATTAAAAAATCTTTACCTTTCCAGTAATTATTAGCTGCTGTATGCTACAGAGGAAATCTTTTCTTTTTAATTTTCTTTTTTGTCTTGCTCACAGTGCCCTCTACTGACAAATGATGCCCGTATCAGGAACTATCCAGAGCAGGAGAAAATTCCCATAGCATACCTATGCTTCTCTGGGCAGTTCCTGACACGGACAGAGATGTAAGCAGAGAGCACTGTGGACAAGACAAAAAAGAAATTCAAAAAGAAAAGAATTTCCTCTGTAGCACACAGCTACTAACAAGCACTGGAAGGATTAAGATTTTTAAATAGAACTAAATTACACCGGCCTGACGAAGCGCTTCGGCGCGCAAACGGTCCGTCGCTGTTCAGTGTACCTCCGCATCCTCACCATCTTTCCCTGCATGTACCTGCATCTTCTACAATAAAGGCCTCAGACTGAAGATTACCTGGTGAGTGCTCCACTGTCTTTTCCTTCATATTGGATAATTTACAAATCTGTTTAACTTTCTGTCACCAGTTCATAAAAAAAAAAAAAAAATTATAATAATAAAAAAAGTTTCCCACTGGAGTACTCCTTTAAGTCTTCCATTTGCTCATATTGGAGCACTAATTCCATCTGCTGTACCCTCATTTATGCCCACTCAATGAATAGGCAGAGGTATGAAACCATACTTCATTTCATGCATTTTATTGACAATAGCCTGTGCCCCCCTAGAGGGCACCCTCAGTTTCACAGGCTGTACAAGATCTGCCTGCTGATCTGCCTGTTTGCAGAGACTTATATGCCTAAACAGAATGGCCTTGATTTACTAAGAGTGGAGTGTAGTTTTCTTTGTGGGTTTTAATTCCCTATAAGTATTTTTTCACAGTATTTACTAATGTTTCCCTGTATTTTACACTTTTCCTTACATTTTACACATGCTTTGAGATGTCGGGTTTTCCTCATCTAAAATCCACAACATTTTCTGTAGAAACCTCAGCAAATATGTTGGGAACACGCCCCCTTTTCCCTTACATAATCCAGTTTAGTGGCATCTGCAAAAATAACAATGAAATAAGAATAAAAAAACACCCAAAAATGGCTGTCCAAAAGTTTGACAAAGACCAGCGATAGAAAAAATGCACAGAAAGTTTAAAAAATACCACCATTTGAAATACCCTAGGGCAGGGGTCTCAAAGTCAAATTATCCGGGGGCCACTGGAGGTAGCAGTTGGGTGAGGCTGGGCCGCATGCGCCCATTACATATAATGCCCTCATCATCCACCAGCAACACCCTCCACCAGCAGTAGCACCCCCATCACCCACCAACAACCCCCCATTCCCCCTATCCCGTGTGGTAATAGCATGAGCTGACGGATGATGTGGGTGCTACTTCTGGGGGTTCCCCACATTAGGTAGGCAGCAGGTTCCCCACATGAGGTAGTAGCAGGTTCCCAACATTAGGTAGGCAGCAGGTTCCCAACATTAGGTAGGCAGCAGGTTCCGCACATTATGTAGTAGCAGGTTCCCGACATTAGGTAGTAGCAGGTTCCTGACATTAGGTAGTAGCAGGTTCCCGACATTAGGTAGTAGCAGGTTCCCCACATTAGGTAGAAGCAGGTTCCCCACATTAGGTAGAAGCAGGTTCCCCACATTAGGTAGTAGCAGGTTCCCCACATTAGGTAGAAGCAGGTTCCCCACATTAGGTAGAAGCAGGTTCCCCGCATTAGGTAGTAGCAGGTTCCCCACATTAGGTAGAAGAAGGTTCCCCAGATTAGGTAGAAGCAGGTTCCTCACATTAGGTAGAAGCAGGTTCCCCACATTAGGTAGCAGAAGGTTCCCCAGATTAGGTAGAAGCAGGTTCCTCACATTAGGTAGAAGCAGGTTCCCCACATTAGGTAGCATTGCCGATTAACCCCCTCCCCCCAGACTCACACACACACAGACAGACACCCACACACACATACAGACACCAACACATGTGCACACACATAGACAGACAGACACACACACACACACACACACACACATGCACACACACATAGACAGACACACATATGAACACACACATAGACAGACAGACACACACACAGACAGACACCCTCACATGCACACACCCACACATGCACACACACATAGACAGACAGACACCCACACATGCACACACACATAGACAGACAGACAGACACACACACACACACACATGCACACACACACATAGACAGACAGACAGACAGACACACACACATGCACACACACACACACACACACACAGACAGACAGACAGACACACACACATAGACAGACAGACAGACAACCCCACATGCACACACACACACACACACACATAGACAGATAGACACACACACATGCACACATAGACAGACAGACACCCACACATGCACACACACATAGACAGACAGACACCCACACATGCACACACACACATAGACAGACAGACACACACACATGCACACACACAGACAGACAGACACACACACATAGACAGACAGACAGACAGACAACCCCACATGCACACACACACATAGACAGAGACACACACACACACACATGCACACATAGACAGACAGACACACACACACATAGACAGACAGACAGGCACACATGCACACACACACACACATAGACAACCTTACCTGTACTGCACTTCTCTCTGGAGTAGTGAAGAAAACTGTGTCTTAAAGCGTTCTGTGTCCCGAATAGCTGAGGAAAGTGCTGAGTCACTGTGGGGGGGCATGTGCAGTCTCTGCTCAGGACACAGAACTGCTTCAAGACACAGTTTTCTTCAGTACATACCTAGCGCGGGCCACAAACTATCGTTCCGCGGGCCGCAAATGGCCCGCAGGCCGGGGGTTTGAGACCCCTGTCCTAGGGCATCTAGTTTATAAAAATATGTGAGTTGATGGTGTAAAATACATTGGCCACGCTAAAAAATTTCCCCATTAGGACATGGGTCCCCAGATTTCCAAAATTCCAAGCTGGAAAACTGATTTGCGCACCTTCCTAAATAAGGTCTTTTAGCCACCAAATAATCCAAAATACATGTTCATGGGTGGAATCTCTGTATGCAGGAGATGTTACTGAACACATACCGGGTTGTTATATGGCAGTTACACATAACAGGATTTTAAAATTCCTGTCTGAAGTGCAACATGTGTGAAGAAAATAAAAACACTCAAAAAGTGACAGCTCCATACAGCTGATGACTCGGGTGGCTGCAGGAGAGATTGTGGGGGTCTACAAACACAAAACTTGCAGCAGCACATTTTATCAAAAATTTTTTTTTTAAATTTAAAGGCTCTTGGCGCACTTTTTGATTAAAACGTGTCCCCCATCCGCCACGTGGAGGAGGCCATTTTCGGATGGTCCCTAACATACATTATGAGTCTAATACTCACAATTCTCACCTCTGCTGTGCATATAGCCTCTTGACTGGGTGACATGCTAGATCAACCATCAATTTAAACATTTAAACTCCCTCCTGGGAAAAGGGGGAGGGGTGCATGGCTGGAGAGGGTGCCATTCCCTCAAAGTAGCATACAACAAAAAACACAAATAGCCAGCACAATAGACAGATTGTGGGGGTCCCCAGCAGCAGAACCCTTTTAACATGAACAATTTCTGCAAAATCTTGCAGGGCTGCATGGAAATCAAATTTGTCACTAATTTCCTAAAGGCAATGCCAACAGAATAGGATAGCTGCTTGCAAGGGCCTATACCCAGTGAATGAAGTTTGTACAGAAACCGTTATGTTGCACATAAACAGAATAATAATAGGGAATTAGTTAAGTTGTAGTTGCCATAGTTAATGGTAAAATAGCTCCAAACTAAATGTTATTAAATCTCATTAAAGTATTTGAATATATTTTTACACAAATAGCTATCAGATAAAAATTTACAATTAAATGAATCATATTTTTGCTTATTCACAAATAAACTTGCATCTTCTGCCTTGTGTTTTTTGTATGCATTGGCATACCATTGTAGGAAACCAAACTATTTTGTTGCTGGGATTAGTTTTCCCTGCTGACAAAAAGTTATCTCTAAACGTGATTCTCCCAGCTGAGTACCATCTGTTTGCTCATAAGGTATATACTTAACATGTCTTTCCTATTCTGAACTGCTTCCATTTGAAAGATAAAAGGTTTTAACGTCCCCTTAAAAACACATCTGTAGTTGATCTGCATAAAGCAGAAGACAAACAGATGTCAATTGATGAGTTTTTCTAAGATCTCATTTGACCATTCACTTAATTTGACCATTAATGGGACCCTACACAACCCTTAGTTAATAAATAAATAAAATAATAATAATAATAATAATAATAATAATAATAGGAGTAAATATCAGGTGATGGGTTGGATTATACAGTCAGGGGGGGTGTGAATGTTGTACAATGAGGGGTGTATATGCCATTTACACACCCCCTGACAGTATTATCTAGCCCATCATCAGATATTTACTCATTTTTATTAAAATTAAGTTCAAGCCCATCTGTCTGATTCCCTGAATTGTCGAACTATAGAGGTACATATCTCTTAATCGGAAGGCTGTATCAAGAAACTGTCAATGTGTGTGATCAGGGCACGCTAAGTTATTTAAAGGGGTACTCCACCCCTAGAAATCTTATCCCCTATCCAAAGGATAGAGAATAAGATGTCTGATGCGGCGGTCCTGCTGCTGGGGATGCCCGGGATCTCGGCTGCGGCACCCCAGACATCCGGTGCATGGAGCGAACATGACAAATGACTGGCAATGCTGGGCTGTGGCTCGTGATGTCACGGTCACAAGCCTCCAGCGCTGCACATGATGTTTTAAACGAACGCCCGTGCCGCAGGGAGATCGTGGGGGTCCCCTGGGGCGGGACCTTGCGATCAGACATCTTAGCCCCTATGCATTGGATAGGGGATAAGATGTCTTGGGGCGGAGTAACCCTTTAATGATAATGCAATCTTTATTATTTTGGGTGGACCACAGGTTTTCTTTATAAGGCAATTAGTAGACTTGTGCACTAGAAAAATTTTCGTTTAATTTTGTTTCGTTTTTTCGTTTTGGAAAAAAATTTCGGTTCGGCAATATTTTCGGTTTAGATTTTTCGGATACATTCGGTATTCGGGTATTCGTGTTGTTTTTTTTCGGATACATTCGGTATTCGGGTACATTCGGTAAATCTTTTTAGACTTTTTTTGGACTTAAGCGATCCTAATAAATAATGGAGATACCTTTTTTATTAAAATTTCGCAGGGTATCATAAAAAAATCATAATAAAAAAGATACAGTGGTGATGAAAAAAATTGTATCTAATGAAATGTATCTTTTTTATTATGAAATGTTTATTCATTTTTAAACAGGGATCAATTTATGTGAGCGGGTAAAGCACTAAAAATGTAGCCGACAATAATGAAAATGTAGTGTGTGCGTGTTTTTCACTTTTTTTTAAAACATTTTTTAGGTAGTACTACTACTCCCAGCATGGAACACACTCTTCCATGATGGGAATAGTAGTTACCTGTACTAATTGACAGATTGCAGGGGTCCCTTGCGATCCTCCAGTATAATGTATAGATGCAGCGGCTGCTCTTCTATGGTCCCCTGCACTCACGTATATGTACACATATTCATATTTCCCGCAGAGCTGTGATTGGCCAGATGGTTCCAGCCAATCACAGCTCTCTGTGAGAAATAGGAATATGTGTATATATACGGCCGTGCAGGGGACCATAGGAGAGCTGCCGCCGCATTCATACATTATACAGGAGCATCACAGCGGGTGTCAGGAGTGATACCCACAGTGATCTTTCCTTTACTACAAGTACTAATACTTCCAACATGGAGTACACTCTGCTCCATGCTGGGAGCTGTAGTACCTGCATTAATAGACAGATCGCAGCGGGTGTCAGAAGTTACACTCGCTGCCATATGTCTATTAATGCAGGTACTACAGCTCCCAGCATGGAGCAGAGTGTGCTCCATGTTGGGAGTGTTAGTACCTGCAGTAAGGGACAGATCCCAGGGATGTCACTTCTCCTGACACCCGCTGCGATCCTCCTGATGTGAATGTCGGGATCAGCTGTTCTCAGGGCTACAGAGCCGGGAGAACAGCTGACGCTGAGCCGTAGGTATACATCGTATATTTACTGCCCAGCAAGAACTTACAGTGAGCTTGCAATGTGTATACAGTATACACATTGCTGGCTCACTTAACCCCTTGCTGAGCTGTGCGCTATGCGCAAGCCCAGCAAGGGAAGAGTTAACTTACACTGCTGGACAGTGTAGGTTAACCCTTTGTGTGGTATACACTTTATACAGCTATCTATAGATAGCTGTATACAGTGTATACAGAAGACGAAGTCCAGCTTACTTCCCTGGAGTCCCGGGCCGGGTTCGTGTAGCTCCGCCCCCTAGTGATGACGTCATTAGGGGGCGGAGCTACAGAAGGGAACAAGGCTAGTTTATCTGAAGCTCTGTTCACATTGTACGTTTTGTATAATGTGAACAGACCCTTCTGGCAGTGTCTACCCAGACAGGGAGACTCCAGCTGTTGCTAAACTACAACTCCCAGCATGCCCAGACAGCCAAAGGCTGTCTGGGCATGCTGGGAGTTGTAGTTTTGCACCAATTGGTGGCTCCCTGTTTGGGTAGACATTGCATCATGGGTGCTCTCCCCAGCGGACAGCGCCAAAAATGTCATAACCAATTTTTTGTGTTTTTTTTTCTTCTCGTTTCAGATCCGTGTATGCAGAGGATTACTGCGGATTCGATGGATTACGGCGGATTATTTTTTTTCCCTTTAATAAAATGGTTAACGAGGGCTGTGGGGGAGTGTTTTTTTAAATAAAATAATTTTTCCAATGTGTTGTGTTTTTTTTTTATTTTTATTAAATTTTCAGGGTTAGTAGCGGAAGCTGTCTTATTGACGGAATCCATTACTAGGCCAGGGCTTAGTGCTAGCCCGAAAAACAGCTAGCGCTAACCCCCAATTATTACCCCGGTACCCACCGCCACAGGGGTGCCGGGAAGAGCCGGTACCAACAGGCCTGGAGCGTCAAAAATGGCGCTCCTGGACCTAGGCGGTAACAGGCTGGCGTTATTTAGGCTGGGGAGGGCCAGTAATAATGGTCCTCACCCACCCTGGTAACGTCAGGCTGTTGCTGTTTGGTTGGTATTGTGCTGAGAATGAAAATACGGGGAACCCTATGCGTTTTTTTTTTTAAATTTAAATTAAAAAATTTTAAAAAAAAACGCATAGGGTTCCCCGTATTTTCATTCTCAGCCAGATACCAACCAAACAGCAACAGCCTGACGTTACCAGGGTGGGCGAGGACCATTGTTACTGGCCCTCCCCAGCCTAAATAACGCCAGCCTGTTACCGCCTAGGCCCAGGAGCGCCATTTTGACGCTCCGGGCATGTTGGCACTGGCTCTTCCTGGCACCCCTGTGGCGGTGGGTACCGGGGTAATAATTGGGGGTTAGCGCTAGCTGTTTTTGGGGCTAGCACTAAGCCCTGGCCTAGTAATGGATTCCATCAATAAGACAGCGTCCACTACTAACCTTGAAAATTCAATAAAAAAAAAAAAAAACACAACACATTGGAAAAATTCTTTTATTTAAAAAAAACACTCCCCCACAGCCCTCGTTAACCATTTTATTAAAGGAAAAAATAAATAATCCGCCGTAATCCATCGAATCCGCAGTAATCCTCTGCATACACGGATCTGAAACGAGAAGAAAAAAACACAAAAAATTGGTTATGACATTTTTGGCGCTGTCCGCTGGGGAGAGCACCCATGATGCAATGTCTACCCAAACAGGGAGCCACCAATTGGTGCAAAACTATAACTCCCAGCATGCCCAGACAGCCTTTGGCTGTCTGGGCATGCTAGGAGTTGTAGTTTAGCAACAGCTGGAGTCTCCCTGTCAGGGTAGACACTGCCAGAAGGGTCTGTTCACATTATACAAAACGTACAATGTGAACAGAGCTTCAGATTAATTAGCCTTGTTCCCTTCTGTAGCTCCGCCCCTAATGACGTCATCACTAGGGGGCGGAGCTACACGAAGCCCGCCCGGGACTCGAGGGAAGTAAGCTGGACTTCGTCTTCTGTATACACTGTATACAGCTATCTATAGATAGCTGTATATAGTGTATACCGCCCAAAGGGTTAACCTACACTGTCCAGCAGTGTAAGTTAACTCTTCCCTTGCTGGGCTTGCGCATAGCGCACAGCTCAGCAAGGGGTTAAGTGAGCCAGCAATGTGTATACTGTATACACATTGCAGGCTCACTGTAAGTTCTTGCTGGGCAGTAGATATACGATGTATACCTACGGCTCAGTGTCAGCTGTTCTCCCGGCTCTGTAGCCCTGAGGACAGATGATTCTGACATTCACATAAGGAGGATCGCAGCGGGTGTCAGGAGGAGTGACATCCCTGGGATCTGTCCCTTACTGCAGGTACTAATACTCCCAACATGGAGCACACTCTGCTCCATGCTGGGAGCTGTAGTACCTGCATTAATAGACATATCGCAGCGAGTGTAACTTCTGACACCCGCTGCGATCTGTCTATTAATGCAGGTACTACAGCTCCCAGCATGGAGCAGAGTGTGCTCCATGTTGGGAGTATTAGTACTTGTAGTAAAGGAAAGATCACTGCAGGTATCACTCCTGACACCCGCTGCGATCCTCCAGTATAATGTATGAATGCGGCGGCCGCTCTTCTATGGTCCCCTGCACGGCTGTATATATACACATATTCCTATTGCTCACAGAGAGCTGTGATTGGCTGGAACCATCTGGCCAATCACAGCTCTGCGGGAAATATGAATATGTGTATATATACGTGAGTGCAGGGGACCATAGAAGAGCTGCCGCACCATCTATACAAGAGGATTGCAAGGGACCCCGGTGATCTGTCAATTAGTACAGATAACTACTACTCCCATCATGGAAGAGTGTGTTCCATGCTGGGAGTAGTAGTACTACCTAAAAAATGTTTTTAAAAAAAGTGAAAAACACGCACACACTACATTTTCATTATTGTCGGCTACATTTTTAGTGCTTTACCCGCTCACATAAATTGATCCCTGTTTAAAAATGAATAAACATTTCATAATAAAAATGATACATTTCATTAGATACAATTTTTTCCATCACCACTGTATCTTTTTTATTATGATTTTTTTATGATACCCTACGAAATTTTTATAAAAAAGGTATCTCCATAATTTTTTAGGATCGCTAAAGTCCAAAAAAAGAATAAAAAGATTTACCGAATGTACCCGAATACCGAATGTATCCGAAAAATCAAACTATCTATATTCGTTTGTTTATGGATAACGAATGCATTCGTTATTTACAGCATTATTGTCGGGAAATAACGAATGTATTCGTTACTTTGCTATTCGTATTATCGTGGCTATTCGGAAATGTTCAAAATATGTTTTCGTGCATTCGGATCGGTCCGAATGCAGGAAAACGGTAAAATTCGTTAATTTAGACATTCGTGCCGAACCGAATTGCACATGTCTAGCAATTAGCCTGATGGGGTCAAGGCAATACGGCTTAGCATGGTAATTACTTTCTCATAGTCATTGAGTGACAGACAGTCCATGTAACTAAATGGACTCACAGAACTAGCCCTTCTTGAAACTTTACCTACTTCCCCTTCTAGATCTCGGATCGAGCTAGATACATCCTTTATTATGGGAATGACACTTCCAATGCTAAAATGTATTGATTGATTGAATTTTGATTTGCACAATTGACACATTTTAATCTGTATAATACACTACTTAAAAATGTTTCAACAAGTGTCACTGCATGATAAGGAGCAATAGTTAAATTGCATTTAGAAAATAAGATAACACCCGAGCAGTCAACTAAAGGATTATTGGAAGCAGAAATTATATTTATAAAAAAGTTATATTTTAGATGTTTGTGGTTCCCCCAACTTCCCTTGACTACTCAAATATGATTCTTTATTATTATGATTTACTGGGCCAGTTACAGACAAATGTAACATGGACACATTTCTGTCCGAACCTTGTCTGCAAAGTCCCTGCCTGACCGCATGTCTAATGACACAAATAGACAGCTTCATGGATCCCTGTGGTATGGTGAGAGAGTAATAAAAGAAAAAGGGTTGTGGGGCACACAAGCTGAATTTTTTAATATTGCCTGGAATGTCCTTGTAAGTTGAATAGCATTGCAAAGGTTTTATCGAAATTGGAAACATAATTTTATGCATCAAAACAAACAAAATAGTCTGTTTCCTTTTAATATTATTAAAATGTAAATTAGAAAAATTGGAGCCATTAGCTACTAGTTTTGTTTGTGCCACCTGCTGGGAAAATGATTACTGTTTTATACATCTGTCTGCACTAATTCTACTGTATTACGTATATATTACTTTCAGGTGTCCTCTCTTACCTTGATTTATTTGGTTATTATGTTTATTTAAATGGAACATGTTTTATACTGCCAAAACTGCAGGGTGCACGAAGCAAATGCAGGGAGTGGGATCTCAGAACACTATGATTTATTCTGCAAACGCTTGGGCGTTTTTGAAAAATCATATTACGGTGCATTCACACTACGTTTTTGGCATACTGTATTCAATCAGTTTTTCTAAAGAAAACCGTATGGCAAAAAAAAAAAAAACAGAAGGAAATGTATGGTAAAAAGTAAACCGTATACATTTTTAAGCCGTACACTGTTTGTAAAAGTGCATACGGTTCCATCCGTTTTTATTTTATTTTTTTAAAAACATAGGTTTTTGAAAATTTTATTTAAAATAAATTCATTTTTTTTAAATGATAACTTTAGGATGCAAATGCACATGTGCAAAGTAAAAATCGTATAAGGTTTCCCGTATAGAACCATATACATGTACGTTTCCCATTGACCTCCATGTTAAAAAAAAAAACATATGCGGTTGCAATACGATTTTAAACCCAGCGACAAAACCGTGGTCAACCATGGCTTTGAGTACGGGAAAAAAACGTATTGCAAGCAAACCGTATGCAACCGGATGCTTCCAGTTCCAGGTTTTCAATTGTTTGTCTATGTATACGGTTTTCAATACGGTTCCATATGTTTTCTATAATGAAAACGTATATGGGAACCGTACTTGAAAAATGTGGTGTGAAACCACCCTACGATGCCGCCTGCAGTTTAGCCAGGATAAAACAGGTGACAGGTCCCCTTTAAGTCAGTTTGCTGTTTCTTTCCTGATATGAAGGTAAAATGATCATGTTAAGTATGCTTGCTCATTAACTCTGCCGAGACAGAGGAGAAGCATTTAAAGTAAACAAACAGGCATTTCTGTTTCCTTAGGACATGGTGTGGGATTAGAAAACATGTCTTCAATTTAATTCCTCACCCTCCTTATTAACAACTCCATCTGTTCCCTGCAATAGAACTGGTGATTAGAGTAATATTAGGCATATGTTAAAAATAGCATTCTGTTCATGAACTGGAATATTATACATAATAAAACAGGGTCAACTTTAGAAGTTTTTACTTTTGCTTTTTATCCTACTCTTTACAAATAAATTACTGGAGTCTTTTGTTGACCACATTTTTAGCTGCATTCATCAGTGCACAATGCTAAACAGAGGCTTTGTACCATGAAGAACCTTATAATCCCATTATTACTTACATTCCCCTTGATTCTGAGCAACAGATACTTGAAGACATGCAGTTTATTATCTTCTCTAGTGCAGTGCAGATCATCAGTCTGTTCCAACTCCCTGGTGACAAATACATATTGATATATTTGGCTGAAACTCATACGTAGAACAGTAATACAATAACCGCTTTCCTGCAAGTATTTTCATCAGAAATTCTCTACCTCATACTGCATCAACAGACAATCTTACTTGAGAACAGCCTGGCATACTAACTCACCTTCAGCTCGATAGCGGTTGAACAGCTGCATTATATTTGGAGGGTGCGTGTGTGAATTCCGTAGTATATAACATGAGCATATCTTTCTTTATTTTCAGCACACATATGATGCTCTTAATGTGGAGAAGCAGAATACCCTGTATTGTTTTACCAAAAGGGAATCAATCTTTGTAACTATGTAAGTATATTGAGACATTTTTATGCATAAATATAAGATTTATTTATTACACAAGTGAATGAGAAAGATTTATGATGATTTAGGTTAGGGTCACACGTAGCGTATACCATATTTATTGGCGTATAACACCCTCTGGTGTATAACACGCACCCTCATTTAACAAGGAAATTTGAGTAAAAAAAATAATTCATTGAATATAAATGACTTGGAAACTTGAAAATGAAAAAAATGTCCATTGCCATGTTCTGACCCCTATAACTTTTTTATTCTCCTTTTTTACATTGTGCAGGATCAGTAGCGGTATAATTTAATTGTTTGAACAGTTACACACATGGCAATATCAAATATGTTTTTTACAGTGTTTTATTTATGTGGGAAAGGGGGGGGGGGTGATTTGCATTTTTATTAGAGGATATTTTATTGTTTTCTTTTTTTTTTTTTACTCTTTTACACATTTTATGACTAACAAAGATCTATGTAATGCTATTGCATAACAATGATCTATGCTATCTGCGCTCGATTGCTAAAGGCTGCCTAAGGCAGCCTTAAGCAATCACAGAGCCGGGGAAGATGCCGCAGGCTAGGTTAGGCCCCAGGCTTCCCCAGCAACCCATCGTCTGCCCAAAATTACATTGCAGAGGGCGATGGAACCAATACAGTTCAGGGAATAGGAGAAGTTAGTGTTTAAATGCCGTTATTTCTATTGGTCACAGAATTTAACCATTTAATTGATGGACATAGGATTGATCTCCAATGTCCGTCATTACAGGCAGATGTCAGCTGCTGATAGCAATGATCATCTGCACGGGCCTGCACCATTTTACGTACATATATGTAATGAGTCGGGGAGGGGTTAATCCTGAGTTTGGAAGGGACATTATGTACGTTATGTATTTTAGAGGCCCATATATTGAAATGCTGTGTTCTACTTGTGCTGATGCTGGGGCTGGAGTGATGTCATCACCAGACTCCTGGCATCAGGGAGGGGAAGATTGTGCAGCTCCTCATACGATACATGTAGCGTATTTCATGCTGGGCCAAATCTGTACAGCAGGAAATATGCTATGTATTCTCCTATGAGCAGACCTCAGCAGTGTATTAACCTTTTGAGGCAGGGCCAGTGTGCAACGTGACTGGGATGTACAGGCCCACCTCCAAACCTCACTGCGCATACAAGGCCCTTTGTGTCTGCTCATAGGAGAATATGCAGTGTATTTCCCATTTTTGTGTAGCATGAAATACACAGCCTATACGCTACATGTGACCCTACCCTAAACATAGTTAAACAAAGAGAAACAAATAAGGGACAGAGACAAAAAATGGTGTTCTATTAAGACAGAAAAGGATGTGTATTAGATTCGGAAAACATAGATGTTTTCTTTTAGAAATAGTACCATCCTTGCCTCTGGGTGTGCTTAGTATTAAAATGCAATGGTAATCATGCTCCAACATCAAGATGTCTGTGAAAATCTTCATCAACTTCTTAGTTCAAGACTTGCAAAAGACTACAGCGATCAGGATATGGATTTGCCTGAAGTCCCATGCAAAGTTGGAGGTGGTGCTGTTTCACTCTTGCATTTTAGAGATAAAACCAAGCCATGAGGGGATAGAAACTGCTCTATAGTGCTCAAGAAGACATAAATGTGTGTGGCCACAAATCTAGAGAAGGGAATGTTAAAAAAAAAATCTGCTGCACTGAAATACAAGCAGTTTGGAACAACCAGGACTCTTCCTAGAGCTATGCAACCACATCAAACTAATTAATTGGTGGAGAATGACCTTGGTAAGAGAGATGACTAATAATCCAATGGTCACTCTGCTGAGCAAGATTCTATGTGGAATTGGGAGAAACTTCCAGAAGGTCAGCCATCACTGCAACACTCTTGCAACTAATTTTGCCTTAATAGTAGAGTGGCTCTTACCAGAAAAATATAAAAGAAAGCTTGCCAGAAGTTTGCAAGAAAGTACCTAAAGGACTCTTGGACTGTGAGAAAAAATATTCCCTGGTTTGATAAAACGAAGATGAATGTTTTTTGACCAAAATTTTAAGTGTATGGAGAAAACTACACACTGTTCATCACCTGCCCAATACAATGTCTTCAGTGAAGAATGATGATGGTAGCATCATGCTGTGGGGATGTTTTTCAGTGATTGGGACAGGGTAACTGTTCAGGAAAGCTGGATTGAGCAAAGTACAGAGACATTTGATCTTGAGTGCTCTGGACCTCAAACTGGGCAAAAAGGTTTGCCTTCCAACAAGACTGGGCATGTAGCCAGGCTAACACAGAATTGGCATAGAGACCTGACTTAAACTAAACTGAATATATCTTGGAATTGCCTGAAAAACAATGGGGGACAATTTGATTTTTTGCCATTTTATTTAAGCAAAAATCTACAACATAACAAAATGTGAAAAAAGTTAAATAGTCTTAAATGTTCAAATGTTGATATTGTGTCTTTTGGCTCCTTTGCACAAAGTCACTTTGTTTGAAACTATCGGTTTATTTAAAAGTTAATGGTCTGTTATCTCCGCCCCTTCCTATCTCCCTTCTTTAGTGATATCCACTAGGACTGTCTTCTCTTTCTCCTTATCTTTATCCTGACATATAATCCTTTTCTAGAAAAGCTAATCAAAAAGCAAAGCTGTAAACACAAGGTCACCAATTATGCTGATATCCTCCTGTTCTTTGTCTTCCACCTCCTGAATTGTCTTCCTACTCTTATGACAGAATTTAAAGCAAAACTGAAAGGCTGTTCACCTTGTAGGTGGACAGTGAGTGGTCACTTATGTGAATTGGTGAAGTATTGCCAGATTTATGCAGATTTTTATTTATTTCTCTATTGCACAGCTCTGTGCAATTAAGGCAGGGAGCCCACTCACCTTGTTCCTCTACCTCCGTAATTTTCCCCGCTCTGCATGCCCTTGTAATTAATATGCAAAAGTATTCACTCTCACGTCACTAGGATAGGAGAGCCTGGCTGCGCTTTGCTCTGAGCAGTGACACAAGAGTGAATACTTTTGCATATTCATTACAAGGGTGGGCAGAGCGGGGAATATTAAGGAGGCAGGGGAGAATGGTGAGCGTACCTCCCGCCTCCACTGCACAGAGCTGTGTGATAGAAATAGAAGAAAAAAGTTGCATAAATCTGGCAATACTTCATCAATTCACTTAACTGACCATTCTTTTTAATTCTGTTCACTCACATTATAACTAGTATATTGGCCACTCAGTTTACCTTTAAGTGACGCCCCCTCCCCCTATCTATTTTAAATATAAATTTCACCAAATCTGTGGCACTAAATGTGTTCCTGATCCCATTTCTCTAGCCTCATATTTACTTAAATACCTAACCAACATGTTCTGGATACTGCTGAGAATAAATAAAAATGTCATCACTGTTACAACAAGAGGAACAGTAAGACTCCAGGAGGGGGTTGGACTTAATTTTGACTTTAGAATTTGCTGACTATTGTATATTATACAGAAAAACAGCCTTTATTATTGCTTGTTTTTCAGAAGCTGGGAACCTATTTCTTCAAAACAGGCTCAACCTTTTTGTTCTATGAGGCGGAGAATAACATTTTTATGTTATCAGCCTTTTAATCTTTAATAAGTCTCAACTGCAGAAAAAAAAAACCTTTTTGATACATTTATTATAGCAACAATGTGCACAATTGGAAGCTTTGACCATTTTTATGCTCCAATAACTTTAATCAAGGTTGGTTTCTTCACTTTGATGCGTATTGGTCTCTTGGTGCACTACAAAAGGATGCACAGCTTTTAGAGACAAAATCCTCTTGCAAGGCTTGTACTTGTAGTAAATATGGTCTCACTGGATTATATGTCCAAAAACTAATGATGCAACTGCAAGAAAATGTTTTCGTACACACTTAGCTTAATCTCACTTTACAAAATATTGTTTAGAGTAGCATGCTGCTGACAAAGTATTACTTGGAAATAAACATTAATACCATCTTATTCTGTTTTTATGGTGTTCATTTTTTGTAATTGGAATCTCATTATTGAGTTGTCATGATCGGGTTCATAAAACTTTATGGGTTTGTTTTCCATGTTGCACATACATAAATGCTATATTGTTTTATTTCATATGTAATAAAACACTTTTACAGTACATCCTGCAGTGCTCTCTTGCTTTGTACTATTCAGCAATTGCATAGTCTGGTGCAGCTTCTAGTATCTTTTTAGCTTGACTTATAAGTTCATTAAAAAGAAAATTAGGCCTGCTAAAGTATTCTCGAAATGTTTCACAATTAATAAATATTTTAAAGAAATCATCAATGTTCAATAGAATTATGTAGAGCAATAAGTGGATAATTGAGTGCAACATAAAACACAAGTCTAGAAGGGTAAACGGTAAACCTTGTCTTAAAAATCCAATGAAAAAAAATCCTCATTTATAAAGTTTAAGAAACGCATTTTCATAAACCCAATTAAGGTTTATTGATGAAATAGGGTGGAATAAATGTTAAGTATCCTTATGCAGTGGGAATAATGTACAAAAATAGATCTTGCTCCTGGACAACCGGTTTCATTACACAGGTTTTACTACTGGGAAAATAAAGAAGTCCATTGTAAGAAATGTACAGTATCCCCTAAGCCTAGAATAGGGCATAAACTGGGACCCCCTGCCATCTCTTGTACAGGGCCTCGGTTCTGCCCCAGCTCTGCTGTTGGACCGCGTTTCGTACTCAGCATATCAGCTTGTGGAAACACGTCCCCTTCATTCATCTCTATTTGTACAGGAGATCGCGGGGAGATTGTGGGGATCCCAGCGGTCGGACCTCCCATGATCGTACATTTATCCCCTATCCTGTAGATAGGGGATACATTTCTTAGCACTGGACATCTTCTTTTACCCCTTGGGGACTTTTTGATTGCTTTTCATTCATTTTTAATGGTATTTGAAGTGACCAAAAATGCACATTTTTGGACTTTGGTATTTTTATTTTTACGTGTACGGCCTTGCGTTTAAACTAACTATTTTAATAGTTTGGACATTTACGTACATAATAATCATATATGATTATTTTTATGATTTATTTCATTATTTTATTTACAAATGGGAAAGGGGGGTGAAATTCAAACTTTTATTAGGAAGGGGTTATTTCACTTTTAGCCCATGTCCACGGCAACAGAGCAAATTGCTTATTTTTTTTGTTACGTGGTGTCAGCTGAGTATTTGGGGCAGATATGTCAGTATGTTAGCTGGTGCCCTCCCCAGCTGACATCACAAGTTAGTTGCACATAAGAGAATGTTTACACGTCACATGTATGAGCCGGATAAAGCACTACACATGTGAAACGGACGTTTCTCATTTGTGTTTGTTTGCACCCTGAACTTCTATTGTACCCCATGGTTGATGAATAAACCAGCCTGATTGCAAAAGTATCGGTGAGTTGCTGCATGTTCTTCTCTAAGCTACATTGCTAGTGATACTGGTCTTCTATTGTGTTGAGCACCACCGACTGTCAGGCTTAAGTGAGTGTCTGTGCAGCGACAGAAAGGTTGGAGGGCAAAGGGAGTGAGCTTGCTTTGAAACTGCAGCAGTGCCAGCTGATTTCTACATGTTTTATTGGATTAAGGTTAGGTTTACACTGGTTTTTTTCTGTGTTTTTTTTTTTTTTTTTACATAAATCTGCCATAAAAACTGCCACTGATTTTCCCTGCGTTTTGGAGATTTTTCTGCCGTTTTTTCTGGCATTTTTGCCTTTGAGTGGAAATTGCCTTTTTTGGCCCTTTTTTTCAAATTTGTTGGCTACCAAAAAAAAAAAAAAAAGAAAGGATGGATGGAAAAAATGTATTTAACGAAATTTATATTTTTTATAAGGAAATTTTAATACATTTTTAAACAGGGATCAATGTATGTGGGCGGGCAGAGTACTAAAAATGTAGCTGACAAAAATAAAAATAAAGGAAGTGGCCATTTAAATGTAAAAATAATATATTTTTTATAATTGATTTTGTTGAACTTTTTATTAGTAATGTATTTTAATAATGTGTTTAATAAAGTGTGTGTGTGTGTGTGTGTTTTTTTCACTTTTTTTCTTAATTTTATAAAAAAAAATTGGGTAGTACCACTACTCCCAGAATGGAACAGACTGTTCCATGATGGGAGTAGTAGTACTTGTACTAATAGACAGATTGCCCCGGTTGTCACTTCTGACACCTGTCGCGATCCTCCTATATAATGTATAGAAGTGGGCGGCACTGCCACTCTTCTCTGGTCCCTTGCACTGGATTCTGTCATGTGAAGTTATTCACATCACAGATTTATATTTCCCGCAGAGAGCTGTGATTGGCCAGATGCTTTCAGCCAATCACAACTCTCTGCGGGAAATATGAATAGGTGTGTATATATACAGCAGTGCAAGCGACCAGAGAAGAGCGGCCAGTATCTATACTGTGATCTGTCCTTAACTGCAGGTACTACTGCTCCCAACATGGACCACACTCCGCTCCATGCTGGGAGCTGTAGTACCTGCATTACTAGACAGATCTCAGTGGGTGTCACAGAACTGGGACGGGGGCGTTCCTAAGTACAGGGACGCAAGGGGGTCCCTGTACGCCATCTGTCCCCAACCGGTTAAATACTAAGTGTAATGTTTCCTGAAATATAATTGATGATTTCTTGAGAGCTTAAAAGTGGGACATTTTGTCATCTGCTTGTAGCAGCTGTTTTTTAGTTTGCTTCAGGCCCTCCACTGAACTTGTGTCTATCTGTTTCTTAGACAAAAGGTCATAGCAGGTCCTGCCACCTCAGCCAGTCATTGGCTAACAATTGGCATAAGCAAAGTGCCTGACCCAGTCAGTTTTAGATGCGATATTCACAACATTGCTGTTTACCTCTGGGTGATACACATTCATTGTTCAACTTGTTGTGCATCCAGCCCAATGATGGTGAATTCAGCAGCATGTATACAGTATATCCCTGCAGCTCAGTAAGTACAGGAACAGGGACTCCTGTCTTTGACAGAGTTCCCTGCTCCTCTAACTATTAGCCCAAAGCAAATGACAATAAAATCAGATTTTAGATTATACTTTTTTTTTATTCAGAAATAATTTGATTCATTCTCAATCAATTCCTTCATCTTTTTCATTGAAGTATGAAGACGTCTTTAATGGGGTAATCTGAAGGAATGCT
Organism: Hyla sarda; assembly: GCF_029499605.1. Classification (NCBI taxonomy): domain Eukaryota; kingdom Metazoa; phylum Chordata; class Amphibia; order Anura; family Hylidae; genus Hyla; species Hyla sarda. Next base: position 196,478,965 of record NC_079193.1, on the reverse strand, counting down.
TTATTTCGACTGGCTTTGCAAATGTCATCTTTTTACAATGTCAAGCCCAATGTCAAGCCTTTTAGTACTTATCAGCTGCTGTTTGTCCTGGAAGAAGTCATGTAGTCTTTCCAGTCAGGCATTGTGCTCTCCGGGGCCACCTCTTTCCATGCTAAGAACTGTGCATAGCAGGATAGGTTTGCCATGGGGATTTTCTACTGCTCTGGACAGTTCCTGACACAAACAGAGGTGGCAGCAGAGAGCACCATGTATTATTGGAAAGACTACACAACTTCCCCTGTAGTATACAGCAGCTGAAAAGTACTGGAGGGCTTCAGCTTTTTAAATTGAAGTTATTTGTAAATCTGTGATTTGAAAGCATTTTTCCCCTCCAGAATGCCACTTATGAATAATTACTGTACGCACAACACTATGGTTCATTTTATTTGTTTAGTAGATAAAACAGATAATATTTTCAATTAAATGTCTTTGGATTAAACAAAAAAAAACATCATAACAGAAGCACAATCCTGATTTGACATACATATTAATGTTTTGTATTCTGGTAACATTAGTGCTTGAGTCACTTGGGACTCCTCTGCATTCTCACAGCAACATTACACCTTCAATTGTTTATGTTGTATTTTCTCACCTATATCTTTATATAACTCATTAAAATGCATTTCGTGTTATTTATCTTTATTCACTCCATTGGTTATGGGGAGAAAAATAAATCTGTCCTGCCACTATATCTACTTTACAACATTTTTCTACAGTCTATGCAAAGAATAACATTTATTTTGTGTTATTACAGGAATCCATTGGTGAATTTCAATGTGAGGATAAAATTGCCAGCTGAAGAAATACTTTTTATGCACATTTTACAACAGTAGAACTTGTATGGTGAGGAAAAGGTGCACATCAAGCTGGATCCTACAGTTTTACAGCAAGTGTTGGCGTTTTAACTACCAGGCTGTAGGGACGTCTTTTCCAATGCTTACAAGGAACTGCTTATCGCTGCTTCTTTGGTTCCTTTTTGATGGAGGTCTTTTAACACCACTGCATTCCCAGCAGCCGCCACAAACTTCAGCATCTAAACAAAGAGAAAATGTTATCATCACAATGTCAGGAAGAAGATCAGCAGCACAAAGAGTTAAACGTGGATGGGTGTGGAATCAGTTCTTTGTGCTGGAAGAATATATGGGATCTGAACCACAATATGTGGGAAAGGTACTGTTTTATATGATTGTTTAGATTATTATGTCAATGTAGCAAACGTAGAAGAACTAAACTGGTTAATAGGAAGTTAGTTTGTTATATAACATAACTTATTTGGCAAATTTATCAAACTTATTGGAAGGGGAAAGCAGAGCCAACGATTATTTGAACAATATATGATTGTCTATGTGATTACAAGCAATGCCTATAGGAGGCACACTCCAAAAACTAGACAGGTCTCAGTCATCTACCTTTTTGAAACTAGATCATACTGTTCTGAATTGCAGTAACAAATCTTACTGGTTGATCCTAAGCATTGGGCTTCTACTGGAGGGTGGGGTGCTATATTATCTTCACCATGATATGGGCTTAGTTACCCAATATATTACAGTGTTTCAAAGCTCTTCTTATAACATAGTATGGAATCCTTTTAACTGGTGAAATTTGAGCTTACTAAAGTAGATCTTTCAGCAGACATTGTGGGTTTTATTCTGTTATGCATTTGAACTGATCTAAAAAGTTCTTAAAGTAAGGCTTTGTTTACACTTTCTCCCCAAAAGATGGACTAAAAGACACTTAAAATGGCAGAAAATACAGTGTGTGAAAAAGATACTACAGGACTAGAGATGTCGCAAATTGTTCGCCGGCGAACGGTTCCCTGCTAACATTGCTTGTTCGCGTTTGCCGTGCCGTGCGAACATATGCAATGTTCGATCTGCCCCCTATTCGTCATCATTGCAAGAAACTTTGACCCTGTGTTGCACAGTCAGCAGACACATTACAGCCAATCAGCAGCAGACCCTCCCTTCCAGACCCTCCCACCTCCTGCATGGACTCCATTTTAGCTTCATTCTGAAGCTGCATGGTTAGAGAGAGGAGGGCTAGTAAACCAGCTCCTGATTTAATAGGGAAAGCGATAGTTAGGTGGTTTATTCAGGGTCCACTACACTCCTGAAGCACAAATCTCATCTCTGCTGTAAGGACAGCACCCAAAAAGCCCTTTTTAGGGCTCAAACATCAGTCTGTATTTTTTTTGTTTTCCCCCTGTGTACTCTAATTGCATTTGCCTGCCTGGCAGCGTAGGGCAGGCACGCTCACAGGGTATATTGTGCCCACTTGCCCAGTGGCACCAATCATATCTGCTGTCACAATAACTTGCAATATAGCAGTAATATAGCTGTCAGTTTCTTTCACCCGTGTGTTTTGCAACAGCTGGAGGCACCCTGGTTAGGAACCACTGGTTAAAAAGGGTACTCCGTAACAGGGATTAAACTGATAAGAATAGAACTACTTAACACACCACTCCTATGTGGTGGCACATTAGATTGCAGTGCCCCAAATTTGAAGTAGGAGGTCCGACCAAGCATCTTTTTCCATCTCCTGGTTCCTAAAATCAAAGCCATATACACGTCCCCTGATAGGGGACGTACCAGGGATTAAACTCATAGTAATAGTACTACTTAACACACCTTAAGCACGTTATTCCAAACAATTTAGGAATTTTAAGGGATTTATGCCCTTTATGGATTAAAACCAGACTCTGCATCAACTATGTAATTTTCCATGGGAGTTTTGCCATGGATCCCACTCCGGCATGCCACAGTCCAGGTGTTAGTCCCCTTGAAACAACTTTTCCATCACAATTGTGGCTAGAAAGAGTCCCTGTGGGTTTTAAAATTCACCTGCCTATTGAAGCCTATGGTGGTTCGCCCGGTTCGCACGTTCGCGAACATTTGCGGAAATTCGTGTTTGCCGTTCATGAACAGAAAATTTTATGTTCGCGACATCACTATACAGGACTACTTTTTGTTGCAAAGCAGCATTGATGTCACACCACGCCTCCTCCATTCATGTGTATGGGAGAGGGAATGATGGCTGCGGTTCGGCTGTCTCTCTCCTTTCCATAAACATGAGTTGAGGAGGCATGGCGTGACGTCACGATCACAGAAGCTCCAGGCTTCCATGTCCGTAATGCTGCAGGGCCAGCCAAAAAGATTGCGGTGGGTGCCAGTGGCCGAATCTACCGCGATCAGATATGTTATCTACTATTCTTTGGATAGGGGATAACGTGTCAAGGGGTGGAGTACCCCTTTAAGGATAAACTGAGTCATGATAAGGTACGGGTAATAAAGAAAGGAAACAGTCAAGAGGTGATATAAAGAAAATAAATGTATCATACCATGTATAGCAGACTGTGCCACATTTGTTATGCCATTGGCACTATGTTGATAAAATGGGGGCATTTTTTCTATTTTTGACATCTTGAAAATTCATACAGCTACAGCAATATGTATAAGCAGGCTTTTCATTATTTGTTTGGTTTTTTAAGCACAGATGTACAGATTCTATCAGTGTTGACCTTTGTTTATTTTTAATCTAACACTTGGCTTTTCCATACATAAGTTATATTGTTTAACACAATTGCAACCACTTTGAAATAGCCTTGAATTGGAGCCAATGTCTTTGTGAAGGCTGCTTCAGGCAAAACGAACTCGTACGGAATGTTAAGGGAGCTGGTCCTTGTGGAGGTCTTGGTTTGGGACACAACAGATTGTCCCTCTCCAGGTAACATGTACAGTTTGCTGGAGGCACATGACTGCAGGGTTAGTACAGTGTTTTTAAACAAATCAGACAAACTTGACATGTACTTTTGAATGGTCCCAGGGGAAAATACAGCATGCAACATATCTAAGGCATAATGACATTTACCCTAAAACAACATTATTCTGTTATTTTGTAAGAAAAATATGTTATTTCTAAAAGAATACTGTAAGTGGAGAATAGATGTGTTCCTTTTTATGTCAAGATGTTTCTATATGCTCTGTTTTTTTATTTCAGTATAAAATGGTTTTACCAGGATCACATTGGTGATGGTTTTCTTTAGGATAGGCCATTATTGTTTTGAGCATTGAAAGACCAACACTCAGTGTCCTCTGTGATCGGTTGTTTAAAAGGTTAAATATTTGCTGCCTGCAGGCAACACTAGAAGCCTACTGCATATAAATGTATACAGCTTCTATTGAGTGCAATAACAAAACTGTCTTAAATTAGCTCCCATTTCTGCAGGCAGCCACAATTCTATTGTTTTACTCTAGGGTTGTATAATGGTGGAGGTGCAATCGCTGGGACCTCTGTTGGTGAGTCCACAGTAAGTGAGAGGCCAGCTCTCTTTATATTTTCTAGGCGGATTCCAACATTAGCCAAACGCTGAGCTGGGCAATGTTAGTAAGCCCCATAAAGAATAAATGAATCACTGGCCTCACATGTTAGTTGTACTTGGTTAATTATGGACGCAATTTTGTCCCCATTCTTGGGATAGGTGGAGATCTCCTCCGCCGGATCCTCACATATCAGCTTGTTATTCCTTGTCCTTTGGATGGGGCATAATTTGATTTGGGAATACCCTGTAAATCAGAACAGAATTTTTTGTATAATGATGTCTCATTCAAAATAAAATAAAATGCTGACACAAAACAGATATACAGTAAACACAGAATTAGATGCAGACAATTGTTGGTGGGGGAAATTTTTCAAGATTGGCATCTCACATGCTGGTTTAAATAAATCCCCCTCCAGTGCACAGGCTTGCTGGATTTATGTAGAAATGCAAGTTTCTATATAAATCCAGCGAGCCTGTGTGCCCTCCAACACTTGCTAGTAAGCATAAACTGTATTAAATTTGGCAAGTGGGGGGAACCACGCCCCCTTCAACCAAAACCATGCTCCCTTTTAGTGAAGCCACTCAGTGTGGGCATTGATAAAGGGCAAATAATCACACAATTTGTGCGCACAGCTGGATTTAGCACAGAAATTATACTATTTCTTGCCAGTTTATCTGACAAAGGCCATGAGCATTTTACACGAAATGATAACTAAATTTTCATCAAAAGTGGTTACCATAGTATTTTAACTATAGCATTTTATCATCACTCAGTAGGAGATAAAAGGCAGAATAAAGACAACATTCATGAAGTCAATATTATTTGTCAGTATTTCACACCCAAGCTGAGTTATTTGTGCCTGTGCTCAGCCAATACAAGGAAACAAAGCAGGCTTCAGCCACTGTTCATTCCAACTGCAGGCTGCTATTAACAAGGTTCGATTGCTAATGTAAGGGAAGTAGTTTTGCATACTGTGCTCAAGATTTTTTTCAATAATGTTAAAGATATTTTTCAATAGCCATTGTGCTTTTAACATTCAGAGTCCCTTATTGAAAGTTTTACTATCTGCTAAAATTATCATGGATTTGTTACTGTGTTAGCTAGTAAGATAGCTCAAATTTCTCAGACATGGTCTGTTATTTTTTTTTTTTTTTTTAAAGAACCTAGTTATTTTTAAATACTGAAGATGATCTGTTTATTTATTTATTTAGCTATGGTACACACGTAATAATAAATACACAGTGTAAAAAAATATGTTATGAATTCATACTTAAAAATTTACCTGTTAAGGAAAAGTGTACTAAGGAAAATAAAAAAAATAAATAAAAAAGGACGTTCCTCACACTGTATTTAGGATTGTGTTCCCGCCACTTTTAAGTGTGTCAACTGGTTACCAGCCTAGTTGTGCTGCTTATTTTTCCTACAATCCTCTCTCTAGCATGGGGCGTATCCATGAGCAAACTTTGTCAGTGTTCACTTTCTCACTCTGTGTCTCTCAGTACCTGCTGCAGGCCTTCAGCAAAAACATGAATGCAAAAAAATTGCCATGTCCTCAAGGCCAAAATGGGCCATACCCTTAAAGGGGTGCTCTGCCAAAAAGCATCTTATCCCCTATCCAAATTATAGGGCATAATATGTCTGAGGACACCCTCGATCTCTGGCCTGGCAGCGGCTAATTCCAGAACACAGAAGCTTGGAGCTCCCATTTTCTTGACATCATGCCACGCTCCCTCCATTCATGTCTATGGGAGGGGGTATAACGGCTAGTACGTAGCTGTCACACCTCCTCCCATAGACATGAATGGAGGTGGTGTTCGCTCTGTGCCCAAATGACTGGTGTGGCGTGTCAGAGATTGCAGGGGATAAGATGTTTTCAGTGGAGTACCCCTTTAAGAGATTAAACATCAGGATATCATTTTATGAAAATATAAGCATTTTTTTAAATCTAAATTTTCATACCTAGAACTATGTTCCTTTTTAAATATAATGCAAAGGAAGTGATAGTCTTAAAGAACTTAAGTTAACATGGATGAAGTGAGGAATTATGTCGGATAATATTATTAACAAATGTGCATTCTGCATAGGCCTTTTTGGACCTTTTCAAACAATTAGTTTTATTTCCCGTCAATGGATATTTCAAAAACATAATTTTATTATGCATATCATTTATTTATTAACTCTATGTAATTATTTATTTACTGTTATTGACCTGCATTTCAAAGTGTTATTTTCTGTCAGTATATCACTGTCAGGTGATTTACGAGGACAAGCACCTGTAAGGGCTCTCAGGTGATTTACGAGGACAAGCACCAATGGCCATGGTAATCCATTAGCTCCATCTGGTGTCAACAGGCTGACAGCCAGGCTGCTGCTCTGACTAGAGATGAGCGAAATTTCATGATATCATCCTGTATAATGAATAGATGCGGCCGAGTGGCCGCTCTTCTCTGGTCCTACTGTAATATGAGTATATGTCATATATATACAGTACAGACCAAAAGTTTGGACACAGCTTCTCATTCAAAGTTTTCTTTATTTTCATGACTATGAAAATTGTAGATTCACACTGAAGGCATCAAAACTATGAATTAACACATGTGGAATTATATGCATAACAAAATTTTGAAACAACTGAAAATGTGTCATATTCTAGGTTCTTTAAAGTAGCCACCTTTTGCTTTGATTACTGCTTTGCACACTCTTGGCATTCTCTTGTTGAGCTTCAAGAGGTAGTCACCTGAAATGGTTTTCACTTCAAAGGTGTGCTGGTGTGGAGGAGGAGGTGTGATGGTGTGGGGGTGCTTTGCTGGTTACACTGTTGGGGATTTATTCAAAGTTGAAGGCATACTGAACCAGCATGCTACCACAGCGTCTTGCAGCGGCATGCTATTCCATGTGTAAGGGCTATTTGACCAAGAAGGAGAGTGATGGGGTGCTGCGCCAGATGACCTGGCCTCCACAGTCACCAAACCTGAACCCAATCGAGATGGTTTGGGGTGAGCTGGACCGCAGAGTGAAGGCAAAAAGGCTAACAAGTGCTAAGCATCTCTGGGAACTCCTTCAAGACTGTTGGAAGACCATTTCAGGTGACTACCTCTTGAAGCTCATCAAGAGAATGAGTGTGCAAAACAGTAATCAAAGCAAAAGGTGACTACTTTGAAGAACCTAGAATATGACATATTTTCAGTTGTTTCACACTTTTTTGTTATGTATATAATTCCACATGTGTTAATTCATAGTTTTGATGCCTTCAGTGTGAATCTACAATTTTCATAGTCATGAAAATAAAGAAAACTCTGAATGAGAAGGTGTGTCCAAACTTTTGGTCTGTACTGTACCTATTATTCATATTTCCTGCAGAAAGCTGTGAGTGGCTGGCCAATCACAGCTCTCTGCGGGAAATATGAATAAGTGATGTGAATTCTATTGATGTGAGCGCAGGAGAAAGCCACTCCATCTCTGCAATAGAAAGGACAATTGCATCGGGAGTCAGGAGTGACTACCAGGGCGATCTGTCTATTAGTACAGGTACTACAGCTCCCATCATTGAACAGTCTGTTCCATGCTGATAGTATTACTACCTAAAAAATTTAAAGAATAGAGAAAAAACATTGAAACATACATGCACACACTTTATTAACTACAATATTAAAATACATTACTAATAAAAAAAAATTGCTATAAAAATATATATATATTTTTTACATTATTATTTTACATTATTGTTGGCTACATTTTTAAGTCCATGCCCGCCCACATAAATTGATCCCTGTTTAAAAATTTACATTTTTTTATTTGTCTTTTTATTTGACATCCAAAATTCTGTGCCTCCATATTTTCAACAACAAATATATACCGTACATCCAATTGAGGTGAGGAGATTGCAGTTAGAATATTAGTATGTTTATTTTTTTTTTTTTATTTTTTTTTTCAGTTAGAGGTTAATATGACATTTTCCTTCCTAACCCTACCATTATGGTAAGTGATATAAGAAGTTTTTTCTGTAAATCAAAGTAATAAAAAGTATCTATTCTTGTCTAATGTGGACTTGTCATTGACATCAATGACATATTTGGTTAGGCAGTGCAATAATTGCTTAGCCAGAGGAGATCCAAATCCTTTGAACTTGACTGTCCATGGTTACTTTGAAAAGCTAAGTGAAGAAAAATATCACACTCACAGACAACTCCTTTAATTTTATTTTACTTCATTTAATTTATTCTACGGTATCAGCATTTATAGCAGCAGAAAAATGATTCATGGTAGAGAACCTTTAGATAATTTGCTTCTCCCACGGTTATAATTAATGTTGATATTTGTTCAGTGGAGACCGGGGTCCAGTAAATCCTAATGATCTGAAAGCAGTTGCTGAAGATTCACTCATCCATACAGGATCAACAGAGCAGAAAAGAAATATTTTATTCTGATCCACTGAATCAGACTAAAAGGTTTGAAACGTGTTACTGCATATACAAAAGTGTCTTTAGATTAGTTGTGCTTCACTACCAGTTTTATGTAATCAAGTCCAAATGGAGTTGCTGACCATAGAATAAAGACATGTAAAAAATGTATTATTTATTTATTTATGTTATTTAGCTTTGCTGTGCTTCTAAATTAAATGAATATACTACCGTAATATACAGGTGAAACTCGAAAAATTAGAATATCGTGCAAAGTTTATTTATTTCAGTAATGCAACTTAAAGGGTAAAGCTAATATATGTAAAATATATATATATACTAATATAAATACTAATACATTAAATATAATATAATACATTTCACTCCCCTACTCTCTATAATCTCCATCCAGTGTCAGGAGATTCGAGGTTCAGGTGTAAAGGTCACAATGTGCACTTCTTGTTCATTTTAATGTTCAACAGATCAAAAGTTTTCATATGTCTCTGTGGCACGTCAAAAGTTTTATTTTTTTTTATTTTTTTTTTTTAAATACAAGAGACACTAGTACATTTTCAGGATAATTTTCACAATAGTCAAGATCTCTGACTACAGTTTATAAACTAGGCTAGTGATATATATTTTTTTTTACAGGACACAGGATGCAGATTAGTGGTGATTATTTCTTAATATATTGGCTTCTCTGATTACTGTAACAAACATAATTCCTCGTAAAAAATTTGTGTAATCACCACACTTAGGGTAAGCCCCCACTGTGCGATTTCTGCAAAGAGACAAGACTTATATTTTTGCAGAATGCTTAAATTCTGCTGTTTGAATTGGTCAGCGGAATCCCATTGAAGTGAATGGGCAATTAATTTCTATCAAATTTTCATGTAGAATTCCTTGTGGAAATTCTGCCGTGTTAACATACCCTTGAGGTGAAGCGGCATGACTTGTCAGCCACATGGGAATGAAAGTTGTCGGCCAATGATTGCACAATTTTGTGTACCCTTACCCCTACAGCAGAGTTAACCAGTCACCCAGCTATTTTACCCAGTAGGAACTACAAAAATCACAGATATGATACAAAACAATGTTGGCATAAAGGCTGAACATTCTGGTTTTATCAAACATACTTTATAAAATAAATGAATATTTAGATTTATGATCCATAGTTTTTCAGATCTTGTTTAGTAGTCCACTATTAAGATGCATCACTAATTTCAAGAGTGGTTAGCAGACAAGATTTTTTATGCAAATTATACTTACCTGGGAGAAATAAGGGATACCAAATGCTTGGGGACAAAATACTGTTTTATTTATTCTTGTTATTATTAGTAGTATTATTATTATTATCCCCATAGGGACTGAGCCTATTTTCACCTTAAGGACTCTTTTTCCTCCTTTCCTTCTAAAAATCATAACACTTTAAGTTTTGCACCTAAAGACGCATATAAGAGCTTGTTTTTTGCGTCACCAATTGTACTTTGCAATGACATCACTCTTATTATAATATAACCTGTGGCAAAACAAAAAATATATATTTGTGGGATGAAATAAAAAAAAATGCAATTTTGTAAATTGTGGGGGCTCCAGTTTCTACGCAGTGCAATATTATGTAAAAATGACACCTTATCTTTATTCTGTAGGTCCATATGGTTACAAAGATATACAATTTATATAGTTTTTATTTTATTTTAATACTTTAAAAAAATTATAAACTACATGCACCAAAATGAGTTAATTTAAAATTGGCATCTTCTGTGCACAGGGCGGTATGAGGGCTCATTTTTTGCGCCGTCATCTGTAGTTTTTATCTGTACAATTTTTGTTTTGATGGGACTTTTTGATCGATTTTTAATAATATTTTTATGGTATATGAAGTGACCAACAATGTACAATTATGGACTTTGGTATTTTTTTACATGTACGTCATCGACCGTGTGGTTTAGCTTACCTAATATTTTAATAGTTCGGGCATCTATGCATGCAGCGGTACCACATATGATTATTTTTATTCTTTTTTACATAATTTTAATAAAAAAAAGTGGGGTGATTAAAACTTTTAATAGGGAAGGGGTTAATTAACTTTTAATTAAAAAAAAATTACCCTTTTTTTTATAGCCCCTTCTGATTGCATACACTGCATGTGCCATTGCAAAGCACTGATCAGTGTAACCGGCGATCTGCTGCAGGCATGGAGCAGTAGATCGCCGATGGGGCAACGGAGAGTCAGGTGAGGACCCTCCCGTCGTCCGGTAAGCTGATCGGGACATCACGATTTTGTCGCAATAATCCCGATCAGCTCCGCTGAGCTACCGGGATTCTTTTACTTTCGTTTTAGATGCCGTGAGCAACTTTTATTGCGGCTTCTAAAGGGTTAATGTCGGGCATTGGCCCGATCGGCCATGCTCGGCATTAGCCATGGGTCCTGGTCCGGATTTAACCCGTTCTCTACCGGTGAGAACGGTTTAAAACCGTTATACCGGACCAGGGCGTACAGGTACTCCCTGAGTCCTTAAGGATCGGGGATGCAAGAGGTTATAATTATTATTATTAGTTGTATTTCTTAGTTTCTGCTAGTATAGAGATAAGAGATAGAGTGCTCATGCATGATAGTTTTATCATTTTAATATTTTTTATTCTTTTCTCTAATTTTACACACAGTTAACTGGGAACTTTTTTTTGTCAAACATTATGTTGTATTTCCATCTTGATAGAGATGTATAATCCTTTTGTTACAATAGAAAATCTTCTTATGGTCATGTTTTCTTTTATTAGCCACGTCCCACAGTTCGGTCAGGTTCATAAACTCTTTCCCTTTTAGTTGCAGAGTAATTAGCATTTTTAGACTTTTTTTTGTATTTGTTGTAAAAATGGAAATTACAAGGTGATTGTTCCAGTTTTTTTCTTAACACTAAATCATTCCACAATGTTTTCCTTAACATGATCTGTAAAAACATATGCTATGAATGCTAAGCTATTAACCCCTAGATGACACAGAAAGTGTTTATTGTACATGAGGTGAACGCAAGAGCTGCAGTTACTTCATAGAACATGAGTGACAACAGTGATCATGTCAATCTCTGCCATTAACTTTTTAGATGCCGTGATCAACAATGATCATGGCATCCAAACAATGAAATGGGTTATAGTGGGTTTGAGGTATTCATTGGACCCCCAGTTGATCTCTCCTACTCACCTCTTTGACACAGGATCATTTCTCCAAATATAGTAGCAGAGTGCTGATTTTACTGTACCATAAATAAAATCTACTGATTGCATATAAATGACCTCTATGGGGACATAAAAATATAGTGGTAGAGTGCTGAATTCACTGTAGCATGAATACAATCTATTGGTTACATATAAAAGACCCCTATGAGGACATAAACATACATATAATAAATGATCAAAAATGTTTTTAACCCCTTAATGACAATGGACATAAATGTATGTCATGGTACCGGGGTACTGAACGCACCATAACATGCATTTACTCTCTGTAATGACTGCGAGCACTGGTTTGCTATCAGCAGCCAGGGACCCGCCGGTAATGGTGGACATCAACGATTGTGCTTATGTCTGCCATTAACCGCTCATATTCCATGATCAATACAGTAAACAGCATCTGCGGCAGTATGGCACTTAAAATGGATGATCGGATCCCTGCGGCAGCGCTGCCGTGGGGATTTGATCATCCAGCATGGTGGCCGGAGGTCCCCTCACCTGCCTCCGTCCATCTCCTGGGGTCTTCTGCTCTGGTCTGAGATCAAGCAGACCAGAGCAGAAGATCGCTTGTAACACTGATTAGTGTTAGGCATGCTATGAACAGTATTAGCAATCAAGTGATTGCTATAAATAGTCCCCTATGGGGACATAAAAAGTGTAGAAAATAAAGTAGAACATTTTTTTTTATTTGAAAAAGCCCAACATAAAAAATATATAATTATAAACATATTTGATATTTCCGCATGCGTAAATGTCCGAACTGTCAAAATATAATGTTAATTATACCATATGGTGAACGGCATAAAAGTTAAAAAAAAATAAATCCAAAATTGCTGCATTTTAAAACATGATTAAAAAGTGAGTGATGGCCCTGGTCCTTAAGTATATAAAAGCCTCCCCCCCCTAATAAAAGTTACATTTTACAAATATTTTTTTTTTTATGATAAAAAAAAAACACATATTTGATATTACTGCTTGTGGAATGGTCCAAACCATTAAAATATCATTTTTAGTCTATTGTTCATTTAGGTGAACAGTATAACGGTAGAAGCAAACTACCAAACTTGCTGTTTGTTTTGGTTGCATGATATATCAGAAGGAAAAAAAAAAGAAGAAAAAGTGATAGTTATGGGGATCAAAACAGGGCAATTGAAAGCACACCTATATTGTTTAAATTAAGTTCCACAAGTAGTGCATAATAGAAGTACGTAAATAATAGAAGATATATGTAAATATGGAACAGAATAAAGATCAGTGTCAGTTTTACTATAAAGTGTACTGGGTAAAAATGATAGCTCTCAAAATTTGTGAATGAAAAAATTAAAAATGTGTCTGTACATTTGGTAAGACTGACTTTAGCAAAGTGATTCTATGATATTTGAGGTTATAATGATCTCTGTAAGAAATAAATGAGTTCACAAAAAAAACCAAAAGCCAAATCTACACCAAATCATGTAGATTTTCATGTGGATTTTGTTGCAGATTTCCGTATTAAGTAAACAGTAAAACTGTATACAGTAAAACACCTATTTTTATGTCACTATATGGCAACTATTATAGTCATGGAAGGACTGTATAGTTAGCAAAAGTTCTGGGAGTTGCCATTATATTTTAGATCACTGTATAAATGATAATTGGGCACCGTATGTTATGCATTATTACCTGAGGCACTGTACTACTGTCACTATTTCTTTGGGCACAATATGTGACATGATATCTCTGATGATACTGTACAGCCATGGCCAAATGTCTTCTGACTGACATACATTTTGTTTTTGCAAAGTTTGCAGCTGTAGTGTTTTTTAAAAAAAAAATGAGTCAGATGTTTGTATGGCATACTAAAGTACAATTATAAGACTTTAATGGGTATACAAAATGATTTAGATCTTGAGTTTTCCCAAGTTGCAGTACAGCTGAGACATGACATCACTAGTCAGGTGTGCAAAGAGAGCCTGTCCTGCTTCAACGGGTGGAATGACCACTGAGTGGGAGAGAGAGATCATTTTGCAACAGCTAAAGTTATCCTTGTTAGAAAATGCAGCTCATCTGTGTTTTAATGCGTGGGGTGGCTGAAGTGTGGGAGGGAGGAAAGTGACGTCACACTTACAAATAAGGAATTACAGGATTTGTAGTTTGAGAGAATGAACTCCAACAGGAAATACCAAGCTCACAAAAAGATAGTCATAGTGTTATGGTAATCTCACAACATAGCCATTAGCCCGAGGGCAAGCACAGATTTTTCCTAAGCATTTCCATTATTTTCTGGCAGGTACATTGTAAAATCCCCTTATGGTGGATAACCCCTTTAATAGTTGATCCTTCTTTTTCAAGACTTCTGTAATTCACTCTGCTGGGCATGATATCAGCTTCTTTGCCTGATGGCAACCCATTCTTGCTTAGTCAGTAATTGGAGCTTGTCACAATTGCTGTGTTTTTTGCTTGTCCACCCACTTTTTGAGTATTGATCACAGGTTCTTAATGGGATTTACATCTGGGGAGTTTTGTGGTCATGGACTGGAAATGCCAATGTTTTGTTCACCGACCAATTCTACCATTCTTTATTCATGACACAGTTCTTCAAAATTGTGATTGAGCTGACTTCCTTGGATGAAAAGCATCCACACATGTTTAGTTTCAGGAAGGATGCTTTGCTGTTGGCATGACACAAGATTCATTGTAGCACCTATCTTTTCTTCTGTGGACTATTTCTGGACGGTACCATGTGGCTGCCACTGTTCCTGGGGGCATTGTAGGTCTGTCATGATTTCTAGAGCCACTGTATTTTTTTGTTCCTTGAAAAGCTGAAAGGCAAGCACTATTTCTTTTACATTGTCTATGTGAAGCTATGTTAGAATCCTGATTTATCCTCTGAAATTGAATATTTCTCTCTAAAAATATTAAAGGGTACCTCTCATCAAAAAAAAAACTTTTGATATATTATAGATTAATGTATGCAGAATAACTTTACAATGGCATGTTATTAAAAAATATGCTTCTTTCTATTTAATTTTCCACTTTGAAGAAATGACCACTAGGGGTCTCCCTACCAGTCCTGGCAGCAAGCATTTCAGACTCCTGCTGGAGTCCTAAACACTACGAGCTGCCAGTCTGCTTTGTTCACAAAGGAGAACACTCAGAGCTGCCAGCCTGCTTTGTTCACAGCCTGTTTGGCTGTGAACAAAGCAGACTGGCAGCTCGTAGTGTTTAGGACTCCAGCATGAGTTTGAAATGCTTGCTGACAGGACTGATCAGGAAAAATACAATAGAAAGAAGCATATTTTTCATTAACATGCTATTGGAAAGTTATTCAACATTCATTAATCTAAAATATATCAAAAGTTTATTTGATGAGAGGTACCCTTTAAGGA
Source organism: Hyla sarda (assembly GCF_029499605.1). Lineage (NCBI taxonomy): Eukaryota > Metazoa > Chordata > Amphibia > Anura > Hylidae > Hyla > Hyla sarda. The sequence continues at coordinate 196,463,608 of NC_079193.1, read as the reverse complement.
AAGTGGGATCTCTCATTTTGGCTTTACAGTAAGCCAGGACATTTGTGATCATTGAGGTTGACATTCTATAGTGACAACCTTGGACCTAACAAATATCCCCATGGTAGTAATGTATTAATATCTGTTCAAGAATGACTTTGGCAAGCTGTAACAGATGTTTGTTTATTTTATGGACAGTCAATAATGCATTGGAATGCATCAAAATGATGACAAAATAATACAAATTGCAACTCATAACACAAAACACAAAGAAAAAGATTTCAGTTACTGTTGTCAACAAAAGTCACAGTGAAGCAAAGAAATGGATGTATAATGCTTTTTGTGTTTTTCTGTCTTATCTATATGGACCATTTAAAAAATATATATTTGTATGCATATGTATGAAATAGGATACAATAAGTCCCCATAGAACTCTATTGGTGGTGGATTTAAACGGAAACTGCCATTAAAATTAATTTTTGCATATGATGCAGCAGGTAAAATAAATACTATTTGTAAAATACTATTAAATATTAAATACTAAATACTATTTGTAAAAAAAAAAAAAAAAAATATATATATATATATATATATATATATATATATATATATATATATATATATATATAAATTTTATGTCACTTTCATGGCGCTAAAATTTTAATCTCTAGGAGTCTTCCTTCTGGTCCAGACTGCATTCCGTCTGCTCAAATGCACAGACTTTGGTCTCCTGCTGGACTGGTAGAAGACCAAACTCAGAAAGAGCGGTCTGGCCATAGAACGTGAATAGCAATCCCTCTCTCTCTGAAACAGGGAGAGTGAGTGCTATTCACTGCCTATGGCAGTTTGGTCTCCTGACAGGAGACCAAAGTCTGTGCTTTTGAACACCAAAATGCAGTCTGTACCAGAAGGGAGACCCCCAGTGGCCACATTTATAAGGCAATGAAAGTGACATAAAAGTGTGTATTTTTTTTTACCTTTATTTTACCTGTTAGATCATATGCAAAAAAACAATTTTAATGACAGTGCCTATTTAAGCTCCACACAGGTTACACAAGGCTTCATCTTTTTATATTCACAATGTTTTCTGTTTTTTTTTTATATAAAGATTTTATTAAATTATGCAGCATAATCATTATTATTTAACATCAGTATTATTTATTATTATTTCACACAAGTTTACCTAAAATATGAAGCTTAGTAGAACAGTATAATGGGAGGGAAAATGGCTTTATTAGACCACTTATCCATATATCTTAGAGTCAACTCCAAATAAGTTCCCAAAGCTTCCCAGTGTAGAAAAATAAGAACGCAGACATCACTTGGAGAATCCAGCTCTTCCATGTCTACCTGTTGCATTAGAACCACCACTATGCAGTCAGTATAAGCATGTGGACACAATGGCTGTGGCTTACGGATGTCAGATAAACAAAAAATCAATAAGTCCAGGGACAGTAAGATATTTAAAAGTGCTATACCTTAACAGATATCAAGAATTCTTTTAAATCCATTATTGCTGTTTTGACTATATGATATTGTGCCCATGCATTACATGGTTGGGACCTGCACTTTACTAGTCAACGAGATAACGAGTATTTTATTTTCCTTACACTTTATGAAGTGCTAGTATAGGGATGGGAAAAAAAAGAATATCAACAGGTGTTTCTGAGCTGGAACCCATACAATTTCCATTACAAAGCAACTGTGATGTTCATTAAAGTGAACAGTTACCTTCAGATCTAGTTGAAATCTTCCACACATCACTTCCTTGGTACTAGGATTTTAGTTACTGAAAACTTCAACTTACATAAAAGATGTTCTGTGGCAGTACTACATTACAGCCCATGAAACATTGCTAATATATATAAAGTATATGCACAAGCCAGCAAAACAGACAGGTAGTCGTGGACATGTTTTCATTGGACAATAACCATACAAGTAGCCAACAAAATAAAATTTCATTGCGATTTGTTTGGGACCAGTGATGGTCAAATAATTTCAGACCGAGTAAGATTTCAAATGTGTCCATTTTTTTTGCCCAGTCGTTGCCAATTAGCTAGGCATATGTTTTACATCTGCCCACTGAGCTCCTTAGTGGTGTGATATATGCTGTAAATATACTCCTTCCCCTCCTCTGGTCCAGAACAGAGTCTTCCTCTTTTTTATATTTTTTTATTTTATTTATTTATATAGCGCCTACAAATTCCTCTAGATCCACTAGATCATCTAGTGATCATTTAGTGATCACTAGAGGCTGTAGGGCTTACACTATAAGGGTCTGAACACAGGAGTGGGTGGAAGATTAGTGTATTTACTGTATTGGCAGATGAGCAGGGGCTCCTGCTCTATTACAGTGAGAAAGGATTCTATGCATAACAAAGAGGTAAGTGATGATGCTTTGCTAATCAAATCAACATTGAAACTAATAGGAAATCATTGGCCACTTGGAGTGAAACCTCCCAAAATGAGTAAGTTTCACTCACTTTTATTTGGGGTCAATCAATAGGTCGCACATAGTTTTGCAATAGTATGGCTTACTAGCAGTAGCAAACCCAAACACTTATTACCAGCATAGATATTCCATAATACAAGTTTTGATGTGTTAGTTTTCAAGGATTTTTGTACTTTTATATATATATATATATATATATATATATATATATATATATATATATATCATGGTTGGTTGTTTTCTTCTGCCTTGTAAATGGTGATTTCAATATAATATTATAGATTTTGAAATTTCACTGTAACACAGTGATCTGAATGAAAAGGGGAGTACCTCAGATCTAGTAACCAAAGGGCTAAGCATCTAGGTTTGAAGCTTCTTTTCATCTCAGCCTTATTAAGGAGGCCTCTGTAAGAACTCAAGCTGTTAGTGACAGCTTTAGTTCATTGAGCCAGAGACAGTGAACAGTTGTTAAAGAGTACCTGTCATCAAGTAAAACTTTTTATATAATGTCCTTACGTTAAAAGAAGCCTTATTGCATCGAAGCATAGACACTGAGACACTGGATAAATACCGGCTCTTACTTCCCCAAGACAAGGAGACACTTAATGGCCAGGGACTCTCTCTCCACTATATTTTACCTGGTCTCGGCTGGGGTCACTTTGCGGCTGAGAAAGACAACGGGATGCTCTTCTTCATTGACTTCCTGGGAGAGTAAGGAACCGAGACCTACCTCAGAGGCATTGGTCTGTATCACAAATTTTCAAAGTGGGAAACACCTGCTATGCCTGTTTGTTCCAACGTACCATTACAGACTTTTGTCCCTTCAGGAGGTCTGTTAAGGGTGCAGCCATCACAGCAAAATGGGGAATGAACCTCATATAGTAACCCACCATTCCTAGGAATGACTTCATCTGTCGGGTAGTGACCGGTCGGGGCAAATTCTGGATGGCCTCTATTTTGCTTACCTGGGGTTTGACAACTCCCCGCCCATTGACATACCCCAGGTATTTGGTCTCTTCCAGCCCTATAGCACATTTTTGGGGGTTAGCACCACTACAGTGGAAGAGAAGGAGTCATCTCCACTGAATGTAAGGGTAGGAGATGTGGAGGAGCTGCCGTCAGGACCCGAGTTGGCAGACCTCAATGTCTCTGGAGAAAATTTCGGTACAGCACATCACCAGGACCTGACATTATCTCCGGTCTGGGAAAATGTCTTAATTGTAGAAGGTGCACCACAACAACTGGGGGCTGAGACTGTGTACCCCTGTTTTGTGGTCCACCAAAGGATGCTGTACCAGGTAAATCAGGTTTGGGGTGAGAATGTGGAACAATTGGTGGTACCTAAAGCATATCGAAGAATAGTGTTAGAGTTAGCCCATCAACGTGTTCTAGGTGGGCACCTGGGCAAGCAGAAGATGCAGGACTGAGTTTTGCAGGGCTTTTACTGGCCCAGTGTGTATAAAGAGGTCGAGAGGTATTGTGAGTCTTGCCCAACATGCCAAATAACTAGTCCCAGCCACATTACCGTAGTCCCCTGATTCCCCTCCAGATTATTGAGTTCCCGTTTGAACGGATCGCTATGGACCTGGACTATGCGACTGGGTATCCAGAGGTGCTGCCTCTGTGACATACCTCGGCCAAACTCATAGCTAAGGAGCTAATGGAGATGTTTTCCCGAGTGAGCTTACCTAAAGAGGTATTGACTGATCAGGGCACCCCACTTATGCTGCAGGTAAAACAGCTACAGACCTCTGTGTATCACCCGCAGACGGACGGCCTGGTAGAAAGGTTTAACCAAACATAAAAAAATGTGTTGAAGTCGGTTTTGGCTAGAGATGGAAAGAATTTGGATCTTTTGCTGCCCTATCTCATGTTTGCAGTGCGAGAAGTGCCCCAGGCTCTACTGTGTCCACGTGGTCTGTTAGACATTGCCAAAGAGGCGTGGGAACAACAGCCCATGCCACACAAAAGTGTAGTTGAGTATGTCACTCAGTTGCAGGAATGGATGGTTCGGAATTTTAAACCGGGGGATCGGGTTTTGGTTCTGGTACCAACGGTCGATAGTAAGTTTCTGGCTGGGTGGTAAGGTTTCTACGAAGTAGTTTCCTCCACCAGCCCGGGCGGAGGAAGCCAGAGCAAGTGTACCATGTAAACTTGTCGAAACCCTGGAGAGATAGGGAGACTAGTGTGGATAACAGCCCCCGACCAGGTTTGTTAGGGGTAGAGTTTCCCGTCCCTCAGTCTGGGGTGAGGGAAGCAGTTGCCACAGTAAAGATTGCTGACAGCCTTTCCTCTGCACACACTCAGGAGGCCAGGGAGTTCGTCAGTAGGAACACCGATGTGTTCTCAGACCTTCCTGGGTGTACTTCTGTCATCCACCATGATATTGTCACTGAACCCAAGGATAAAAATACGGTTGAAACCATTACGGGTACCTGAATTGCGGCAACAAGCTATCTCGGAAGATGTACAGCAGATGTTAAAATTGGATATCATCAAGGAGTCAAAGAGTGAGTGGGCCAGTCCGATAGTCTTAATACCCAAGCTAGACGGTATGTTGCGTTTCTGTAACAATTTCCACAAACTTAATGAGGTTTCCAAGTTTGATGCATATTACATGCCCGCATCCTCCACCAAATGTGATGACTCGATCTTGCAGATAGGTGCGGTTGCAGTATAGAGGCAAGGAAACAGAACTTTTCAAATCAAAGTTCGGTGTTTTATTCACACTTGGCAAACAGCAAACAGTCTTTAAATGCAGAACCAAGGAAAACATAACAAAAGTCCACCTGTATTCCTTAGGTGTTTGTTCATACCTGAGTCCAGGCCATGCAGCATCAAGAAAGTCTTTTCCAAGCCTCCTGGCAGACTGCTGACCAGCTTCCAAACTCTCAGGGCAGAACTCCACTCTCAGCTCTCTCTGGCAGTGTGAGCTGGAACTATTGAACTAGCAAATCCCCCTCAGCTAGTGAAGCAGGCTGCCTTTAAGGCCAACAAAAGGTTGCCTGGTTTGTGGGGAATGGCCCCCACTCAGCTCTTGACCATTCCAAGTAAGAGCTGTCCCGGATTGGCCTTCCAGCCAAACTATAGCACCGCAGCACAGACACTGGATAAATACGGACTCTTACTTCACCAAGGCCAGGAGCCTTGGTGACACATATCGCCCATCAGCCACCATGCCTTTCACCTTCTCACAATATATATATATATATATATATATATATATATATATATATATACACTTCCATTAGATTTAAAAGATTGCTAATTTTATTATGCCTTTGCCTTTGTGTAGATGCAAATCAAAAAAATGTTGCAGTATCTTGTAATACCTTTTTTATTGGACTAACAGAAAAAAAGGTATTACAAGATACTGCAACATTTTTTTTGATTTGCATCTGCATCATTGGACTAATACAGCTACTCAAATCTACTGCCTTTGTGTAGTAGAGATGAATTAAGTCACAGGCAAATTAGTCTAATATATTCTAAACACCATAAATGTTCACACAATGAATCATTAACCACTGAAAAATACTTCCACATTTTTAAGGCGCTAGACTGTAAGAAATTCAGTCAGCTTTGAATTTTAATACAACATTAATTGTGGGAGAACAAGCGCAAACTGAAAACCTTGTACTGGGATTATAGTACCATAGCAATTTTCTGTAGTGTATAAGTATTTTTACGGAACCATTTTAATATATTGGGCATAATAAGTTGTTTGCTGTAGGATTACTGTCATAATAATGCATGTATTAAAATACTTTTAATGAAACAATATTGCATAACCACTCATAACTGCTTCCACTTATTGTATTCTGTTAGCATACAGATGTAGCCAGCCACATCTTAATACCTGGTGTGTGTTAAAATATTGTTCTGTACTCCTGAAGTTCAGATAAGTTATTCTTATTTGTAAATTACTCCCCAATGACTGGAACCAGGGGCACTATAAAAATCTATAATAATAATAATAATAATAATAATAATAATAATAATAATAATAATAATAATAAATATCAGGATATCACAACACACCAAATTGTTGTGTTAAATTAACACATTTAAGATAACTATAGCTACATCTATAAGTCTTAACGCTTACAAAATTATTTTCTGCTTGATAATTTCAGGTATAGATGAGCAAACTCTTTAAAAGTTTGATATCTCTGCAAGAGAATTTTGTCTGGCACATCCCATGGGAGTAATCCACTCTCATGGCACATAGTGCGTATGTGCAATTATATCTTTCACCCAAAAGAAGGGAGGGACCAGTGTCTTCTGGAAGTGCCGATATTTGCAAATAGTTGCATATTCGCATTTATGAAATATTTGCGTTGCACACCGACTCACACAGTAAATAATATTGGAGCCTTCTTTGGACCACAGGCTGGAAGCAGGGAGGGATGATCACTTTTATTTTTGACACAGAACACATCATTGTTGTGATGTGTACTGTGAAGAAAAATAAAACGAATATACTATACTGTTGTCTCCAAACACTAGCCCTCCAGATGTTGCAAAACTACAATTCCCAGCATGCCCAGACAGTCAGGGATGCTGGGTGGTGTAGTTTAGCAACATCTGGCCCTTGCCTGGACAGTCTGGCCATGCTTGAAGTTGTAGTTTTGCAACATCTGGAGGGCCACAGTTTGGAGACCACTACACAGTGGTCTCCAAACTATTCTTATCCAGTTTTGCAACATCTGTAGGCACACTGGTTGGGAAACACTGAGCTAGAGTCTATTTCCTAACTCAATGTTTCCCAATCAGTGTGCCTCCAGTTGCTGCAAAACTACAACTCCCAGTATGCACTGACAGACCGTGCATGCTGGGAGTTGTAGTTTTGCAACAGTTGGAGGCACACGAGTTGGGAAACACTGAGTTAGTCTGTTACCTAACTCAGTGTTTCCTCACCAGTGTGCCTACACCAGTTTTGCAACAGCTGGAGGAATCCTGCAGTGGGTTTCTAATGCAAGGTAGAGCTGTGGCAAATTCTCTGCCGTAGCTCAAGTCCCAGTGGGAAATTCGTTCGCTGTGAACCCCCACCTGTGTGAATGTACCCTAAAAACACTACACTACACTAACACAAAATAAAGAGTAATACACTACATATATACCCCTTTCACTTCCTGCCCCCCCCCCCCCCACAATAAATAATGTCTTGTACAGCACTGTTTCCTAAACAGAGCCTCCAGTTCCTCCAGTTGCAAAATAACTCCCAGTATTGCCGGACAGCCATTGACTGTCCTGGCATGCTTGGAGTTTTGCAACAGCTGGAGGCACCCTGTTTGGGAAATTTTTGGTGGAGGAGGCAAGTCTAATTCTAGCCGGGTCTGCCCCTATGCAAATCCTTAAAGGGGTACTCCGTTGTTCACACATCTTATCCCCTATCCAAAGCATAGGGGATAAGATGCCTGATCGCGGGAGTCCCGCAGCTGGGGACGCCCGTGATCATGCACGCAGCACCCCGTTTGTAATCGGGACTGATTATGGTCGACCGCAGTTTCGGCGGCGTGTGATGTCACGCCCCCGCCCCCGTGTGACATCACGCTCCTCCCCCTCAATGCAAGCCGATTGGAGGGGGCATGGCAGCTATCACGCCCCCTCCCGTAGGCTTGCATTGCGCATGGCGCACTCTCACTCCAGAGCCCTGTCGTATTTCGTGGCAACAGTTTAGGGCCACATATGGGGTATTTCCATACTCGGGAGAAATTACCTAACAAATTTTGGGGGTCTTTTTCTACTTTTACCCATTATGAAAAGGAAAAGTTAGGGGCTACCCCAGCATGTTAGTGTAATTTTATTTTTTTTTTTTACGGGAACATACTGATCTTGCCCCATACTTTTCATTTTCACAAGAGGTGAAAGGAGAAAAAGACCCCCAAAATTTGTTAGGCAATTTCTCCCGAGTACGGAAATACCCATATGTGGAAGTAAAGTGCTCTACGGGTGCAAAACATGGCTCAAAAGTGAGAGTGCACCATGTACATTTGAGGCCTAAATTGGTGATTTGCACAGGGGTGGCTGATCATTACAGTGGTTCTGACATAAACACAAAAACGAAAACACCCACATGTGACCCCATTTTGCAAACTACACCCCTCATGGAATGTAACAAGGAGTATAGTGAGCCTTAACACCCCACAGGTCTTGGATGAATTTTCGTTAAAATTGGACGTGAAAATGAAAAATTCGATTTTTTTCACTGAAATGCTGGTGTTACCACAAATTTTTCGTTTTCACAAGGGGTAATAGAAGAAAAGGCCTCCCAAAATGAGTAACACCATTTCTTCTGAGTAAGGACATACCCCATATGTGGATGTAAAGTGCTCTGCAAGCGATCCTCACGTAATGTAATAAGGGGTACAGTGAGCATATACTCCCCACAGGTGTCTGACAGATTTTTGGAACAGTGGACCGTAAAAATTATAAATATAATGCCAGTGTAAATGCTCACTGCTCCCCTTAATACATTCTGTGAGGGGTATAGTTTCCGAAATAGGGACACGTGTGTGTGGGGAGGGGGGGGGGGGTTCCAATGTTCTGGCACCACGGGAACTTTATAAATTCTGTTTCCAAAAGCTCAATGGCGCTCCTTCTCTTCTGAGCATTGTAGTTTGCCCGCAGAGTACTTGACATTCACACATGGGGTATTTCCTTTCTCAGAAGAAAGGATGTTACAAATTTTTGTGGGTTTTTCTCCTATTATCTCTTGTGAAAATGAAAAATTTGGGGTAACACCAGCATTTTATTGAAAAAAAAATGTAATATTTCATTTTCACATCCCACTTTAATGAAAGTTTGTCAATCACCTCTGGTTTATTAAGGCTCACTTTACCCCTTGCTATGTTCGTTGAGGTGTGTAGTTTCCAAAATAGTATGCCATGTGATTTTTTTTTGTTTTGTTTTTTGCTGTTCTGGCACCAAGGGGGCTTCCTAAATGTGACATGCCCCCCAAAAACCATAACAACAAAATTCACTCTCTAAAATCCCATTGTCGCTCCTTCCTTTCTGAGCACTGTAGTGTGTTCACAGAGCATGTACCATCCCCATATGAAGTGTTTTCTAACTCAAAAGAAATTGAATTACAAATTTTGGGGGGCATTTTCACCTTTTAATTCACTTCAAAACTGAACTGGAAAAATTCAGATTTTGTCAAATGGCTATGGGTAAATGTATAGTACCTGATGGTAACTAAAAGCTCGTCTAAAAACTAGACTCCTTTCTTATCTCTAAAATGACAGCTGAAGTTTTGTACATCACTTTTAATGGTGGATCTGACACCACCCCTAAACTGCCTCCTGATTAGCTGGTAGAAATGTTTGTAGGGTATTGTTGGCTACCATGGGATCATTTTATCCCATCTCCTTCAAATTTCTGCCAGGTGGCTGTTGGTATTTTAGCAGGTTCGGATGAGCAACCTGAGGTTCCAGATATTGCCGAACTGAACTTTTGGCAGAGTTCAGACTGAACTCCAATTCTACAGATTTGGTTTTCTCATCTCTACTTGCAGGTTTTATTAGAAACCAATAGGCTACTATATTAATATAAAATAATTAAGACAATTATATCATATACTACTTGGTGGAAATGCACCGTGAACTTTAGTATTTCAACTTTCAGGACACTGGGGGACATGTATCAATAATGGTGTAGCAATGTGTGATTTTATGTATTTTTTTTGCATCAAATGGAGCATATTTGCACCAAAATTATCAATTGTCATATGCAAGTTTGTAATTTTGGCACAAATGTAGCCCTACACCAGGCAGTAAATCTGACTTTGGGACATTCTTTTGTTGTAGCTATTTTCTCTGTCACTTTATTCATGGTGTAGATTTGCACCTAAATGAAGGTATTTGCGCCTAAAATTTTGCCAAATCGAAAAGTCACAATTAATGAATTCCAGACCAAAGAATGATTGTAACTGAAATCACGACTAACAAAGTGAAATCAGTGATTTTGTTCTAAACCATTTGGCGCAATTGTTTGTCAAAAAACAGGGTAAAATCCTTCATACATACCCCTCACTGACTGTAGGATTTCAACCTTTGGGATCACTTCAGAGGGAGCCTGGGACTATTGGTGAACGCAGCATCACTTGGCCATGCTGCCTGTTCCTGGAACATAGAGAGAAGAGAGATGTTTTCCCTAAATGTGGGGAAGTATATTAGCTAAGCAAAATAACACAACAGAGCACTCCCCTGTGTAAAATTCTCCACAGGTATTGAACAGGTGAATTGGGTGACTCACCAGATAGCATATGCAGGCATAATAATTATGTAGGCCTAACATATTGGATCATCCAAATGGTTACTGCTCATTCCAACTCTCAAAGCATATATAGCAAATGAATCAACCTCCTGAAACCTCCTCCTGCATATAATAGGGGATCAGCAGGATCGAGGTAGAGATGAATTAATTCATTTTTTTAAAGGTATGTTTTATTATTATTATTATTATTATTATTATTATTTTTATTCATTTCTGTTGGATCCTGGCAGTGTCCTATTATTCCCTGAATGAGGTAGTATTGGGAGGTTGATTAATTCAATACTATATAAATACACAGAGTGGGACCTAATACGATATGGAGATATAAAGGAGGTCCAACTACTTTATGTGGGCACATAGAGTCAGATTACTTTTTTGGGAAACATTGTGTGGTCTAACTACTATATAGGATACAGAAGGGCTAACTTTAATATTGGAAACACATAGGGGACATTTACCATTGTTGTCTTTGGAAAGGGAGTTTGGAAGTCATTTTTTTGCTCAATTCTGCTTATGTATGGCATATTTATCATATTATCAAAGGGGGGTTGCTAAATCTGGTGCATAAAAGCAAAAAAAATAATAAAAAAAATATATTTTCTGAACACCATTTTTTATGATTCCTCCTCTACTTTCTGAACAAAAAAGTCTCAGTTAAAAAATTTTATGAGACTTTTTAAAAGTGCTCTCCAAAGGTTTTGCTATTTTTTTTGTACTTTTGTGTGAAATTTACACTTCATTAATTCACAACCACTGAAAAGTGAAACCGAGGAAAGGCTGTTAGCTACTTAATGCGTACCCACAAAGATCACAAAAAAAGGTGCATGTGCAACATTTTGTGCACCTGGAGTAAGCAAAAAAAAAGCTCCACCTTATAGAGGTTCTATCTACTATGTGGGGTCTGAAGTGGATGCATTAAGTGCCTCATTGACATCCATCTCAGCTGTTTTATGGCCCATGGCAAAACAGAGCCATAATACAGATATAACCATGCTTACCTTTTCACAACTTTAGATAAGGACTCATATTTTTCATAATACAGATATCATAACATGCAAACAAAAGGCTGCAATACACATTACATCTACTCTTTGGCCACACAAATAGTGTATACATTTTCTAACAGATCTTATTATTTTGGCATTATTTTTAATATTATGCATATTGTGTCTTTTGAGCCATTATGACAAACCTGATAAATTATGGATATTAGACCCCTGATAATTAAAGGTATATTAGTCACAAAAATATAGTATTTGAGGACTAAATTATGTTACTAATATTTATAGTTCTTCATTAAAGTATTCTGCTTATGTTACTTAGTGTTCTGCATATCTGGGATCAAGACCTAACCAGTCCATAATCTGTTTATTTGCATATGCCTTCTTCTTTCTGTGCTCCAGTTCTTTCCCACAACTCCATAAACATGCTTAGGTTAATTGGCTTTCTGCGATATTGACCCTGGAGAATCTGTGCTTGAGGTAGGAAAATGAGATTTTAAGCCTCACAATACAGAACCTTTGAAATATACTGGAGTAACATAAAAATGGGTGAATAACAAATAAAATGCATATGACTTCCTGATTTTTTAATTAAATGGTAATTAAATAGATTTAATTACAGTTGGTTCCAGAAGTATTTAAGCAGTAAGACAATTTTCAGACTTTAGCCTCTGTTCTCCCGCACAATGGATTTGAAACAAAGCCATCAATATGTGTCTGAAGTGTAGACTTTCAGCTTTTATTGAAGAGTCTAACAAATATATTACATTAACCATTTAGCAATTAGGATTTCTCTGCGATTTTATAGGCTCAAAAGTAATTGGACAATTGTTTGATAAACATCTTCATGGTCCAGTGTGGATGGTTACTTCAATTTTTAATGATGCTGTTGGGAGTTGAATCTAAATGTTGAATTAGTATTTGGAGGTTATTCATAGAAAAGTAAAATGCATCGAACTCTGCACACATAAAACACAATCTTTTTACTTACATTTTTTTTTTTGATCTTATAGATCAGTAGACCAATGCTTAAAGGACTAGATCATCACTGTAGGTAACACCAAATGTCCATGCCGAGACACTCCTCTATTGTAACCTACAGTACATGCCTCTTAGGGTCCCTGAGGGCATGTCCTTTACCAATACAGATTATCCCAGCAGTAGTGCTTAGAGCTCTCTCCACAGTGAACATGTAATGTAAGTCCTCTGCAGTGGAAACTGATAATCCATAGAGGAAGAAGACTGATTGGGTTCCATTTTTGTCACTAATAAACAGGAAATGAACACTGCAATAAGCACACACTGACCAAATGAGGCAGCTAAAGAGTGGAGAAACTAGTATCTCCGCAGAAATATTCCAGCACATTTTTAACACCTCTGAACATATATATCTACATTATGTGGAAGTTCTTCATTTCAATGTGCATGTACAGTATGTTTAGCAAGTGTTTCCCATTATCAGTCACAGAAAAAGGGATCTCTTAGATAACTACAAAAAAGATACTGTGTCAAAACAAAAAAAAACTATAGTCACTGTCAAGCAGTTCTAAAACTTAACTTTTAATGTAGAATTAGATACAATATATACCATATAATCTGCAAGAAAGATACCAAGAACACTATATATCAGTGATGGCGAACCTATGGCACGTGTGCCACAGGTGGCACGCCAAGCCCCCTGTGTGGGCACGAAGCCATAGTTCGCCATCAGCCCATTCAGAACATCCCCGTGTCCCGAAATATCTTTTCTGGACACAAGGATGTCCCTGTTACCTTTCTGCGGCCCCACGTTAACTTTAAAAAAAAAGGGGGCCGTCTGGAGGTAGCGCACGCAGGGACGTCACTGACGTCCCGTGCGTGCGCCCATAGCAACAGCAGAGCAAAGCGGAGCAGCAAGGAGGATGAGAATGTGCGCGCATGGTAAGTTACCTGTATGTACATCATCTTCAGTGCTTCGACCACTGGTTCTCCGGATCCGGGACCTACAGGTATGGCCTGTAGGCCATAGCAGTAGATTGTGACCCCTGACCAGAGGAGCGGCGGACGGAGCACTGAAGGTGGTCAGTACACAGGCATACAGCCTCCAGCCATACACTTTATATGGCTGAAGGCTGCATGTATCTGGGGGAGTTATACTGCACCTAATGTGGGGGAGCTATACTGCACCTAATGTGGGGAACTATACTACCAACCTAATGTGGGGGGACCTATACTGCCAACCTAATGTGGGGGGACCTATTCTGCCAACCTAATGTGGGGGGACCTATACTGCCAACCTAATGTGGGGGGACCTATACTGGCAACCTAATGTGGGGGGACCTATACTGCCAACCTAATGTGTGGGGACCTATACTGCCAACCTAATGTGGGGGGACCTATACTGCCAACCTAATGTGGGGGAAGTACAACCTAATGTGGGGGAACTATACTGCTAACGTAATGGGGGGAACTTTGCTGCAAACCTAATGTGGGGGGACCTATACTGCCAACCTAATGTGGGGGAACTACAACCTAATGTGGGGGGACTATACTGCCAACCTAATGTGGGGAAACTACAACCTAATGTGGGGGAACTATAAACTATCAATTTAAAAAAAAAAGTTTAGATCATTGAACTCTGTTGTTGTGTTCTTATTTTAAAACAAAAGATGTTAATTAGTTATGGCAACTGTAGGAGTTTTTTTTTAAACTTAAATCTCAGTATTCTGATTTAATTGCTGTGCTGGCACTTTGAGGGGAAAAAAGTTGCACATGCATTACGGTTTTGGCACTCGGGCTCAAAAAGGTTCGCCATCGCTGCTATATAATATGAATATGAAATACCAAAGGAGACCTGTATATTCTATCTATTGCTGATCCAAAAGCAAAGTGCGGTATTCATACAGGTACAGGTAAAGCCAATGTGTTCAACCACAGAGATACAAGAGATCCCATATCAACTACAGATGTAGGGTACTGATCACCCAAAGTACACATTGCAGGAGCATGTACACACTTCCCCCATTATCTTTATACATAAAACTCAAGTAGGGGAATTTTTCATTGTATATAGAGCTTTTTTTGGTGTATTTTTTAAGGCAAAAATGTGTACAAGAGGTGTTTTGCACATTTTTTGTTGGCGTGAAATCTGATATAATTATTCATAGCCTTGTCTACGGTTACATTTTCCATAGAGCACTTTCTGCTGTAGAATCAAATTTAGTAACTGCGCTTTTGTTTTTTTACGCAAAAAAAAATGTGCAAAAGCACTTTTCTTGCGCAAATATACACCACCTCGGAAGACTTGTACCAAAGTGTCTATTTTGGGACAGTTAGGACTACTACACCCATCATGGACAGACTCTGCCCATGATGGGAGTTATAGTTCAGGGGCTGAGGTGCAGATCGCAGCAGATCATTCTCCGGAGATCCGCTGCGATCTGCATTTATTAACTGTAAAAGCCAGAGGGCTGTGGGGGAGTGTTTTTTAAATAACATTTTTTTTCAATGTGTTGTGTTTTTTATATTTGAATTTTCAGGCTTAGTAGTGGAAGCTGTCTTATAGCTGTCTAAGCCGGGGCTTAGCGTTAGCCCCAAAATCAGCTAGCGCTAACCTCCCATTATTAACCTGGTACCCACCGCCACAGGGGTGCCGGGAAGAGCCGGTACCAACAGGCCCGGAGCGTAAAAAAATGGCGCTCCTTGAACTAGGCGATAACAGGCTGGCGTTATTTAGGCTGGGGAGGGCCAGTAACAAGTGTCCTCGCCCACCCTGGTAACATCAGGCTGTTGCTGCTTGGTTGGTATCTAGCTGATAATGAAAATAGGGGGAACCCTATGCGTTTTAGTTTTTTTAAACAAATGAAGTGTGTGTTTCCCTCATTTTTTCAGTATCAGCCAGATACCAACCAAGCAGCAACTGCCTGATGTTACCAGGGTGGGCGAGGACCATTGTTACTGGCCTTCCCCAGCCTAAATAATGCCAGCCTGTTACCGCTTAGGCCCAGGAGCGCCATTCTTGATGCTCCCGGCCTTTTGGTACCAGCTCTTCCCGGCACCCCTGTGGCAGTGGGTACAGGGGTAATAATTGGGGGTTAGCGCTAGCTGATTTTGAGGCTAACGCTAAGCCACGGCTTGGTAACGGATTCTGTCTACAATATGCCTTCCACTACTAAGCCTGAAAATTCAATTATAAAAAAACACAACACATTGAAAAAATTTTTTATTTAAAAAAACACTCCACCAAGCCCTCATTAACCCTTTTATTGACATTTAAAAAAAAGCTGTTCATCGTCGCAATCCACCAAATCTGACGCAGTCCTCTGCATTCACGTATCTAAAATTCAAAGAAAAAAACACAACAAAAAGTTTAATACATTTTTGGCGCTCTCCCCTGGGATGTTCCTAAACAGGGAGCCTACTGTATCCTGTATATACAGTTATCTATAGATGGCTGTATATACAGGATAGCGCACAAAGACTTAACCCAGAACTGTTCAGCAGCAGCGTGGGTTAATTCTTTCCTTGCTGGGCTCCTGTGTGGTATACATGGGTACACTATGCACCCCACAGCCGGCGGAGGTAAGTAGTGATGCTCTGTACCCTGTATATGCTGTACATCACTCCTCACCTCCTTACACTTTGTCGACTGGGCACTCTGCATCCAACCCATAGAGTGGTACCGTGAAGACAGTAAAATATATTGTCACAGGATCCAAAATTGAATGTTTCCACACAAAAATGCAAGAAAAACTGACAAAACGCAGGAAAAAGCTGGTACAGTTTTTCTGGTGTTTTGCAGGTGGAACAAAATCCATACATCCACTTTTCCTGTGAGGTAGAGAAGGAGTGCAGGGTAGAGCAAGAGAGGGCATTTCTATATTTGCAGAAGATTTATCATGGACGTACACAGCCTTTGTAAATTTTGAGCAAGAGTGTAAATTAGGCAAGCAGTGTAAAGGGGTAGATCTGTGTCTACAATAGACACCTAATGATAAATCTCCCCCCAATGTGTGTGTGTGTGTATGTATGTGTGTGTATGTTCCAGCATCATGTCCAAACGGCTAAAGATATTAACATAAAACGGTACACATGTTACTAATATGTCAACAACAAACATAGGATAGGTAATTTAACCCTTACCCACCTCCATTTGGGTCAGGGTTTTTGTTTTAAGTCCCATACAAGTCGATGGGAATATATGTTACTGCATAACTTCCAAATGGCTGGAGATATTTTGATAATACTTGGTCACATGTTACCTATATGTCCACTTAATATATAGGATAGTTAATTTAACCCTTTTTCTACCCCCATTTGTGAGGGTCAGGTTTTGTTTTTTTAAGTCCCATGCAAATCTATGGGAAATGTATGTTCCCACATAACTTCCGTATGGCTGGAGATATTTCAATAATACCTGGTACACATATTACTTATATGTCAAATTAAAATATAAGATAGTTAAATTAACCCTCACCTACACCCTTATATAAAAGATGGGTTTTTGTTTCAAGTACCATGCAAGTATATGGGACTTCCAGTACCTTACTTCTAAAACTACGCTCTGCATCTCCTGGTGAATGTTTCAGTCCGGCTTGCAAGCCACACCCCATCTCACAAAGACTCGCCCACTGTTTAAGCCCCACCCCTTTTATTATCTACCCTTTTTGTGCATTGGTCTGCCTTGCAAATCACACCTAGTCTCACAAAGCCACGTCCCCTTCTATTTTCAGCTTACAATATCTTCATCACAAATCAGTCCCACCTGAGGACAGGATATGAAGATGAGACATAAGAACAGGAAATTAGTATGGGACATAAGGAAGGAATATGAGGGCAGCATTTGAGGACTGGATATGAGGTCGGGATACGAGGACAGCATATGAAGACGGGATATGAAGTCAGGATATGAGGACAGGATATGAGGTCAGGATATGAGGACAGGATATGAGGACGGGATATGAGGACGGGATATAAGGTCGAGATATGAGGATGGGATATGAGGTCGAGATAGGAGGACAGGATAGGAGGACGGGATATGAAGATGGGATATGAGGTCAAAATATGAGGACGGGATATGAGGTCAGGTCAGTGTATGGGATATGGGGTTGGGCTATGGGGACGTGCTAAAAGAATGGGATATGAGGTCGGGATATAAGGACGGGATATACGGTCGAGATATAAGGATGGGGTATGAGGTCGAGATAGGAGGACAGGATAGGAGGACGGGATATGAAGATGGGATATGAGGTCAAAATATGAGGACAGGATATGAGGTCAGGTCAGGGTATGGGGATGGAATATGGTATTGGGCTATGAGGACGGGCTAAAAGAACGTGATATGAGGTCGGGATATGAGGATGGGATATGAGGACGGGATATGAGGTTGAGATAGGAAGTCGGGATAGGAGGTCGAGATAGGAGGTCGGGATAAGAGGTTGGGATATGAAGACGAAATATGAGGACGGGATATGAGGATGGGATACGAGGTCGAGATATGAGGATCGGATATGAGGTTGGCATAGGAGATTGGGAAATGAGGACAGGATATGAGGTCGGGATAGAAGGTCGGGATGTGAGGTCGAGATATGAGGACGGGAAATAAGGATGGGATATGAGGTCAGGATATGAGGATGGGATATGAGGTTGAGATATGAGGACGGGATATGGTTACGGGCTATGGGGTTGGGCTATGACAACAATATATGAGGATGGGATATGAAGTCAAAAGCTTCCTCCTTGGTTGATTTTCCTCCCCTACAAGGATTACGAAGGAAAAACCGGGCACGCCGGTATAAATGGTGGTGAATGACGTGAATGTGGTAACTCAAGTGGTGTCACCTAGGCTCACCAACCTGACATCACACAGCCCAATGTGTTATGCCTAGATGGTGCTGAGCTACTCCAAGGACACACTGCGGGCCTGAGAATGATTGCCAAAAAAAAAAAAAAAATTGAAGGGAGATAAAGTGATACTCATTGTCAAAATAATAGCGAGCAAAATTATAATAGTCAAAGTGATAGGTCACAACCATTATCACAATTAGAATGGTTGTGAATAATAGGCAGAATGACATGTTAAAGGTTGAGATCAGATAAATATCTGATTTCAGCAGTTAAAACCAACAACCATTAAACATTTATTGAATGACAGCTGGAAGTCAAGACCTGTTTCCAAACCCAACATGCACACAATTTGCATACACAGTGTAGAAATAAAATTTGTTTCAGCCCTCTGCACTTTAGGGTCTTGAGAATGGATCTTTGATACATGGCACCATTTTTCTATGTTATGGGAATAACAGGCAGATATATTAAAGGTGTGTCTTAGTCCTAACAGCCGTTTGACAGTGTCAGCAATTTGTAACATGAATCATAGAAGTAGATCACCGACTACACTTATTAGTGCTATGCCTATAGGACTAAACTCTTCCTCAATTAAAAAAAAATAAATAAAAATATGAAATCTTCCCGTTTTTCATTTATCAAATCTCCATCTTTTCCACCCAGCCACACATATGGAAAAACAAAAAAACTTAAAGGGAGTCAGAATATTGCAACTTTAAACCAATTTCGTTAAAACAAGTGTGACTTTGTTTTAAAGCAGTACAATGATAAAAAAAAAATGAAATTGTATTTACCCATAGAATAAAAAAAAATTAGATTTTTACTATAAATTCCACTGCATAAAAACAAAAGACCCAAAAAGTTGCAAAAAAAAAAAACAAAAAAACTTTATGGCTCTTAAAAGGCAAGGAAAAAAAAAGGAAAATGCAAAAAAAAGAAAATTTTCTGCAGTGTTAAGGGAATGTTACTGCACTACTGAATATAGAGAAAATCACTTAGTTGCATTTGTATACACTGTATAAGGTGTACGTGGCTGAATATTTTAAAGGGTTTACAGTTGGGCAAAAAAGTATTTTGTCAGTCACCAATTGTGCTGTTCTCCCACTTAAAATGATGAGAGAGGCGAGAGGACTGTAATTTTCATCATAGGTATACCTCAACTAATGAAAAAAAAAAAATCTGTAAAATCACATTGACTGATTTTTAAAGAATTTATTTGCAAATTATGGTGGAAACTAAGTATTTGGTCACCTACAAACAAGCAAAATTTATGGATCTCACTGACCTGTAACTTCTTCTTTAAGAGTTTTCTCTGTCCTCCACTCGTTACCTGTATTAATGGCACCTGAACTTGTTAACAGTATAAAAGACACCTGTCCACAACCTCAAACATAAAAAATAAAAGATAAAAGAGAGACAGCGCTCCGTGGTGTGATATCGTTGATACACGGCAAGGGCTAAATAAAAGAAGCACTTACCGTGATTAGTTACACTCAGCCAAGTGTAACAATGGGTATTGGTATAAATGGTATGGCATCTGCAGCTACTCCACGTCAAAAAGCAGACAGCAAGCCAACGAATCCTCCAGTAGGGCGACAGGATAGAGTGCAGGACACCCAGGTAAAGGAAATGAGGTTTATTCACCCATGATGCAACACGTTTCACAGATAGACTGCTTCATCAGGCATCAGATGATGACTGATGTAGCAGTCTATCTGTGAAACGCGTTGCATCATGCGTGAATAAACCTCATTTCCTTTACCTGGGTGTCCTGCGCTCTCTATCCCATCCCCTACTGGAAGCTTTGTTTGCTTGCTACAACCTCAAACAGTCACACTCCAAACTCCACTATGGCCAAGACCAAAGAGCTGTTAAAGGACACCAGAAACAAAATTGTAGACCTGCTCCAGGCTGGGAAGACTGAATCTGCAATAGGCAAGCAGCTTGGTGTGAAGAAATTAACTGTGGGAGCAATTATTACAAAATGCAAGACCACTGATAATCTCCATCGATCTGGGGTTTAAGCCATTGGCATTAAGTGAGACTATCTCGATACCCATGTCCCTAGACAAATAATAGGCTATATGTGCAAACCAGGCAGTAATACAATAAACTCTGTATCCAGAGATTTAAAAACTGGACTGGTGCCTAGAGACACCAGACAGGGATGTCACAATGCTCAGTCTACAAAAGGAACGTTAAAGCATAAAATTAACACAAAAGTAAAGCAGTAAATAGAAGAAAATATATAAAGAAATAGCAACTCAATGGTAGACCTAAGGAAGTTTGGTAACCAACGCTTAGATAAGCGTGAAATAAAAGAGAATATTACAGCAAAGCAAACAGGTCACACTGTACAAATATTCTGTCTATTCTGGACTTCAACCCACAGAAGGCCTGAAATCATCAGGTTGTGCAGGATCCTCCTTATGCCTAGTGTGGTGGCGCTGGTCAGGAGGCTCATCTTCCAGGTAACCCCAGGAGCGCATGGTGTCTAGGCCTTCCTCCACTGTAAAAAAAACATGGGTCTTTACTTGCCTCACAATAAGAAGCTTAGTTGGGAATCCCCAGCGATAAGGCATTTCCAGTTCACGAAGCAGTCCTGTGAGGGTACCAAAAGATCTTCTAGCTTGGAGTGTCGCAGCTGACAAGTCCATGGAGTTTTATGTCATCATATGGAGCTGGGAGCTGAGAGTTCTTTCTAGAGTATTGCAGCAATTTATCTTTTGTCTGGAAAAAGGTGAATCAGAATCAGATGAATTGCCAGGACATCTCCTCGGCAATCCACCAGACTCTATGGGCCCAATTAATACTGTAATCATATGGTTCTAGACCAGGCAGCAATATGTGGGTGAGATCCTGGACATAGCAAAGGAGTTGTGAACCCACCACTGATTCATGATTCCCCAAATATCACGTTATTGTGGTGGTTTCTATCCTCAGAATCAATGAGCTTACACTTTCTCCTCTAGATTATCGTGAGCGTTGGCTAGTTCATTGTGGGTCTCAGCAAAGGACACCATTTTAGATTCAGTGTAGGACATTTTCTGTTCTAGGAAATGCACTGTTGATTTCAAAGGCAGGATAATTTGGTAGATATCCTTATGCAGTGTGCTGCGGAACATAAGCAGCATGTACTTAAGTGTAGTGTCGGACACCACAGTATCCGAGGTAGGGTAGGTAATAAACAGATCTGAGTCCAGATCTGGAAGGATGTCTTCAAGGTCTGTGGTATCACCTTGCTCACCTTGGCGTCTGTAGCCGAGGGCACTGTTTATTATGGCTGACCTGGGGAGGAGCTGTAGCTGATAGCACAAATGCAGGGGTGAGCGAGCCATTTCCCCTCTCAGCAGTAGCTGCGGAGTAATAGCCGTGTCTCACCGTGGTAACTGACTCACCAGGAAGAGATAATTGCAGAGCATCAGTGGAGCTCCATTGTTCAGGAACGTCAAAAGACAGACGGTGATTAAGTCTCGGCTTCCTCACACCATCCGCAGGCAGCCATGGTGTGCCATCAGGCTCATGGGGTCCATATCTCCTGGAGGACCTGGTAGCAAAGGATGCTGGCAGCAGAGCTGACCGGGTTTTTAATGGTGTTGTAGCGGGAGCTCTCTGTTCAAGTGGCCATACTGCACGGCGGCCAGACCACACCCCTGAGATGAACTTTTGTTATTGACCAAATACTTATTTTCCACCATAATTTGCTAATAAATTCTTTAAAAATCAGATAATGTGATTTTATGGATTTTTTTTCTCCTTATGTCACTCATAGTTGAGGTATGCTTATGATGAAAATTACAGGCCTCTCATCTTTTTAAGTGGGAGACTTGCACAATTGGTGGCTGACTTAATACTTTTTTGCCCCACGGTATATGAAAAAAAGCTGTTTTCACATTATATATTATGGAATAATAGTGAGTACATGGTGCCTGTCGCTTCATTATACTCTTCATTATACTGAACCGTTGACATTTTGGGATTCCATGTGCCCCCATACAGTCTTCTCGCATAGGTTTTTCCATTTGCAAAAAGCCTAAGGCTGTACCTTAATTTTATTTAATTTTTTTACTAAGCTGAAACATCATTAAAAAAACAACTAACATCTATAAATCAGTCCTACATTAAACAAGATTTCTTTATTTTCCTTTCAAACGGTCATAAAGAAGATACAAATGAATTGTGAATGAATGACTATTTATTTGCTGTCATGCTTCCATTGTGCTAATAATTAGTGGTTATTTATTTTAGAAAAGACAACCAAGCTGTGCAATTTGCATAATAGGCTCATATTTTGTAGGCATTCATTATGATCCTATTATATTTGACACAAGAGCATATTTCATCAAGCTTTTTAATAATGGTATAGATTTCAGGCGACACGTTGTATCGGCAGCTTGTTGTATAAATATTGTCATTTAGAAAAAGGATTTTGAAATGCCTAATCATCTCCACTATTGTTGTATGATGTTGGAGTAAATTACAGTTTGCATGGCTTAACAAAGATCACTTATTGTTGATGTAATGTGCTTAGAATAGTAACTAGTCTCTGACCTAATTAATAAAATGACTATTTGCTGTGGGGTAGAGAAGGATCATTTGTATTGAATTAGTGATGGCAAGGAAGCATTTCAGTTTTTACAATGATGGAAAATGAATTAAACATATTTCTGACAGCTATTTGTCTTCATTACGTCTGGACAATAATAGAATTGTGAACACAATCACATAAATGTAAAGTGTGCTTATTACGGAAGAACTGAATTTGTCTTTTAAAGGGCAACAAAGAATGTATCAGTTTTACAGTGTCTTATAGTTGCAAACTGGAGGCCCCTGCCAATGACAGCCTGAAGCCCAGGATAGAGATTAGAACCATTTTTGATGTCTGTACAATGTTTAATGAGTGCAGAATCCATTATTATGTTAGGTTATTATCATATGTATTATTGCTGCTTGGCCCAACAAGACCTCAATCAGCAACAACCGTAACAAACATCAGAGTGTTCGTACTGTACTGTCATTGGATATGTCAACTCAAGTTAAAAGAGATAGTGTTAAATATTGAAATAAGGCAAGATGAGAGAAGTTTTGCACCCCTAGTATGGCCACAAATTTTGCAGGTAGAATTCTGACCCGAACTCACAATGTCATAGGGATCTATGTGGCTATTAGTTCAGGTCGTTAGACCATGGCCCTAAGATGCTGTGAAAATTTTACACAGAAAATTGACGTGGAAGTTCAAGGAAATGCACAGCAAATAGGTACTTATTTTGAGGGGAATTTGGTGTAGATTTGCCCTTATGATACTTATCCCTTCGGAAATAAGTGTCTGATCACTGGGGTTCCAACCACACAGCCCCTGTAATCTCAATATCCGACACCCAAGTCTGACCTTGGAATGAAGCAGCAAGTTGTCACTTGTCACCTCTGTTCATTGTCTATAGACTTGCCAGAGTACAGAGCTTTGATATCAGTGGCCCCTCTATAGAGAGTGGTGGAGCATATGCGTGTCTTGTTGCCCCATTCTAGGTGAGACTTGGATGTCTTTCCCAAGATTATGATCTCATAAACAGTGGGACCCCTGGTGATCAGACTTGTTCTCGATCCTCTGGATAGGGAAATAATGTTATACATTGGAATACCCATTATTTTACATTCTATAATTGTTTATATTGCTGCAGAATATATGTTTTATTTATTTATCTATCAAGGAGTGCTAATAAAGTGTTTACTGGGTTACCACCCATGGATCAGACTTGTCGCTGTGCATGTTATACAATATCTTTTCATAGAAGCTGATCTATTGCTGTATGGACAGAGCATGAAGGGAAGAATGATTGTCTAGGGACTAATTAGATCATCCTTTTTGACAACTCAACAGGAAATCACTTGGAGCAAATGCTTCAAAAGAAAACTATCTCAACAGAACCTAAATGTCATCTAAAGTTTTATTTTCAATATTCTGTCTATGCTTTAAAAAAGTAATTTTGCTGAAATAACTGTTGTAGAAATGTACATAATTCTACTAGACTATTACTGGCTGAACTCACATTTATCATAGCACAAATGACAATATAGTATCTTTCTGCACATTTGTAAAATATGAAATGCTTTCACAAGGTTTTGTTGATCATTGTACATGCATTTTATTAGACATGGTCCAAATACACAGAAAGACATGATTATTAACATATTTGCACTATAGGGGTTGCAAGGGTCACAGTTGGGACTGGGACCAATAGTCAGACACTGTCCCCTGTCAATAAACTCAGGGCCTACGCAACACAAAGCAGTTATGGCAGCTACCTTAGGGCCTTGGTCATGGAGGAAAAATCTGAATCCCCAGCCACTGGCAGGCGACTTAGATCAGAAGTCTCCCCCCAAGAAGGTATGCCATATACGCATCGCCACACAATACTGTACAGGAGCAGGGAGCATGAATCCCTGCTGCTGTACTGTACACAGGTGGCATTATGCTTACCTAGCATGCTGTGATGACAACATAATGCGCGGCATGTAGGGCAAGCAGAGCGCCGTGCAGCATAGAGACATCCAGAGCGGCCCTAGTGTCAGTGTAAGGTGAGATATTTTTTAATTCAACCGCTTAACAACATGCGCCATAAATGTACTGCGCCGAATAGCGTCACTTAGCGCACATCACCTTACATTTACAGCGCGGCTGTGATGCGAGTGCAGGAGCAGCGCTTGCTTCATTCATGGCGGGTCTCGGGGCTGTCATCAGCCGCGGACCTGCCGGTAATGGCAGACATCAGCGATCGCGCTGATGACTGACATTAACCCCTCAGATGCCATGATCAATACAGATCACAGGATCTGTGGCAGTGCAGCACTTAAAATGGTTGATCTGATCGCCAGCGGCACTGCTGCGGGATCAGATCAGCCAAGATGGCAGACGGAGGTCCCTCACCTGCCTTCGGGGTCTTCTGCACTGATCTGCCTTCCAGCAGACCAGAGCAGAAGATCGCCTATAATATTGATCAGTGCAATGCCCTGTGCATAGCACTGAATGGTATTAGCAATCTAATGATTGCTATAAATAGCCAAATAATAAACATATTTGGTATCACCGCAGGTATAAATATCCGAACTATAAAAATATAATGTTAATGATCCCGTACAGCGAACTTTGTAAACGTAATAAAAAAAAAAGTCCAACATTTCAGCTTCAAACTGCAATTTTTAAAAAATGAAAAGCAATCAAAAAGTCACATATGCGCAAATGGGGTACTAAAACAAACTACAGATCATAGCGCAAAAATGAGCCCTCACACATCCCTGAATACGGAAAAAGAAGAAAGTTAGAGGTAGTCAAAACAGGGCAATTTGTACTGATTTAGTAAAAAAAAAAGTTTGAGATTTTTTAGAAGCAGTACAATAATAAAAATGTATGTAACCATGGGTATCATTTTAATCGTATTGACCCAGGGAATAAAAAAATGTAATTTTTTACCGTAAAGTGTACAGCATGAACACAACATTTTTTGTGTAAGATTTCCTTACACAATTTTTTTCTTTTTTTAGTTTACCATACATTTTAGGGTGAAATGAGTGATGTCATTACAAAGTGCAACTGGTCACTCAAAAAAAACAAGCCCTCATAAGGGTCTGTGAATGGAAATATAAAAGAGTTATGGATTTTAGAAGGCGAGTCCTTAAGGGGTTAAAGGGGCCCCATCAAAACCAAAATAAAAACTGCAGATCCCCGCCCAAAAAATGAGCCCTCATACATAAAAATATAAAGCTATAGGGATCAGAAAAGGACTATGCATACCAATTTAGTTTAATAAAAGTCAGCATTTGTATAATGTAGTACAATAATAGAAAAACTATATAAATTGGGTATAATTTTTATCGCATTGCCCTACAGAATAAAGATAATGCATCAATTTTACCATAAAGTTCACTGCGTAAAAACAACCCCCCCCCAAAAAAATTTTTGGTTTTGCGGTACATTTTATAGTGAAATGAAAGGTGTCATTACAAAGTAAAATTGGTCATGTAAAAAACAAGCCCTCATATGGACCTTCATGTGGAAAAAAGAGCTATGGATTTTAAAAGGTGAGGAGGAAAAAAATGAAAATGCAAAAAGGAAAGCTACCGGTGTCCTTAAAGAGAATCTGACAGCTAGTTCACAAGCACTAAACCCAGTATATTGGGTTAAAGTGCAGGTGAAGAGCTGTAAAATTAGGGGTTACTCACTGAAATACATTCACTAAGTGCTTTGTTATGCTTGTAAATAGTTTCATTCCAAATACGCCCAGCACGCATTGGAGGAGGGGAGACGACTGTCCGAGTTCCCCTGCCTTCTACATAATCCCCCATCAGCCCCACTTCCTTTAAAATTTTTCTAATGAAGGCTGCGGGTGAGGCAGAGCGGGGCTGGGGCTGACAGGGGATTATGTAGAAGACAGGGGAACTCGGACAGTCAGCTTCCCCCCTCCAATGCGTGCTGGGGCGTATTTGGAATGAAACTATTTAGAAGAATAACGAAGCACCTGATGAATGTATTTCAGTGATTAACTCCTCATTTTACAGCTCTTCATCTGCACTATAACCCAGTATACTGGGTTGAGTGCTGGTGAACTAGCTGTTATGGCCAAGAGGGGCTGAGTCCTTAAGGGGTTAAAGTGCCTTTACACAGCTTGATTATTGTACAGATAGGGCAACACAAACCCTTCACTTTCATAATTGTTGGCTGCACATTGCCTGCTGATATAATGGCCAAACATAGTGCATATACAGTGGGGCAAAAAAGTATTTAGTCAGCCGCCAATTGTACAAGTTCTCCATTTTAAAAAGATGAGAGAGGCCTGTAATTTTCATCATAGGTATACCTCAACTATGAGAGACATAATGAGAAAAAATAATCCGTAAAATCACATTGTCTGATTTTTAAAGAATTTATTTGCAAATTATGGTGGAAAATAAGTATTTATTTATAAATATTTATTTATAAGCAAGATTTCTGGCTCTCACAGACCTGTAACTTCTTCTTTAAGTCTCCGCTGTCTTCCACTCGTTATCTGTATTAATGGCACTTGTTTGAACTTGTTATCAGTTTTAAAAACACCTGTCCACAACCTCAAACAGTCACACTCCAAACTCCACTGTGGCAAAGAACAAAGAGCTGTCGAGGGACACCAGAAACAAAATTGTAGACCTGCACCAGGCTGGAAAGACTGAATCTGCAATAGGCAAACAGCTTGGTGTGAATAAATCAACTGTGGGAGCAATTATTAGAAAATGGAAGACATGCAAGACCACTGATAATCTTCCTCTATCTGGGGCTCTACACAAGATTTCACCCCGTCGTGTCAAAATGATCGCAAGAATGGTGAGCAAAACTCCCAGAACCACACAGGGGGACCTAGTGAATGACCTTCAGAGAACTGAGACCAAAGTAACAGGGGCTACCATCAGTAACACACTACACCACCAGGGACTCAAATCATGCAGTGCTAGACATAACCCCCTGCTTAAGCCAGTATTAGTGATGAGCGGCATATGCCATATTCGAATTCACGATATTTCACGAATATTCATCATATATTCGCGAAATTCGCATATTCATTATATTTGCTTTTTTTTTGAGCATATGTGAAAATTTATGCGCATATTTGCGAATATTGAGCCCTCCCTTCTTTAATGGTATAGTGCACTATGACTGGTGCATTAACTCTGTGATTTTTTGAAACCAGTAGGCCCATTGTGGTCTATGGTGATCTCACAGCATGTAATACAGTAAGATAAGCAGGACCGTCTCAGCAGCACAGTGGAATGGGAGACCACCACTGGTTCGAGTCCAGGGGTGGGACAGAGTGTTACAGTGTTGTGGTTTAACTTTACTTTCCTGGAAAAGCTGCTGATTGCTTCTTTCGTTTTTCACAAGGCCTCTGCAAAATGAAAGAAGTGATCTGATTCGTTGCTATGGGCAACTCAGCAGTTTTTCCTGGAAAAGTTTCTGAGTGGCCCATAGCAACCAATCAGATTGCTTCCTTCATTTTTCAGAGGCCTTTTCAAAAATGAAAGAAGCAATCTGATTGGTTGCTATGGGCAACTGCACATCTCTTCCTCTACACTGGTTTTGATGAATCTCCCCCATAGAGGGAGATTTATTAAAACCTGTCCAGAGGAAAAGTTTCTGAGTTGCCCATAGCAACCAATCAGATTGATTCCTTCATTTTTGAAAAGGCCTCTGAAAAATGAAGGAAGCAATCTGATTGGTTGCTATGGGCAACTGCACATCTCTTCCTTTACACTGGTTTTGATGAATCTCCCCCATAGAGGGAGATTTATTAAAACCTGTCCAGAGGAAAAGTTTCTGAGTTGCCCATAGCAACCAATCAGATTGATTCCTTCATTTTTGAAAAGGCCTCTGAAAAATGAAGGAAGAAATCTGATTGGTTGCTATGGGCAACTCAGCAGCTTTTCCAGGAAAGTAAAGTTTAACCACAACACTGTAACACTCTGTCCCATCCCAGGACTCAAACCAGTGGTGGTGTCCCATCCACCGTGCTGCTGTGACAGTCCTGCTTAGCTTACTGTTTTACATGCCGTGAGATCCCCATAGACCACAATTGACCTATTGGATTCAATGGGCATAAAATCGTAGAGTTAATGCACTAGTCATAGTTCCCTATACCATTAACCCCTTAAGGACTCAGGGTTTTTCCGTTTTTGCACTTTTGTTTTTTCCTCCTTACCTTTTAAAAATCATAACCCTTTCAATTTTCCACCAAAAAATCCATATTATGGCTTATTTTTTGCGTCACCAATTCTACTTTGCAGTGACATTAGTCATTTTAACCAAAAATGCACAGAGAAACGGAAAAAAAATCATTGTGCGACAAAATCGAAGAAAAAACGCCATTTTGTAACTTTTGGGGGCTTCCATTTCTACGCAGTGCATATTTCGGTAAAAATTACACCTTATCATTATTCTGTAGGTCCATACGGTTAAAATGATACCCTACTTATATAGGTTTGATTTTGTCGCACTTCTGGAAAAAATCATAACTACACGCAGGAAAATTTATACGTTTAAAAATGTCATCTTCTGACCCCTATAACTTTTTTTATTTTTCCACGTACAGGGCGGTATGAGGACTCATTATTTGCGCCGTGATCTGAAGATTTTATCGGTATGATTTTTGTTTTAATCGGACTTTTTGATCACTTTTTATAGATTTTTTAATGGTATAAAAAATGACCAAAAATGCGCTCTTTTGGACTTTGGAATTTTTTTGCGCGTACGCCATTGACCGTGCGGTTTAATTAATGATATATTTTTATAGTTCGGACATTTACGCACGCGGCGATACCACATATGTTTATTTATTAATTTTTTTACACTGTTTTATTTTTTTTATGGGAAAAGGGGGGTGATTCAAACTTTTATTAGGGAAGGGGTTAAATGACCTTTATTAACACTTTTTTTCCCTTTTTTTTCAGTGTTATAGGTCCCATAGGGACCTATAACACTGCACACACTGATCTCTCATCCTGATCACAGGCGTGTATTAACACGCCTGTGATCAGTGTTATCGGCGCTTGACTGCTCCTGCCTGGATCTCAGGCACGGAGCAGTCATTTGCAGATCGGACACCGAGGAGGCAGGTAAGGGCCCTCCCGGTGTCCTGCAAGCTGTTCGGGACGCCGCGATTTCACCGCGGCGGTCGCGAACAGCCCGACTGAGCAGCCGGGTCACTTTCACTTTCACTTTAGAAGCGGCGGTCAAAAGAATGAATGGGGCCATATATCGTGAAATTTTGAGTGAAAACCTTTTTCCATCAGCAAGGGCATTGAAGATGAAACGTGGCTGGGTCTTTCAACATGACAATGATCCCGAACACACCGCCCGGGCAATGAGGGAGTGGCTCCGTAAGAAGCATTTCAAGGTCATGGAGTGGCCTAGCCAGTCTCCAGATCTTAACCCCATAGAAATCTTTTGGAGGGAGTTGAAAGTCCATGTTGCTGTTACGCCGAGCGCTCCGGGTCCCTGCTCCTCCCCGAAGCGCTCGCGGCGTTCTCCTCTCTGCAGCGCCCCGGTCAGACCCGCTGACCAGGAGCGCTGCACTGTCACTGCCGGCGGGGATGCGATCTACTCACCTGTCCCTTTCTCTAGGGCGCGCGCGCGCCGGCTCTCTAAGATTTAAAGGGCCAGTGCACCACTAATTGGTGCCTGGCCCAATCAGTGTCTATTAGCTTCCCTGCTCCAGGTGTATATAAACCCACTTCCCCTTCCGGTCAGTGCCGGATCTTGTTGCCTCAGTGCCTAGTGAAAGCGTTCTGTGAGTGCCCTTACCAGTGCTACCAGACCTTCTGCCGTTGCCCTTGACTACGAACCTTGCCGCCTGCCCTGACCTTCTGCTACGTCTGACCTCGCCTCTGTCTAGTCCTCCTGTACCACGCCTGTCTCAGCAGTCAGTGAGGTTGAGCCATTACCGGTGGACACGACCTGGTTGCTACAGCCGCAGCAAGACCATCCCGCTTTGCGGCGGGCTCTGGTGAAAACCAGTAGCAACTTAGAACCGGTCCACCGGTACGGTCCACGCCAATCCCTCTCTTACACAGAGGATCCACCTCCAGCCTGCCGAATCTTGACAGTAGATCCAGCCATGGATCCCGCTGAGGTGCCACTGCCAAGTCTCGCTGACCTCGCCACCGTGGTCGCCCAACAAGGACAACAGCTTTCGCAGTTGACCGCCATGCTATAGCAGCAACCATCTCCTCCGCCTGCTCCTGCTTCTCCTCCGCAGCAAGTTGTCACTTCCAGACTCTGCTTGTCCCTCCCTGACAAGTTCGATGGGAACTCTAAATTGTGCCGTGGGTTCCTGTCCCAGTGTTCTTTGCACTTGGAGATGATGTCGGACCAATTTCCCACTGAACGGTCTAAGGTGGCTTTCGTGGTCAGTCTCCTGTCTGGAAAGGCCTTGGCATGGGCCACACCGCTCTGGGACCGCAACGATCCTGCCACTGCTACAATCCAGTCCTTCTTCGCTGAAGTTCGTAGTGTCTTTGAGGAGCCAGCCCAGGGCTCCTCAGCCAAGACTGCTTTGATGAACCTCGTCCAAGGGAGTTCTTCCGTAGGTGAATACGCCATCCAGTTTCGTACCCTCGCCTCTGAGCTATCCTGGAACAATGAGGCCCTCTGCGCGACCTTCAAGAAAGGCTTATCAGGTCACATCAAAGATGTGCTGGCCGCACGAAAAATTCCTGCTACCCTATCTGAACTTATCCAGTTGGCCACTCGCATTGATATGCATTTTTCTGAAAGACGCCAGGAGCTCCGCCAGGAAAAGGACCTTGATCTCTGGGTACCTCTCTCCCAGAATCCTCTGCAATCTACTCCTGTGCCTCCCGCCGAGGAGGCTATGCAAGTGGATCGGTCTCGCCTGACCCAAGAAGAGAGGTCTCGTCGCAGAGATGAAAATTTGTGCCTGTACTGCGCCAATACCGAACATTTCCTAGTGGACTGCCCTATTCCTCCTCCGCGTCTGGGAAACGCACGCTCGCACCCTGTTCATGTGGGAGTGGCGTCTCTTGGCATAAATTCTGCCCCTCCACGTCTGACTGTACCTGTGCGGATTTCTCCTTCCGCCAACTCCTCCTTCTCAGCAGTAGCCTTCTTGGACTCAGGTTCTGCAGGAAACTTTATTTTGGCCTCTTTCGTTAATAGGTTCAGTATCCCAGTAACCCATCTCGTCAAGCCGCTCTACATTTCTTCTGTCAACGGAGAAAAATTGGACTGCACTGTGCGTTACTGCACAGAACCCCTGCTTATGAGCATTGGACTGCATCACGAAAAAATTGAATTTCTTGTTCTGCCCAACTGCACCTCTGAGTCCTCCACGGTCTGCCATGGCTCCAACGTCATTCTCCTATCCTTGACTGGACCACCGGGGAGATCAAAAATTGGGGTCCTTCTTGTCACAAACGATGCCTCACATCTGCTCCCACTTGTCTAATTCCTGAGGTTACACCCTTACCGGGCCCTCCCAAGGCTTACCAAGACTTTTCTGATATTTTCTGCAAAAAGCAGGTACCTGGTACCACTCTGCCCATTCCCAAGGGGTTAACATTGTATAAAATTAGCATCCTTGAAAGACTCTTTAGTTTGTCAAATGTTGCAAAAAGCTGTTCCAAGAGGGTCGGCAAATACGAGCAGATAGGATAAAAAGAAAAAAATATCCTGCGGTGGCCCTGCCTTGTGGATAGCACAATTATGATCGGACAATGTAAAAAGGTAACAATGTATTTATTTAACACACAAAACTCTTTTTACATGAATAGCAATACACATTTCGAAGGCATGTTCCTTCTTTGTCAAATGCTGGGGAAAAACAGACATGGTGGGTACATATAACTGTGTTTTTGGGCGCCAAAAACATCTGGGCAGGGGTCAGAGTTTCAAAGAGGTGGGGCCACAAAACGTCACACATTTGCAGTATAATAGAGGAGAAAAAATAGCATGTATATTCACAATGGAGTGTATTTGGAACATAAAGTAATTGAGAACTTAGTGTCAAGAGCAAAAAATGTGTTTTATGTATTTTGAATTTGCCGCTATTTGGGCAGTAGATGGAGCGACCAATAGGATAATTCGTCTCCTATTGCGTCATCTGTTGCTATGGGACAAAGTAGTCGAGGATCTCGGGTTCAAAGAGACCGCTGAAGACATATAGAGCGGCGACCAATGGGTGGGCAGAGAATAGTAGCGTCATCTGTTGCTGTAAGCAGGATGAACCAATCAGAATTCTTCTTGATGATGGGAAAGGGACCAATCAGCTACATGCCGGTATGTGGTAGTGGGAGGAATACACAAGGTATTTGACCAATAAGCTATGATTGTTTGGTGTCAGTACAACCAATGAGAAAAGCGCCGACTATTATTTTATGTCTGGAGCAAAGGTTGAATCAACCAATAAGATGGTGTTCTTTTATCGTAAATATAGCCAATCCGCTGGGTGCCGACATTCGTGTTTTGATGCGGGATTTATGAAACATCTGTGGCGGCCAATGAACTGTGGGTCCATGATACTTAGTGGGCCAATCAGAGACCTGTCGACTATTGCAACTTAAAAAGTCCATATTACGGATGAGCTATAGGTCTTTTCAATGGAGCCAATCACATATTCGCCTACTACCTCTATGATGGTGGGGAGCCAATCACAGAGGTGCCTACTTTTTAGTGGAGTAAGCAGGTTATTTTGAAAGTGGATCTATTCAGATTGTGTGTTCTATATACTCGTTAAATCCCATGGGGGTCAAAGTTTTCATTTTAAAGATCAAAAAGCTCTCTCTCTCCTGCATAACTGAGTAAATCTTCTGTTAACAGTTACGAGGATTTCTTCGATAGGAGTTACTGTGAAGCCAGTGATGGAGCAATTATGGTGGGATGCTGCATGTCTTGACACGCTATGTAGTAGGTATCCATTTTTTATATTGGACCCGTGTTTGTTCATGCGGCTACTCAGCATCTGTGTGGTCCTTCCAATATATTGGGTGCCGCAGGGGCATTCCAAGAGGTAGATGACATAGGACGACTTACAGGACATGCGGCTCTTCAGCTTAAAGGTGTCTCCTGTAGTTTTCAATGTTATTTCTTTGCAGGGGTTCTTGATGTTTTCACAGCATTTACAATTTCATCAAAACACCGAAAGTCGGCACCCAGCGGATTGGCTGTATTTACTATAAAAGAACACCATCTTATTGGTTTATTCAACCTTCGCTCCAGACATAAAATAATAGTCGGCGCTTTTCTCATTGGTTGTACTGACACCAAACAATCACAGCTTATTGGTCAAATACCTTGTATATTCCTCCCACTACCACATACCGGCATGTAGCTGATTGGTCCCTTTCCCATCATCAAGAAGAATTCTGATTGGTTCATCCTGCTTACAGCAACAGATGATGCTACTATTCTGTGGCCGCCCATTGGTCGCCGCTCTATATGTCTTCAGCGGTCTCTTTGAACCCGAGATCCTCGACTACTTTGTCCCATAGCAACAGATGATGCAATAGGAGACAAATTATCCTATTGGTCGCTCCATCTACAGCCCGAATAGTGGCAAATACAAAATACATAAAACACATTTTTTTCTCTTGACACTAAGTTCTCAATTCCTTTATGTTCCAAATACACTCCATTGTGAATATACATGCTATTTTTTCTCCTCTTTTATACTGCAAATGTGTGACGTTTTGTGGCCCCACCTCTTTGAATCTCTGACCTGCCCAGATGTTTTGGGCGCCCAAAAACACAGTTATATGTCTGTATGTCTGTATTTCCCCAGCAATTGACAAATAAGGAACATGCCTTCGAAACGCGTCTTGCTATTCATGTAAAAAGAGTTTTGTGTGTTAAATAAATACATTGTTACCTTTTTACATTGTCCGATCATAATTGTGCTATCCACAAGGCAGGGCCACCGCAGGATATTTTTTTCTTTTTATCCTATCTGCTCGTATTTGCCGACCCTCTTGGAGAGACCGGCCATTCCTGCAGGCTGCAGCCGGCGATACCACAGCATCTTCCACCCACTACCCCATGTGACGGGTGACACGTTTATAACAAGACTTGCCACAGGTGAGCATATTTCTAAGGGCAACCGGGTTTATTAGCCCACAGTATTACACGAGGCGCCGTCCTCTTTTTGTCTCTCTTCCTTTGCTTTTCTAAGAAAAGTTTGAATCACCTCCCATTTCTCATTTTTTAAAATAAAATAATGTAATAAAAAATAAACATATGTGGTATTGTCACGTGCATAAATGTCCATGCTATTAAAATATAATGTTAGTTACACCACACGGTCGATGGCATATACGTAATAAAAGTCCAAAATTGTGCATTTTTGATCACTGAATACACACTAAAAATAAAAATAAAAATATAAAAAGTAATCAAAAAGTCCCATCAAAACTAAAACTCCGGTCAAAACTACAGACCATGGCTCAAAAAATAAGCCCTCATATTACCCCGTATGCGAAAAAAGAAAAAAGTTATTGGGGTCAGAAGATGACAATTTTAAATATACAAATTTTGGTGCATGTAGTTATAATTTTTTAAGTAGTAAAATAAAACCTACTTAAATTGGGTATCCTTGTAACCGTATGGACCTACAGAATGAAGATAAGGTGTCATTATTACCGAAAAATGCACTGCGTAGAAACGGAGGCCCACAAAAGTTACAAAATGGCTTTTTTTTACCCTACAAATACGTTTTTTTTGCTTCACCGCAGTTATAATGTTATAAAAAAGTTATGTCATTACAAAGAACAATTGGTGATGCAAAAATCAAGGCATTACATGGGTCTGTAGGTGCAAAATTTAAAGTGTTATGAATGCAATAGGAAGTGACTATCTTGGCACCGCCTGCTATGACCAAATGTATATGATGTAGATAGGCTTATACTGGGGTCTCTGAGCTGGGAGGTGCTGCGGTTCTGGACAGGTGCACATTAAACATCAGCAATAGTAGATAGTAAGACAAGCGCACTCACCCGGCGTTTCCGCTATTCTTGCTTTATTTAGAAACAGTAGTTTAATTTCAGGATGTTCGGTACAGCGTTCCCCTCATGTGCTATGCTGGTCTGCACAGCGCACGAGGGGAACTCTGTACCGAACAACCTGAAAATAAACTACTGTTTCTAAATAAAGCAAGAATATTGGAAAAGCCAGGTGAGTGCGCCTGTCTTACTATCTACTATTACTGATGTTAAAGAGGAACTGGCAGCCCCTTCACCCGCACTTAACTCAATAAATACACTGGGTAATAGTTTTGGTAAACCTGAGTGCAATCATAAGTGGGTAAGTAGTCATTGAGGGTTGTTCCCACAGAAGCGGCACTCCTTTTGTGTGTTTTGAGAGAGGCACGTCACTCAGGGCTGGGGATCTGGAAGCAGCCATATGGAACTGCACCCAATGATTAGTTACTGGCATCCCAGTGGCTTTTTTAATCTATTATTTTTCTGAAATGCAGTAGTTTTTCGTAGTAAATTATAGTGCTCCAAGAACCCACTTGGAGTAAGGAGAATAAATGACAATTGAATGAATCTGCAAAAGTGTGAATCTTCATGGTTGTTTTCACTTTATGGGGGAGATTTATCAAAACCTGTCGAGAGCAAAAGTTGCCCAGTTGCCCATAGAAATCAATCAGATTGCTTCTTTCATTTTTCACAGGTCTCTTTAAAATAAAAGAAGCAATATGATTGGTTGCCATGGGCAGCTGCACCACACTTCTTCTGCCAAGTTTTGACAAATCTCTCCCATATGCTTAAAAGTAAAAAAAAAATAATAATAATAAATAAAACATACTGGGGGACATATTAAAAAAACTACTTTAATTTCTGTCAACTTTTTTTTTCTCCTAACATTTTCAAAGGTCTCTTGTGCTGCTTAGAAAATATGAAAATATGTGAGAGTTCATTCTCATGTCACTCTTGATTTTTGCACCTTAAAGGGGTACTCCGCCACTTAGACATCTTATCCCCTATCCAAAGGACCCCCGTGATCTTGCACGCAGCACCCCAGTTTAAATCAGTCCCCGGAGCATGTTCACTCCGGGTCTGATTACCGATGACCACGGGGCAGGCGGCGTGTGACATCACGCCTCCGTCCCGTGTGATGTCATGCTCCGCCCCTCAATGCAAGCCTATGGTAGGGGGCGTGACAGATGTCACGCCCCCCTCCCATAGGCTTGCATTGAGAGGTGGAGCATGACGTCACACGGGGGTGGCGGCGTGACGTCACACGCCGCCGGCCCCGTAGTCTCCGGTAATCAGACCCAGAGCAAACATGCTCCGGGGACTGATTTAAACTGGGGTGCTGCGTGCAAGATCACAGGGGTCCCCAGCGGCGGGACCCTCGCGATCAGGCATCTTATCCCCTATCCTTTGGATAGGGGATAAGATGTCTAAGTGCCGGAGTACCCCTTTAATTGTAGAATCTGGTGTCAAAATGTTTTTTTCCCAACATTTTGAATTCCTTTTGCACCAAAATACCAGGGAAATTATGTAAAATTCCATGATTACTAGTGCCCAGACTAGCTATAACTGTATAAATATAACATGTCCAGGGGTTAAATGCTAGTGCAGGGGCAGTGACCGTGAAGGGGAAAAAAAGTAATGTTTGCCAATAATATTTAGATTTCAACAACTGATTAAATAACACATTTAAAATAAATACATAAAGGGAAAAAAATAAACTACAACCATTTCTGTGATTTCTACACTAGCAAAGAGCTGGTGTGAATTTTTTTGTAAAATGGTTTCTCACCCCTCAAATATGATGTACAACGTGAAATTTACATAACCTTGTCCACTTTTGCAAAACTGTCTTGACTCGTGTGAACCTTGGATCATTAAAAAAACATATCTAGTAGAGACCAATATATGGAGGGTGGAATTTGACCACTAACTCATAGACTACCAAACAGGGTAGCCCAAAAAAACCCTTTATTTCCCATATATCAAGAAAATGTGAATTTAAAAGTGCAATCTTTATTGAAATCGGGTCGCACTTAATGGTGTTTTAAAAATATAGAGCACCATATCGTCCTACTTGTTAGATTCTATATGCATATAAATTGGACCAACTGGTCTATGGATTGAATGAACACTGGAGCGGAGAAGAGGTGCCTGCAGATCACCTGCATTCAGCGCTATTGTAGGACAATGGAGCTCAAAGTTAAAAACTTAACATGGCCCCCCTCGACATGTTTCACTGCCTCAGCAGCGTTATCAAGAGGTAGATAGGCACTGAGTTAAAAAACGCCGTGCAGGGGGTTATAATACCTCCCTTAATGATGTCACAGGATGTCGGGATTCACACATAATAAATTCTCCACCAATGCCTCTCATGTATTAAGAAGTGACACTTAAATCGACCAATCCACATCTCTGTATTGGATCAGCCAATCTCTGTTTGTGTTTCTTGTGCCCAATCGCAATTCCGGAGCCTTGACTGGCACGTACATCGGCGAATCCCCGTAGGGTAAATCGCCAATGACGTGCTGCGCCAGAATCTCGTGCGCGAGGTGATAGAATGAAGGAGCCGGATTCGACTCATCTGCGCATGCTCCGTTCTCCGACGGCTAACAGTAAACTTCCGGTTGCGCGTCTCGATCTGCGCGAGAACTTAGAAATCCTTCATATGCGCGGAAAAGATGCGCGAGAACATAGAGAATTTAGTGAAAACTCATGTCTATTGATTGGTATAGACTTTCAATTCAACAGACTTAATGGACTGAATTGTATATATTGTTATACATATTATGGATTTATTCGGCAAAGGAATAAAGTGGAAAGGTTTATTCTGATCTCATCTATGTGAATAGATATGATGAGATTCTGGTAAATCAAGCTAAATGAGTCAGTAGACTGATAAAAAGGAGAGGAGAATTCGATAATGAAAATTTGCATCCCAGAGGAAGTGTGATAGCTGTGACACCAATAAAAGGCTTAAATGCGACACTCACGTAATGGGTATATGAAATACCATAATTATAGGTTGTTATAAATAGTGTTATATTTTATTTAAGGCAGGTAAACTTAATTAGATAAATGGGCTGAAGGTGAACCCTTCATTCAGGCCCAAAGGAGACATAGATTTCAGTCGGTAAATCCACTTAGCTTCTTCTTGTAGAAGCTTTTTATCCAGATTGCCACGTCTTGGTCCTAAGCGTGGTCTGGCCAAGCCAAAAAATCTCAAACAGGACCAATTCCCCCCATGGTGGGACCAAAAATGTCTTGCTAGAGGTGTATCTGCTCTAGTTCGTATCGTGCTTATATGCTGAGAGATCCTTCTTCTGAACTGTTGAGTGGTTTTTCCTACATAAATCATAGGGCATCCACATTGAGCTATATAGACAATACCGGAGGTTTGACAATTGATAAATTCCCTGATCACATATCTTCGTCCATCAATGGGATTCGTAAAGTCCTTTGTTTTGGGGACTCTCTGACAAAAAGAGCAACTTCCACATGGATAGGAACCAATAATGGTGGACCTCAACCACGTTTCTTCCACATGGTCAGAGTAGTGGCTCTTTACTAGGTGCTCTCTAATGTTTCTCCCTCGTCTGAATGTGACAGACGGATAGTCGGTAAGTACTTCTCTCAGATCGCAATCTGCCATCAAAATGGGCCAATATTTCCGCAAAACGTCCATTACCCGGCGATTGTTTTGATCAAAGGTACCTATACATCTCACAATCTTCTGCCCCGGTACTGTCATAGATCTTTTGTTAGTGGTGAGTAATTCATTTCTCGGAGTGTCCCTAGCACGGGCAAAAGCCCTATGTAGAACTTTCTTTGGATATCCTCGAGATATAAATCTCTGATATAGCAATTTACTCTCTGCCAGAAAGGCTTCATTAGATGAGCAATTGCGTCTCGCTCGCAAGTATTGCCCAACTGGGATGCCTCTCTTTAGGGCTACCGGATGATGACTTCTCCATTGTAGGAAACTATTGGTGGAAGT
Source organism: Hyla sarda (assembly GCF_029499605.1). NCBI lineage: Eukaryota > Metazoa > Chordata > Amphibia > Anura > Hylidae > Hyla > Hyla sarda. The sequence continues at coordinate 196,423,569 of NC_079193.1, read as the reverse complement.
CGGTTTCCTAAATATCTTTGTATGAATACTGCCACTCGGGTCCAGAGTGATTTTTAGATCCAAGAAGTTAAGAGTGTTTTCATGTATTTCGTGTGTAAAGTGCATACCTATATTATTTTGATTGAGTGCCGTGACAAACTCATTGAATAAGGTGATAGTGCCATCCCAAAATAATAAAATATCATCAATAAATCTACCCCAAAATAAAACGTGACTAGTGTACTTGTGTAAGGTGTCAGAAAAAACTATAGTGTCCTCCCACCACCCTAGAAAGAGATTAGCGAAATTAGGTGCACAAGTAGTGCCCATAGCGGTGCCTTTACATTGTAAATAAAAGTGGCCATCAAATAAAAAGTAATTGTGAGTGAGAAGGAAATGAAGTAAACATAAGACAAATTCATTGTGACTGGTGTATTGTGTGCCTCTTGTGGATAGAAAGTGTCGAACTGCCTCCAAGCCCAAATCATGCTTTATATTGGTGTATAGCGCCTCAACATCGAGGCTTGCTATAAGGGTTTGGGGCGGAAAAGAAATTTCCTGGAGTCGAGTGACAGCATCTCCTGTGTCTTTGATGTACGAAGGGAGGGCCACCACAAAGGGGGCCAGAATCTGGTCCACATACACACTTATCCCCTCTGTCAAATTTTCATTCCCTGAAACGATAGGTCGTCCAGGGATAGGGGTTTTCTGTTTATGTACCTTCGGTAGTGCATATAGAGTAGCTATGGTTGGTTTAGGGTTAAACATAACCCGGAATTCATCCTCTGTTATCAAACAGTTTGTCTTAGCATCTGTCAAGATGGTTTTAAGCTCCGTCACATACACCTCAGTGGGATTGTTGTCTAATTTCTTATAGGTGGAAGGGTCCTTTATTAGTCTCAATACCATATTCTTGTAATCAATCTTATCCATAATTACGACATTTCCTCCTTTGTCAGAGGGTTTTATAATAATTTGCTGATTTTGCTCCAATTCTTTTAAAGCCTTGGACTCCGCCACTGTAAAATTCCGAGATCTACTGGAATTCTTGATTTTCCCTAAGTCATTCGTAACCATATCCACAAAGGTTTGTATGTTTCCATATTGGCTAAGGGGTGGTGTGGTCCTAGACTTTGGTCTTAAATCCGAAAAAGGGGGCTCCATCCTTCTGACTCCTGTGTCATTCTCCTCTAGAAGATCTACAAGATCCAACATAGCTCTTTCATCACGCTCCCTATTTGTAGACAGATTAGATTCTCTGTTCTTATGCATCTTATGGAGGGCTAATTTTCTAGCGAAGAGGTTTATGTCTTTTATCCAGGTGAAGGAGTCATAGGAAGGTGTTGGGACATATGATAGACCTTTCTTTAAAATATCAGTCTGAGAGGATGTTAATTCATGAGAAGACAGGTTAATAACCTGCATTTCATCCCTTTTTATCTCGACTGGGAGGGATAAGCCCATTTCTCCCGGTCTCGAAGTTGGACTCCTCCCCCTAAAAAAGTTGCTGGTGTTGGTAAATTTAGTGTTCCAGTAGTCATCATTGGGACAGCTGTGGTCACCACTGGCTGTTGGGCTAAAGGCACAGAATGAGTAGAGGAGGAGAAGGTGGACACAGGGGGAGAGACCCCCATCATATTTATCCCTTCTAAATTTCCTTGAGTTGTGCCAGAATAGCATGTCGATTGGGGATGTACTCCCATCATATTTGTCCCATCTGGATTTCTTTGGGAGGGTCCAGGATGGCATGTTACTTGGGGATGAGTTCCTGCACTGTGGAACTGGTTCACAGAGTGATTTCCCTGGGTGGATCCTTGAGCGTATGCTGTGGTGCCCTTTTGGTAGGGACGTCTATTAGGATTTCTACGTTTGTTTTTGTATTTAGGTTTCGTTGTCGGATTAAATGCTCGTGTGGGCACGTTTGAGGTCTCGTCAGATTCAGATATCTCAGACTCCGAAATATCTGTATATTGGTTGATATAATTGTTTTGTGGTCTTTTGATGTAAATTTGACCAGTATCAAAGTCTCTCCTGTCTCTAATATATTTGTTATGTTTCCTTTCTTTAATATCTGATTGAAAATTTTCTATGTGTTTCTGTAACCTTTGTTCCAAATTCGAGAATTCAGGATTGCTTTTGAAAGCTTGTATTTCTTCAATCTGACTCTCCAGATGAGCACCGACAGCAATAAAGGCCTTTTTTTCATATGTTACTAAATAATCAAGCATACGTAATGAATTTTCGGTCAGAAGTTGTTGCCACCCATGTATAAACTCCTTATCCTCCTGATGTGAATTGGGCAAAATGTTGATTCGTAGACCCCTATATACTATCTTTTGTTGGAGGTAGGTCTCTAAGCTCGCTATCTCCCACCAGGAGCGAATGTATTTTTTATAAGTTTTTTGCAGATTACGAAAAGCTGATTGTATATCAATCTGATTCAGTGGTAATTCATTGGCTGAGAATACATGTTGGGCTTGTGCCAGAAAAATATCTGGATTTAATTTAGTGGAAAGAAATCCTGCCATAATATGGACAGACCTTAGAGGTACGGTCTCAGATGATGGGGATTTGACCCAAAAAAAGCAGAAAAAAACATATCTAGTAGAGACCAATATATGGAGGGTGGAATTTGACCACTAACTCATAGACTACCAAACAGGGTAGCCCAAAAAAACCCTTTATTTCCCATATATCAAGAAAATGTGAATTTAAAAGTGCAATCTTTATTGAAATCGGGTCGCACTTAATGGTGTTTTAAAAATATAGAGCACCATATCGTCCTACTTGTTAGATTCTATATGCATATAAATTGGACCAACTGGTCTATGGATTGAATGAACACTGGAGCGGAGAAGAGGTGCCTGCAGATCACCTGCATTCAGCGCTATTGTAGGACAATGGAGCTCAAAGTTAAAAACTTAACATGGCCCCCCTCGACATGTTTCACTGCCTCAGCAGCGTTATCAAGAGGTAGATAGGCACTGAGTTAAAAAACGCCGTGCAGGGGGTTATAATACCTCCCTTAATGATGTCACAGGATGTCGGGATTCACACATAATAAATTCTCCACCAATGCCTCTCATGTATTAAGAAGTGACACTTAAATCGACCAATCCACATCTCTGTATTGGATCAGCCAATCTCTGTTTGTGTTTCTTGTGCCCAATCGCAATTCCGGAGCCTTGACTGGCACGTACATCGGCGAATCCCCGTAGGGTAAATCGCCAATGACGTGCTGCGCCAGAATCTCGTGCGCGAGGTGATAGAATGAAGGAGCCGGATTCGACTCATCTGCGCATGCTCCGTTCTCCGACGGCTAACAGTAAACTTCCGGTTGCGCGTCTCGATCTGCGCGAGAACTTAGAAATCCTTCATATGCGCGGAAAAGATGCGCGAGAACATAGAGAATTTAGTGAAAACTCATGTCTATTGATTGGTATAGACTTTCAATTCAACAGACTTAATGGACTGAATTGTATATATTGTTATACATATTATGGATTTATTCGGCAAAGGAATAAAGTGGAAAGGTTTATTCTGATCTCATCTATGTGAATAGATATGATGAGATTCTGGTAAATCAAGCTAAATGAGTCAGTAGACTGATAAAAAGGAGAGGAGAATTCGATAATGAAAATTTGCATCCCAGAGGAAGTGTGATAGCTGTGACACCAATAAAAGGCTTAAATGCGACACTCACGTAATGGGTATATGAAATACCATAATTATAGGTTGTTATAAATAGTGTTATATTTTATTTAAGGCAGGTAAACTTAATTAGATAAATGGGCTGAAGGTGAACCCTTCATTCAGGCCCAAAGGAGACATAGATTTCAGTCGGTAAATCCACTTAGCTTCTTCTTGTAGAAGCTTTTTATCCAGATTGCCACGTCTTGGTCCTAAGCGTGGTCTGGCCAAGCCAAAAAATCTCAAACAGGACCAATTCCCCCCATGGTGGGACCAAAAATGTCTTGCTAGAGGTGTATCTGCTCTAGTTCGTATCGTGCTTATATGCTGAGAGATCCTTCTTCTGAACTGTTGAGTGGTTTTTCCTACATAAATCATAGGGCATCCACATTGAGCTATATAGACAATACCGGAGGTTTGACAATTGATAAATTCCCTGATCACATATCTTCGTCCATCAATGGGATTCGTAAAGTCCTTTGTTTTGGGGACTCTCTGACAAAAAGAGCAACTTCCACATGGATAGGAACCAATAATGGTGGACCTCAACCACGTTTCTTCCACATGGTCAGAGTAGTGGCTCTTTACTAGGTGCTCTCTAATGTTTCTCCCTCGTCTGAATGTGACAGACGGATAGTCGGTAAGTACTTCTCTCAGATCGCAATCTGCCATCAAAATGGGCCAATATTTCCGCAAAACGTCCATTACCCGGCGATTGTTTTGATCAAAGGTACCTATACATCTCACAATCTTCTGCCCCGGTACTGTCATAGATCTTTTGTTAGTGGTGAGTAATTCATTTCTCGGAGTGTCCCTAGCACGGGCAAAAGCCCTATGTAGAACTTTCTTTGGATATCCTCGAGATATAAATCTCTGATATAGCAATTTACTCTCTGCCAGAAAGGCTTCATTAGATGAGCAATTGCGTCTCGCTCGCAAGTATTGCCCAACTGGGATGCCTCTCTTTAGGGCTACCGGATGATGACTTCTCCATTGTAGGAAACTATTGGTGGAAGTCGGTTTCCTAAATATCTTTGTATGAATACTGCCACTCGGGTCCAGAGTGATTTTTAGATCCAAGAAGTTAAGAGTGTTTTCATGTATTTCGTGTGTAAAGTGCATACCTATATTATTTTGATTGAGTGCCGTGACAAACTCATTGAATAAGGTGATAGTGCCATCCCAAAATAATAAAATATCATCAATAAATCTACCCCAAAATAAAACGTGACTAGTGTACTTGTGTAAGGTGTCAGAAAAAACTATAGTGTCCTCCCACCACCCTAGAAAGAGATTAGCGAAATTAGGTGCACAAGTAGTGCCCATAGCGGTGCCTTTACATTGTAAATAAAAGTGGCCATCAAATAAAAAGTAATTGTGAGTGAGAAGGAAATGAAGTAAACATAAGACAAATTCATTGTGACTGGTGTATTGTGTGCCTCTTGTGGATAGAAAGTGTCGAACTGCCTCCAAGCCCAAATCATGCTTTATATTGGTGTATAGCGCCTCAACATCGAGGCTTGCTATAAGGGTTTGGGGCGGAAAAGAAATTTCCTGGAGTCGAGTGACAGCATCTCCTGTGTCTTTGATGTACGAAGGGAGGGCCACCACAAAGGGGGCCAGAATCTGGTCCACATACACACTTATCCCCTCTGTCAAATTTTCATTCCCTGAAACGATAGGTCGTCCAGGGATAGGGGTTTTCTGTTTATGTACCTTCGGTAGTGCATATAGAGTAGCTATGGTTGGTTTAGGGTTAAACATAACCCGGAATTCATCCTCTGTTATCAAACAGTTTGTCTTAGCATCTGTCAAGATGGTTTTAAGCTCCGTCACATACACCTCAGTGGGATTGTTGTCTAATTTCTTATAGGTGGAAGGGTCCTTTATTAGTCTCAATACCATATTCTTGTAATCAATCTTATCCATAATTACGACATTTCCTCCTTTGTCAGAGGGTTTTATAATAATTTGCTGATTTTGCTCCAATTCTTTTAAAGCCTTGGACTCCGCCACTGTAAAATTCCGAGATCTACTGGAATTCTTGATTTTCCCTAAGTCATTCGTAACCATATCCACAAAGGTTTGTATGTTTCCATATTGGCTAAGGGGTGGTGTGGTCCTAGACTTTGGTCTTAAATCCGAAAAAGGGGGCTCCATCCTTCTGACTCCTGTGTCATTCTCCTCTAGAAGATCTACAAGATCCAACATAGCTCTTTCATCACGCTCCCTATTTGTAGACAGATTAGATTCTCTGTTCTTATGCATCTTATGGAGGGCTAATTTTCTAGCGAAGAGGTTTATGTCTTTTATCCAGGTGAAGGAGTCATAGGAAGGTGTTGGGACATATGATAGACCTTTCTTTAAAATATCAGTCTGAGAGGATGTTAATTCATGAGAAGACAGGTTAATAACCTGCATTTCATCCCTTTTTATCTCGACTGGGAGGGATAAGCCCATTTCTCCCGGTCTCGAAGTTGGACTCCTCCCCCTAAAAAAGTTGCTGGTGTTGGTAAATTTAGTGTTCCAGTAGTCATCATTGGGACAGCTGTGGTCACCACTGGCTGTTGGGCTAAAGGCACAGAATGAGTAGAGGAGGAGAAGGTGGACACAGGGGGAGAGACCCCCATCATATTTATCCCTTCTAAATTTCCTTGAGTTGTGCCAGAATAGCATGTCGATTGGGGATGTACTCCCATCATATTTGTCCCATCTGGATTTCTTTGGGAGGGTCCAGGATGGCATGTTACTTGGGGATGAGTTCCTGCACTGTGGAACTGGTTCACAGAGTGATTTCCCTGGGTGGATCCTTGAGCGTATGCTGTGGTGCCCTTTTGGTAGGGACGTCTATTAGGATTTCTACGTTTGTTTTTGTATTTAGGTTTCGTTGTCGGATTAAATGCTCGTGTGGGCACGTTTGAGGTCTCGTCAGATTCAGATATCTCAGACTCCGAAATATCTGTATATTGGTTGATATAATTGTTTTGTGGTCTTTTGATGTAAATTTGACCAGTATCAAAGTCTCTCCTGTCTCTAATATATTTGTTATGTTTCCTTTCTTTAATATCTGATTGAAAATTTTCTATGTGTTTCTGTAACCTTTGTTCCAAATTCGAGAATTCAGGATTGCTTTTGAAAGCTTGTATTTCTTCAATCTGACTCTCCAGATGAGCACCGACAGCAATAAAGGCCTTTTTTTCATATGTTACTAAATAATCAAGCATACGTAATGAATTTTCGGTCAGAAGTTGTTGCCACCCATGTATAAACTCCTTATCCTCCTGATGTGAATTGGGCAAAATGTTGATTCGTAGACCCCTATATACTATCTTTTGTTGGAGGTAGGTCTCTAAGCTCGCTATCTCCCACCAGGAGCGAATGTATTTTTTATAAGTTTTTTGCAGATTACGAAAAGCTGATTGTATATCAATCTGATTCAGTGGTAATTCATTGGCTGAGAATACATGTTGGGCTTGTGCCAGAAAAATATCTGGATTTAATTTAGTGGAAAGAAATCCTGCCATAATATGGACAGACCTTAGAGGTACGGTCTCAGATGATGGGGATTTGACCCAAAAAAAGCAGAAAAAAACATATCTTGTAGAGACCAATATATGGAGGGTGGAATTTGACCACTAACTCATAGACTACCAAACAGGGTAGCCCAAAAAAACCCTTTATTTCCCATATATCAAGAAAATGTGAATTTAAAAGTGCAATCTTTATTGAAATCGGGTCGCACTTAATGGTGTTTTAAAAATATAGAGCACCATATCGTCCTACTTGTTAGATTCTATATGCATATAAATTGGACCAACTGGTCTATGGATTGAATGAACACTGGAGCGGAGAAGAGGTGCCTGCAGATCACCTGCATTCAGCGCTATTGTAGGACAATGGAGCTCAAAGTTAAAAACTTAACATGGCCCCCCTCGACATGTTTCACTGCCTCAGCAGCGTTATCAAGAGGTAGATAGGCACTGAGTTAAAAAACGCCGTGCAGGGGGTTATAATACCTCCCTTAATGATGTCACAGGATGTCGGGATTCACACATAATAAATTCTCCACCAATGCCTCTCATGTATTAAGAAGTGACACTTAAATCGACCAATCCACATCTCTGTATTGGATCAGCCAATCTCTGTTTGTGTTTCTTGTGCCCAATCGCAATTCCGGAGCCTTGACTGGCACGTACATCGGCGAATCCCCGTAGGGTAAATCGCCAATGACGTGCTGCGCCAGAATCTCGTGCGCGAGGTGATAGAATGAAGGAGCCGGATTCGACTCATCTGCGCATGCTCCGTTCTCCGACGGCTAACAGTAAACTTCCGGTTGCGCGTCTCGATCTGCGCGAGAACTTAGAAATCCTTCATATGCGCGGAAAAGATGCGCGAGAACATAGAGAATTTAGTGAAAACTCATGTCTATTGATTGGTATAGACTTCCAATTCAACAGACTTAATGGACTGAATTGTATATATTGTTATACATATTATGGATTTATTCGGCAAAGGAATAAAGTGGAAAGGTTTATTCTGATCTCATCTATGTGAATAGATATGATGAGATTCTGGTAAATCAAGCTAAATGAGTCAGTAGACTGATAAAAAGGAGAGGAGAATTCGATAATGAAAATTTGCATCCCAGAGGAAGTGTGATAGCTGTGACACCAATAAAAGGCTTAAATGCGACACTCACGTAATGGGTATATGAAATACCATAATTATAGGTTGTTATAAATAGTGTTATATTTTATTTAAGGCAGGTAAACTTAATTAGATAAATGGGCTGAAGGTGAACCCTTCATTCAGGCCCAAAGGAGACATAGATTTCAGTCGGTAAATCCACTTAGCTTCTTCTTGTAGAAGCTTTTTATCCAGATTGCCACGTCTTGGTCCTAAGCGTGGTCTGGCCAAGCCAAAAAATCTCAAACAGGACCAATTCCCCCCATGGTGGGACCAAAAATGTCTTGCTAGAGGTGTATCTGCTCTAGTTCGTATCGTGCTTATATGCTGAGAGATCCTTCTTCTGAACTGTTGAGTGGTTTTTCCTACATAAATCATAGGGCATCCACATTGAGCTATATAGACAATACCGGAGGTTTGACAATTGATAAATTCCCTGATCACATATCTTCGTCCATCAATGGGATTCGTAAAGTCCTTTGTTTTGGGGACTCTCTGACAAAAAGAGCAACTTCCACATGGATAGGAACCAATAATGGTGGACCTCAACCACGTTTCTTCCACATGGTCAGAGTAGTGGCTCTTTACTAGGTGCTCTCTAATGTTTCTCCCTCGTCTGAATGTGACAGACGGATAGTCGGTAAGTACTTCTCTCAGATCGCAATCTGCCATCAAAATGGGCCAATATTTCCGCAAAACGTCCATTACCCGGCGATTGTTTTGATCAAAGGTACCTATACATCTCACAATCTTCTGCCCCGGTACTGTCATAGATCTTTTGTTAGTGGTGAGTAATTCATTTCTCGGAGTGTCCCTAGCACGGGCAAAAGCCCTATGTAGAACTTTCTTTGGATATCCTCGAGATATAAATCTCTGATATAGCAATTTACTCTCTGCCAGAAAGGCTTCATTAGATGAGCAATTGCGTCTCGCTCGCAAGTATTGCCCAACTGGGATGCCTCTCTTTAGGGCTACCGGATGATGACTTCTCCATTGTAGGAAACTATTGGTGGAAGTCGGTTTCCTAAATATCTTTGTATGAATACTGCCACTCGGGTCCAGAGTGATTTTTAGATCCAAGAAGTTAAGAGTGTTTTCATGTATTTCGTGTGTAAAGTGCATACCTATATTATTTTGATTGAGTGCCGTGACAAACTCATTGAATAAGGTGATAGTGCCATCCCAAAATAATAAAATATCATCAATAAATCTACCCCAAAATAAAACGTGACTAGTGTACTTGTGTAAGGTGTCAGAAAAAACTATAGTGTCCTCCCACCACCCTAGAAAGAGATTAGCGAAATTAGGTGCACAAGTAGTGCCCATAGCGGTGCCTTTACATTGTAAATAAAAGTGGCCATCAAATAAAAAGTAATTGTGAGTGAGAAGGAAATGAAGTAAACATAAGACAAATTCATTGTGACTGGTGTATTGTGTGCCTCTTGTGGATAGAAAGTGTCGAACTGCCTCCAAGCCCAAATCATGCTTTATATTGGTGTATAGCGCCTCAACATCGAGGCTTGCTATAAGGGTTTGGGGCGGAAAAGAAATTTCCTGGAGTCGAGTGACAGCATCTCCTGTGTCTTTGATGTACGAAGGGAGGGCCACCACAAAGGGGGCCAGAATCTGGTCCACATACACACTTATCCCCTCTGTCAAATTTTCATTCCCTGAAACGATAGGTCGTCCAGGGATAGGGGTTTTCTGTTTATGTACCTTCGGTAGTGCATATAGAGTAGCTATGGTTGGTTTAGGGTTAAACATAACCCGGAATTCATCCTCTGTTATCAAACAGTTTGTCTTAGCATCTGTCAAGATGGTTTTAAGCTCCGTCACATACACCTCAGTGGGATTGTTGTCTAATTTCTTATAGGTGGAAGGGTCCTTTATTAGTCTCAATACCATATTCTTGTAATCAATCTTATCCATAATTACGACATTTCCTCCTTTGTCAGAGGGTTTTATAATAATTTGCTGATTTTGCTCCAATTCTTTTAAAGCCTTGGACTCCGCCACTGTAAAATTCCGAGATCTACTGGAATTCTTGATTTTCCCTAAGTCATTCGTAACCATATCCACAAAGGTTTGTATGTTTCCATATTGGCTAAGGGGTGGTGTGGTCCTAGACTTTGGTCTTAAATCCGAAAAAGGGGGCTCCATCCTTCTGACTCCTGTGTCATTCTCCTCTAGAAGATCTACAAGATCCAACATAGCTCTTTCATCACGCTCCCTATTTGTAGACAGATTAGATTCTCTGTTCTTATGCATCTTATGGAGGGCTAATTTTCTAGCGAAGAGGTTTATGTCTTTTATCCAGGTGAAGGAGTCATAGGAAGGTGTTGGGACATATGATAGACCTTTCTTTAAAATATCAGTCTGAGAGGATGTTAATTCATGAGAAGACAGGTTAATAACCTGCATTTCATCCCTTTTTATCTCGACTGGGAGGGATAAGCCCATTTCTCCCGGTCTCGAAGTTGGACTCCTCCCCCTAAAAAAGTTGCTGGTGTTGGTAAATTTAGTGTTCCAGTAGTCATCATTGGGACAGCTGTGGTCACCACTGGCTGTTGGGCTAAAGGCACAGAATGAGTAGAGGAGGAGAAGGTGGACACAGGGGGAGAGACCCCCATCATATTTATCCCTTCTAAATTTCCTTGAGTTGTGCCAGAATAGCATGTCGATTGGGGATGTACTCCCATCATATTTGTCCCATCTGGATTTCTTTGGGAGGGTCCAGGATGGCATGTTACTTGGGGATGAGTTCCTGCACTGTGGAACTGGTTCACAGAGTGATTTCCCTGGGTGGATCCTTGAGCGTATGCTGTGGTGCCCTTTTGGTAGGGACGTCTATTAGGATTTCTACGTTTGTTTTTGTATTTAGGTTTCGTTGTCGGATTAAATGCTCGTGTGGGCACGTTTGAGGTCTCGTCAGATTCAGATATCTCAGACTCCGAAATATCTGTATATTGGTTGATATAATTGTTTTGTGGTCTTTTGATGTAAATTTGACCAGTATCAAAGTCTCTCCTGTCTCTAATATATTTGTTATGTTTCCTTTCTTTAATATCTGATTGAAAATTTTCTATGTGTTTCTGTAACCTTTGTTCCAAATTCGAGAATTCAGGATTGCTTTTGAAAGCTTGTATTTCTTCAATCTGACTCTCCAGATGAGCACCGACAGCAATAAAGGCCTTTTTTTCATATGTTACTAAATAATCAAGCATACGTAATGAATTTTCGGTCAGAAGTTGTTGCCACCCATGTATAAACTCCTTATCCTCCTGATGTGAATTGGGCAAAATGTTGATTCGTAGACCCCTATATACTATCTTTTGTTGGAGGTAGGTCTCTAAGCTCGCTATCTCCCACCAGGAGCGAATGTATTTTTTATAAGTTTTTTGCAGATTACGAAAAGCTGATTGTATATCAATCTGATTCAGTGGTAATTCATTGGCTGAGAATACATGTTGGGCTTGTGCCAGAAAAATATCTGGATTTAATTTAGTGGAAAGAAATCCTGCCATAATATGGACAGACCTTAGAGGTACGGTCTCAGATGATGGGGATTTGACCCAAAAAAAGCAGAAAAAAACATATCTAGTAGAGACCAATATATGGAGGGTGGAATTTGACCACTAACTCATAGACTACCAAACAGGGTAGCCCAAAAAAACCCTTTATTTCCCATATATCAAGAAAATGTGAATTTAAAAGTGCAATCTTTATTGAAATCGGGTCGCACTTAATGGTGTTTTAAAAATATAGAGCACCATATCGTCCTACTTGTTAGATTCTATATGCATATAAATTGGACCAACTGGTCTATGGATTGAATGAACACTGGAGCGGAGAAGAGGTGCCTGCAGATCACCTGCATTCAGCGCTATTGTAGGACAATGGAGCTCAAAGTTAAAAACTTAACATGGCCCCCCTCGACATGTTTCACTGCCTCAGCAGCGTTATCAAGAGGTAGATAGGCACTGAGTTAAAAAACGCCGTGCAGGGGGTTATAATACCTCCCTTAATGATGTCACAGGATGTCGGGATTCACACATAATAAATTCTCCACCAATGCCTCTCATGTATTAAGAAGTGACACTTAAATCGACCAATCCACATCTCTGTATTGGATCAGCCAATCTCTGTTTGTGTTTCTTGTGCCCAATCGCAATTCCGGAGCCTTGACTGGCACGTACATCGGCGAATCCCCGTAGGGTAAATCGCCAATGACGTGCTGCGCCAGAATCTCGTGCGCGAGGTGATAGAATGAAGGAGCCGGATTCGACTCATCTGCGCATGCTCCGTTCTCCGACGGCTAACAGTAAACTTCCGGTTGCGCGTCTCGATCTGCGCGAGAACTTAGAAATCCTTCATATGCGCGGAAAAGATGCGCGAGAACATAGAGAATTTAGTGAAAACTCATGTCTATTGATTGGTATAGACTTTCAATTCAACAGACTTAATGGACTGAATTGTATATATTGTTATACATATTATGGATTTATTCGGCAAAGGAATAAAGTGGAAAGGTTTATTCTGATCTCATCTATGTGAATAGATATGATGAGATTCTGGTAAATCAAGCTAAATGAGTCAGTAGACTGATAAAAAGGAGAGGAGAATTCGATAATGAAAATTTGCATCCCAGAGGAAGTGTGATAGCTGTGACACCAATAAAAGGCTTAAATGCGACACTCACGTAATGGGTATATGAAATACCATAATTATAGGTTGTTATAAATAGTGTTATATTTTATTTAAGGCAGGTAAACTTAATTAGATAAATGGGCTGAAGGTGAACCCTTCATTCAGGCCCAAAGGAGACATAGATTTCAGTCGGTAAATCCACTTAGCTTCTTCTTGTAGAAGCTTTTTATCCAGATTGCCACGTCTTGGTCCTAAGCGTGGTCTGGCCAAGCCAAAAAATCTCAAACAGGACCAATTCCCCCCATGGTGGGACCAAAAATGTCTTGCTAGAGGTGTATCTGCTCTAGTTCGTATCGTGCTTATATGCTGAGAGATCCTTCTTCTGAACTGTTGAGTGGTTTTTCCTACATAAATCATAGGGCATCCACATTGAGCTATATAGACAATACCGGAGGTTTGACAATTGATAAATTCCCTGATCACATATCTTCGTCCATCAATGGGATTCGTAAAGTCCTTTGTTTTGGGGACTCTCTGACAAAAAGAGCAACTTCCACATGGATAGGAACCAATAATGGTGGACCTCAACCACGTTTCTTCCACATGGTCAGAGTAGTGGCTCTTTACTAGGTGCTCTCTAATGTTTCTCCCTCGTCTGAATGTGACAGACGGATAGTCGGTAAGTACTTCTCTCAGATCGCAATCTGCCATCAAAATGGGCCAATATTTCCGCAAAACGTCCATTACCCGGCGATTGTTTTGATCAAAGGTACCTATACATCTCACAATCTTCTGCCCCGGTACTGTCATAGATCTTTTGTTAGTGGTGAGTAATTCATTTCTCGGAGTGTCCACCTATAAGAAATTAGACAACAATCCCACTGAGGTGTATGTGACGGAGCTTAAAACCATCTTGACAGATGCTAAGACAAACTGTTTGATAACAGAGGATGAATTCCGGGTTATGTTTAACCCTAAACCAACCATAGCTACTCTATATGCACTACCGAAGGTACATAAACAGAAAACCCCTATCCCTGGACGACCTATCGTTTCAGGGAATGAAAATTTGACAGAGGGGATAAGTGTGTATGTGGACCAGATTCTGGCCCCCTTTGTGGTGGCCCTCCCTTCGTACATCAAAGACACAGGAGATGCTGTCACTCGACTCCAGGAAATTTCTTTTCCGCCCCAAACCCTTATAGCAAGCCTCGATGTTGAGGCGCTATACACCAATATAAAGCATGATTTGGGCTTGGAGGCAGTTCGACACTTTCTATCCACAAGAGGCACACAATACACCAGTCACAATGAATTTGTCTTATGTTTACTTCATTTCCTTCTCACTCACAATTACTTTTTATTTGATGGCCACTTTTATTTACAATGTAAAGGCACCGCTATGGGCACTACTTGTGCACCTAATTTCGCTAATCTCTTTCTAGGGTGGTGGGAGGACACTATAGTTTTTTCTGACACCTTACACAAGTACACTAGTCACGTTTTATTTTGGGGTAGATTTATTGATGATATTTTATTATTTTGGGATGGCACTATCACCTTATTCAATGAGTTTGTCACGGCACTCAATCAAAATAATATAGGTATGCACTTTACACACGAAATACATGAAAACACTCTTAACTTCTTGGATCTAAAAATCACTCTGGACCCGAGTGGCAGTATTCATACAAAGATATTTAGGAAACCGACTTCCACCAATAGTTTCCTACAATGGAGAAGTCATCATCCGGTAGCCCTAAAGAGAGGCATCCCAGTTGGGCAATACTTGCGAGCGAGACGCAATTGCTCATCTAATGAAGCCTTTCTGGCAGAGAGTAAATTGCTATATCAGAGATTTATATCTCGAGGATATCCAAAGAAAGTTCTACATAGGGCTTTTGCCCGTGCTAGGGACACTCCGAGAAATGAATTACTCACCACTAACAAAAGATCTATGACAGTACCGGGGCAGAAGATTGTGAGATGTATAGGTACCTTTGATCAAAACAATCGCCGGGTAATGGACGTTTTGCGGAAATATTGGCCCATTTTGATGGCAGATTGCGATCTGAGAGAAGTACTTACCGACTATCCGTCTGTCACATTCAGACGAGGGAGAAACATTAGAGAGCACCTAGTAAAGAGCCACTACTCTGACCATGTGGAAGAAACGTGGTTGAGGTCCACCATTATTGGTTCCTATCCATGTGGAAGTTGCTCTTTTTGTCAGAGAGTCCCCAAAACAAAGGACTTTACGAATCCCATTGATGGACGAAGATATGTGATCAGGGAATTTATCAATTGTCAAACCTCCGGTATTGTCTATATAGCTCAATGTGGATGCCCTATGATTTATGTAGGAAAAACCACTCAACAGTTCAGAAGAAGGATCTCTCAGCATATAAGCACGATACGAACTAGAGCAGATACACCTCTAGCAAGACATTTTTGGTCCCACCATGGGGGGAATTGGTCCTGTTTGAGATTTTTTGGCTTGGCCAGACCACGCTTAGGACCAAGACGTGGCAATCTGGATAAAAAGCTTCTACAAGAAGAAGCTAAGTGGATTTACCGACTGAAATCTATGTCTCCTTTGGGCCTGAATGAAGGGTTCACCTTCAGCCCATTTATCTAATTAAGTTTACCTGCCTTAAATAAAATATAACACTATTTATAACAACCTATAATTATGGTATTTCATATACCCATTACGTGAGTGTCGCATTTAAGCCTTTTATTGGTGTCACAGCTATCACACTTCCTCTGGGATGCAAATTTTCATTATCGAATTCTCCTCTCCTTTTTATCAGTCTACTGACTCATTTAGCTTGATTTACCAGAATCTCATCATATCTATTCACATAGATGAGATCAGAATAAACCTTTCCACTTTATTCCTTTGCCGAATAAATCCATAATATGTATAACAATATATACAATTCAGTCCATTAAGTCTGTTGAATTGAAAGTCTATACCAATCAATAGACATGAGTTTTCACTAAATTCTCTATGTTCTCGCGCATCTTTTCCGCGCATATGAAGGATTTCTAAGTTCTCGCGCAGATCGAGACGCGCAACCGGAAGTTTACTGTTAGCCGTCGGAGAACGGAGCATGCGCAGATGAGTCGAATCCGGCTCCTTCATTCTATCACCTCGCGCACGAGATTCTGGCGCAGCACGTCATTGGCGATTTACCCTACGGGGATTCGCCGATGTACGTGCCAGTCAAGGCTCCGGAATTGCGATTGGGCACAAGAAACACAAACAGAGATTGGCTGATCCAATACAGAGATGTGGATTGGTCGATTTAAGTGTCACTTCTTAATACATGAGAGGCATTGGTGGAGAATTTATTATGTGTGAATCCCGACATCCTGTGACATCATTAAGGGAGGTATTATAACCCCCTGCACGGCGTTTTTTAACTCAGTGCCTATCTACCTCTTGATAACGCTGCTGAGGCAGTGAAACATGTCGAGGGGGGCCATGTTAAGTTTTTAACTTTGAGCTCCATTGTCCTACAATAGCGCTGAATGCAGGTGATCTGCAGGCACCTCTTCTCCGCTCCAGTGTTCATTCAATCCATAGACCAGTTGGTCCAATTTATATGCATATAGAATCTAACAAGTAGGACGATATGGTGCTCTATATTTTTAAAACACCATTAAGTGCGACCCGATTTCAATAAAGATTGCACTTTTAAATTCACATTTTCTTGATATATGGGAAATAAAGGGTTTTTTTGGGCTACCCTGTTTGGTAGTCTATGAGTTAGTGGTCAAATTCCACCCTCCATATATTGGTCTCTACTAGATATGTTTTTTTCTGCTTTTTTTGGGTCAAATCCCCATCATCTGAGACCGTACCTCTAAGGTCTGTCCATATTATGGCAGGATTTCTTTCCACTAAATTAAATCCAGATATTTTTCTGGCACAAGCCCAACATGTATTCTCAGCCAATGAATTACCACTGAATCAGATTGATATACAATCAGCTTTTCGTAATCTGCAAAAAACTTATAAAAAATACATTCGCTCCTGGTGGGAGATAGCGAGCTTAGAGACCTACCTCCAACAAAAGATAGTATATAGGGGTCTACGAATCAACATTTTGCCCAATTCACATCAGGAGGATAAGGAGTTTATACATGGGTGGCAACAACTTCTGACCGAAAATTCATTACGTATGCTTGATTATTTAGTAACATATGAAAAAAAGGCCTTTATTGCTGTCGGTGCTCATCTGGAGAGTCAGATTGAAGAAATACAAGCTTTCAAAAGCAATCCTGAATTCTCGAATTTGGAACAAAGGTTACAGAAACACATAGAAAATTTTCAATCAGATATTAAAGAAAGGAAACATAACAAATATATTAGAGACAGGAGAGACTTTGATACTGGTCAAATTTACATCAAAAGACCACAAAACAATTATATCAACCAATATACAGATATTTCGGAGTCTGAGATATCTGAATCTGACGAGACCTCAAACGTGCCCACACGAGCATTTAATCCGACAACGAAACCTAAATACAAAAACAAACGTAGAAATCCTAATAGACGTCCCTACCAAAAGGGCACCACAGCATACGCTCAAGGATCCACCCAGGGAAATCACTCTGTGAACCAGTTCCACAGTGCAGGAACTCATCCCCAAGTAACATGCCATCCTGGACCCTCCCAAAGAAATCCAGATGGGACAAATATGATGGGAGTACATCCCCAATCGACATGCTATTCTGGCACAACTCAAGGAAATTTAGAAGGGATAAATATGATGGGGGTCTCTCCCCCTGTGTCCACCTTCTCCTCCTCTACTCATTCTGTGCCTTTAGCCCAACAGCCAGTGGTGACCACAGCTGTCCCAATGATGACTACTGGAACACTAAATTTACCAACACCAGCAACTTTTTTAGGGGGAGGAGTCCAACTTCGAGACCGGGAGAAATGGGCTTATCCCTCCCAGTCGAGATAAAAAGGGATGAAATGCAGGTTATTAACCTGTCTTCTCATGAATTAACATCCTCTCAGACTGATATTTTAAAGAAAGGTCTATCATATGTCCCAACACCTTCCTATGACTCCTTCACCTGGATAAAAGACATAAACCTCTTCGCTAGAAAATTAGCCCTCCATAAGATGCATAAGAACAGAGAATCTAATCTGTCTACAAATAGGGAGCGTGATGAAAGAGCTATGTTGGATCTTGTAGATCTTCTAGAGGAGAATGACACAGGAGTCAGAAGGATGGAGCCCCCTTTTTCGGATTTAAGACCAAAGTCTAGGACCACACCACCCCTTAGCCAATATGGAAACATACAAACCTTTGTGGATATGGTTACGAATGACTTAGGGAAAATCAAGAATTCCAGTAGATCTCGGAATTTTACAGTGGCGGAGTCCAAGGCTTTAAAAGAATTGGAGCAAAATCAGCAAATTATTATAAAACCCTCTGACAAAGGAGGAAATGTCGTAATTATGGATAAGATTGATTACAAGAATATGGTATTGAGACTAATAAAGGACCCTTCCACCTATAAGAAATTAGACAACAATCCCACTGAGGTGTATGTGACGGAGCTTAAAACCATCTTGACAGATGCTAAGACAAACTGTTTGATAACAGAGGATGAATTCCGGGTTATGTTTAACCCTAAACCAACCATAGCTACTCTATATGCACTACCGAAGGTACATAAACAGAAAACCCCTATCCCTGGACGACCTATCGTTTCAGGGAATGAAAATTTGACAGAGGGGATAAGTGTGTATGTGGACCAGATTCTGGCCCCCTTTGTGGTGGCCCTCCCTTCGTACATCAAAGACACAGGAGATGCTGTCACTCGACTCCAGGAAATTTCTTTTCCGCCCCAAACCCTTATAGCAAGCCTCGATGTTGAGGCGCTATACACCAATATAAAGCATGATTTGGGCTTGGAGGCAGTTCGACACTTTCTATCCACAAGAGGCACACAATACACCAGTCACAATGAATTTGTCTTATGTTTACTTCATTTCCTTCTCACTCACAATTACTTTTTATTTGATGGCCACTTTTATTTACAATGTAAAGGCACCGCTATGGGCACTACTTGTGCACCTAATTTCGCTAATCTCTTTCTAGGGTGGTGGGAGGACACTATAGTTTTTTCTGACACCTTACACAAGTACACTAGTCACGTTTTATTTTGGGGTAGATTTATTGATGATATTTTATTATTTTGGGATGGCACTATCACCTTATTCAATGAGTTTGTCACGGCACTCAATCAAAATAATATAGGTATGCACTTTACACACGAAATACATGAAAACACTCTTAACTTCTTGGATCTAAAAATCACTCTGGACCCGAGTGGCAGTATTCATACAAAGATATTTAGGAAACCGACTTCCACCAATAGTTTCCTACAATGGAGAAGTCATCATCCGGTAGCCCTAAAGAGAGGCATCCCAGTTGGGCAATACTTGCGAGCGAGACGCAATTGCTCATCTAATGAAGCCTTTCTGGCAGAGAGTAAATTGCTATATCAGAGATTTATATCTCGAGGATATCCAAAGAAAGTTCTACATAGGGCTTTTGCCCGTGCTAGGGACACTCCGAGAAATGAATTACTCACCACTAACAAAAGATCTATGACAGTACCGGGGCAGAAGATTGTGAGATGTATAGGTACCTTTGATCAAAACAATCGCCGGGTAATGGACGTTTTGCGGAAATATTGGCCCATTTTGATGGCAGATTGCGATCTGAGAGAAGTACTTACCGACTATCCGTCTGTCACATTCAGACGAGGGAGAAACATTAGAGAGCACCTAGTAAAGAGCCACTACTCTGACCATGTGGAAGAAACGTGGTTGAGGTCCACCATTATTGGTTCCTATCCATGTGGAAGTTGCTCTTTTTGTCAGAGAGTCCCCAAAACAAAGGACTTTACGAATCCCATTGATGGACGAAGATATGTGATCAGGGAATTTATCAATTGTCAAACCTCCGGTATTGTCTATATAGCTCAATGTGGATGCCCTATGATTTATGTAGGAAAAACCACTCAACAGTTCAGAAGAAGGATCTCTCAGCATATAAGCACGATACGAACTAGAGCAGATACACCTCTAGCAAGACATTTTTGGTCCCACCATGGGGGGAATTGGTCCTGTTTGAGATTTTTTGGCTTGGCCAGACCACGCTTAGGACCAAGACGTGGCAATCTGGATAAAAAGCTTCTACAAGAAGAAGCTAAGTGGATTTACCGACTGAAATCTATGTCTCCTTTGGGCCTGAATGAAGGGTTCACCTTCAGCCCATTTATCTAATTAAGTTTACCTGCCTTAAATAAAATATAACACTATTTATAACAACCTATAATTATGGTATTTCATATACCCATTACGTGAGTGTCGCATTTA
Source organism: Hyla sarda (assembly GCF_029499605.1). Classification (NCBI taxonomy): domain Eukaryota; kingdom Metazoa; phylum Chordata; class Amphibia; order Anura; family Hylidae; genus Hyla; species Hyla sarda. The sequence goes on along the minus strand of NC_079193.1, from coordinate 196,403,150 downwards.
AGCCTTTTATTGGTGTCACAGCTATCACACTTCCTCTGGGATGCAAATTTTCATTATCGAATTCTCCTCTCCTTTTTATCAGTCTACTGACTCATTTAGCTTGATTTACCAGAATCTCATCATATCTATTCACATAGATGAGATCAGAATAAACCTTTCCACTTTATTCCTTTGCCGAATAAATCCATAATATGTATAACAATATATACAATTCAGTCCATTAAGTCTGTTGAATTGAAAGTCTATACCAATCAATAGACATGAGTTTTCACTAAATTCTCTATGTTCTCGCGCATCTTTTCCGCGCATATGAAGGATTTCTAAGTTCTCGCGCAGATCGAGACGCGCAACCGGAAGTTTACTGTTAGCCGTCGGAGAACGGAGCATGCGCAGATGAGTCGAATCCGGCTCCTTCATTCTATCACCTCGCGCACGAGATTCTGGCGCAGCACGTCATTGGCGATTTACCCTACGGGGATTCGCCGATGTACGTGCCAGTCAAGGCTCCGGAATTGCGATTGGGCACAAGAAACACAAACAGAGATTGGCTGATCCAATACAGAGATGTGGATTGGTCGATTTAAGTGTCACTTCTTAATACATGAGAGGCATTGGTGGAGAATTTATTATGTGTGAATCCCGACATCCTGTGACATCATTAAGGGAGGTATTATAACCCCCTGCACGGCGTTTTTTAACTCAGTGCCTATCTACCTCTTGATAACGCTGCTGAGGCAGTGAAACATGTCGAGGGGGGCCATGTTAAGTTTTTAACTTTGAGCTCCATTGTCCTACAATAGCGCTGAATGCAGGTGATCTGCAGGCACCTCTTCTCCGCTCCAGTGTTCATTCAATCCATAGACCAGTTGGTCCAATTTATATGCATATAGAATCTAACAAGTAGGACGATATGGTGCTCTATATTTTTAAAACACCATTAAGTGCGACCCGATTTCAATAAAGATTGCACTTTTAAATTCACATTTTCTTGATATATGGGAAATAAAGGGTTTTTTTGGGCTACCCTGTTTGGTAGTCTATGAGTTAGTGGTCAAATTCCACCCTCCATATATTGGTCTCTACTAGATATGTTTTTTTCTGCTTTTTTTGGGTCAAATCCCCATCATCTGAGACCGTACCTCTAAGGTCTGTCCATATTATGGCAGGATTTCTTTCCACTAAATTAAATCCAGATATTTTTCTGGCACAAGCCCAACATGTATTCTCAGCCAATGGATTACCACTGAATCAGATTGATATACAATCAGCTTTTCGTAATCTGCAAAAAACTTATAAAAAATACATTCGCTCCTGGTGGGAGATAGCGAGCTTAGAGACCTACCTCCAACAAAAGATAGTATATAGGGGTCTACGAATCAACATTTTGCCCAATTCACATCAGGAGGATAAGGAGTTTATACATGGGTGGCAACAACTTCTGACCGAAAATTCATTACGTATGCTTGATTATTTAGTAACATATGAAAAAAAGGCCTTTATTGCTGTCGGTGCTCATCTGGAGAGTCAGATTGAAGAAATACAAGCTTTCAAAAGCAATCCTGAATTCTCGAATTTGGAACAAAGGTTACAGAAACACATAGAAAATTTTCAATCAGATATTAAAGAAAGGAAACATAACAAATATATTAGAGACAGGAGAGACTTTGATACTGGTCAAATTTACATCAAAAGACCACAAAACAATTATATCAACCAATATACAGATATTTCGGAGTCTGAGATATCTGAATCTGACGAGACCTCAAACGTGCCCACACGAGCATTTAATCCGACAACGAAACCTAAATACAAAAACAAACGTAGAAATCCTAATAGACGTCCCTACCAAAAGGGCACCACAGCATACGCTCAAGGATCCACCCAGGGAAATCACTCTGTGAACCAGTTCCACAGTGCAGGAACTCATCCCCAAGTAACATGCCATCCTGGACCCTCCCAAAGAAATCCAGATGGGACAAATATGATGGGAGTACATCCCCAATCGACATGCTATTCTGGCACAACTCAAGGAAATTTAGAAGGGATAAATATGATGGGGGTCTCTCCCCCTGTGTCCACCTTCTCCTCCTCTACTCATTCTGTGCCTTTAGCCCAACAGCCAGTGGTGACCACAGCTGTCCCAATGATGACTACTGGAACACTAAATTTACCAACACCAGCAACTTTTTTAGGGGGAGGAGTCCAACTTCGAGACCGGGAGAAATGGGCTTATCCCTCCCAGTCGAGATAAAAAGGGATGAAATGCAGGTTATTAACCTGTCTTCTCATGAATTAACATCCTCTCAGACTGATATTTTAAAGAAAGGTCTATCATATGTCCCAACACCTTCCTATGACTCCTTCACCTGGATAAAAGACATAAACCTCTTCGCTAGAAAATTAGCCCTCCATAAGATGCATAAGAACAGAGAATCTAATCTGTCTACAAATAGGGAGCGTGATGAAAGAGCTATGTTGGATCTTGTAGATCTTCTAGAGGAGAATGACACAGGAGTCAGAAGGATGGAGCCCCCTTTTTCGGATTTAAGACCAAAGTCTAGGACCACACCACCCCTTAGCCAATATGGAAACATACAAACCTTTGTGGATATGGTTACGAATGACTTAGGGAAAATCAAGAATTCCAGTAGATCTCGGAATTTTACAGTGGCGGAGTCCAAGGCTTTAAAAGAATTGGAGCAAAATCAGCAAATTATTATAAAACCCTCTGACAAAGGAGGAAATGTCGTAATTATGGATAAGATTGATTACAAGAATATGGTATTGAGACTAATAAAGGACCCTTCCACCTATAAGAAATTAGACAACAATCCCACTGAGGTGTATGTGACGGAGCTTAAAACCATCTTGACAGATGCTAAGACAAACTGTTTGATAACAGAGGATGAATTCCGGGTTATGTTTAACCCTAAACCAACCATAGCTACTCTATATGCACTACCGAAGGTACATAAACAGAAAACCCCTATCCCTGGACGACCTATCGTTTCAGGGAATGAAAATTTGACAGAGGGGATAAGTGTGTATGTGGACCAGATTCTGGCCCCCTTTGTGGTGGCCCTCCCTTCGTACATCAAAGACACAGGAGATGCTGTCACTCGACTCCAGGAAATTTCTTTTCCGCCCCAAACCCTTATAGCAAGCCTCGATGTTGAGGCGCTATACACCAATATAAAGCATGATTTGGGCTTGGAGGCAGTTCGACACTTTCTATCCACAAGAGGCACACAATACACCAGTCACAATGAATTTGTCTTATGTTTACTTCATTTCCTTCTCACTCACAATTACTTTTTATTTGATGGCCACTTTTATTTACAATGTAAAGGCACCGCTATGGGCACTACTTGTGCACCTAATTTCGCTAATCTCTTTCTAGGGTGGTGGGAGGACACTATAGTTTTTTCTGACACCTTACACAAGTACACTAGTCACGTTTTATTTTGGGGTAGATTTATTGATGATATTTTATTATTTTGGGATGGCACTATCACCTTATTCAATGAGTTTGTCACGGCACTCAATCAAAATAATATAGGTATGCACTTTACACACGAAATACATGAAAACACTCTTAACTTCTTGGATCTAAAAATCACTCTGGACCCGAGTGGCAGTATTCATACAAAGATATTTAGGAAACCGACTTCCACCAATAGTTTCCTACAATGGAGAAGTCATCATCCGGTAGCCCTAAAGAGAGGCATCCCAGTTGGGCAATACTTGCGAGCGAGACGCAATTGCTCATCTAATGAAGCCTTTCTGGCAGAGAGTAAATTGCTATATCAGAGATTTATATCTCGAGGATATCCAAAGAAAGTTCTACATAGGGCTTTTGCCCGTGCTAGGGACACTCCGAGAAATGAATTACTCACCACTAACAAAAGATCTATGACAGTACCGGGGCAGAAGATTGTGAGATGTATAGGTACCTTTGATCAAAACAATCGCCGGGTAATGGACGTTTTGCGGAAATATTGGCCCATTTTGATGGCAGATTGCGATCTGAGAGAAGTACTTACCGACTATCCGTCTGTCACATTCAGACGAGGGAGAAACATTAGAGAGCACCTAGTAAAGAGCCACTACTCTGACCATGTGGAAGAAACGTGGTTGAGGTCCACCATTATTGGTTCCTATCCATGTGGAAGTTGCTCTTTTTGTCAGAGAGTCCCCAAAACAAAGGACTTTACGAATCCCATTGATGGACGAAGATATGTGATCAGGGAATTTATCAATTGTCAAACCTCCGGTATTGTCTATATAGCTCAATGTGGATGCCCTATGATTTATGTAGGAAAAACCACTCAACAGTTCAGAAGAAGGATCTCTCAGCATATAAGCACGATACGAACTAGAGCAGATACACCTCTAGCAAGACATTTTTGGTCCCACCATGGGGGGAATTGGTCCTGTTTGAGATTTTTTGGCTTGGCCAGACCACGCTTAGGACCAAGACGTGGCAATCTGGATAAAAAGCTTCTACAAGAAGAAGCTAAGTGGATTTACCGACTGAAATCTATGTCTCCTTTGGGCCTGAATGAAGGGTTCACCTTCAGCCCATTTATCTAATTAAGTTTACCTGCCTTAAATAAAATATAACACTATTTATAACAACCTATAATTATGGTATTTCATATACCCATTACGTGAGTGTCGCATTTAAGCCTTTTATTGGTGTCACAGCTATCACACTTCCTCTGGGATGCAAATTTTCATTATCGAATTCTCCTCTCCTTTTTATCAGTCTACTGACTCATTTAGCTTGATTTACCAGAATCTCATCATATCTATTCACATAGATGAGATCAGAATAAACCTTTCCACTTTATTCCTTTGCCGAATAAATCCATAATATGTATAACAATATATACAATTCAGTCCATTAAGTCTGTTGAATTGAAAGTCTATACCAATCAATAGACATGAGTTTTCACTAAATTCTCTATGTTCTCGCGCATCTTTTCCGCGCATATGAAGGATTTCTAAGTTCTCGCGCAGATCGAGACGCGCAACCGGAAGTTTACTGTTAGCCGTCGGAGAACGGAGCATGCGCAGATGAGTCGAATCCGGCTCCTTCATTCTATCACCTCGCGCACGAGATTCTGGCGCAGCACGTCATTGGCGATTTACCCTACGGGGATTCGCCGATGTACGTGCCAGTCAAGGCTCCGGAATTGCGATTGGGCACAAGAAACACAAACAGAGATTGGCTGATCCAATACAGAGATGTGGATTGGTCGATTTAAGTGTCACTTCTTAATACATGAGAGGCATTGGTGGAGAATTTATTATGTGTGAATCCCGACATCCTGTGACATCATTAAGGGAGGTATTATAACCCCCTGCACGGCGTTTTTTAACTCAGTGCCTATCTACCTCTTGATAACGCTGCTGAGGCAGTGAAACATGTCGAGGGGGGCCATGTTAAGTTTTTAACTTTGAGCTCCATTGTCCTACAATAGCGCTGAATGCAGGTGATCTGCAGACACCTCTTCTCCGCTCCAGTGTTCATTCAATCCATAGACCAGTTGGTCCAATTTATATGCATATAGAATCTAACAAGTAGGACGATATGGTGCTCTATATTTTTAAAACACCATTAAGTGCGACCCGATTTCAATAAAGATTGCACTTTTAAATTCACATTTTCTTGATATATGGGAAATAAAGGGTTTTTTTGGGCTACCCTGTTTGGTAGTCTATGAGTTAGTGGTCAAATTCCACCCTCCATATATTGGTCTCTACTACATATGTTTTTTTCTGCTTTTTTTGGGTCAAATCCCCATCATCTGAGACCGTACCTCTAAGGTCTGTCCATATTATGGCAGGATTTCTTTCCACTAAATTAAATCCAGATATTTTTCTGGCACAAGCCCAACATGTATTCTCAGCCAATGAATTACCACTGAATCAGATTGATATACAATCAGCTTTTCGTAATCTGCAAAAAACTTATAAAAAATACATTCGCTCCTGGTGGGAGATAGCGAGCTTAGAGACCTACCTCCAACAAAAGATAGTATATAGGGGTCTACGAATCAACATTTTGCCCAATTCACATCAGGAGGATAAGGAGTTTATACATGGGTGGCAACAACTTCTGACCGAAAATTCATTACGTATGCTTGATTATTTAGTAACATATGAAAAAAAGGCCTTTATTGCTGTCGGTGCTCATCTGGAGAGTCAGATTGAAGAAATACAAGCTTTCAAAAGCAATCCTGAATTCTCGAATTTGGAACAAAGGTTACAGAAACACATAGAAAATTTTCAATCAGATATTAAAGAAAGGAAACATAACAAATATATTAGAGACAGGAGAGACTTTGATACTGGTCAAATTTACATCAAAAGACCACAAAACAATTATATCAACCAATATACAGATATTTCGGAGTCTGAGATATCTGAATCTGACGAGACCTCAAACGTGCCCACACGAGCATTTAATCCGACAACGAAACCTAAATACAAAAACAAACGTAGAAATCCTAATAGACGTCCCTACCAAAAGGGCACCACAGCATACGCTCAAGGATCCACCCAGGGAAATCACTCTGTGAACCAGTTCCACAGTGCAGGAACTCATCCCCAAGTAACATGCCATCCTGGACCCTCCCAAAGAAATCCAGATGGGACAAATATGATGGGAGTACATCCCCAATCGACATGCTATTCTGGCACAACTCAAGGAAATTTAGAAGGGATAAATATGATGGGGGTCTCTCCCCCTGTGTCCACCTTCTCCTCCTCTACTCATTCTGTGCCTTTAGCCCAACAGCCAGTGGTGACCACAGCTGTCCCAATGATGACTACTGGAACACTAAATTTACCAACACCAGCAACTTTTTTAGGGGGAGGAGTCCAACTTCGAGACCGGGAGAAATGGGCTTATCCCTCCCAGTCGAGATAAAAAGGGATGAAATGCAGGTTATTAACCTGTCTTCTCATGAATTAACATCCTCTCAGACTGATATTTTAAAGAAAGGTCTATCATATGTCCCAACACCTTCCTATGACTCCTTCACCTGGATAAAAGACATAAACCTCTTCGCTAGAAAATTAGCCCTCCATAAGATGCATAAGAACAGAGAATCTAATCTGTCTACAAATAGGGAGCGTGATGAAAGAGCTATGTTGGATCTTGTAGATCTTCTAGAGGAGAATGACACAGGAGTCAGAAGGATGGAGCCCCCTTTTTCGGATTTAAGACCAAAGTCTAGGACCACACCACCCCTTAGCCAATATGGAAACATACAAACCTTTGTGGATATGGTTACGAATGACTTAGGGAAAATCAAGAATTCCAGTAGATCTCGGAATTTTACAGTGGCGGAGTCCAAGGCTTTAAAAGAATTGGAGCAAAATCAGCAAATTATTATAAAACCCTCTGACAAAGGAGGAAATGTCGTAATTATGGATAAGATTGATTACAAGAATATGGTATTGAGACTAATAAAGGACCCTTCCACCTATAAGAAATTAGACAACAATCCCACTGAGGTGTATGTGACGGAGCTTAAAACCATCTTGACAGATGCTAAGACAAACTGTTTGATAACAGAGGATGAATTCCGGGTTATGTTTAACCCTAAACCAACCATAGCTACTCTATATGCACTACCGAAGGTACATAAACAGAAAACCCCTATCCCTGGACGACCTATCGTTTCAGGGAATGAAAATTTGACAGAGGGGATAAGTGTGTATGTGGACCAGATTCTGGCCCCCTTTGTGGTGGCCCTCCCTTCGTACATCAAAGACACAGGAGATGCTGTCACTCGACTCCAGGAAATTTCTTTTCCGCCCCAAACCCTTATAGCAAGCCTCGATGTTGAGGCGCTATACACCAATATAAAGCATGATTTGGGCTTGGAGGCAGTTCGACACTTTCTATCCACAAGAGGCACACAATACACCAGTCACAATGAATTTGTCTTATGTTTACTTCATTTCCTTCTCACTCACAATTACTTTTTATTTGATGGCCACTTTTATTTACAATGTAAAGGCACCGCTATGGGCACTACTTGTGCACCTAATTTCGCTAATCTCTTTCTAGGGTGGTGGGAGGACACTATAGTTTTTTCTGACACCTTACACAAGTACACTAGTCACGTTTTATTTTGGGGTAGATTTATTGATGATATTTTATTATTTTGGGATGGCACTATCACCTTATTCAATGAGTTTGTCACGGCACTCAATCAAAATAATATAGGTATGCACTTTACACACGAAATACATGAAAACACTCTTAACTTCTTGGATCTAAAAATCACTCTGGACCCGAGTGGCAGTATTCATACAAAGATATTTAGGAAACCGACTTCCACCAATAGTTTCCTACAATGGAGAAGTCATCATCCGGTAGCCCTAAAGAGAGGCATCCCAGTTGGGCAATACTTGCGAGCGAGACGCAATTGCTCATCTAATGAAGCCTTTCTGGCAGAGAGTAAATTGCTATATCAGAGATTTATATCTCGAGGATATCCAAAGAAAGTTCTACATAGGGCTTTTGCCCGTGCTAGGGACACTCCGAGAAATGAATTACTCACCACTAACAAAAGATCTATGACAGTACCGGGGCAGAAGATTGTGAGATGTATAGGTACCTTTGATCAAAACAATCGCCGGGTAATGGACGTTTTGCGGAAATATTGGCCCATTTTGATGGCAGATTGCGATCTGAGAGAAGTACTTACCGACTATCCGTCTGTCACATTCAGACGAGGGAGAAACATTAGAGAGCACCTAGTAAAGAGCCACTACTCTGACCATGTGGAAGAAACGTGGTTGAGGTCCACCATTATTGGTTCCTATCCATGTGGAAGTTGCTCTTTTTGTCAGAGAGTCCCCAAAACAAAGGACTTTACGAATCCCATTGATGGACGAAGATATGTGATCAGGGAATTTATCAATTGTCAAACCTCCGGTATTGTCTATATAGCTCAATGTGGATGCCCTATGATTTATGTAGGAAAAACCACTCAACAGTTCAGAAGAAGGATCTCTCAGCATATAAGCACGATACGAACTAGAGCAGATACACCTCTAGCAAGACATTTTTGGTCCCACCATGGGGGGAATTGGTCCTGTTTGAGATTTTTTGGCTTGGCCAGACCACGCTTAGGACCAAGACGTGGCAATCTGGATAAAAAGCTTCTACAAGAAGAAGCTAAGTGGATTTACCGACTGAAATCTATGTCTCCTTTGGGCCTGAATGAAGGGTTCACCTTCAGCCCATTTATCTAATTAAGTTTACCTGCCTTAAATAAAATATAACACTATTTATAACAACCTATAATTATGGTATTTCATATACCCATTACGTGAGTGTCGCATTTAAGCCTTTTATTGGTGTCACAGCTATCACACTTCCTCTGGGATGCAAATTTTCATTATCGAATTCTCCTCTCCTTTTTATCAGTCTACTGACTCATTTAGCTTGATTTACCAGAATCTCATCATATCTATTCACATAGATGAGATCAGAATAAACCTTTCCACTTTATTCCTTTGCCGAATAAATCCATAATATGTATAACAATATATACAATTCAGTCCATTAAGTCTGTTGAATTGAAAGTCTATACCAATCAATAGACATGAGTTTTCACTAAATTCTCTATGTTCTCGCGCATCTTTTCCGCGCATATGAAGGATTTCTAAGTTCTCGCGCAGATCGAGACGCGCAACCGGAAGTTTACTGTTAGCCGTCGGAGAACGGAGCATGCGCAGATGAGTCGAATCCGGCTCCTTCATTCTATCACCTCGCGCACGAGATTCTGGCGCAGCACGTCATTGGCGATTTACCCTACGGGGATTCGCCGATGTACGTGCCAGTCAAGGCTCCGGAATTGCGATTGGGCACAAGAAACACAAACAGAGATTGGCTGATCCAATACAGAGATGTGGATTGGTCGATTTAAGTGTCACTTCTTAATACATGAGAGGCATTGGTGGAGAATTTATTATGTGTGAATCCCGACATCCTGTGACATCATTAAGGGAGGTATTATAACCCCCTGCACGGCGTTTTTTAACTCAGTGCCTATCTACCTCTTGATAACGCTGCTGAGGCAGTGAAACATGTCGAGGGGGGCCATGTTAAGTTTTTAACTTTGAGCTCCATTGTCCTACAATAGCGCTGAATGCAGGTGATCTGCAGGCACCTCTTCTCCGCTCCAGTGTTCATTCAATCCATAGACCAGTTGGTCCAATTTATATGCATATAGAATCTAACAAGTAGGACGATATGGTGCTCTATATTTTTAAAACACCATTAAGTGCGACCCGATTTCAATAAAGATTGCACTTTTAAATTCACATTTTCTTGATATATGGGAAATAAAGGGTTTTTTTGGGCTACCCTGTTTGGTAGTCTATGAGTTAGTAACCTTGGATCATTTTCATGTAAAACACTTTGAATATCTGATGAAAACTTTTTTTCACCAAAATGTTGGTGCAAAAGCAAAATTTTTGACTTGAAGAGTTTCGAATATGACCCCAATGTATGTATTCCAACATAGAACTAAACAAAACCGCAGAAACAGAACTGCCTGACCTTCTCCATTTGATCAGCATTCTTGTATGCATTTTATTTCATATAAAATCTTCATAAATCCATAAACAATTTTAGAGGAAAGTAAATTCAAAGAATAATCATAAGAACTGTTATTGTATTTAGCATTAGATTTAAAAACAATGTAACCCAAAATTGATTTTTTTAAATGTTCCAATAAAAGTCAGTAGCTATGCAAGAAAATATGTGAAATGTCTAAGATTATAATCTGTGTCCAGCAAATGTGTTCTTTTTCTTGTAGCTTTAATAGCACTCTGCTTGCAGCTGTTGATGGCTAATTTATTCCCATGGTAATGAACTATCTAGCAATTTAAATGTCATTGGGGCATAGTCATTAAAGACCAATTTTGTTAATGCAAAATGAGAGAAGTAAAACCAGAAAAGTACTGAGGAAATAGATTGACAGTGGATACTGCCCACATTACTGTAAATTTAGAAATCTAAATATAGTCAAATACTAAATGACTGGGTTTGGTTTATTCTGTTGTTTAGTTTGGCCTACCTGGAAAAAAACCACACTACTCAGAATGACGTCTTACAAAAACAATATTTCCATCCGTCTATCATAAATCCTTTGTGTTTGAAATTGAAGACAAGTTCACTGCTTATGAGTGTGATATGCAAGTAACAAGGCTTTTATAGTGGTTGTCTGTGTTTTAGTACCAGCATGTGGTATTTTATGACTGCATGATAAAGATGACTGAACCTCCTTACATTCATTTTGGGAGATTTTGCTCAAATTCACTTTGGATAAAGCACCAATTCAGATTTGGCCCTGCACCCTCTAAGCCAGGGGCCAAGAGTATCTGGCTGAAAAAAATGTAAGGGGTTAAAGGGAACCTCTCATCACTTTCATGCTGCCTGAAGCAAGAGTCATCAAAGTTGTTTTTATTGGGTTCTTCTCATCCCACTAGTTTTATTTGATGTATTATTCCCTGTTTGGGAATAAGAAGAAATCTATCAGTCAAGGTGGCACAGGCAGATGCCACCAAGGACTGCCCTGCTGACTGGTGATTAAAGCAGTGTTAAAGGGGTTATCAAGGAAAAAAACTTTTTTTTATATGTCAACTGGCTCCAGAAAGTTAAACAGATTTGTAAATTACTTCTATTAAAAAATCTTAATCCGTTCAGTACTTATGAGCTGCTGAAGTTGAGTTGTTCTTTTCTATCTAAGCGCTCTCTGATGACACATGTCTCGGGAACCGCCCAGTTTACTAGCAAATCCCCATAGCAAACCTGTTCTACTCTGTGCAGTTCCCGAGACAAGCAGAGATGTCAGCAGAGAGCACTGTTGCCAGAGAGAAAACAACAACTCAACTTCAGCAGCTGATAATTATTGAAAGGATTAAGATTTTTTAATAGAAGTAATTTACAAATCTGTTTAACTTTCTGGAGCCAGTTGATATAAGAAAATAAGTTTTTTCCTGGAATACCCCTTTAAAGAGAGTTTCATTTAAAAGGTGCATTCTAGTTCCTGAAAATTATATTATATATCATATATATTACAGTACATATCATTACATATATAACCAAAAAATATGTACAGAGGTTTATCCCACCTCCTGAGAAAATGTTGTATCATAAGCATTTCTCAGGGAATTTGTCTTGAGCTCCTCTCTGAGTTTAAAGGGGTACTCCGGTGGAAAATGTTCTTATTTATTTTTTTTAAATCAACTGGTACCAGAAAGTTAAACAGATTTGTAAATTAAGTATGCAAATTTAACCACACCTCAAGAATATCACCCTACTGGGTACACAATGAATAAAAAATGAGACAGATGGTTTCTGAAAAAATGCAAATTTTAATAAAAAACAGAAATATCAATATAAAATAGTAGTTAACAGATCAGAGCATTAGTAATAATAAACTGTCACTGGGCCCTAATGACAGATAGATGTTGAAGCAACTACCTAAAGAATTCTAGAATAGTCCATGGATATTGCTCCAAATTGGACTGTTAGTCCGGCAAAAAAATACAGTAGATGTTTCAAATGATGGCACAATTGTTAGAGTGGCATTAGATGGATTCGCTCACAGTTTGTATAGAATGAATGGAACAGTCTCACCCTGGCTGCTGGTTCTGCACTGCAGCGGGCCAATGGAAACAAGTGCTGTATTCTCTGCGATGTTCTTGGCGTGAATGCCTTGGCAGTTGGAGGGTTCCGGCAAGGAGCTCCCTCATAAGCGGTCCGTGGTGTCAGCAAACACCGATGTCAGTAACAGACTCACACTAGAAGCAGCAGACTTGTGGTAGGCTCTGTGAGCGAGATCAGTAGTTAGTGCAGCAGGTGGTTTGGGTTGCGAACTTCCGTGCCGGCTAAAGTTCAGATGTTGTTGGTAATTAAGGTAGTGCTTGTATATCGCTCTGTTCAGATAGTACTTGCCTACTGAAGAAGAGGTCAATTTGAGCACCCTGAAACACGTCTAGGCCGTTTCATCTGAACAGAGCGATATACAAGCACTACCTTAATTACCAACAACATCTGAACTTTAGCCGGCACGGAAGTTCGCAACCCAAACCACCTGCTGCAAACTACTGATCTCGCTCACTGAGCCTACCACAAGTCTGCTGCTTCTAGTGTGAGTCTGTTACTGACATCGGTGTTTGCTGACACCACGGACCGCTTACGAGGGAGCTCCTTGCCGGAACCCTCCAACTGCCAAGGCATTCACGCCGAGAACATCGCAGAGAATACAGCACTTGTTTCCATTGGCCCGCCGCAGTGCGGAACCAGCAGCCAGGGTGAGACTGTTCCATTCATTCTATACAAACTGTGAGCGAATCCATCTAATGCCACTCTAACAATTGTGCCATCATTTGAAACATCTACTGTATTTTTTTGCCGGACTAACAGTCCAATTCGGAGCAATATCCATGGACTATTCTAGAATTCTTTAGGTAGTTGCTTCAACATCTATCTGTCATTAGGGCCCAGTGACAGTTTATTATTACTAATGCTCTGATCTGTTAACTACTATTTTATATTGATATTTCTGTTTTTTATTAAAATTTGCATTTTTTCAGAAACCATCTGTCTCATTTTTTATTCATTGTGTACCCAGTAGGGTGATATTCTTGAGGTGTGGTTAAATTTGCATACTTGATTTTTCATTATTTGATCGGTGGGGATTGATTTTTATCCACATTAACCTCGAATATCCCAGGTTGTGAGCTGAACACACAGTCTCTTTTTTTCCCCTTAGATTTGTAAATTACTTTTATTAAAAAATCTTAATCCTTCCAGTAGTTATTAGATGCTGTATACTACAGAGGAAATTCTTTTCTTTTTGGAACACAGAACTCTCTGCTGACATCACGAGCACAGTGCTCTCTGCTGACATCTCTGTCCATTTTAGGAACTGTCCAAAGCAGCATATGTTTGCTATGGGGATTTTCTCCTACTCTGGACAGTTCCTAAAATGGACAGATATGTCAGCAGAGAGCACTGTGTGCGTGATGTCAGCAGAGAGCTCTGTGTTCCAAAAAGAAAACTATTTCCTCTGTAGTATTCAGCAACTAATAAGTACTGGAAGGATGAAGATTTTTTTAATAGAAGTAATTTACAAATCTGTTTAACTTTCTGGCACCAGTTGATTTAAAAAAAAAAAAAAAAGTTTTCCACCCGAGTACCCCTTTAAGTCCACTCCCTTAGCGGTGTTGCTTCTCTAGCACATCCACCCAGTATACAGAGTGTAAGAATATAACTGAAGGAACAGGCCGATGGCTGTGAAGCTCAAACCGAGCCCCCAGAGACATGCTAAAGATAAAGTATTGTTTCAGGATGGGGGAGGGGTGCAAGGGATTTTCAAGATGACATGACTATACAGTTAAAAGAGTTATTGAACCACTGGCCCAGGGTAATTGCGGCCAAAGCATAAAGAAAACATCACTATTGCCCAAGTATTTAGCACACTATGATAACGTTTATGATTACATATATTTTCAGACATTAAAATAACCCAAAAGCATCGATACTTAAAGGAAATCTGTCATCAGAATCACCAGCACTAAACCTGTTAGGCTGGGTCCACACTACGTTTTGTCCCATACGGGAGCGCATACGGCAGGAGGGAGCTAAAAGCTCGCGCTCCCGTATGTAACCGTATGCGCTCCCGTATGTCATTCATTTCAATGAGCCGACCGGAGTGAAACGTTCGGTCTGGTCGGCTCATTTTTGCGCCGTATGCGCTTTTACAACCGGACCTAAAACCGTGGTTGACCACGGTTTTAGGTCCGGTTGTAAAAGCGCATACGGCGCAAAAATGAGCCGACCGGACCGAACGTTTCACTCCGGTCGGCTCATTGAAATGAATGACATACGGGAGCGCATACGGTTACATACGGGAGCGCGAGCTTTTAGCTCCCTCCTGCCGTATGCGCTCCCGTATGGGACAAAACGTAGTGTGGACCCAGCCTTACACAGGCTTGTAGTGTGGGTGATCCTGATTAAAACGCTTCTTACCTGGTTAAAAATGGTTCAGCGGTTCTTCAGACATCTATATTTTTAGTTTTCTGTTATTCCCTGGCTTGGGACTCAGTGGGAGGTGTTATCATCTGGGACTCGGCCACACGTCATTCTAGCTGGGCGGAGCTGCCGCCCGGCTCATGAATATTCATGACCTTATCCGCGTAGTCTAACTCCTTTTTCTAGGTCTGGTGGGGAGGACCGCACATGAGGATAAGGTCATGAATATTCATGAGCCGGGCGGCAGCTCCGCCCAGCTAGAATGACGTGTGGCTGAGTCCCAGATGATAACACCTCCCACTGAGTCCCAAGCCAGGGAATAACAGAAAACTAAAAATATAGATATCTGCAGAACCGCTGAACCATTTTTAACCAGGTAAGAAGCGTTTTAATCAGGATCACCCGCACTACAAGCCTGTGTAACAGGTGTGGCAGTGTGGCAAGGAAAGGGTGCATTTCCCTTGCTATCTCTGCAGAATGCTCCACCTGTGGCCTGATTAATGAGGTATCAGGAAGGGAAAGTGTGTGTTTAAAAGGAAAAGAAACAGAATAGTTGGGGCTCTTCCTAGGAGACAGCATGTGGGCTGTAGGGAAGAGACAGAGGCTGCTGAGGAGTACACAGCCCGAGCAATGAGTGGCTCAAAGAAAGTGATAAGAAATGTGAGTAGAAGGTTGCAGGGGGACATATGTTTAACTGGCTGAGGGAAGCTCAGCGGTTGTTAGTCAGGACAAGCTGATCTGTTTAGTCAGTGACCAGACGGTCTAGGATTTTGTTTTGTTCCTGCTTTTTTTGTTTGTTTCTTTCCCTGCAACCTGTCTAATAAAACAGGCAAGGTGCCAGATTTGTATTATAAGCGTTTGTTTGCTGGTTTATTGAGAAGAAACGCATCCTGTGGCGTGGTCCAGGACGATCCCAGAGCTAATCCCCAAGGAGGAATCCTTACAATTGGTGTCGGATGCAGGCAAACACGTTGCTAGGAGCAACCAGTGGTCGAGTTGCAGTGACTATGTTGCCAAGAGAAAACTACTGTGCATGTTGCAAGGGTGTACTCTTTCTCAGAGAGGAGACAGTGGGACGAGCCCAGCTGTGGAGTACAAGAGCAGGACTGCGCCTGTGGTGAAGTTGTTGCTAGGGGCAACAGATCGCATCAAGCGAGTGGGCGCTCTCTCTCAAGTAAGGAGACAGGTGGACGGGCCACCTGCAGAGTGCAGATTACGTTTTGAGACTGTGTATAAAGGCGTTGCTAGGGGCAACGGAAAAATTTTGTTGGCAAGCGGCTGACATTTCGGCAGAGGACTGTACTGTGTTTGCAAGGTTTGAAGTGTTGCAAGATGGATGTCCTGATAAGTGCTTTGTTGCAGACTGCTGCAGCGCAGGAGGAAGCAAGCTTTGCAGAGTTTGAAAAGATTGCTACGCATGAGGCATGGCCTAAGACACACTGGGGAAACTTGGTGTTTGGATTCATTGGAGGAGATGCCCAAAAAGTTCATTGTGAACTGGATCCAAAGATCTTACGGGAATATGAGAAAGTCAAGACAGAGATCCTGACTAAAGTGGGAGTAAGCCAAGCTGCAAGACTACAGTGTGCACTGCAGCCTAACAGTGATGCTGGGTTTAAGGTTGCAGAGCTACTTAAAGAGCAAGTGGAGCGATGTTCTGCAGCAGAGAAGCTGGTGAGAGGTGTCCAGCACCAGCCCTTAACTGACTGGACGGCAAGAGATTCTGGTAAGACTGTTCCAGGGGTTATGGGGGCCATGTTTAGTGACTATGAGACTGTGCATAAAAATGCTGAGTCGGAGGGTGGTGTTTCCCTAGTTGACTGTGTGAACAGTGTTCAAGGTGGTACCAACCTATGTCCAGTTGCAAAATCATGTGAGAGTGGGGAACCCCTCATGAAGACTGATGGGACTGTTCACACTGTGCAGATCGGATTGAAAAAATCTGGTGAACAGAAAATGTTGAATGCAGGACTGGGAGAAAATGTAACAAAACACACTTTGCCTGAGTTAGGTCCTAGTGCTATGAACTATCCTGTAAATTTTGAACATGTGCAATCTGATAATGTTTTTGTTGAAAAACTTATGTTAATGTGTTCAGATGTAAAGAGAACTGCTGCCACCTCTGACAGGACAAAAGAAAACCTGTGTGAGCTGGCAATAGAAGGTAAAAAGATGATGGTTTTGTTAGACCCTAGATGTGTAGTAAGTCTGGTAAAGTCCAGCAGGAGAAAGCCAGACCCCGCTATAATGTCTATGCAGGCTGGTATTTGGGGTTATAAAATGGTTAATGTCTGTATTTCTACTCCCTATGGTACTATAGGTCACAAGGTTGCAATAGAGCCCTCCTTGGAGTGTGATGTAGTACTGGGGACGGATTTTCAATTTTTTCAGCAATTATGGGAAGACTGTCGGATAACTAGAACAGGTACATCTGATAGGCCCACAACACTTGACTTGCATCACACACTAGAGGAGAATTAATCAGCAGAGGCTGAGGACGGGGAGTGTCAGCAGTCACTAGATGTAGGTCAGATAGGGGTCTGCCAGACTGCTGGGGGAGCTGAAGACCAGACCCTGAGTCAAGTCCAAGAGGATCCAGTGACTCAAGTGACAAGTGTGCCTCTGACTGAAACAGAATCTTCAGTGAAACCAGAAACGGATCAGGTACAGGAACATGGGTTCCATCCGCCATCTGAAGATGAGCCCAAGGTGGGGCTAGAGTTGTGCGGTCATCTGGAAGAGGTGACTGGAAAAGAAGCTACAGAGATGTCTGTGGATAATGCAGAAGTACTGAAGAGAGTACATGTGGAGCTGGGTGCTGCGCTTACTGTCACAGACAGAGTCCTGAGTGAAGGAGATGTGATGTCTGGACCAGAGATGGATCGTGACCAGGAAGGTCGAACCACTGGACCAGATGTTGTTGCAGACCCAGGAGCCCTAGACCTTTCTGCTGGGCAGCAGAGAGACAGTGTTGAAGTGAAAGAGAAGTCTGCCAGTGAGCAGAGAGACAGTCCAAAGAGACTGTCCAGGAACTACCCTGAAGCCCAAGTGGCCAAGACCCTTGAAAAGGGGGAGACTACTCCTAAAGGTGGAGAAGAGTCTGAACGAGTTGGCTTGAAGGAAGAGACAGGCCAAGCACAGGTGACTGTCAGAGGACAAGAGAATGTCACAAGGTCCAGCAGCGAGAGTAAGGAGACCGCTGTAAGTAAGAGATCTCGGAAAAAACGCGCTGGTCTTGGTAAAAAAAGGGAGCAGATCCAGAACCTTGAAGAAACCTTACAGATGGTTTCTGCTAAATTGTCTCAAAAGGAAGAAGTAGTTCATCACCTGACAGAGGAGAAAGAAAAAACGCTTGCAGACTTGAATAAAGAGAAGGAAGCGACGCTTCAGCTGCAGAAAGATATGGAGCTTCACAAAAGTGAGTGTGCGGCTCTGCAGGAGGAACTGTCCCGCTCCCAGGGTCTTATGACCAGCAAGGAGAGAGAATTGGAGATTCTGGCCAAGCAGATCTCATTCAAGGATGAAGAAGTGAATGTCCTGTGTGGGGCATATCTGGCTCAACAAAGTGATCACAAGGCTAGGTTGGTAGCCATGGAAGAGCTGGAGAAGGAGAAAGTGGTAATGGCTCATAAGGTGCAGAGCCTGGAGGCGCAGAACGAAACGCATATTAAGTCTCGCGCAGCTGCCTTGGATTCACTGGGTACTCAGCTCTCTGAACAAGAGGCTCAGCTAAAAGTCTATGAGCAGAAAGTGTCAGATGGCGCAACTGAATAAAGACAATGAGCAGATGAGAGAACTGCTGTCCCTGGAGTATACTGTCAAAAACTTGACAGAATTGCTGGAAAGTGAGAAGAACTCTGCTAAGCTCAAGAGTGAGCAGCAGAAATATTTAAAGCTGGAAGGGGACATGAAGGTCCTAAAAGAAAGCCGTGACCAAGTTATAGCAGAACTGGCTAACGAGAGGTTAAAAGTGTCTCAGATGGAAACTGAGGCCAAAGCCACAGCCGTCCGTGTAAAAGAAGAAAAACTGCTTGTTGGGCAAAAGCTACTGGAGACAGGGATGCTTTCTCTAAAAAAGGCGGAGTCTGAACAATGGACGCAAGAAACAGTAGAGTCTGAAGACCATGAGAAGAAGACATGTGAAAGGTCCTCTGAAGCTGAGACTGAGGTGAAACCATATGGGAAGTCCTCTGAAGCTGCAGAGATATTGACATTGCATGGTGAAAATTCTGAGGCAGAGAAGTTCTCTGAGGTAGAAGTTAAACCAGAGATAACTGCAGAAGCTGCAAGTAAAGTCAGTGACACATCTGAAGGTGCAGGTGAAAAACTGGCTAAAGGAGCCAAGAGTTCTCAGCCTAAAAATGAGCCTGTGAAAGTCGGTGTCCCTAAAGAAAGGGCTAATAAGAAAGCAGAGTCCTTAAAAAGAAGTCACTGTGATAGAAGACTGGGTCGTGGTGGAAACCCTGAGAGGCACTGGATTAGAAAACACTGGAAGAAAGTCCGCAGAAGTAGAATTTGAAGAAGAGTCCGTCTCAAGGAGAAGATGGACAGGTGCATTAAAAGGAAGCCTCCTGAAATTGTGGAGGATGACTTAGAAGACCTGCAAATGGGTGATACAGGCTCGGTTGGCCACCAGCAAAGTTCGTGCAATGGTCATACCAGTGACAGAAGAAGACAATGGCCTAGAGCATCTGCCTTGTCCGCACCTAGTGTCCAGAGCACTGCACAGACCAAGATGAAGAACCTGGTGTTGGAAAGGTGTGACATGAATGGAGCTTTTTACAAGGAATTTGTCAAAGGTGACCAAAAGTCTTGTGCTAGGTGGCTGATGAAAGTGCGAATGAAAGAAGGGTGCACCATTGAAGTGGTGCAGATAAAATCTACTGATGAAAGAAGCCAAGTGCCTCAAAATCTGTTGGACGTAGTTGTTCAAGGAAAAGGAAAGGCAGTTGGACTCTGCCTTTTGAATACAAGTGCTCCTTCCCGGTGGTCTGAGCAGAGGGGGGGGGGGGGGGGGATATGTGGCAGTGTGGCAAGGAAAGGGTGCATTTCCCTTGCTATCTCTGCAGAATGCTCCACCTGTGGCCTGATTAATGAGGTATCAGGAAGGGAAAGTGTGTGTTTAAAAGGAAAAGGAACAGAATAGTTGGGGCTCTTCCTAGGAGACAGCATGTGGGCTGTAGGGAAGAGACAGAGGCTGCTGAGGAGTACACAGCCCGAGCTATGAGTGGCTCAAAGAAAGTGATAAGAAATGTGAGTAGAAGGTTGCAGGGGGACATATGTTTAACTGGCTGAGGGAAGTTCAGCGGTTGTTAGTCAGGACAAACTGATCTGTTTAGTCAGTGACCAGACGGTCTAGGATTTTGTTTTGTTCCTGCTTTTTTTGTTTGTTTCTTTCCCTGCAACCTGTCTAATAAAACTGGCAAGGTGCCAGATTTGCATTATAAGCGTTTGTTTGCTGGTTTATTGAGAAGAAACGCATCCTGTGGCGTGGTCCAGGACGATCCCAGAGCTAATCCCCAAGGAGGAATCCTTACACAGGTTTAGTGCGGGTGATTCTGATGACAGATTTCCTTTAACTAATTGGCTCATATAGGGCCTGGCGTGTGCCTAAAACATCACGATTTTGCCTAACCAATAACTGGCCAAGGCAGGACACTGCTGTGACCAGCGATTAGCTAAGCAGCGGTCAGATGCATCAACTCCTGGCACCAGAAAGAGGATCATAGTAGAGGCCGGGGCAGGTATATCAGAGGTAGCAGAGGAGCGGTGGGAAGTGAGTAGAGGCTATTTTTTTTTTTATTCTGAGTTTCTGGATTTTGAAAAAAAAAGTTTACCACCAGAGTACCTTTAGCAAATTTGGGTCAGAGATCAGAAATGACAGCTGACAGGCTTTGGTTCAGGCCGATATTTGCTGTCATAATATGGACTCAAAAATGCAGCTGTGATCTGTGATCTGTGCCATATGATAGTCCCGGAATCAGGATCCATGTTTTGTCCAGATACGGTAGCACAAACCTGGGGACAGATTTCTTGTAATTAGGAGATAAAACATAGTGAAAACCTTAGAAGCGTCCACTGTAAAGCCAAGATGCCTCGGAAATGACATGGACATTATGATCATGCAGTTTCTGCATAGTTTTGAGAGTAAATGATTGAGATGATTTCGCAGGTAAACCTTAGTTTTACTTGGAGAACCAAGCAACTATTAATAATCAATTAAAAAAAAAACGCGCTGGGGCTTCTGTCAAGCAGTCACTTTGGAGACCTTATCCTACCAATCTCATCATATTAGATTCAATTTGAAATAGCTGCCTACCAGTAGTTACAATTCAGAACCAACGTAACTAGGTCTAAATAACTCTTCTGCAGAGCTATAGGTTGTTACACATGGGATGTTTAAATTACTTTCTCCGATCAATGGTATTTGTTTTCTGGGTGAAAACAAAAATCAAATCTGACTTTGTAAATTATATTGGGCACTGATATGGAGGTTGACTTTTACTAGGAACAAATGGAACACATCACACAGGCATAGCTGTAATTATGAAGCAATTGCTCAAAAGGTGCATTGCATTCAGCCTATGGCATTGGATTTCCAGCATATGGATTACTGAGGTTTCTATTTCTTTTACACAAAAAAAAAAATCTATTTCGAAACATTCTACTCACAGAAAAACAGACGACCATCCCCTATACTTTGTTTATTTATGTTGCATATTGTTGAGTGTTTCACATTGTAATGGAAGAAAGTGCTTTGCTGCCCACCAGGTGTAAAGTAGAAAAAAACCTATTACTAATAAATAACACATTTTAGTTCTACTTTTCATTGTACATTATGAATAATATTGATCATGTGTAGATGGAACATTACTTCAAACAAAATAATAAGTGGGACTTTCATCACCGCAGGGAAGCATTCTGTTTTATATGTAATTAGCAACAAAGGTGCGTTATCTAAGTCAATGAATTGAAAGATGGCTTAGATTTATTCAGAGCACTTACCATTTAGTAGAATCTTTAGAAGAATACTATACTTTATTTTAATTAGTGGAAATTAAAAACCCGTCTGGTATTGCAGAAATACAAACACTTAAATTGGAGCCTTACAGTAGTCATTAACTCTTCTTTTTAACCCCTTAAGGACTGCCACTCAACTTTTTTTTTTACAGTAGTCTTGCACTTCATACATGGTGGGGGCTGGCTGCAATCAGTAGAGTGCCGATTAACACCTGAATGCAGTAGTTGTGTTGCAGCTACGATTGGTTGCTTTGTCTAGTAGATCTAAGCTGTTGTTTTTAAAAATATAATTTGCAAATTTAAAAATTACATCACCATTTTTCTATTTTTCAAGTAAAAAGAAGTCTAAACTCCCCAAAAATTTGTTATCATCACATACAAAGATGTCCAAACTATTAATGGGGTATTCCAGGAAAAAACTTTTTTTTTATATATATCAACTAAATTCAAAAAGTTTAAGAGATTTGTAGATTACTTCTATTAAAAAATCTTAATCCTTCCAATAATTATCAGCTGCTGAAGTTGAGTTGTTGTTTTCTGTCTGGTAACAGTGCTCTCTGCTGACATCCCTGCTTGTCTCAGGAACTGCACAGAGTAGACGAGGTTTGCTATGGGGATTTGCTTCTACTCTGGACAGTTCCCGAGAAAGGTGTCATCAGAGAGCACTTAGACAGAAAAGAACAACTCAACTTCAGCAGCTCAGAAGTACTGAAAGGATTACGATTTTTTAATAGAAGTAATTTACAAATCTGTTTAACTTTTGGAGCCAGTTGACACATAAAAAAAAAAAAAAAAATTTTCCTGGATAACCCCTTTAAAATATAACATTAATAATCACATAAGGTGGATGGTGTAAATTATTTTAAAAAAATATATATATATCCTACACCCAAATTGCTGATTTTTTAGTCAGATCACATACAAGAAAATCTGATGGTAAACTCCGATCCCCCCTGCAGCAGCCCGGTACCTCAGCAGCCCGGAGCTAAGTTTTCTCCGAGGCTGATGACAGGGGGTGCAGGGGATGGGTCACGGCCCGCCCCTTTGCGATGTTATGTCCACCCCTTAATGCAAGTCTATGGAAGGGGCATCACGTAGACCTGTATTGAGGGGGCAGGGCAGGGCATGATGTCATGAGGGGGCGGGCTGTGACATCACGATGCCCCATCCCCTTCACCGCCTGTCATCAGCCTCGGAGAAAACTTAGCTCCAGGCTGCAGAGGTACCGGGCTGTTGAAGGGGGGATCGCAGGGTCCCCAGCGGCGGGCCTCCCGCGATCAGACATATTATGCCTTATCCTTTGGATAGGGGATAAGATGTCTAGCAGCGGAGTACCCCTTTAAATAGGTGAGGACATAGAGCAGTATTTCCCAAACAGGGTGCTTCCATCTTTTTCAAAACTGCAACTCCCAACATACCTACACAGCCTTTGGCTGTCTGGGCATGCTAAAGTAAGGAAACACGGAGGCTAAGGGGAGTGAGGGCATGGAGGCTGAGGACGAGGCAGAACATGAAGGCTTAGGGGGAAAGATGATATAGGGGAAAGGGGGTGAGAGTATTGAGGCTCAGGAGAAGAAGGATATGGAGTCTAAGAAGGGTGCGAGCATGGAACAGTGTTTCCCAACCAGTGTGCCTCCAGCTGTTGTGAAACTACAACTCCCAGCATGCTTAGACAGAAAAAGGCATGCTGGGAGTTGTAGTTTTGCAACAGCTGTAGGCACTCTGGTTAGGAAACACTGATTTGAAGGCTGAGGAGTGAGGACACTGAGGCTATTGAGGATGATAAGAGCATCATGGAGGCCTTAAAGTGAACCCCCTTACCTACTCCCACATCCTTTAAAGAGCAAATTTACTAGGGATGTCACGATACTGATACTGGTATCGGTACTGGGACCGATACTGAACATTTGCACGAGTACAAGCCCCCGATATCTAATCCGACACCTGCCAGCGGTTCTCCCACCAGCAGGTATCACGCAGGGTATATTTACTCACTGCACCCGCTTCCGAGCATTGCAGCGTGTTCAGAGCTTGGAAGCGGGTGCAGATGACCAGACATAAAAGAAACAGCAGATATAATATGACACTTTTCAGTCCACACTAAACAAACATTTCAGGCCACACATCAAGCCCTTTTTGTCAGGAATAAGGCAACAAGCTTAAGCTGGTGTAGCTGAAAAAGAATCCCATTCCTGACCGATATGGCTTCATAAAAGTCCAGTGTGGACCGAAATGTTACATATTATATCGGCTACTACCATTACCTCTGCTGGTCTGTTATCTACATACAGTCTGGAAAAAATATTTAAAGGGGTTCTCCACTGGAAAACATTTTTTTTGTTTTAAATAAACTGGTGCCAGAAAGTTAAACAGATTTGTAAATGACTTCTATTAAAAAATCTTAATCCTTCCAGTACTTATCAGCTGCTGTATGATACACAGGAAGTTATTTTTGAATTTCCTTTCTGTCTGACCACAGTTCTCTCTGCTGACACCTGTGTCCATTTTAGGAACTGTCCAGAGTAGGAACAAATCCCCACAGTAAAACTCTCCTGCTATGGACAGTTCCTGACATGGACAGAGGTATCAGCAGAGAGCACAGAGAGGTCAGACAGAAAGGAAATTCAAAAAGAAAAGATCTTCCTGTGGATCATACAGCAGCTGATAAGTACTGGAAGGATTAAAATTTTTTAATAGAAGTCATTTGCAAATCTGTTTCACTTTCTGGCACCAGTTGATTTACGCGTTTCAGGGTGCTGAAATTGACCCCTTCTTCAGTAGGCGAGTGATCGGTGGGGACCGATTTTTTTATCCACATTAACCTCAAATATCTGGTTGAGAGCTGCATACACAGTTTTTTCCTTTTTTGATTTAAAAAAATGTTTTCCAGTGGAGTACCCCTTTTAAGCACCAAATTCATGTAGTCACCATTGGTCTCCACATCCATCATTTACATCCACTTTAATAGTCAATAAAAGAAAAATGCATCTGCCATTTGGGATTGCCATGGAATTCTATCGCACCTCAGTTCCTAGAAGCAGCAGCAAGTGTTTTTTTTTTTTTTTTTTATATATCTATCAACTGTCTCCAGAAAGTTAAACAGATTTGTAAATTACTTCTATTAAAAAATCTTAATCCTTTGAGTACTTCTGAGCTGCTGAAGTTGAGTTGTTCTTTTCTGTCCAGAGTAGAAGCAAATCCCCATGGCAAACCTCTTCTACTCTGTGCAGTTCCTGAGACAAGCAGAGATGTCAGCAGAGAGCACTGTTGCCAGAAAGAAAAGAACAACTCAACTTCAGCAGCTGATAATTATTGGATTAAGATTTTTTAATAGAAGTAATTTAGAAATCTGTTTAACTTTCTGGAGCCAGTTGATATATAAAAAAAGTTTTTTTTTTTTTCCTGCAATACCCCTTTAAGCATAGCATCATGCACAGCAACAATGGGAGATCCTTACCTTTGTCATAACATGGTGTGGTTACTATTGACCATGGCATGTAATGGGTTAAACTATCATGACTGACTTATCTCCGTCCTCTGCTTTTGCAGCAAGGTCCAAGCTGTGCATAACACTGACAAGGCATCCACGATCTACCCTCTGCTTGGGCTGAAGTGTTGAGCAAAATGTCAAGTAAACTGTAAGGTGGTTCATGGAATTTCTCATTAAAAAATAATAGTGGATTTGTTTTTGTTAAATATTTAAAATAATTGCAAATGGAAATATAGGAAAAAAAAAAGTTAATATTCATTCCTATATCCTATATTTCTTATTTTTAAGAACCCATGATAATATAGGGGACATACCTTTTGGACACACGCATTTTATCCACATAACTAATATCCTGTCATATCATATTTTCTAATCTTCTGTTAAAATGGTATTCTACAAAGGAAAGTCTTTTCTTTTTTAATTCCTTTTCTGTCTGACAACAATGCTCTCTGCTGAAACATCTTTCCATGTCAGGAACTTCCAGAGCAGCATAGGTTTGCTATGGGGATGTTCTCTTGCTCTGGACAATTCCTGACATGGACAGAGGTGTCAGCAGAGAGCACATTGGACAGACAGAAATGAAATCCAAAAAAAAAAAGTATTTCCTCTGTAGTATACACCTGCTAATAAGTACTGAAATTATTAACATTTTTTTAATAGAAATATGTTTACATTTCTGGAGCCAGTTGACTTAAAAAGAACTTATAAAAATGTTTTCCACCATAGTACCCCTTTAAGCTCATGCAAACTGTAGCTACACATATACTGTTTGACTGAATCTAAGTTATGACTTCCTATAGATCAGTAAACAAAATATATATATAATAATGGGTTGGTAATAACATATTAGTATAGCTTAAAGGGTCACTCCGGTGGGGAAAAAAAAAAAATCAACTGGTGCCAGAAAGTCAAACAGATTTATAATTTACTTCCATTTAAAAAAAATCTTAACCTTTCCAGTACTTATCAGCTGTTGTATACCACAGAGGAAGTTGTATTTTTTTTTCTGGAGTTGTTTTCAGTCTGACCACAGTGCTCTCTGCTGACACTTGTCCATATTAGGAACTGTCCAGAGCAGGAGAGGTTTGTTATGAGGATTTGCTTGTACTCTGGACAGTTCCTGGCATGGACAGAGGTGTCAGCAGAGAGCACTGTGGTCAGACAGAAAAGAACTCCAGAAAGAAATACAATGTCCTTTGTAGTATACAGCAGCTAATAAGTACTGGAAGGATTAAGATTTTTAGATAGAAGTAATTTACAAATATAGGAAGACAAAGGCAACTCGGCACTTCGGAGACTGTACTGCGGATAGATAAGTGAAGGAGGAGATCACTGGTAGACTGCTGTATGAACTCGGGTGGTGCTCAAACTGAATAGCAACAGTTCAATATATCTTGATAGAAGAAAAAATGGAAAAAAGTCGGCAACTCACCACGCTGGTTATTGTGAGATCCTTCTTTATTTACGGCATACTCACATGCAACAAACAGGGGAGAGACAGACTACGGGGAGTACAAAGTAGGCAACGGAACCGTTTCTCACAGTGAACGTGCTTCTTCGGGCCTCTAATGCAGAATGAGGCACGGAAGCCTTAAGTGCAGGTAACAATACACCTGGACCTATCAACAGTGGCTATGTGCATGGTGATGCAATGGGTGGGTGGGAACCAGGCTTGGTACTGACCAACCCATAACACAAGGTAATAAAAAACATTAAAGTGCAAAAATTAAAAACAAGGGGCCAAATCGACCTTATCATTAAGGCCCAAAGGACCGCAAGCATCAGTTTTCAAAATCCAATAGGTTTCTCTTTGTAAGAGAATCTAAGGAAATACCTAGTTAAGACTCCACTTTTTCAATACCTGCAAAGGTTAATACGTCAGGATTCGCACCGTGCAATTCAACTACATGGTTTATAAAACGGGGCACTCCCTTTCGGGTCCGCAGGGAGTACATATGTTCTCTGATGCGGTTAAAATGCTGTCTAATCGTTTTACCAATGTAGAAGAAACCGCACGGGCAAAAAAATACATAAACTGTGAACTTTGATCTACAAGTAATTAAAGATTTCACTGTGTGTATATAAGCGCCTAGACGCATACTTTTGCATCGAGTATTAAATCTGCAAAAGTTGCAACTGTTGCAGGGATAGTTCCCTTTTGGAGCTACACTACTTAACCACATTTCTTATTTTTTCTTTTTTATGGCATTTTCATTATTTTGAGCAGATCACTTAAGGTTTTTTGTTTTTTTATAAGCTATCAACGGCTTCCTTGCTGCAATCTTTTTAATGTCCTCATCATTTTCCAATATGAACCAGTTCCTCCTGATAGCCTGGCTAATAGTGTTATTGATAGGGGAGTTCTTAAAAGCGAAGACATAAGTCTTCTCATTTTCAGTGCTTTGACTTTTTGGTTTTCTATTTTTGCTGACTAGGAGATTCTCTCTCTTACACCTGTCAGCTCGCTGACGGCGGATGAATTGTCCGTAAGGGATACCCTTTTTAACGGCCTCAGGATGTGAACTGCCGTAATGCAAAAGGGTATTCCTTGCTGCTGACTTTCGATATCCTTCACTGATGATGTGGTTGCCACTAGCAACCAGTTTGACATCGAGAAACTCAATCGAGTTTCCTCCAAATTGGTATGTGAAAGACATATTGGCGGTGTTGGTATAATTTAAATAAGTGACAAAATTAGAAAACTGAGGCTCTGAACCTGACCACACCACCAATATGTCGTCCACAAACCGGGAATAAAATGTAATATATTTCAGAAAAGGGTTGTTGACCGTGTAAACCAGATGTTTCTCTAAAATTGCTAGGAATAAATTGGCGTACGTGCAGGACACCGGCGTCCCCATCGGGATCCCGGTGTCCTGCCTGTACCACTGCTCTCCGAATGTAAACATACTGTTAGTAAGAATAAACTTTAGGGCCTGACTGATGAATTTGATAAATGAAGGGGACTTATCAGAACTGGTCAGGTATTCTCGGACAGCCCCCACACCCGCATCCTGGGGATGTGGGTGTAGAGGCTGACCACATCAATGGTACATAAACTCCAGCCCGGCTCCCAACTTAATTGGTCAATCAATTGCAAAAGATGTTGGGTATCTTTAATGTAAGCGGGGATGGAGGTAAGTAAGGGACGGCTGAGCCAGTCTGTATAATGGGACAAATGCTCAGCGACCGAGCCCACCCCAGAGACTATTGGTCTTCCAGGGGTTGGGCTTAGTCCCTTATGAACCTTAGGGAGATGGTACCACTTGGGGGCTTTTTTTCTGTAAAAAAAAGAAGTTAAATCACTCAATATTTTTAGGGTGGGGTCCTTACTCAGAGGCGTATAAGTCTGAACATCACTCAACTGACTTGCGGCTTCTTGTTCATACATCTCTTTATGCATATAAACGACACTCCCTCCCTTATCAGCTTTGACAATGTGAATATCATTCCTGGATTTCAACCTGTCAAGAGCTGATTTCTCCGCTTGACTTAAATTGAGATGACTTTTCTTGTACAGGATGGACTTAACGTCTTTCAAAATGGCATTTTGAAAGAGATCAAGGTGACTACCTGGCTGGACAGGCGGGTTGAACTTGGACCTGACTCCCTTTGTGAATCTCTCTATTTCTAGGACATTATTCACATTATCAGCGAATTCAGTGGCCAAAAAACCTTTGCACTCTCTCTCTCTCTCTCTTGTAAAGTGCAATCCCCTGGAAAAAAAAACAAGCCCCTATAGAGGCTGACACATCCCCTTCACATATTTCATGCTCATAAGTGACTTTATTCAAAAAGAATTTGTGTAAATTAATGTCACTCACTGCCCTCGCTAAGTCAATTCCAAATTGGACTATGTCAAAATCCTCGACCATTCCGTAATTCAGTCCTTTAGAAAGGAGTGTGACAGTGGCAGTGTCCAATTTCTCCTGAGTCAGATTAAAGACATTGGAAACTTGTCCAGGTGTTTCCATGGGGCAAACTTTCTCTTCTTTTGTTCTTTTCCGTTTCCTTCCTCTCCCTCTTCGGGTGCATTTTTTGCTAAAGGGGCATCGGTGACTCTAGGATCCGGTCTCACATCAATTGATCTTTGAGAGGTTGTTGAACCCGAGGGCTTATGTGGATTAAACTGTGATTTTTTCTGGGGGGGGTTTTCCTCTCTGACTGGGTCCTCTACCCAAGGTAGATTTAAAAAAATTGGTGTAGTCACGTTTGTCCCTGAGGAACTTTTCTATTTTCTTGGACTTGGTCTCTTCTTGCAGCGAGATAGTTTTTTGTTGCAATTTCACAAAAAATGCATGTGACTGTTCAGATGTTGCTCTCTTAACATATTCAGTTTTGGCCTGCTTTAGCTCTTCCGTGACCTTATCGTGTTCGGTACAATTCCTGGTGAGAACTATTTGCAACAGATTCTTAGCGTGGTCATGATGCGCTTTGCAAGAGAGAGAGTGCATAGGTTTTTTGGCCACTGAATTCGCTGATAATGTGAATAATGTCCTAGAAATAGAGAGATTCACAAAGGGAGTCAGGTCCAAGTTCCACCCGCCCATCCAGCCGGGAAGTCACCTTGATCCCTTTCAAAATGCCGTTTTGAAAGACGTTAAGTCCATCCTGTACAAGAAAAGTCATCTCAATTTAAGTCAAGCGGAGAAATCAGCTCTTGACAGGTTGATATCCAGAGATGATATTCACATTATCAGAGCTGATAAGGGAGGGAGTGTCGTTTATATGCATAAAGAGATGTATGAACAAGAAGCCGCAAGGCAGTTGAGTGATGTCCAGACTTATACGCCTCTGAGTAAGGACCCCACCCTAAAAATATTGAGTGATTTAAAATTCTTTTTTACAGAAAAAAATGTCTGCAGGTATTTTGTCTAAAGAAAACGCTGAAAAATTAATCCATGAAACACCTAAAGCCCCCAAGTGGTACCATCTCCCTAAGGTTCATAAGGGACTGAGCCCACCCCCTGGAAGACCAATAGTCTCTGGGGTGGGCTTTGATACTGAGCATTTGTCCCATTATACAGACTGGCTCCTCCGTCCCTTACTTACCTCCATCCCTGCTTACATTAAAGATACCCAACATCATTTGCAATTGATTGACCAATTAAGTTGGGAGCTGGGCTGGAATTTATGTTCCATTGATGTGGTCAGCCTCTACACCCGCATCCCCCACGATGCGGGTGTGGGGGCTGTCCGAGAATACCTGACCAGTTCTGATAAGTCCCCTTCATTTATCGAATTCGTCAGTGAGGCCCTAAAGTTTATTCTTACTAACAGTACGTTTAAATTCGGAGAGCAGTGGTACAGGCAGGACACCGGGACCCTCATGGGGACGCCGGTGACCTGCACGTACGCCAATTTATTCCTAGCAATTTTAGAGAAACATCTGGTTTACACGGTCAACAACCCTTTTCTGAAATATATTACATTTTATTCCCGGTTTGTGGACGACATATTGGTGGTGTGGTCAGGTTCAGAGCCTCAGTTTTCTAATTTTGTCACTTATTTAAATTATACCAACACCGCCAATATGTCTTTCACATACCAGTTTGGAGGAAACTCGATTGAGTTTCTCGATGTCAAACTGGTTGCTAGTGGCAACCACCTCATCAGTGAAGGATATTGAAAGTCAGTAGCAAGGAATACCCTTTTGCATTACGGCAGTTCACATCCTGAGGCCGTTAAAAAGGGTATCCCTTACGGACAATTCATCCGCCTGAAGAGAAATAACATGTCAGAAGAGACGTATAATATGCAGGCGGATGAATTGTCAACCCGATTACGAGAGAGGCAGTACCCTGAGGAACTTATACGTTCAGCCAGACAGCGAGCTGACAGGTGTAAGAGAGAGAATCTCCTAGTCAGCAAAAATAGAAAACCAAAAAGTCAAAGCACTAAAAATGAGAAGCGTTTTGTCTTCGCTTTTAAAAACTCCCCTATCAATAACACTATTAACCAGGCTATCAGGAGGAACTGGTTCATATTGGAAAATGATGAGGACATTAAAAAGATTGCAGCAAGGAAGCCGTTGATAGCTTATAAAAAAACAAAACCTTAAGTGATCTGCTCAAAAGTAACGAAAATGCCATAAAAAAGAAAAAAGAAGAAACGTAGTTAAGTAGTGAAGCTCCAAAAGGGAACTATCCCTGCAACAGTTGCAACTTCTGCAGATGTAATACTCGATGCAAAAGTATGTGTCTAGGCGCTTATATACACACAGTGAATTTTTTAATTACTTGTAGATCAAAGTTCGTGGTGTACGTCATTTTTGCTCGTGCAGTTTCTTCTACATTGGTAAAACGATTAGACAGCTTTTTAACTGTATCAGAGAACATATGTACTCCCTGCGGCCCCGAAAGGGAGCGCCCCATCTTATAAACCATGTAGTTGAATCTCACGGTGCGAATCCTGATGTATTAACCTTTGCAGGTATTGAAAAAGTGGAGTCTAAACCAGGTATTTCCTTAGATAAGTTTCTCTTACAAAGAGAAACCTATTGAATTTTGAAAACTGATGCTTGCGGTCCTTTGGGCCTTAATGATAAGGTCGATTTGGCCCCTTGTTTTTAATTTTTGCACTTTAATATTTTTTATTACCTTGTGTTATGGGTTGGTCAGTACCGAGCCTGGTTGCCACCCACCCATTACATCACCATGCACGTAGCCACTGTTGACAGGTCCAGGTGTATTGTTACCTGCACTTAAGGCTTCCGTGCCTCATTCTGCATTAGAGGCCCGAAGAAGGCCCGAGAAACGGTTCCGTTGCCTACTTTGTACTCCCCGTAATCTGTCTCTCTCCTGTTTGTTGCATGTGAGTATGCCGTAAATAAAGAAGGATCTCACAAGAACCAGCGTGGTGATTTGCCGACTTTTTTCCATTCTTTCTTCTATCAAGATAATTTACAAATATGTTTAACTTTTTGGCACCAGTTGATTTGGAAAAATTTGTTTCCTCCGAAGTACACCCTTTAAAAATCTTGTGATATACATACAACAAATGATAAGATCCAAGCATGGCAACTCTGAGTGCATCACCTATCAAAGTGACAGTGTATTCCAGAATGATGAAGCAATTTCTCCCATATTAGAGCATTTATCACCTATCAGTTATGTATTTAAATTGAATTTACTGCTTGTCAGTTAGGTTAGCATGATAAATTATTTTCTATGCAGGGGAATATAACTTTCAAGTATAAAGCCATGCATTAAATACCAAATAAAAAGCCTATTTGGAGAAAATAACATCTCTTCCCAAGTCTTGCTCACAAAAGTAATTGAAAAAGGAAAGTTTATTGCTATTTTTATGTCTTTTTATTATTAAAATAAATGTTGTAAAATCTTTGCGTGAAATGTAAAACTTATAAATGATCCTACATTTGTGTTCTCCATTCACCAAGTCCTCTGAAAATTGTACATGGTGGTAATAATATTAGGATTATTTTAACAAGGTTTAGCTAAGGATGGCACATGAGTGAATAAAGATAAGGACAAAGATATGTATTGACAAAATTAAAAACTATACTATTTAATATGTACAATGCATCTGGAAAATCTTCAAACCCTTTTACTTTTTTCAAATGTAATACCCTATAATGATAATGGAAATGTTTTTGCTTATTTATTGAATTACATTACAATATTGCATTGACAAAACTATTCAGGCCCTTTACTCGGTACTCAGACGACAGCAATAACAGCCTCTGGTCTTCTCGGCTTTGATGCCACATCCAGATTTGGGGATTTTCTGCCATTCTTTTCTGCAGACCCTCTCAAGCTCTGTCAGCTTGTATGGGGATCATTTGTGGAAGCCATTTCCATGTCTCTCTAGAGATGTTCAATTGGATTCAAGTCAGGGATCTGGCTGGGCCACTCAAGGACATTCACAAATATATCTCAAATCCACTCCTGTGTTGTCTTAGCTGTGTGCTTCTGATCATTGTCTTGTTGGAAGGAAAATCCGTGGCCCAGTCTGAGATCCAGACCACTCTGAATCAGATTTTCATTAAATATTACCTGTCACTAAATAGACTTTTCTAAACTAACTCAGGCTATGTTCCCTAACTAGAATTAACACCCCCCCCCACCCTTACATTTTTTTAAGAGCTTTAACCCCTTATGGACTCAGGGTTTTTCCGTTTTCGCACTTTCGTTTTTTCCTCGTTACCTTTTAAAAATCATAACCCTCTCAATTTTCCACCTAAAAATTTATATTATGGCTTATTTTTTGTGTCACCAATTCTAATTTCCAGTGACATTAGTCATTTTACCCAAAAATTCACGGCGAAACGGAAAAAAAAATCATTGTGTGACAAAATCGAAGAAAAAACACCATTTTGTAACTTTTGGGAGCTTCCGTTTCTACGCAGTACATATTTCGGTAAAAATGACACCTTATCATTATTCTGTAGGTCCATAAGGTTAAAATGATACCCTACTTATATAGGTTGGATATTGTCGTACTTCTGGAAAAAATCATAACTACATGCAGGAAAATTTATACGTTTAAAAATGTCATCTTCTGACTCCTATAACTTTTTTATTTTTCCATTTACAGGGCAGTATGAGGGCTCATTTTTTGTGCCGTGATCTGAAGTTTTTAACGGTATGATTTTTGTTTTGATCAGACTTTTTGATCATTTGTAATGGTATCAAAAGTGATCAAAATACGCTTTTTTGGACTTTGGAATTTTTTTGCGCGTACACCATTGACCGTGCGGTTTAATTAATTATATATTTTTATAGTTTGGACATTTACGCACGCGGCGATACCACATATGTTTATTTTTTTTTTTATTTACACTGTTTTATTTTTTTTTATGGGAAAAGGGGGGTGATTCAAACTTTTATTAGGGAAGGGGTTAAATGACCTTTATTAACACTTTTTTGTAACCTTTTTTGCAGTGTCCCTGTGGGACCTATAACACTGCACACACTGATCTCCTATGCTGATCACTGGCGTGTATTAACACGCCTGTGATCAGCGTTATCGGCGCTTGACTGCTCCTGCCTGGATCTCAGGCACGGAGCAGTCATTCATCGATCGGACACCGAGGAGGCAGATAAGGGCCCTCCCGGTGTCCTGTAAGCTGTTCGGGATGCCGCAATTTCACCACGGCGGTCCCAAACAACCCGACTGACTAGCCGGGATACTCTCACTTTCGCTTTAGAAGCGGCGGTCAGCATTGACCGCCGCTTCTAAAGGGTTAATACCACACATTGCCGCGATGTGTGGTATTGGCCGCGGGTCCCGGCCGTTGATGAGCGACCCCGCTTCATATCGCGGGAGCCGGCGCAGGATGTAAATATACGTCCTGTGTCGTTAAGGGGTTAAAAAGCTCTGTATCTTACTATCTTACCTATCTTCTTGCTCACATAGTGTTAGCTGCCAGCAGGAGGATGTGGGGGGACGGGGGGACCGCTTCTCACTTCACTCTGGAGTCTGGACAGAGGAGGAGCAGGGGAGCTTGCAGCTGAAGTCCATCCGGGAGAAGGTGAGACCATTCTGTTACCTGTCTCCAGCAACCGGCCATGTCCGGAGCTGCTGCGGGCACAGCGCTTGCTTCTGCCTGTCTGATTGTGCTCCTTACGTGTGCCAGATGCAGTCTGGGATTTCGGACTCATGCCAGGCCAGCATGAATCTGAAATCTATCAGAGAATAGCTGATGGCCTATGTAGGGAGACCCCTAGTGATGAAATTAGACATCTAAATGTACATTTTTTTAAACAAAATATATTTAGGAACTTGTTGGGTAAGGGTCAATGTGCAACCTATTAAAACTTTTTCAATGACAGGTACTCTTTAAGAATATGTCTACACTTTACTCCATTTGGCTTTTCCTTAACCCCAAAGTGTTTGTGTCCCAGCCTTTCCTCATCCTGTCATCACTAATATTCACTGTAGGGATGACATAGAGCAAGTCAAAAAATGGCTGCTTATAGCAAGATATGACACTAAAAATTAAGACCAAAAAGTTCAATCTTGTTTTGATAAAGCGCGAGAATCTTGATGTCACGGTCTAAGAGTCCTTTAGTTACATTTTGCAAAGTTTAGTAGAGACTTCTTGATGACCACTCAGCCACAAAGCCCAGATTGGTGGAGTACTACAGTGATGGTTGAGCTTCTGGAAGTTTCTCCCATCTGTACACAGCATCTTTGGAGTGACTATTGTGTTCTTGGTGTCTCTTACTTTTCCCCCAATGACTTAGTTTGGTGGAGCAGTCAGCTTTAGAAAAAGTCCTATTTGTTCCAAAAGTCTCTGAGCTCTACTGGCAATTAATTCTGCTTCATTGCTTGTTTTTTGCTGATTTACATTATCAGCTGTGAGACCTTATACAGACAGGCAGAAAGGAAAAAACAGGCTCCAACTGAGGGCGCTATTCCTTATAGCATATATTGAGTAAATGCAATAAATAAAATTAAAAGTTTTAAAATGAAGAATAAAAAAATGGATGGCTCAGTGGATAAAGCAGAACTTAGACTTTATTTGCATAAAAGTAGTCTGCATGTACATCCATGGGCAACGCAAGACACCTTTCGGGTATGATATTACCCTTTCTCAATTGCAGATGTACAGTATGTCTAGGAGACGGCTCTTATTTATAGTTAAAAAGACCGCCAAAAGACAAACAGAAAGGGAGGGGGCAATTGGCCCGACATAGTACATGAATATTTAAAACCAAATATGGACCCCACTAAGCACAAATACATAATAAATTACAGCAGTGCAAAGATACAAGGAGAAAAAGTTAAAAATTCTAGAAATTTACAGAGGGTTATATAAGTAAAACCATGAGGTTATATAATGTCACCCGGATGTTGATAGCCCGAGTTCCTGCATTGACTCCGTAGAGTGGAATTTTTTGTATATTTTATATCAGATACTATTTTATTACTATTTTTTAAATACAGGATCACTTGAAGTTGTTAGTGCTAATATCTTTAACATGTAATAGCAATTTAATGCTACAACGTGCCCTATTCAAGGGATTCAGAAGCAATAGCTATATTGCTGTTACCACTGTTTTTTATGAATGGAGTGAGAAGAGGAAGTAGTTCAATGATGTCAGGGGATCGGTTACTAGGACGACACAGTACTGGATTATGTGAATGAAAACAAAATGACGGAGTAGATGGTAACATAGCAAGGGCTGCCATTCCTAAACAGACCACCCCGTTACCAGGGGTTATGTGATCGTTATCTGCATCCATCAGGTGAGAGTCTCCCAGAAAGCTGCTCAGCTATCTCCTGTTCACTCGCAGGATTATACGAGGCGCTGCCCTCCTTTTTTCTTTTTATCCCTCTCCTTATACAGACAGGGCTGTGTCTTTCAAAATCCTGTCCAATCATCTGTATTTAGGACAGGTGACTCCAATTATCTTGAAACATCTCAAAGATGATCAAGAAAAATTGGAGCAGCGCAGAGATAAATTTCATGTGCCATAGCAAAAGGTCTAAATATTTAGGTCCATGCTAAATTTTTGTTTTCTCGTTTTTCCCGTGCTGTCATGATACAATCCTTTTTTGCATTTATAGTTGATCTCTCTAACATGATGTGCAATGGGACTTAGTACACTCCTAGTATTATCATTTTAGCTACAACCATTAAAGAGGTTATCCAGGATTTTTAAAAAAGAAAGAAAAAAACTCTGCTTTCTTGCAAAAACAGTGCCACTCTTTTCCACAGGTTGTCTATGGTACTGCAGCTCGGCTCCATTGAAGTAAATAAGGCTGAGCTGCAGTACTACACACAAACTGTGGACAGGAGTGGTGCTGCTTTTGCAAAAAAGAAGTAGCTCTTTTCTAATGCTGGACAACATCATTAAAAACAAATATATTACTTTTTTAAATGTATAATTTTCTCCTTCTATCCCTCTAAACTCATCCATCACTTTAAAATAACTGTTAAAGGGGTACTGCAGTGGATTTTTTTTTTAAATCAACTGAGGTTAGAAAAGTTAAACAGATTGGTAAATTACTTCTATTTAATCTGTTGGGGATGGAGGGCGTACAGGTGCGCCCTCACATCCTGGTACTTAAGGACAGAGGGTGTACCTGTACACCCTCCGTATTTCCGATCATCACTGCTCGCCAGACGGTGATCTGACCGGGATGACTGCTGATATCTATCAGCAGGCATCCCGTGGCAATGCCTAGGGGGTGGTCCTGAGACCCCCCATGTCGGCGATCGCCAATCAATTCAGACTGGCGATTTGCGGCGATTCCGGGCCAATCGAGTCACTGGTGACCTGATTGCCCGGAAAATAACAGTGATCATGCTAAAGGATAGGAGCGAGGTGGCAGTGGTGCCGCCTCCTCCTATGCCCTGCTATTGGTCGGTCAGGTCTAACCGATCAATGGCAGTTGGGGGCGGGGGTTAAAGTTAATTTCCCCCGCTCTGCCCACCGATTGAAGTCCGGGCAGAGCGGGGGGAACAAGTGCGGCAACGGGGGGAGCATGGCCGGCTTACCGGCAGAGCAGCGGCGGTGGCGGCATGGAGCAGCGGCGGCCGCAGAGATATCGTGCGCGGCAGGAGAAATGCGGCCGGAAAGTGCAGTGGTGGAGGAGGCTGCAGTGAAGATTGCTGGTAAGTGATCTTCACTGTGGCATTCAAAAAGTTTCAAAACTACAACTCCCAGCATGCCCAGACAGCCAAAGGCTGTTTGGGAATGCTGGGAGTTGTAGTTTTGCAACATCGTGAGGGCCACAGTTTGAAGACGACTGTGTAGTGGTCTCCAAACTGTGGTCCTCCAGATGTTGCAAAACTTTTAGCATGCACTGACTGTCTGGGCATGCTGGGAGTTGTAGTTTTGCAACATCTGAATGGCACAGTTTGGAGACCACTATACGGTGGTCTCCAAACGGTAGCCCTCCAGATGTTGCAAAACTACAATTCTTAGCATGTCCAGACAGCCAGGGATGATGGGCGGTGTAGGTTCTGCCTTATTAATAATTATTAATAAGTCTAATCGAGTTGGTGTGTTTCGTTAGTGTTCTTTTTTTTTTTTTTTTCTTTTTTTGCATGCTGTTTTTGTATTTTAATATGATCTAAATTAAAGCCTGGAATTTTATCTGAGTTGGGAGCTGGAAATTCTGTACTTTTGTCTGCTATCATACCACCTGGGGACCCAGCCCCAGAGTTACATTCCCGAGCTTCCATGAGGAGAGGTTGTGCTGGACACCGGGACTCATATAACAGTGAGTGAGCTAATCTTCATATGTTTTGTTACATTTACTACATTTGCACCCCCTTACACTCTTCTACCTCCCCCCCCCCAATAAAAATGAAAAACATCTCATACGGCAGTGTTGCCTAAACAGAGCCTCCAGCTGTTGCAAAACAACAACTCCCAGTATTGCCGGACATCCATTGAATGTCCTGGCAGGCTGGGAGTTTTGCAACAGCTGGGGCACTCTGTTTGGGAAACACTGCCATAGGGATTTGGTGGAGTGCCATCCTTGTATCTGGGTCTGCAAATTCCTAATTTAGGCCTCCAATGCACATGGCCCTCACTCAGCACTCTACTCGGGAGAAATTGTGAAACCAATTTTGGGGGGATTTATCTCCTTTTACCCCTTATGAAAAGGAAAAGTTAGGGGCTACACCAGCCTGTTAGTGTAAAAAAATAAAAAAAAATGTACACTAACATGCTGTTGTTGCCCCATACTTTTCATTTTCACAATAGTACTGAAATACCCCATATGTGGACTAGTGATGAGCAGTATTGCCCATATTTGAATTTGCGTCGTTGCTATGCGCTGCGAGACGCAATGACGTCACTCCTCATTGCGCCGCGCCGTGCAGTGCATAGCAATGAAGCAGGGGACGTACACCGGAGGCCTGAAGCAGCGCGGACCCGACCCTGGCAACAGATAATTATACAACCGGGGATGGGGGAGGCAACGAGGCAGCAGCGCCGGCAATGAGTGCCGCTGCCCCTTCTCTCCCCCTGGCTATCGGCGCCACTGCCTCATTGCCGGCGCCACTTCTCTCCCCCTGGCTATCGGCGCCGGCAATGGGGCATCAATAGTCAGGGGGAGAGAACGGGCAGCGGCGCAGATAGCCAGCGGGAGAGAAGCGGCGGCAGCAGGGTTCTGGACCCCAGGAAAGGCCGGAGGAGAGAAGCAGGCAGCGATGGCCTCTCTCCCCCTGCCTTTCCTGGGGGCTTCTGCGGGGTCAGAAACAGTGTATCGGGGTATACACATGCACACACACGCACCCTCATTTTACCAAGGATATTTGGGTAAAAAACTTTTTTTACCCAAATATCCTTGGTAAAATTAGGGTGCGTGTTATAGGCCGGTGCGTGGTATACCCCGATAAATATGGTATGTGGTATTGCAGCATGCATAAATGTCTGAATTATTAAAATTTAATAATTAAACCGCATAGTCAATGGAGTAAACACAAAAAAATGCCAGAGTCCAGAAATGTGCATTTTTTTGTCACTTCACAAAGCAGAAGAAAAAAACATAAAAAGTGATCAAATAGTCAATTAAAAACAAAAATGTTACAGTTAAAAACTACAGATCACAACACAAAAATGAACCCTCATATACAAATTTTCTTATATTTTTTTTTTTTTTTTTTTTACTAGCAAAATAAAACAAAACCTACATAAATTGGGTATTGATGTAATCGTATTGACATACAGAATAAAGACAATGGCCCTGATTTACTAGGAGTGTAGGGTTTTTGTCTGTAATTTTTTTATTTTTTTTTGTCCTCTTCTTTTTTTTGTGTGTTATTTACTAAGATGGCCTTTTTTGGCACACAAGGGCTTCTTTTTGTCGACATCGGAAGGTACAAACAATTGTGAGAATAAACAACAGTGGCTCTTAAGGTCTGTGAAAATCTGAGGCAAGAGACACCACCCCAACAACCAGCCATGCAAAAGCATGACATTTCCAAAGCATTTGCCAAATTCCTGAGAAATTGAGTTGGGCGTAAAATCTGCTCTTTGAACCATAACAATTTTATTTAAGAAATAACACACTTTCACAATTTGGGAATACCATTTGACCATGCATTTTGACACTGAGGCTGCGAGCCATAGAAACAATATTCTACAGAACAGATGGAAGAAAAGGCTAAAAGTGGATTATGTTAGCAATCCTACAAAAAAAGTTGTGCAATAAATATTGAATAAATCACAGATAAAGTAAGAAAGTACTACCATGTAACAATGCAAACATCAAAGTAAACAGTAAATTTTCCCCACATTTAGGGTATAAAAATTTAATATTTGTCCATATATCCCATCAAGTCAGGAATATAAATTCCAATGAAATTAGAGTTAAGTAAACCAGTTTTTAATTTTGGCTTACCCAGTTTATGCATATTGCCCATAAGAACCATGCTGGGGGAAAAACTAACCATTTTACCTGTTTTTACACCAGCCTCTAGCAGGCAGGTTTTCAAAATTCACTCTTCACCACTTTTTTGTCGGGTTTTGGACAAATAAATGGAGTGATTTTTGAAAAATGTCGGGTTACTCCCATTTTTGATAAGCCATGCCCCTTTGTAGGGTTTTCTATAACACTCCGAGTGATTTGTGAGAATGTAGACAATTTATTGTCCAAACATGTCACAAAAAATGTCGCACAGGTGTGCGCCTAAATTTAGTCCACAAAACTTGATAAAAACTGGCAGGTTTGGCTTGGTAATTGAGGCCCAATGTGTCATTTTTGCTGAATTTCTCTTCCAATTTTACCCCAAATCATTTTTTTTCTTTTTTGCTTCACCTTACATTTTGTGGTAACATGAGTGATGTAATTACAAAGTACAATAAGTCCTGCAAACAACAAGCTCTATACATGAAGAATTGATTATAGATTTTAAAAGATGAGGAGGAAGAAATGAAAACACAAAAACTAAGAAAATTGCTGTGTCATTAAGGGGTTGAGCCTTTTGCAGATTCCTATCGACAGTTGACAGATGACCAGGTATTTGAAGTATAACAACTCTTTTAAAATGAAAGGTTAAAAAAATCAGGCACTAAACTCTATTTGTTGCTTGGCTCATTTTACTTTAGTAATTAAATATATGTACTGTTGAAAATGTAGAAAGAAGAAATAAAGATTCTGCAGGTAAACTAGTGTAGTGAGCAAATTACAGGAATTACATTAATCTGCTCAGCAAATTAGTTTCCAACACATACATATGCTAATGCCATTGCCACTGATATAGAAAGGGCTATTCAGAATAGAAGAATATAGCAGAAGAAATATATTTAGACCTTCTGTCCTCTCATAAACCTTGTGAAACCAGGTTCTTGCTTAAATTATCACAGCTATTATACAAATAAAAGCAATTCTGTTTGCATTTAATTAATCAGACCAGGTAATGCAAGTGATAAGTTAATTGTTATAGAATGTATTGCATGTTTCATCCTACAGTATACCTATTAATAAAATAAAAAGAAGCTTAAAGGGGTACTCCACCCATAGATATCTTATCCCCTATCCAAAGGATAGGGGATAAGATGTCTGATCACGGGGGTCCCGCCGCTGGGGACCCCCGCAATATAGCATGCAGCACCCACCTGTTTCTTGTCCTGAAGCGCATGAGGGTCTGGGTCCCGTCCATGGGAACAGAAGTTTGTGACGCCACGACTCCGCCCCTGTGTGACATCACGCCCCGTCCCCTCAATGGAACTCTATGGGAGGGGGCGCCCCCTCCCGTAGACTTCCATAGACTTGCATTGAGGGGACGGGGCATGATGTCACACAGGGGCGGAGTCATGATGTCACGAACTTCTGTTCCCATGGACGGGACCCAGACCCTCCAGTGCTTCCGGAAAAAAGAAACAGGTGGGTGCCTCATGCTATATTGTGGGGGTCCCCAGTGGCGGGACTCCCATGATCAGACATCTCATCCCCTATCCTTTTGGATAAGGGATGAGATGTCTAGGGGTGGAGTAACCCTTTAAAGGGGTACTCCGGTAGAAAACAATTTTCTTTTTTTGAAATCAACTGGTGTCAAAAAGTTTAACAGATTTGTAAATTACTTCTATTTCAAAATCTTTATCCTTTCAGTACTTATCAGCTGCTTTATGCCCCACAGGAAGTTGTATTTGTATTGTATTTTTTTCTGGAGTTCTTTTCAGACTGACCACAGTGCTCTTTGCTGACACTTCTGTCCATATCAGTAACTGTCCGGAGCAGGATAGGTTTACTATGGGGATTTGCTTGTACTCTGGACAGTTCCTTACATGGACAGAGGTGTCAGCAGAGAGCACTGTGGTCAGACTGAAAAATATTTCAGAAAGAAATATGACTCCCTGAGGAGCATATATCAGTTGATAACTACTGGAAGGATTAAGATTTTTAAATAGAAGTAATTTACAATTTTTTTTTTACTTCCTGGCGCCAGTTGATTCAAACAAAAAAAAATGTTTTCCACCGGAGAACCCCTATTTTTACATATAGCATATGTAACCCTCTGGCATGCATTGTGTTTAATTATCCATTGTGTAAAACATGAATCACATGATCAGTGGTAGGTATAAAGCAAGGGACTCTATTTCTGCAGAGTGTAAAGGACTATGACAAAGCATTGCAGACCATCGTCTCTACTTTAATCTCAATAAAGGTCTATTTTCATGGAAGAGTTAACTGTTACACTGTATATGCCAGAATCTGTGTTTATAGTTTCAACAATTAAACTCTGGTGTTGATAAGCGTATAATATCAAGGAGGCTTTGGTAACAAATACATCATCTTGTCAGACAGGCTATTAAACAGCCGACCTCTTTCCTTTGTGTTTTATAGCTTCACTCTGATTTGGACAAGGGTATTGGATCAGTGAAATATACCCTCTTAGGTGATGGAGCTGGAACAGTTTTCACAATTGATGACACTACAGGTGACATCCATGCTATTAGAAGTCTGGACAGAGAAGAAAAACCATTCTACACACTGCGCGCTCAAGCTGTGGATATAGTTACTGGGAAACCAGTGGAGCCAGAATCGGAATTCATTATCAAAGTTCAGGACATTAATGATAATGAACCAAAGTTTTTGGACGGCCCATATGTCGCCAGTGTTCCTGAAATGTCTCCAGTCGGTGAGTAATGAAAAAAAATAATAGAGAACTATGTATATGGCCTGCATTGAGCTTTATTATAATAACAATTATCACAATGAAATTATATTTTATGAGTAAAGGGGGAAAAAATCCAACTTTGCACAGAAAGTTTAAAAAAAATTCTAGAAAAAGAGGTGTGGCTGGTATATATATATATATATATATATATATATATATATATATATATATATATATTTTTATATACTAATAAATGGCATGAACCATTATTTTGGCATAAAAATGAGTGCGAGTCAAGAGGCTTCAAAAGGAAGAGTAAAGTATCTAAAATGTCCAGCAAATGCCCCAATTTTATTACATAATATGCACATTTCTTAGAGATTTTGTCTGTCTGATCTAGTTTTACGTCCACTTTAGCACAGTAATAGCAAATCAGGGCAACTAGTTAAAAAAAAAAACAAAAAAAAAACTTTCTTTATATTAAAGTGCCCTCGTCATTTAATAAAAAACTTTTTTTTTTTTTTGCATGTTACAGAAAGGGTCTCAAACTGTCGCCCTCCAGGAGCTGCAAAACTTCAACTCCCAGCATGCCAGGACAGCCGTTGGCTGTCCGGGCATGCTGGGAGTTGAAGTTTTGCAGCATTTGGAGGACCACAGTTTGAGACCTCTGTGTTACAGAGATACGTAAAAAAAATGTGATTGGTCGGGTTTTGGGTGTTTAGGCCCCCACCAATCACTAGAATAAGTCAGGAGAAGTGCCCGGCTGAGTATTTCTCTCCCCATCTTGCAACATTTTCAATCTCACTGCAGGAGACGTACCCAGAACATCCGACCAATCAAAATGTTT
This sequence comes from Hyla sarda, assembly GCF_029499605.1. NCBI lineage: Eukaryota > Metazoa > Chordata > Amphibia > Anura > Hylidae > Hyla > Hyla sarda. Next base: position 196,358,670 of record NC_079193.1, on the reverse strand, counting down.
GACATGTCTGAGAAGTTTTTTTTCCAATGACAGGGACACTTTAAGAAAAGAAATTGTTAACAGAACACGCTCTCTTGGAATTATAATATTTGTATAAAGCCCTGTTAACTGGACTAGTCCTTCGGTACAGTACAACCCCTAAAGTCCCCAAAAATCAAACAAATAAACCAAAAAAAAAAGTCAAGCCATAAATGGGCACTCCAATGGAAAACATTTTATTTTAAATCAACTGATGCCAGAAAGTTAAACAGATCTGTAAATCCCTTCTATTAAAAATCTTGATCCTTCCAGTACTTATTGGCTGCTGTATACTACAGAGGAAGTTATTTTCTTTTTGAATTTCTTTTCTGTCTGACCACAGTGCACTCTGCTGACACCCCTGACCATGTCAGGAACTGTCCAGAGCAGGGTAGGTTTGCTATGGGTATTTGCTCCTGCTCTGGACAATTCCTAACATGGACAGAGGTGTCAGCAGAGAGCACTATGGTCAGAAAGAAAGGAACAACTTCCTCTGTAGTATACAGCAGCTGATAAGTACTGGAAGGATTAAGATTTTGACAAATCTGTAATTTACAAATCTGTTTAACTTTCTGGCAACAGTTGATAAAAAATAAATAAATAAATAAATAAAAAAATAAAAATCCACCGGAGTGTCCCTTTAACTTTTTACAGATATTAACATTTTAATCAGCCTAACAGGACTGCAGAATAGTAGTAAATCATATGACACTCATCTGCTTTGCTGGATTCTCTGTACTCATCAATGTATTCATTGGAAAAAAAGTATATTATACAAACAACAAAAGCTTCATGCATCTAGTTGACTGGTATAAAAAAATAAATAAGCAGCTTGTGATTTACTCAGAATTACAGTTTGGCAACATCTGAAGAATTATCTGAGGAGACCACTGCTACCTATAATAAGGAACTGTATATCATAAAAATACTATATCAAAGAAACAAATAGTTGCAGCAGTTCAGAAGTTTGAAGTAAAAACATGTGCTTTATTTTCCCATGTTCACAGCAATTCATAATACCGTATTTTTCACCGTATAAGACGCACTTTTTCTTCCCCAAAACTGGGGAGGGGGGAAGTTGGTGCGTCTTATACGGCGAATACCTGCGGCCATCAATGGCAGGGACCCGCGGCTAATACAGACGCGGCGATCAAAGCTGACTGCCGCATCTGAAGCGAAAATAACACTAACCCGGCTGCCCAGTCGGGCTGTTCGGGACCGCCGCGGTGAAATCGCGGCATCCTGAACAGCTTACAGGACACCGGGAGGGACCTTATCTGCCTCCTCGGTGTCTGCTCCGTGACGGGATTCCCTGCATGGCTGGCACTCTCCTTCAACGCCATCACGTCGTCGCGTACGCCGTCCCATCATCCAATAGGAGCGGCGTGCATAGCGACATGATGACGGCGACGGAGAGCGTGGATCCCGGGGAAGAAGATGTCTGTAACATCAGGGGCACCACGGGGACGCAGTGACAGCGATGGAGGGTGACATCCAGGGCAGTGGTGACGGGTCTGGAACGGCGGGGACACGTGAGTATCTCCTCCTATACCAGTGATCTTCAACCTGCGGACCTCCAGCTGTTACAAAACTACAACTCCCAGCATGCCCGGACAGCCGTTGTCTGTCCGGGCATGCTGGGAGTTGTAGTTTTGCAACATCTGGAGGTCTGCAGGTTGAAGATCACTGTTGGGTTCAGAATCTTTTTTTTCTAGATTTTGGACCTTTAAAATCGTCTTATATGCCGGTGCGTCCTCTAGGGCAAAAAATACGGTAATACTAATTTTTATAACTTATTTATACAGTATAATATTATACAGTGTAATGAATTGCACAAAGAATTCTGAACCTTTTATTTATTTATTTTTTACTTTAATAGCACACATATTTATGTAAAGTGGGCAGATACTAAATATTTATGCTCGGAGACTCCAGAATGTAGAACAGGTGGGATTAGCCTTTGGCAACACACAGCAATAACATTAAAAACCCTTTGAGAAATGATGATAATATTGAGTGGGAGGCACTTTTCAGATATGGATGGCAATGCAGTAAGCGTAGCTGTATGAAGAGTTTGCATATTTATTTTGCTTATTATTAGTTGCTTGATTTTATTTATGTATTTATTTTTGCTATAGTATGGACCAGTGGTACTCAATTGGCAGACCGCAGTACAGATCTGGACTACGGCTGTCAATTGCCCCGACCTCTAGCTGGTTCAGAGAATGGATGAAAAGAGACAGCAACTCAGCAATTAATGCTGCTTGATGTATTTTGTTCTGGCCAGACCTAACAAGAAGAGGCCAGAGCAATGGATAAGCACAGTGCCTAGGGCAGGGGAGAAGCTTTAGGTGAACAGTCGTTTCCCCGAGCTGTAGCCCAGGGGCGTACCTAGAGCATTTGGCACCCGGGGCGGACCCTTTGTTTGGCACCCCCCCCTCCCCCCCCCCCACACACACACGCGCCCCCCCCTTAATTACACCCCCTCCCTCCCCTCCCCCCAGGGGCAGACTGACAATACTTGAGGCCCCCGGGCCAAAAAAAAAGGCAAGGGCCCCTGCTAGGCTCTGCAGCTCATCAATCTTCTGCCACGCTCCTATTCCACCCAAATCCCACACACAATAAATTTAAATTTATATACCGTATTTATTGGCGCATAACACGCATTGGTGTATAACATGCACCCCAATTTTAACAGGAAAATGTAAGTAAAAAAAATTAAATGTAAAATAAATGACTTGGACTAAATGCCACATCATCCCCCCAACTTTGTTTTCTTCTACACCTGTTTGGTCCCTTCCCCTCCAGTGCCACATCATTCCTTCCCTTTTATCAGTCCCTGTGCCACATTTAACCCCTCTCATTGCCACCCCCAATGTCTCATCATCCCTCCATGTCTCATAATTTCCCCCTGTCATAGACCACCACTAGCCATACAGACATTAAGCATTTAGTGCCTCCCCCACCATCATTTCCCCCTGTCTCATCATGTCTCCCATCATTCCCCCCTCATCATCCCCCCACCCTGTCTCATCATGTCCCCATCATTCCCCCCTCATCATCCCCCCACCCTGCCTCATCATCCCCAACCCTGTCTCATCATGTCCCCCATCATTCCCCCCTCATCATCCCCCCACCCTGTCTCATCATGTCCCTCATCATCCCCCCCCCATCATCCCCCCACCCTGCCTCATCATCCCCCCCTCATCATTTCCCCCTGTCTCATCCCCCCATCATCCCCCCCTCATCATTTCCCCCTTTCATCATCCCCCCATCATTCCACCCCTCATCATTTCCCCCTGTCTCATCCCCCCATAATTCCCCCCCCCTCATCATTTCCCCTTCTCATCATCCTCTCATCATGTTCCTCCTATGGCATCAAGTGGTCTTCAACCTGTGGACCTCCAGATGTTGCAAAACTACAACTCCCAGCATGCCCGGACAGCCAACTGCTGTCCAGGCATGCTGGGAGTTGTAGTTTTGCAATATCTGGAGGTCCGCAGGTTGAAGACCACTCTTCCCCTTTTCTTACTTGTCTGCGCTTCGGCTGTCTTGCGGACTGCGGTCAGTGAAGCAGATGAGTTACGTCCTCTCCCGGCTTCTCTGTGCGGCATCAGGGATGTCACTTTTCAGCAGCGACTACATGAAATGAAAAGTGACGTCAGTGATGCCGCACAGAGAAGCCGGCAGAGGACGTAACTCATCTGCTTCACTGACCCTGCAAGATCCTCTGCCTGACCTGCCGAAGCGCAGCCAGGTAAGGAAAATAAACAAAACTATAAAAAGCAGGAAAAGGGGGAATGATGAGGGAGGGGGGAGGTTCTCCCGCACTATACACAGGTACTGGTGGATAGTGCGGGAGACGCTGATTAAAAGGTAGGGCAGATCCAGACAAGGTAGGGCTAATTTTAATCAGCGTCTCCCGCACTATCCACCACACCAGTACCTGTGGATAGTGTGGGAGAAAACAAGTGACAGAGCGGGGAGGAGACGCCGCTGGTCACTGATTTAAAGTGGCTGCGGCCGTGCTGTTAATGCTTAACAAGCAGACGCTGCTGCGGCCGCTTTAAATCAGTGACCAGAAAACTTATCGGCGTATAACACGCAGGCAGACTTTTTGCCTTAAATTTAAGTTTTAAAAGTGCGTGTTATACGCCGGTAAATACGGTATGTAAGAAACACTTTAAAGTAGGTAAATTTCAATGACCAATAATACTGGTATACAAGGAGTAAATATATACCACCACACAATAACTGAATAATATCTCCATACTGTACTGAATAAAACCACTGTACACACACCAGTATACTATAAGGAATCTGTATACAATATAAGTGATTATATACAGGACCATATGGCGGTAGATATCAGCTGTACGCAGGATGTGTATACCATATAAGTGATTACAGTTTCATTTTGGGACGCACAATTATGTCTTTTCTGATCAGCAGCGTCCTCTTTCCTTTTCTTCTCCGTCCGGATACGACCGCCATGTGGATCTCTTAACATCTGCAGGAAAAACATGTCAGACTCTGCATTTTTTAGTGCCCTCCCCTCCTATACACAATCTGCCCATCTATAGGCCCACAAACTGTAATAATGCCCTCCTTGGTGTCCTGCACAGTAAAAGGGCAGGTAGGTAGGTAGCGGCATACGATCATTTCAACATATGATAGCCTCTCAGAGGCCATCGCATGTTGAAGGCAACATCAACATACAATGCTTTGTTATGTCGGGGCCATCGCATAAACGGCTATCCGACAGCGCTGACTGCTTCAGCTGCCACCGGATAGTTGTTTACGGTGCCCCATGTGGTCCGCTGACGATCACTTACCTGTCCTCGGGGCTCCGGTGTGTCCTCTTCGGGATCCCCTCCATCGTCGGCGCTCTCCATTGTTGTCATCACGTCGCTGCGCATGCCGTCCCGTAATCCAAAAGGAGCGGCGTGCGTAGCGACGTGATGGCGGCGACGGAGAGCGAGGAGAGGCCTTGCCGGAGCATCAGGGACACCTCGGGGACGCGGCGATAGCGATGGAGGACGACATCCAGGGCAGCAGTGACGAGCGGTGACGGTCCGGAGCGGCGGGGACAGGTAACTACAACTTCCAATACCAGTGGTCTTCAACCTGCGTCCTCCAGATGTTGCAAAACCACAACTCCCAGCATGCCCGGACAGCCGTTGGCTGTCCGGGCATGCTGGGTGTTGTAGTTTTGCAACATCTGGAGGTCCGCAGGTTGTAGACCACTGTCCTATACTTTACATTGCACGGATCCCTCAACATACGATGGTTTCAACAAACGATGGTCCATTTGGAACGGATTACCATCATATGTTGAGGGACCAATGTATTACATATTGGGGGCACAGTATGTAGCATGTGACAGTATTATACCCAGGGGCACAGTGTAGAGCAGAATAATATTCAGAGGTAGTATATTATTCAGAGGCATGGGGTGCAGCAGTATAATATTTAGGAGCACAGTGCATGGAAATATAATATTTGGGGCAAACTGTGTTGCAGTATAATATTCAGGGGCATGGTCTCCGGCAGTATAATATTTAGGGGCACACTATACAGCAATATAAAATTCAAGGGGCACAGTGTGTGGAAATATTCAGGTCATCCTGGAACCTGTAGATTCTTTTAAAGAAAAAATGCCTGTTTTTTTTATTTTATTTTTTTTATTCCTGGAATACCCCTTTAATAATGTTCTGCAGCAAACAGCACCTCTTTCTTCCATGGCCGCTCATCCGAGTTACTAAAAGTTGTTGAATACCCCTGGCATAAACCCTCTATATTACATGTAAACCTCACCTACACTTACTGTATATACCATGCAGAACAAGTTTTTTATTTACATGTATCCACCCTTAACTTTCCTTTAATTTGTATAACTATTGCAATTTATCATGACATTAGTCCAATACAATATCACAACATGCTTTCAGCGCAGTCAAAAGGCTTTCTTTACATAAAAATATTTGAGTGTCTAGACGTAGACAAGCAAGGTATATACATCACATGACTGAGAGTCCATACATTTCAGAATATACTGTGGAGGTTCACCTGTCATTGATTAAAAGGTCTCCCCCTATAGGTAAATAGAGAGAAATCTGTTACTCAGGGCCGGCAGACTGCCTCAATGCTCAGAGCCCTGTTCCTTGTACAAGTTACAACTATGTTTAAAGGGGTATTCCAGGCAAAAACTTTTTTTTATATATCAACTGGCTCCGGAAAGTTAAACAGATTTGTAAATTACTTCTATTAAAAAATCTTAATCCTTCCAATAGTTTCTGAATAGCTTCTGAAGTTTTCTGTCTAACTGCTCAATGATGATGTCTAGTCACGGGAGCTGTGCATGATGGGAGAATATCCCTTGCATGATGGGAGAATATCCCCATAGGAGCTGGACAACTCCCGGGACGTGAGTCATCAGAAAGCAGTTAGACAGAAAACAGCAACTCAACTTCAGAAGCTAATAACTATTGTAAGGATTAAGATTTTTTAACAGAAGTAATTTACAAATCTGTTTAACTTTCCGGAGCCAGTTGATATATTAAAAAAAAGTTTTTGCCTGGAATACCCCTTTAACCCCTTCCCGCAGAATGTCATATATAAACGCCGGGTTGTGCAGTGCGTTCGCGCATCCCGGCGTTTATAAATGACATGCAGTTAACCCGGCGATGCGCAGCATCGCACGGGTTAACTGGCAGAAGTCCCGCTGTTTCCAGCAGGGGACAACTTCTGCTTCACCCCCAGGACCATCCATTGATGGTCCTGGTCAGCGATCACTGTGATTGGTCCCTGTGGACCAATCACAGTGATCTGGGGTGAAAGTTCAGATCCCCCGCACTGCCCGCCCCTGGAAGTCGGGCAGAACGGGGGACGAAGGCTGCAGGGGCTCGCGGAGACCTGCGGCACACGGGGGGAACACGTGGGGACCGGCGGACTTACCTGGAGCAGCGGCAGGACCGAGGATCAGCGGCAGGACCGGCCACGTGGACGAGCAGCGACGGGACCAGCAGGTAAGTATGTGGGTCCTCAGAGGCAGCAGTGAAGATCTTCACTGCTGCTTCTAGGAGTCTGAAAACTACAACTCCCAGCATGCCTAGACAGCCTTTGGCTGTCTGGGCATGCTGGGAGTTGTAGTTTTGCAACATCTGGAGGGCCCCAGTTTGGAGACCGTTGTATAATGGTCTCCAATCTGTGCTCTTCCAGCTGTTGCAAAACTACAACTCCCAGTATGCACTGACTGTCCAGGCATGCTGGGAGTTTTAGTTCAGCAACATCTGGCCCTTCAGATGTTGCCGAACTACAACTCCCAGCATGCCCTTTAGCTGTCTGGGCATGCTGGGAGTTGTAGTTTTGCAACAGCTGGAGACACACTGGTTGGGAAACATTGTTTCTAACTCAGTGTTTCCTAACCTGTGTGCCTCCAGCTGTTGCAAAACTATAACTCCCAGCATGCACTAAAAGACCATGCATGCTGGGAGTTGTAGTTTTGCAACATCTGGAGGGCCCCAGTTTGGAGACCGTTGTATAATGGTCTCCAATCTGTGCTCTTCCAGCTGTTGCAAAACTACAACTCCCAGTATGCACTGACTGTCCAGGCATGCTGGGAGTTTTAGTTCAGCAACATCTGGCCCTTCAGATGTTGCCGAACTACAACTCCCAGCATGCCCTTCAGCTGTCTGGGCATGCTGGGAGTTGTAGTTTTGCAACAACTGGAGACACACTGGTTGGGAAACATTGTCTGTTTCTAACTCAGTGTTTCCTAACCTGTGTGCCTCCAGCTGTTGCAAAACTATGACTCCCAGCATGCACTAACAGACCATGCATGCTGGGAGTTGTGGTTTTGCAACAGCTGCAGCAAGCCCCCCCCCCCCCCGCCCCGCCACCCCCGTGAATGTACAGGGTACATTCACATGGGCGAGGCTTTTACAGTGGGTTTCTCGCATCTTGAGATGCAGCAAATTTTGCGCTGGGGAACTCTCTGTAATCCCCCGCCCATGTGACTGTACCCTAAAAACACTACACTACACTAACACAAAATAAAATAAAAAGTTAAAAACACTACATATACACATACCCTTACACACCCCCCCTCCCCCAATAAGAACGTCCGGTACGCCACTGTTTCCAAAGCAGAGCCTCCAGCTGTTGAAAAACAACAACTCCCAGTATTGTTGGACAGCCGTTGACTGTCCAGGCATGCTGGGCGTTTTGCAACAGCTGGAGGCACCCTGTTTGGGAATCACTGGCGTAGAATACCCCTATGTCCACCCCTATGCAAATCCCTAAGTTAGGCCTCAAATGCACATGGCGCTCTCACTTTGGAGCCCTGTCGTATTTCAGGGCAACAGTTTAGGGCGACATATGGGGTATCGCTGTACTCGGGAGAAATTGCGTTACAAGGTTTGGGGGGCTTTTTCTTCTTTAACCCTTCGTGAAAAGGAAATGTTGGGGTCTACACCAGAATGTTAGTGTAAATTTTTTTTATTTTTTACACTAACATGCTGATGTTGCCCTATACTTTACATTTTCACAAGAGGTAAAAGGGAAAAAAGCCCCCCAAAATTTGTAACGCAATTTCTCCCGACTACAGAGATACCCCATATGTGAACGCAAAGTGCTCTGGGGGCGCACAACAAGGCCCAGAAGGGAGAGCGCACCATGTACATTTGAGGTGATTTGCACAGGGGTGGCTGATCGTTACAGCGGTTTTGACAAACGCAAAAAAAACAAAACCCCACATGTGACCCCATTTCGGAAACGATACCCCTCACGGAATGTAATGAGGGGTGCAGTGAGAATTTACCCCCCACAGGTGTCTGACGGATCTTTGGAACAGTGGTCCATGAAAATGAAAACTTGTACAGCCCACTGTTCCAAAGATCTGTCAGACACCAGTGGGGGGCAAATGCTCACTGTACCCCTTGTTACGTTCCTCAAGGGGTCTAGTTTCCAAAATGGTATGCCATGTGTGTTTTTTTTTTGCTGTTCTGGCACCATAGGGGCTTCCTAAATGCGACATGCTCCCCGAGCAAAATTTGCTCTCAAAAAGCCAAATATGACTCCTTCTCTTCTGAGCATTGTAGTTCGCCCATAGTGCACTTCAGGTCAACTTATGGGGTACCTCCATACTCAGAAGAGATGGGGTTACAAATTTTGGGGGTATTTTCTGCTATTAACCCTTGCAAAAAGGTGAAATTAGGGGGGAAACACACATTTTAGTGGAATTTTTTTTTTTTTTTTTTTTTTACATATGCAAAAGTCGTGAAACACCTGTGGGGTAATAAGGCTCACTTTATTCCTTATTACATTCCTCAAGGGGTCTAGTTTCCAAAATGGTATGTCATGTGGATATTTTTTGCTGTTCTGGCACCATAGGGGCTTCCTAAATGCGACATGCCCCCCGAGCAAAATTTGCTCTCAAAAAGCCAAATATGACTCCTTCTCTTCTGAGCATTGTAGTTCGCCCATAGTGCACTTCAGGTCAACTTATGGGGTACCTCCATACTCAGAAGAGAAGGGGTTACAAATATTGGGGGGTATTTCCTGCTATTAACCCTTGGAAAAATGTGAAATTTGGGGGGAAACACACATTTTAGTGAAAAAAAAAAATTTTTTTTACATATGCAAGAGTCGTGAAACACCTGTGGGGTATTAAGGCTCACTTTATTCCTTGTTACGTACCTCAAGGGGTCTAGTTTCCAAAATGGTATGCCATGTGAGGGTTTTTTGCTGTTCTGGCACCATAAGGGCTTCCTAAATGCAACATGCCCCCCAAAAACCATTTCAGAAAAACTGAAACCCCTTATCGCTCTTTCCCTTCTGAGCCCTCTACTGCGCCCGCCGAACACTTTACATAGAACTATGAGGTATGTGCTTACTCGAGAGAAATCAGGCTACAAATATAAGTATACATTTTCTCCTTTTACCCCTTGTAAAAATTTAAAAATTGGGTCTACAAGAACATGCGAGTGTAAAAAATGAAGATTGTGAATTTTCTCCTTCACTTTGCTTCTATTCCTGTGAAACACTTAAAGGGTTAAAATGATGACTGAATGTCATTTTGAATACTTTGGGGGGTGCAGTTTTTATAATGGGGTCTTTTGTGTGGTATTTCTAATAAGAAGACCCTTCAAATCCACTTCAAACCTGAACTGGTCCCTGAAAAAGAGTGAGTTTGAAAATGTTGTGAAAAATTGGAAAATTGCTGCTGAACTTTGAAGCCCTCTGGTGTCTTCCAAAAGTAAAAACTCGCCACTTTTATGATGCAGACATAAAGTAGACATATTGTATATGTGAATAAAATTTTTTTTTATTTGTAATATACATTTTCCTTACAAGCAGAGAGCTTCAAAGTTAGAAAAATGCAAAATTTTCAAATTTTTCATCAAATTTTAGGATTTTTCACAAGGAAAGGATGCAAGTTACCACAAAAATTTACCACCATGTTAAAGTAGAATATGTCACGAAAAAACAGTCTCGGAATCAGAATGATAACTAAAAGCATTCCAGAGTTATTAATGTTTAAAGTGACAGTGGTCAGATGTGCAAAAAACGCTCTGGTCCTTAAGGCCAAAATGGGCTTGGTCCTGAAGGGGTTAATATAACAAGGCACAGTCGATTTATTCTGTAAATATGATTGCATTCATTTTTCATATGGTATAGGCATATGCATTTTTGCAGCTGCTAGGAGGGTTACTGTTAAATTTGCTGAATATTGGGAACCCATCAAACTAGGAAGTATTCACAAAAATAAGATTTTAGAGGTGAAGGCTATCTTGATTCCTACAGCTCATTACAGCTTTCAGACCAATACAAAAAATAATATTTAGGATAAATTAGATTTTATGGAATAATTTAACACTAATTCTATGTACATACAATCAAATGACTAATCATATTTCAGTAATGCTCTATAAAGTCCTTTGTGCTGCTGCTTCTTATGCTGTGTAGTGAGAAACAAAAGCCATTATAGAGGACAGGTTCCTTCCACCATCTCAGGAACAATTGAAAAAAATAAAATAAATAAAGCCTGCAAACCTGGTGAAAAATAGCATTTACAAGTTACATATTGGCCTGAAACAATGACACTTTTCATTTAAACACAGTATTAGTGTTGCTCGCGAATATTCGCAAAGCAAATTTTATTTGTGAATATTGCATATTCGCAAATTCGTGAATATTCGCGAATATAGCACTATATATTCATAATTACGAATATTCATTTTTTTTTCACAGTACACATCACAGTGATCATCCCTCTCTGCTTCCAGCTTGTGTGGTGTAAAGAAGGCTCTAATACTACTATGTGAGACTGGAGTGTGAATTTTTGCATATGCGAAAATTAGCATATGCTAATTTTCCGTATATGCAAATTTCCACTTATGCAAATTTTTGTATATGCTAATTTTCGCATATGTTTATTTTTGCATACGCGAAAATAAAACGAGAATATTACGAATATGCAAATTTAGCGAATATGTGACGAATATGCGTCCATATATTCGCGAATATTCGCAAATTCGATTATGGCCTATGCCACTCAACACTACACAGTATAGCTTGTCCTGAAAGGTCACCTGAAACAACCAGTACACTGCAACAACCCCTCTCCACTATCTAACACCACTTTGACTGACACACAGGTCTCTCCTGCCAATGTCAGCCCTGTATGTTTTGTCAATATAGCCGTGGTAAGCTTCACAATCCCTAAAGGCATAGAGCTCAATTCCTGCCTCTAGTGACAGTCTTTATTGGTGTTGCATGTGCGGAAAAACAAGATCTACAAGAACATGCGAGTGTAAAAAATGAAGATTGTGAATTTTCTCCTTCACTTTGCTTCTATTCCTGTGAAACACTTAAAGGGTTAAAATGATGACTGAATGTCATTTTGAATACTTTGGGGGGTGCAGTTTTTATAATGGGGTCTTTTGTGTGGTATTTCTAATAAGAAGACCCTTCAAATCCACTTCAAACCTGAACTGGTCCCTGAAAAAGAGTGAGTTTGAAAATGTTGTGAAAAATTGGAAAATTGCTGCTGAACTTTGAAGCCCTCTGGTGTCTTCCAAAAGTAAAAACTCGCCACTTTTATGATGCAGACATAAAGTAGACATATTGTATATGTGAATAAAATTTTTTTTTATTTGTAATATACATTTTCCTTACAAGCAGAGAGCTTCAAAGTTAGAAAAATGCAAAATTTTCAAATTTTTCATCAAATTTTAGGATTTTTCACAAGGAAAGGATGCAAGTTACCACAAAAATTTACCACCATGTTAAAGTAGAATATGTCACGAAAAAACAGTCTCGGAATCAGAATGATAACTAAAAGCATTCCAGAGTTATTAATGTTTAAAGTGACAGTGGTCAGATGTGCAAAAAACGCTCTGGTCCTTAAGGCCAAAATGGGCTTGGTCCTGAAGGGGTTAATATAACAAGGCACAGTCGATTTATTCTGTAAATATGATTGCATTCATTTTTCATATGGTATAGGCATATGCATTTTTGCAGCTGCTAGGAGGGTTACTGTTAAATTTGCTGAATATTGGGAACCCATCAAACTAGGAAGTATTCACAAAAATAAGATTTTAGAGGTGAAGGCTATCTTGATTCCTACAGCTCATTACAGCTTTCAGACCAATACAAAAAATAATATTTAGGATAAATTAGATTTTATGGAATAATTTAACACTAATTCTATGTACATACAATCAAATGACTAATCATATTTCAGTAATGCTCTATAAAGTCCTTTGTGCTGCTGCTTCTTATGCTGTGTAGTGAGAAACAAAAGCCATTATAGAGGACAGGTTCCTTCCACCATCTCAGGAACAATTGAAAAAAATAAAATAAATAAAGCCTGCAAACCTGGTGAAAAATAGCATTTACAAGTTACATATTGGCCTGAAACAATGACACTTTTCATTTAAACACAGTATTAGTGTTGCTCGCGAATATTCGCAAAGCAAATTTTATTTGTGAATATTGCATATTCGCAAATTCGTGAATATTCGCGAATATAGCACTATATATTCATAATTACGAATATTCATTTTTTTTTCACAGTACACATCACAGTGATCATCCCTCTCTGCTTCCAGCTTGTGTGGTGTAAAGAAGGCTCTAATACTACTATGTGAGACTGGAGTGTGAATTTTTGCATATGCGAAAATTAGCATATGCTAATTTTCCGTATATGCAAATTTCCACTTATGCAAATTTTTGTATATGCTAATTTTCGCATATGTTTATTTTTGCATACGCGAAAATAAAACGAGAATATTACGAATATGCAAATTTAGCGAATATGTGACGAATATGCGTCCATATATTCGCGAATATTCGCAAATTCGATTATGGCCTATGCCACTCAACACTACACAGTATAGCTTGTCCTGAAAGGTCACCTGAAACAACCAGTACACTGCAACAACCCCTCTCCACTATCTAACACCACTTTGACTGACACACAGGTCTCTCCTGCCAATGTCAGCCCTGTATGTTTTGTCAATATAGCCGTGGTAAGCTTCACAATCCCTAAAGGCATAGAGCTCAATTCCTGCCTCTAGTGACAGTCTTTATTGGTGTTGCATGTGCGGAAAAACACACAGGGCTGTCATTGGCATGAGAGCTCAATCAAAGTGGCGTGTGTCAATCAAAGTGGCGTCAGGTAGTGGAGAGAGGTTGTTTTAGCCAGAGTTACACAGAAGACCCCTTGGCACACTGACCCAGAGGGACATAGAATAAACATGACTTTTTACAGAATAAAAACACACATTTTTAAAATTCTATTTTCTCTTAATGGGTATTTAATGCTGAATGATTGAGGAATACTAATATTGGATTTATTTATTTATTTTTTACATTTTTTCCCAAGGGCCTCAACATACCAACATTTTTAAAAAACAAAAAAAATAAAATAAAATAAAAAGGTCTGACGACTTTACAAATGCATTGTATGTCTTTAGAGAGGGTTTAGTGGCCAATGTAGAACTCTTGCCAATGTAGCTTCTATAAATTAAACACCATATTTACAGCATAACTTTTTCTTCCAGAATAATGAATGGGGATTAAAGTAATAGATGTAAGAAGGGGTTAAATTACTTTACAAATATAATAAATGAATCATTACTGGAAGTTAAATGTTATGCCGGCCTGTGTGAATTGATACATAAAATATGCAATTTAGTACAAGTAAAACTAATTTTGATACTTAGAGCTATATAGCTGCAGGCCGCAGACAGATTAATGTGATTGCCCACAGCTGTGTGCTCAGGCTCATTCATAAAGTGCAGGACAAATGACAATTCGGAGGAAATAAATAATGTATCTATTGATTTTCTTGTATGTTCTACCAAGTTACATAAACTGGTACAGCACTCTTGTGAATTTGACAGGGAGAAACACATCATATTACCTTGATTGTATATGAAGGCCCATTGCTGTCCTTAAAATATAGAAAATATAAAACATACCATAAAAAAGTTGGGAAATAGTGGTATATTTTTACAATACAAAATCATCTTCTAGCCCACTGACATAGTTACCGTATTTTTCGCCCTATAGGACGCACCGGCGTATAAGACGCAACCAATTTATAGGTGCAAAATCTAAAAAAATAAAGATTTTGAACCCAATAGTGGTCTTCAATCTGCAGACCTCCAGATGTTGCAAAACTACAACTCCCAGCATGCCCGGACAGCCGTTGGCTGTCCGGGCATGCTGGGAGTTGTGGTTTTGCAACATCTGGAGGTCCGCAGATTGAAGACCACTGCATAGGAGGTAATACTCACGTGTCCCCGCCGCTCCGGACCCGTCACCGCTGCCCTGGATGTCGCTCCATCGCTGTCGCCGTGTCCCCGTCGCTCCGGAACGTCTCTGCTACCGGCCGGGTATCCTCGCTCTCTGTCACCGCCATCACGTCATTACGAACGCCGACGCACGTACGCGACGACGTGATGACGAGGAAGGAGAGCGCCGGCCATACAGGGGATCCCTGAACGGAGAAGACACCGAGTAGGCAGGTAAGGTCCCTCCCGGTGTCCTGTAAGCACTAACCCGGTGAAATTGCGGCGGTCCCGAACAGCCCGACTGAACAGCCGGGTTAGTGTCACTTTCCCTTTAGACGCGGCGGTCAGCTTTGATCGCCGCATCTGAAGAGTTAATACAGGGCATCACCGCGATCGGTGATGTCCTGTATTAGCCGCGGGTCCCGGCCGATGATGGCCGCAGGGACCGCCGCGATACGGGTTTAATTGGCCGTATAAGACGCACCGACTTTTTCCCCACAGTTTTGGGGAAGAAAAAGTGCGTGTTATACAGCGAAAAATACGGCATGTTTTGTTTTGACATTAGATCTTTATTGCTGGAATATAGTTTAGCATTATACAGAATTATCTCGCAATTATAAACAGCTAAACTGTAACTATTATTTCAGAAAACTTTTCACATGTCATAGAGACATGTCAAAAGTTTTTATTTGTGGGGGTCTAGGTGCAACCAATTGTTAGAATTTGTAGGGAGGGATCTCAGCTGAGCACTGTTTTCCCCCAGCTTCTCGGTGCTGACTGAAAATGGGTCCATAGATGCCTATAATCCTCAGCAGCATAGAAACTAGTGTTGCTCGTGAACATTCACAATTCGAATTTTATTCGCGAATATCGCATAACGCGAATTCGCGAATATTCGCAAATATAGCACTATATATTCGTAATTACGAATATTTGCTATTTTTTTCACAGTACACATCACAGTGATCATCCCTCTCTGCTTCCAGCTTGTGTGGTGTAAACAAGGCTCCAATACTACTGTGTGAGACCGCCGGGCGAATATTCGCATATGCAAATATTTGCATATGCGAATATTCGTGAATATTGATCCCTCCCTTCTGCTGCTTCTATCAAGTTACACTGGTATACTGTACTTGCTATAAAGTTCATAAATTTTCACATGTGCGAATGTTCGCATATGCGAATATTCGCATATGCGAATTTACACATATGCAGAAAAATGTGAATATTACGAATATGCGAATTTAGCGAATATATGACGAATATTCGTCCATATATTTGCGAAATATCGCAAGTTCGAATATGGCCTATGCCGCTCAACACTAATGGAAACAGCAATGAATAACAGCCCTCAGCTAAGATTTTCTCCCTGCTTGTTTTAACACTTGGTGGGGCTCTTGGTACTCAGATTGCCACCAATGAAAATTGTTCACATATCTTTATAACATGTCAACATGTTCTCAGTTTACTCTCCTGATTATTTGGACTTTGGCTTTTCTTTGGTTACCCTGTGCACCTCTGTGGACTATATCTCAGACATGTCTGATAGTTACTGATCTGGTTTGTCTGACCATTCTGAGACCCAGTGTTTGCTCAGAGTAAGGACCGTCATCAAGTTGAGGATCTGTTAGATATTCAAGTAGGCAAGGAAGGTGGCTTTGGGTGAGCACAGGGCTGCAAGTAGCCATACCCCATTAGAGGATGGTCACTCAGCTGTATAATTTTCAGCATATACACACATCACAAATATAATAATAGATGACATAATAGAGTGACTTTTTTTGTTGTATTTTGTTTTATGATTGTGTTATTCAGTTGTAACCTAAAGTTATGAATCCCATAAGAAATAAAAGTAATGCATTTTTCCCGCTCACTCATGTTTCCTTTGAAAATGGTAGATACATTACCAATTCTCCAAAGGTGTGCAAACTTTGAGTCCAATTGTGCGTGTATATGTATATATATATATATATATATATATATATATATATATACACACCCCTTGCTGTATTTCCATCCCAGTGAATATCTGTGAAACATAGCTTCTCTTAGAAGATACATTCCATCTGCTCAGCAATTTTCCTGACATCAAAATCTATTTTTGTTCCCTGGTTCTGGTTTCCTGGAAAAAGGAAAATGCAAGCCCTTTGGAGCAAAATGTAATTTGCTAGACAGCATCAAAAGAACTACCGTAAAACCTTTTCACGTGTCTAAATAATAGGTTCTGGTTACAGTATTTTATAATTTTGCCCCTATGTTATAAAAAAACAATGTTATGGAACTGTCAAGCAATCATTAGCCTTGAAAGCGAAGGGGATTTTGTGATACTTTCAGGTTAATTATTTTATACCTGACAACAAAAGGCATCTGCAGGTAATTTTTCTTGGAGTGTAGTCACCTGTTTTGTTCAGATCCTGTACAGCCATAGGATTAAAATCATTGGTGGGTGAACAGCAAATTTCTTCATAATGTGATCTTGGGATCATAAAGACACCAGACCACCACTAGCGCCTATCATGTGACTGCAGAGCAGTGAAAGAAGGTGGCTTAGTCTGATTAGTTATGCTTACTTTTCATGTAGAGTATGTGTGTAAATTGCTTACATGGGGAAAGATGACACCAGGATGTGCAATGGAAAGAGTCAATATGGCACTTTGCACAATGTCCTGCTAGTAAATCTTGGATTCTGGCATTCATGGAGAGGATTCTTTGACACGTACAAACTACATAATCATTATTACAAACCAAGTACACTGCTTCCTGATGTTGTTTTTGGAAAAACAAATACTGACTGTGGAATGTATTGGAGAAACTAATGTAATCCATAGAGAACTCCACTGTTAAAAACATATTAAAGCAAATAACTTTAGAATAAAAAATGCTTATTTAAGAAACATTACTAGAATTATAGGCCTAGATAGCTTATGGAATATTAGTAAATTTCCATTGCATAAATGATGATTGAATCATTTCCTTTGTAAACAGAAATACATTTTTCTATATACGGTATGAATTAATACAGTGAACATGGCAAGGGAACCTTGAAATTATACACCATAGAAGAAATTATGCAAAGTAATTATTTTTACACAGTTGAGGTAATGTAACGGAGCTGGATGTGGATCCTCTAACCTGTGTGGCTGATGACTCGGACCGTATCGGGGAGTGGAGGTGCTGCTGGTCTTCACCAGAGCCCGCCACAAGGCAGGATGGGCTTGCTGCAGCAGGCGTCACCCAGGTCGCTACCCCCGACACGGCTTGACCACACAGGTAGCTGGGCAAGGCAAGGTACCAAAGGATAAGGCAGTAGCGTAGTCAAACGTAGCAGAAGGTCAAGGCAGGCGGCAAAGTTGCAAAGTCAAATAAAGTAGCGGAAGGTACTTTGGAACTCTTAATCTCAGGCTAGGGGCACTGAAGATCCATTAGGGAAGTGTGGGAGGTGCATGGACTTATACGACAGTGTCAGGTGTACACAATAATTATGGGCATACTGGCCCTTTAAATTTCTGAGCTCCTGCGCACACGTGACCTAAGGGACGGGGACGGCCGGAGCTAAGACAGAGCGGAGGCAGCAAGGGAGAGAGGTGAGTGACGGCTATGATTCGCATGCGGGCCTGTCCCGCAATGCAAATACCAGCTCCACCAGCAGCCGGGGACAAGGGGACAATGCACTCGCGGCCGGTGCAGGCGGCCGGAGCGTGGGACATGACAGGTAAAATATCAGTTAAAATAAATTTAGGGTTTGTTATTCACAGCTTGAAGAAGTGTGTGAATAGTTAAACAGTTAGTTATCCATTAACCCCTTAAGGACCCTTGACGTACGCGTACGTCATGACACCCTGGTACTTAAGGACCCATGACGTACGCATACGTCATGGAGAATTCCGGCCCCTGCCGCGCATCGGGCGGAGATCAGACCGAGATGCCTGTTGAAATCGTTCAGCAGACATCCCGTGCTAACGCCCAGGGGGGTCATCAGACCCCCCTATGTCGGCGATCGCGGCAAATCGCAAGGGAATTCACACTTGCGATTTGCGCGATTCAGGGTCATTACGGGTCTATGGTGACCCGGTGACCTGGAATATAAGGGGGATCGCAGTTGTCTAAGACACCCAGGATCCCCCTGAAGTGATAGGAGTGAGGTGGCAGGGTGCCACCCCTCCTATACCTGCTATTGGTGTTCTAGACGCGACCACCAATAGCAGATCGGGGGCGGAGGGGTTAACTTTTGTTTTCCCCGTCCTGCCCACCCACAATAGGTGGGACAGGATGGGGAAACGGCGGGGACCGGTGCCGAAGATCCACCTACCGATCCAGGCTGGCGTCGGAGGCTGCGGGCGACGGAGATCGGCGGGCGGCGATGACGTGCGGCTGGATCCGACTGAAGCCGGTGAGTTGCCTAGCAACATCTGGAGGATACAGTTTGAGACCATTATACAGTGGTCTCTAACTGTAGCCCTCCAGATGTTGCAAAACTACAACTCCCAGCATGCCCAGACCGCTGTTTGGGCATGCTGGAATATGTAGTTTTGCAACAGCTGGAGGGCTCCAGTTTGAGACCACTATATAGTGGTCCCTAAACTGTAGCCCTCCAGATCTTGCAAAACTACAACCCCTAGCATGCCCAAACAACTGTTTGCTGTCTGGGCATGCTGGGATTTGTAGTTTTGCAACAGCTGGAGGACCACAGTTTGGAGATCACTTTGCAGTGTTCTCTAAAACTGTAGCCCTCCAGATGTTGCAAAACTGCAAATCCCAGCATGTTCAAACAGCAAACAGCTGTCTCGGCATGCTGTGAATTGTAGTTGCGTACCTCCAGCTATTGCATAACTACATCTGGGAGTTGTAGTTTTGCAACAGCTGGAGGCACACTGGTTGGAAAATACTTAACAGAACCTAACTGAAGGTTTTCCAACCAGTGTGTCTCCAGCTTTTGCAAAAGTACAACTCCCAGCATGCACGGTCTGTCAGTACATGCTGGGAGTTGTAGTTTTGAAACAGCTGGAGGTTTGCCCCCCATGTGAACGTACAGGGTACATTCACACGGGCAGGTTTACAGTAAGTTTCCTGCTTCAAGTATGGGCTGCGGCAAATTTTTCACTGCAGCACAAACTCCTAGTGGGAAATTCACCGTAACACGCCAGTGCGAATGTACCCTAAAAACACTACACTAACACATAATAAAGAGTAAAACACTACATATACACCCCTTACACTGTCCTCCCCAATAAAAATGAAAAACATATTGTATGGCAGTGTTTCCAAAACGGAGCCTCCAGCTGTTGCAAAACAACAACTCCCAGCATTTCCGGAAAGCCACTGACTGTCCAGGCATACTGGGAATTTAGCAACAGCTGGAGGCACCCTGTTTGGGAATCACTGGTGTAGAATACCCCTATGTCCACCCCTATGCAATCTCTAATTTAGTCCTCAAATGCGCATGGTGCTCTCTCACTTCAGAGCCCTGTCATATTTCAAGGAAACAGTTTAGGGCCACATATGGGGTATTTCCGTTCTCTGGAGAAATTGCACTACAAATTTTCGGGGGCTTTTTCTCCTTTTACCCCTTATGAAAAGGAAAAGTTACGGGCTACACCAGCTTGTTAGTGTAAAAAAAGAAAAAAATTTACACTAACATGCTGGTGTTGCCCCATACTTTTTATTTTCACAAGCGTTAATAGGAAAAAAAAGACCACCAAAATTTGTAACGCAATTTCTCCTGTGTACAGAAATACCCCATATGTGGGTGTAAAATGCTCTGTGGGCGCACAACAAGGCTCAGGAGAGAGAGTGCACTATATACATTTGAGGTCTAAATTGGTGATTTGCACAGGGGTGGCTGATTTTACAGCGGTTCTGACATAAACACAAAAAAATAAATACCCACATGTGATCCCATTTTGGAAACTACACCCCTCACATAATGTAATAAGAGGTACAGTGAGCATTTACGCCCCACAGGTGTCTGACAGATTTTTGGAACAGTGCTCCGTGAAAATGAAAAATTTAATTTTTCATTTGCACAGCCCACTGTTCGAAAGATCTGTCAAATGCCAGTGGGGTGTAAATACTCACTGCATCCCTTATTAAATTCTGTGAGGGGAGTAGTTTCCAAAATAGGGTCACATATAGGTTTTATTTTTTTTTGGGGGGGGGTCCACTGTTCTGGCACCACGGGGGGGGCTTTGTAATTGCACATGGCCCCTGACTTCCATTCCAAACAATTTTTTTTCCCGAAAGCTCAATGGTGCTTCTTCTCTTCTGAGCATTGTAGTGTACCAGCAGAGCATTTGACGTCCACACATGGGGTATTTCCATACTTAGAAGAGATGGGGTTTAAAATTTTGGGGGGCATTTTGTCCTATTACCCCTTATAAAAAAATTAATTTGAGGGAAAACTAGCATTTTAGTGAAAAAAAAAAAAAAAAAAACATTTACACATCCAACTTTCACAAAAAGTCATCTAACACCTGTGAGGAGTTAAGGCTCACTGGACCCCTTGTTACGTGCCTTGCTTTTCAAAAGCTAAATGTGGCTCCTTCTCTTCTGAGCATTGTAGTTTGCCCACAAAGCATTTTACGTCCTAACATGGGGTATTTCCATACTCAGAAGAGATGGGGTTACAAATTTTGGGGGTCATTTTGTCCTATTATCCCTTGTAAAACTTAAAAATTTGAGCGAAAACTAGCATTTTATGCCCCCCAAAAACCATTTCAGAAAAACTCACTCTCCAAAATCCCGCTGTTGCTCCTTCCCTTTTGAGCCCTCTACTGCGCCCGCCGAACACTTGACATACACATATGAGGTATTTTCTTACTCGAGAGAAATTGGGTTACACATTTTAGGAAGATTTCTCTCCTTTTACCCCTTGTAAAAATTCAATAACTGGGTCTACAAGAACATGCCAGTGTAAAAAAATGAAGATTTTGAATTTTCTCCTTCAATTTGCTGCTATTCCTGTGAAACACCTAAAGGGTTAACAAAGCTTTTGAATTTCATTTTGAATACTTTGAGGGGGGGGGGCACTTTTTATAATGGGGTCATTTGTGGGGTATTTCTAATAAGAAGGCTCTTCAAATCCACTTCAAAACAGAACTGATCCCTGAAAAATTTTGATTTTGAAAATGTTGTGAAAAATTGGAAGATTGCTGCTATACTTTGAAGCCCTCTGATGTCTTCCAAAAGTAAAAACATGTCAGCTTTATGATGGAAACATAAAGTAGACATATTGTATATGTGAATCAATATATAATTTATTTGGAATATTCATTTTCCTTATAAGCAGAGAGCTTCAAAGTAAAAAAAAATGCTAAATTTTCATTTTTTTCATAAAATTTGGGAATTTTACCACTAACATAAAGTAGAATATGTCACGAAAAAACAATCTCGGAATCACAATGAAAGGTAAAAGCATCCCAGAGTTATTAATGTTTAAAGTGACAGTGGTCAGATGTGCAAAAAATGGCTGTGTCCTACAGAGAAAATTGTCTGGGTCCTTAAGGGGTTAAATGGGTACTTTTCCCATCCCAGAGAAGCCTGAGCTATCCCTGAGAGATGCATATACCGAATTTACAAGTCTGCTGATGCCACTGTATGTTTTAGGGAGAACATTGCTTCTCCCACTGACTGACACTGATTAGATAGGTGAACACTGAGCAGGAAGAAAGGGAGACTATGCAGCTATAAATCATGGCACATGCACTCTCTCCATGATAAAAGCTGACCGGGATGATCACAGTCAGCAGATGAGAGACTTTGGGTTAACTGGCAGGAATTTGTAAATGATCTAGTATTAGTTGGATACACCATGGAGCTCCTTTTAGGTGTCGGTCTGCACGAATATGCAACACCACGGCCCTGCGTCAACATATGCAGCGTCACCATACAGCGGCCTGGGAGAACCGTGGCTCCAATGCGGTGGTCCAGCCTGCTGCATCACCCAGTGGCACACCACTCCCTGTTTCAGCCAGTCAAGGCTCCATATTCTCAGCCAAAGGGAGCTATGTGTAATACCCATCTTCTGCTGCTCCAGATGCTCCTGATCCTCCTACTACGAGTCAGTCATTCCGCCAACAATCCAACGGCAAAGCCATGTCCAAGAGACAACAGTATGCGTCCACTCATCCAACGGCGCAGGAGCTGAATTACGCTCCTGTCCAGTTGCTGGTGCTGCAGTCCCACCCTTTTCAAGTGGTGGACTCTGCACCT
The DNA here is from genome assembly GCF_029499605.1 of Hyla sarda. Classification (NCBI taxonomy): domain Eukaryota; kingdom Metazoa; phylum Chordata; class Amphibia; order Anura; family Hylidae; genus Hyla; species Hyla sarda. Next base: position 196,335,640 of record NC_079193.1, on the reverse strand, counting down.
TTCAGAGAACTGATGGCTTGTGCTGAGCTGAGGTGGAGAGTCCCAAGCCTTCATTTCATTGTGAAGAAGGCAGTTCCAGCCCTGCACAATTTTGTGAAACAGAAAATGGGCCAGTCCTTGAGCCTGTCGGTGTGTACCAAAGTGCATGACAGCGCCGATGTGTGGAGCTGTAACTACGGTCAAGGACAATACAAGTCCTTTACGGCCCACTGGGTAAATGTGGTTCCTGCACAGCCACAACAACAACTTGGACAGGTCACGCCGTCTCCGCCTCCACGTTCTCAAGCCATTGGTCCTGTGGCAGTGTGCGACTCCGCCTCCTCATCCTCCAGCGTGTCCTCAGCCTCCACTGCACAGACAAGTCTCAGCGCCCCTACAGCATTCCATGTGTGCAGGGCACGGTGGTGTATTGCTGTTCTTCACATGGTTTGCCTTGGCAAAATGAGTCACACAGGGGAGGAACTGCTAAAAGTCATTCATCGATAAATCGAATCATGGCTTGCTCCACAAAAACTGAAAATGGTGACCAACAACGGAAAGAACATCTTGCTGCACTGCGACAAGGAAGCCTGAGATAGCACACGTGTTCAATCTGGTTGTTAAGTGATTCATCAGAAAGGTATCTCCCAACATAGTCTGATTTGCGATGTTTCCACACATTGGAATTCCATCCTCCAAATGTTGGACCGACTATACGAACAGAGAAAAGCCATCACCAATTTCTTGATGATCCAAGCAGATAGGGGGACTCCCCTGTGTAACTTCAATTTGAACCAGAGGCAGCTCATACGTGACACATGGCGTTTGCTCAGGCCCTTTGAGGAAGCCACATTATTAGTGAGTTGTCAGGATTACGGGATGAACTACGTAATCCCACTGCTTCATTTACTAAAACACGTGTTGAAAACGATGGCTGGTCAGGGACCTGGAGACGTGGCGCCTACATCTCATGGCCACATGAGCCCTTTGGTGGCTGAACTGGAGGAGGAGGGGCACAGTGGAGCACAGTTTAGGTTTCACGAGATGGGCGGTTTGTCTAGTTATTTGACAGGAGAGGAGAAGCAGGAGCAGTTAGAGGAGAGAGAAGGTTATGAGGAAGGCGAGACAGTGGCACCAGACACATCGTGGCAGTATGCAATGGAGATGAAGTCAGGGAGTTCTTCCGAGTCACTTGCACAAATAGCACGGTGCATTCTCGCTTGCGTAGTGACCACCGAATCGTTACCATTCGACAGTGGGATGACTTCTGGCTCTTCACTTTTATTGGACCCTCTCTACCTGCACAAAATGGGGGCCTTTTTTATACCCACAGAGAGGAAGGACAAACTGACCTACCACAGAGACATCCTACGTAGTCAGGTGGCCGATGCCTAACTGCGCCATTGTCCATCCTCTCGCAAGTCTGTCTCGAGGGGCCCTCTGTGCTCACCTTCCACTGCCATGGCTGCTGAGGAGGGATGGGGTGGCAGGAGCAGCTCCATCAGCAGCAGCCTGAGTCTACAGTCGCTGCTGAGTACCTTCCTTCACCTGCATAGTGAAGCAACTCATCAGCAGCAGGTTGACCTGGAGCAGGACCTGAACCAGCAGGTGGTGGCATACCTTGACATGACCATGCCAACACACCTTAACCCCTAAGGACCAGCCCAAATAAACCTGTACACCCCTGAAAGACCAGGCCTGTTTTTTCAAATCAGGGATGTCTGTCTTTTTTTTTTTTTTTTTTTATATTACCACCACATATTACAAAAAAAAGAATAATACAATATTTAACAAAAATGATTTCTTCCTTTTTAAAGTTATTAAATCAAAAAGAGAAAGAATTCGAAGACCGCTCCAGATGGGGGAACCTTAGAATCTTGGGTTTCCCAGAGGGAACGGAAAGTAAAGATGTGATAACTTTTATCCAAACATGGTTGATTGCGCAGTGTGGGGAGGAAAACCTCTCTAAACACTTTAGTGTGATACGTGCGCATAGAATTCCGTTCCAACCCCCCGCCAGTAGGGGGCAGACCACGTACCATAATACTTAAACTCCTGAATGATAATGACCGTGACAACATCTTGAGAATAATGAGGAAAAAAAAGGAGATAGAATACAATGGAAATAGAATTATGCTTTTCCCAGATTATGCAATTGAAACACAGAAGAGATATACTTTCAGGGAAGTTAAAAAGAGACTGGCACATAATGGAATCAAGTTTGCTTTAATGTTCCCAGCCAAGCTGAAGGTTTTTTACAACAATGAGACGTTCTTTTTCTCAAGCGCAGTAGATGCGGTGGACTGGGTGGACACACGGGGATTGAAAAACAGTGGTTAAGGCCCGCGGGGGGGGGGGGGGATGGGGAGGGGAGGGACAATCACGTAAGGCTGGAGATTTCCCCGAAATGGCAGGTCACCGGGTGTTTGGAAGGGGAAGGATGGGGGGGGAGGTTTGGATTCCCCGCTCATGACTGCCGGCGGGGAATCCGCCGCTAATAGTGGACACACAAAGCTACCAAGCCGCAGGGGGGAGCTCATTACTGTGACTGTTGGCAGGCATCCGCAGCATGCAATATGCTGCGGATGTGCGCCGTGTGATACTACACATTATACATTTTTTTAATTATATTTATTTAATAAATGTGTTTTTATTAAAAAAAATTACACTTTTTACACTTTTTTTTCCTTTTTTAACACTTTTTTTTCCCTATTTTACACTTTTTTATATACTTATTGTTTTTATACACTTTTATTTATTTCATATTTTTTTCACTTTTTTTAATGCTTTGGAATACTAAGTATTCCAAAGCATTGCAGATATATGCTGCCTGCTAGTTTTACACTAGCAGGCAGCATATAAGGACCTGGGGGTCCTTGTAAAGACCCTTGGCTGCCCAGGTAAGCAGCAGCACCCCGCGATCGTTGCGGGTGCTACAGGAGAGAGACAGAGGGAGCCCCCTCCCTCTGTCAAAACTCCTTACAGCTCGCGGTCGCTTCCGACCACGGCTGTAAGGGTTAAACTGCCGGGACCGAAGTTTTCTTCGGTCCCAGCAGTGCAGCAGGTCCCTGCCAGGGATTACACACAGCACCCCGCGATGCAGGTGTGACAGAGGTCCTGGTGCGAGAACGTTCATCCTGCTTGGACTTGTATACACGTCCATGGTCATTAAGGGGTTAAAGATCCCCTGGACTTCTGGGCAGCCAAACTTGATTTGTGTCCACAACTAGCAGAGTTTGCCCTGGAAAAGCTATCCTGCCCGGCCAGTAGTGTGCCATCAGAGCAGGTGTTTAGTGCGGTGGCGGCCATAGTCACCCCAAGGAGAACTCTTCTGTTCACGAAAAATGTGGAGAAACTGACCTTTGTGAAGTTGAATCAGGTATGGATCAGCCAGGATTTCCACCCACCAATGCCTGATGCATCAGAGTAGATTGGCCATGGTGCAGCACCAACACATAACATAAACTTAACTTAAATATGCAAAACATATGGCACTGCTCCCCAGTTACAGACATTCTTCGACATCAGACCATAAGTAAGTATTGAGGATATGCATTAGCTAAAATGTAGTTCTACTTTTTTCACGCACCTTCGTCACCTGGTACTGGTATTTCCACCCACCACCCCACTATGTCACCGGGTCACTTTCAGGACTCTTGATGCTGCTGATGCCACCTCCAGGATGTCTCATACTGCCACCATATATTCTCCTCATGCTGCCGCCAACTCCAGGCTGTGTTATTCAGTCCCTATATGGTCTGCTCATGCTGCTGCCAACTACAGGCTGTGTCATTCAGCCACTATATGGTCTCCTCATGCTTCCGCCACCTCCATGCTGTGTCACTGTCCCACCATGTAGTCTCCTCACACTGCTGGCACATTAAATAAAACTTTTTAGGTTCATCTATTTGAAATCTTCAATTTAAATGTTAAAAAATATCTTTAATCTTTTCAATTGTGAGGCCCTATGGTCTCATCAGGCTGTTGCCACCTCCAGGCTGGGTCATTCAGCCACTATATGGTCTCCTCAAGCTGCCGCCACCTCCATGCTGTGTCATTCAGCCACTATATGGTCTCCTCATACTGATGCCACCTAATAGCGATGCCTCTAATCTGCATGTCATACTGAATAACAGTATTATTTCACTAACCCAGCACACACCCTGAGTATTACATCAAGGAAAAGTGCTCTACACCTCTACTGAGGCTCTCTGTAGGCCAGAAATTGTTGTTTTTAATACAGATTTGCCGCAAATAAATTCAGACTGAACAAAAATTTTTTATAAATATTTGTCAAATCACCCGATGAAGATAAATAAGTCTAAACTGATGCATTTTGTGAAATTAAACATATTTTCCGATGTAATTATCAGAACACAATTGTTTTTGAAAGGCAGAGACTATAGACTGGATGCTCTCTTGTTTTTGCTTGCTGCCATGGGGTACTTCCTGTAGGCAGTTGCCGCTTCTGGTCATCTGTTCATTTCTCCTCACACAGTGAATATACAACCACACAGACCGCAGCATACAGTTGCTACACTGCATAAAGTTCACTTATATACTCATGTATGAGGGAGTCTGACTAAAGTCAGAGATCGTATCAATTTATGCATGGGTTAGCCAGAATTGAATTAAACTACCCTTCATATTTAGAAAATGTAACTAAATATATATAAATATATATATATATATATATATATATATATATATATATATATATATATGTAAAAAAATTTCTAATAAGTGTGTTTTATAGTTGAAAAATACTATAAATATGAGAAAATAGGAATTTACTGCACACAATTTCCTACAAGGACAAGTAATTTTATTTTCCAGTAGAAGTGATTATTTCTGTCCATTTACTAAATTGAAGAGTAAAATCAAAGAGAAAAAAATGTCATGTCATGTAATTTGGGTTTGTTAAGTAGTCTTCTTCTAAGTATCTAAAAACATTTCATAGAAAAATGTAAGAAATTAATGTAAAATGTCACCTTGAAATATTTGTATGATAAGAAGTAAGACAAGATATGAAACACACTTCAGAGTATAAAGAGAAAGTTCAAGCTTGCTGATAACTTTTTGCTTCAAGGCCGATGTTCACTTACATAAAAAAAGTGTAATTACTAATAATAAAAATCTTTTTTTATATAGCACCAACACATTCCATACCACTTTATTACTTTGATAATTATTGCAGATGTTAGATATATTAATACAAACTATTAAGAATGACATATTGAAATTAAAAAAAAACATATTTCCACATCATCAAAAATATATGTATAATATAATCATAAATAATGCTGTAAATCACCCACTTTCATTTACAATGAGAGCATAAGCTATTGAATACAAGTGATTAATAAATATTGAATATATATATATATATATATATATATATATATATAATTATAATTTTTTTAATAAAATGTAGAGATTGAGATATAGAGATATAAAACATTGTTGTGGGTAGATAATGGATAGAATTACAATGAGAGTTAAATACTCAAAAGAGAGGGCTGCTCAGAAGGGTAGAGTGTTGAGAATGGGGGATATGCATCATACAGATAGTAACTGAGTCATGGCAAAGGGAACAAAGTTTCTTAATTTAATACAGGATGATTTTATGGGGCTTTTTTTGGAGGACTCAACAAAGAATGATGCTCAGCTGAATCCGTTCTTTCCTTTCCTCCAGCGTGGAGTATGCAGATGACACAAACACAGGAATTGGAAAGCAGAACGCGTTTCAGGCTTGTACCGCCCTTAGTCGTAGGAACAAAGTAAGGTAAACTCACCTTATATATCAGAGGAAGTGGTTCAAAGCAGGGGGAGGAACCCATCTGCAAAGAAACACTTAACCCCTTACACTCAAGACATTTGTGTAGCACATGTTTAAAACATCACACTGCCAGTATACATGTAATACAGAGAATAAAATACAAGATGAAATGTATCAACAAAGTAATAGCACCTAATTTCATTACAAAAATAGAAATATTAATAATCTGCAGGACATGAATCAGACCGCTATGCACTAGTAAGTGCAGGCTGCATATTATATAACACAGCAAAAAATGTGTACAACTCATAAGGAAAAACTGGACTTTTTACAGTTGCTAAAATAGTAGAGATACTGAAATTCCATATACCACTCATAATGAAGAAGAAATGTAAATGCATAAAAAAAGGGGGAATGCTAAATAAATATATACTTAATATATTATAGCATACAAGTTAATTCTTCAACCAGCGGTCGACATAAATATTAATAATGCAGTAAAACATCCTGCCTTTTATTCAGACCTGTTGGGTTGCGAGTGGCTAATGTAATAATCCAAAAGACTTCACGGGACAAAAGTTTTTTACTGTGATCCCCCCCTCTGGGGGGGTGGAGTAACCCGTTCAATGCCCTATTAGGTTAAAGTAGATGTGTCCCCCGAATGCTTCTGTGCATAATGACTAGATACTGCTTAAACTTGACGAGAATTAAAATGTGAGACATCAGACAAATGTTTCCTGAATATCACCTTGAATGGTGTGGTCGTGCAACCTACATATTGCAGACTACACTTGGTACAAGAAATGAGATACACTACATACGAAGTATTGCAGTTTATATAATGTTTCGTAGTGTACAATTTGCCCGTTACGTAAGAGGTAAAGTTTGTTCTAGCCTGGATTTTTGTGCAACAAATGCATTTGGAGTGTCCACATTTAAAAGTGCCAAGGTGCCTCAACCATGTCGGGGTAGGTTTATGTGTACTAGATAATAAACTCGGGGATAATAATTGACCCAGAGGGGGGGCACGTTTGGCCACACATCTGTAGCCCCCTGCTTTGAACCACTTCCACTGATATATAAAGGTGAGTTTACCTTACTTTGTTCATACGACTAAGGGCGGGACACGCCTGAAATACGTTATGCTTTCCCGTTCCTGTGTTTCTGATTTTATTCTATAAAGGGATCAACTGCATACTCCACGCTGGTAATCTGTTCTCTTCTTCGTTGTTTGGTGTAGCCACACACCTTTCCACAGTCGCGCTGTGGAAAGGATGCCTATCCGGTGAGCTGATCTACCTGTCTCCTTGGTTTCCAAGTTGTACAAAGATACAGAAAATTTAATCAGAAATATAGCATGTAGTCTAAGATGACTCACAAGTTCATCCTCTGCAGTTCTAAATACAAATACCGTCATATCATGTTATTGTGACCATTTTAACATTCGTTAAACTAGGCTAGGCAAATTGGTGTAGCAAACTGAGAAGAGTGAAAAGTTACTGTAGGTATAGCCTAGTGCAATGTCAGGGGGAGACCTTCAGATTTGTAAATTACTTCTATTTAAAAATATTAATCCTTCCTGTACTTATCAGCTGTTGTATGCTCCACAGGAAGTTCCTTTCTTTTTGAATATCCTTTCTGTCTGACCACAGTGCTCTCTGCTGACACCTATTTTGACACTTATTTAACTTTTTGTTATAGCTCCCATAGGGTATGTGCAGACTGCAGAACATTACACCCTAGGGTCTGTAGAAGACCCTTAGGTGCAATGCTCTACAATCCGCACATACCCCCATGTGTATAGCAGTGTGTGTGTGTGTGTGTGTGTGTGTATGCACATTCCTATACAGGAACACCGCTTCTGATAGAACTAATCAGGAAGGGGGCAAATCTTCACTGGGTACAGCCAGGATCTATTTCAGGGGTATGTAAAGAGCATTGCACCCTTGTCTGTAGTACACCCCTACCTGTACTGTATAGGAATGTACACATGCAATGTGCAGACTGTAGCACATTGCACCCTAAGGTCTGTAGATGACACTAGGGTGCAATGCTCTGTCTGCAGTTTACTCTGCACATGCCACCCCATGTGTAGAGCAGACTGCATGCATGGACGGGGGCCCTGGGAGGCATATACTGTGCATATACATTACATTACTTATCCTGTACTGATCCTGAGTTATATTCTGTATTATACTCCAGAGCTGTACTCACTATTCTGCTGGTGAGGTCACTGTGTACATACTTTACATTACTTATCCTGTACTGATCCTGAGTTATATCCTGTAAATATTTTGTTATAATTTTAAACATAACAATAAATAATTACAGACAGAAACATACCATATCTGACAGAATATAACAACATAATGAATCATAAAACCAACACCATAGCATAAAATACAACACCGGTCCACCCCACACTCATTCCTCCACACAAACAAATATATACAATGTTTACAAGACATTTTCCTATAATAACCATAACATACTAATAAACTATATACAGCCATGGCCGAAAATGTTCTCATAGAAAAGGATTGCAGTAACATGTTTTGCTGTACACATGCTTATTCCCTTTGTGTGTATTGGAACTAAACCAAAAAAGGGAGGAAAAAAAAGCAAATTGGACATAATGTCACACCAAACTCCAAAAATGGGCTGGATAAAATTATTGGCACCCTTTCAAAATTGTGGAAAAATAAGATTGTTTCAAGCATGTGATGCTCCTTTAAACTCCCCTGGAGCAAGTAACAGATGTGGGCAATATAAAAACCACAACTTTTGTTTTAAAAAATCCCACAGTTGCTCTTTCCCTCTTGAGCCATGTTGTGAGCCAGCAGAGAACTTTAGGTCAACATATTTCCATTCTCGAGAGAAATTGGGCTACAAATTTTGAGGGCTTTTTCTCCATTTACCACTTTTAAAAATGAAAAAAAAATGGGGCTACAAGAACATGTTAGTGTAAAAAAATTAGAATTAGATTTTTCTCCTCCACTTTGCTGCTATTCTTGTGAACCACCTAAAGGGTTAACAAACTTTCTGAATGTCATACTTTGAGGGGTGTATTTTCTAGAATTAGGTCATTTATGGGGTATTTCTCAAAGAAAGGCCCCTCAAATCCACTTCAAACTTAACTGGTCCCTGAAAAATTAAGATTTTTAAATTTTTGTGAAAATTTTGAAAATTGCTGCTATACTTTGAAGCCCTCTAATGTCATCAAAAAGTGAAAACATTTCAACTTTCTGATGTCAACATAAAGTAGACATATTGTATATGTGAATCAATATATACATTTATTTGGAATATCCATTTTCCTTACAAGCAGAGAGTTTCAAAGTAAAAAAAAATGCAAAATTTTCATGAAATTTTTGGGATTTTTCATCAAGAAAAGGATGCAAGTAATGCAGAAAATTTACCACTATGTTAAAGTAGAATATGTCACGAAAAAACAATCTCGGAATCAGAATAAACAGTAAAAGCATCCCAGAGTTATTAATGCATAAAGTGACAGTGGTCAGAATTGCAAAAAAGGGCAGAGTCCTTAAGGTGAAAAAAGGTCCTTAAGGGGTTAAGGGGTTAATAACAAAGTAAATGTATTTATTAGTCATTTAGGACTAATGACTCTGCCATCTCTCCTAAGTGTTCACATTGATTTGATGCATATTTGATGGATATTTTAGACTTAGAATATTTCAGATGTAAATGTATTATTCTCTATCTAATCAGAAAAAAGACCTATCATCATATTTGTCTTTTATATTTTACTAGAATTTACTAATGTAAAACTCTAGCAGCCATGAGAACATCTCTGAGAGGATAATGTAAAGAAACTAGCTGTCTGTGTTTCTCTGTGGACAAAGCTCTGTCTTTTAGAGTTGTTGGAATTCTTTTTAGTTCTCTTTGGAGGAAGTGAGAAGTGTCAATTGTTCGAAACACATTTGGTTATCTGAGAAGAAGCTGTCACTTTATGATTCCTTCATTAGGTTCTTACCGGTTTTGAGATTAGGCAGCATGCATTTCGTAATGCAGTGACATGACACATCAAAGGGAATTCCATCGCACCCATAATAATGCTATGGATTCACATACTTTTTTACTGTTTTTAAAAAAAATTGTTTACTTTTGCCTTTTTTGCATATATTTTATAGGTTAGTCAACAGAAATAAGCCTTTCAGTTCATTACAAGCACATAAGAAAATACTTTGCATTAACAGCTGATTATCTTCACTTCTTGGGAGGATCACTTTTGTTCCTGTGCTTTAGAGCATATGCAAAAAAAAAAAAAAAAAAAAAAAGTTAAGCCCACAGGAGCAAGTGCAGTTTCTCTATTCTTTTTGTGCATGTGGAAATTTAATAATCTGAAGCTTAAAACAGATGGTAGAGTAGAAACTATATGTTACCACTGCTGTAGGACCAGAGTTAAGTCCTCCAAAGAATTTTCAAGAGTTTAAAGAATGTTAAGCTAAAGAGAAAGACACGTTTTAAAGGGGAGCATTAGACTGTGTTCACACAGCTGATAATTATGTGTATTTGAAACAGAATAGATGTGAAACTCATGTAGTGATGCAAATCCCTTTGTTTCCAATGTTAATATGTGCCATTGTGTGAACTGAGCATTAAGAATCTGAATAAAACATACATATGTGCCTCTGGAATTTACGGCACATCCTACTAGAGCTTTATCTACCTCTAATGCTGAGTGAGGCTCAGTCCCTCTAGACCATATAAGTCAGAGTGCCTCATGGAGCACTCCCTTAACTATTTTTAAACATTATAAATTAGATATATCTTCTGAGTATTTTTCTGTTATTGATTTTGCTAACTTGTAATCCCACCCTTTTTTTTATATGCAATGTAAATCCCCATCATTGTGCTGCTGATCAGACAACAGGGAAGTTAAAATGTAAGTAGTTAATTTGTTTTCCCTTAGTCTCTCAGCAGCACAAGGTGCCTCCCTTTTCTGTATTTTTTTTGCTATATATAACTCATAGTACCTCTGTGTTAGGGGTGTTTTATGCCCTGTGGGGGGGGGGGGGGTCTTTGAGTTTACTATTAAAAATTCCTAGGTCCTGCAGCTCACAGGGGTGGAGATACACCCCCATCATTGTGCTGCTGACAGACTAAGGGAAAACAAATTAACTACTTACATTTTTACTTTTATTCCACATGACCATCATAGAATTCAGTAACTTTGTCCAAAGCTACAGAGATTTTTTGCTTGTTTATATTTAAACTACTAGTAGTATAAAAATTTGAACAGACTTTGGTATTTTGCAATTGGTCTCTGTTACCGCCTAGGATGAGATTACCATCTGTTATGAACATATTAGTCCATATGTACTGATGTATGTACAAATTTTCATCTATTTTTCTTTAACATATTTTAACTACAAATACTGGCATTTTATTTTTTTATTTTCACGTATTGCTTTTATCCTATTTATCTCTATTAATCAATTGGTGCCGCTGCAAGGGCCCTGCAGTCTGCCCTATATTTTCCTCCAAAATAACCTATTATTTTTTTTTTTTTACTATAACAATTATCATTTTCTTGTCAATCAATGGACATCCCTACATTTTTTACAGGGTTGCCTGTGCTCTGTTTCTTTCTTTTTGTGATTGGATGCAAGAAAAATAAATTTCCTTCTGTTAAAGGCCTTATGAGCCATCCACTCTGGGTTAGCATCTCCCAAGGTTTTGTTTTTTAAATCCAAAAGGGCCTCTGCTCTGTTTAGATAACAGGTTTAGATAACAGATAACATTGAGGTGTCAAAGAAATAAGGTTTAAATTTTACTAGTAAAATCCAATTCCACAATCAATGCATCATGGTCGGATCATACACAATAGGGGTCATATTCAAAACTCTTCACATCAAAAATGTTGTGTTTCGCGCCAAAATTGTGGCACAAAAAGGTTTGACAGATATTCAAAGTGTTTAACATGAGAATTATCCAAGGTTTATGCTAATCATGCCAGTTTAGCAAAAGTGTTTTACATGATATTTCAAAGGGGTGCGAGTTCATTTAACATAAAAAAATTCACACCAGCTCTTTGCTAGTGTAGAAATCACAGAAATGGTTGTAATTTATATATATATTTTTTTCGGGAGGGGGGGGGATTTGATATTAAATCAATTATAGAACAATAAATAATTATTATTGGAAAATCTCTCTCTCTCTCTCTCTCTCTCTCTCTCTCTCTCTCTCTCTCTCTCTCTCTCTCTCTCTCTCTCTCTCTCTCTCTCTCTCTCTCTCTCTCTATATATATATATATATATATATATATATATATATATATATATTTATATATAAATATAATTTTTTTTTCATGGTCACTGCACCTGCACTCACATTTCCCCCCTGGACATGTTTTATTTATACAGTTAACTCTTGTATGGGCACTAGTAATCACGGAACATCCTATGAGAGGCTTCCGCCAGCATTTTCCGTGATTCAAAATTTGGCGCCATACTGGCAAAAAAAAAATTGTTGATGGGACATGATGTAGAAGGAGAAATTTCACAATTCTATAAAACTAGCCTTAGATCAACTCGCTGTCTACTTTTCTAACTTGCCTGCATAGCCACAATAAATGTCACAATTCAAAATAAAATTGTGGTAACAATGTGGGGAAAAAATTCTCATGTTAGCTGCAGCAGCAAAGGAGATATCAGATTTCTTTCTATGTCTATTTTCCATAAGATACAGTGCAAAAATATGACTTCAAGATATCAACATTGATCTTACTAAAGTTTCAAAACGGTTTGAGGCACAGTTGATATTTATTTCCTCCCAAAGAATATTTTGTTGCATAAAAAGCATTAGCTGTAATATAATAGTCCCATTGTTCAGTGAATCTCTATTTTATGCTGCTGTGTCTGTAAGTCTTCAGGGAATTAGTACGGCATCTGATGTTGAACATGTTCTTTAATAGCTTCTCTGAGAATCGACTCTAGGTGGTTTCTAATTAGACCCTCCCAGATGGTAAAGAATAAGCAGCTGCAGTCCCAGTTGGATGTACAATATATGAGGCGCTTCTTATACTTTATGTACAGGGGTTAATATGTTTTCTTGAGAGATTTACATTCCAGACTGTTCCTCCATTCTGCCAGTAAAAGTTTCATTTGTCGGCATATCTCCATGCCGATTGCGGCTTAATAAATCCTAAAACAAGACATTTGCAGCTTTCATAAGTTTCCTTCAAGGACTTGGATTATATGCTGCTTTTGAGAGTACAGCAAGGAAAGACACCATTTTATCTAAGCCCAGAATTGTTTCTCTTTGAGCCGTAACACTTGCATCAGCAGAGTCACAAGTTGTGACTCTCAGATGCGCTTTTAATGGTTTGCTTCTGCTGCAGAAGAGAAATGGAACAATGAAAGTTGAATGTGCCAGGTTCTGCAAGTTGCCCTTTCCTATTGTTGTATATAGACAAATTGAGGAGTAAATGAAACCAGAGAAAGCTAGAAAAATATGATACATGATATTTCCTAACCCTATATAATGGATAAATGTGCAGTGTTTTATTTGTTGCAATGAAAGGAATCTGAAGTGCTATCAGGTTAGTTCTAACACCACCTAGTGCTGTATTTTGAAAATTATGGAATTCTTTGGAAATAAACTGGGGGCATATTGTTGTGACATTTTATTATCAGAATGTTTTTTGCAGAAAAGAAAATGTCACACTTTTTATTGCATATTCTAAAAAAGTCAAAAAGAGGTGAAGGAAATGGGGCTGAAGTATTATGTAATGTGCTTTACAGATTTCTAGCTTTATCTTTCCTTTAGTTAAGAACTTTATTTTTTTTCATGAAACCAATTCAACATGTTATCATTCCTGATGCTCAAAAAGCTTAAAGGGGTTAATCACCATAAGACGACTTTAGTAAGCACCTGCCAGACAGTAATGGGCATGCTTAGGAAGGATCCCTGCTTGTCTTAGGGCTAAATGACTTTGTTGTGAGTCCACCATAATGCTGCTGCTTTCTTTTTGTGAAATTCTTGTTGGAGTTCCCTCCCTCCAACTACAAGTCCCAAGATCCCTTGTTTGTAAGTGTGAAGTCACTTTTTTTCCACCCATCAGCCACCCCACCCATTTCAGCACACCCGGGAACATTTTCTGCAGCCCTGTGGAAAATGACCCATCAGTCACTCCACCTATTGAAGCAGACAGGCTCCCTTTCAACATATGACTATAATGTTATATAATGTCTCGGGTCGCTCTGCAACCTAGGAAAACCTGACATGACACTCATTTTGTATGCTGTTAAAAATAAACAGAGGGGCAAAGATCACATAAGAATTGTGAAACCCTCCATCAAATACAGGTAAACACACTATATTATAAACTACACTAATTTTACAGCCTCTGTAGCACAGTCAAATAAGAAAAAAATCCTGGTATACCCTTTAATTTACATTATAAAGAATACATAAATCAGGTGTTGTGCAGTTGACTGCAAAGGCCAAATGATCGCTAGCTGAGGTTACCGAAATCAATGGCTACATCGTCAGAGTTTAGTAAATACATTATTTGTACAAGGAACTTCACTCCCCTAGGCTACTGATGTTTTACAAGATGTAGTAATATTTATTGTGTCAAAAAACTAGTTAAAAGGTAAATTGGATATTACATGAACAATGTTCACCCCAGGGCCCTTTCGGTATACACAATCTGGTATAGCGTCAAGATGTTATGTACATTTCAAATTATTTTATATTATTTTAAATTATTCAAGCCACATGTAGAAGTTTATATTCTTGTTCATATATAAATTCATAAGATCATGCATGTTCATAAAAAATTGTTGGTAGTATACTGTGCCTTTATATACAGTCCACTAAGTACACTTTGAGGTCATATAATTATAATTTTGAGAACATGTATTTTGGAAGTTAAAGGGGTATTCTGGGCAAAAACATCTTACCCCCTATCGAAAGGATAGGGGATAAGATGTCTGAACGGGGGGGGGGGCTGCCGCTGGGACCCCCCGCGATCTCCCTGCAGCAGCCCACATTCTATGCGTAGCTGCGTCTGAAGTTTCTGAAATCTCCTGGGCTTCTGAGATGGGGACGTCTCGCCACGCCCTCTCCATTCATGTCTATAGGAAGGGGCGTTGCAGCCGTTATGCCCCCTCCCATAGAAATTAATGGAGGGGGCGTGGTGTGACATCACGTCCCCGTCTCAGAAGCCCAGCAGTTTCCGAAACTTAAGACGCAGCTACGCATAGAATGCTGGTTGCTGCAGGGAGATAGCGGGAGGTCCCAGTGGCAGGCCCCCCGCGATCAGACATATTACTCCCTATCCTTTCGATAGGGGATAAGATGTTTTTGCCCGGAATACCCCTTTAATAAAATGTTACAAATCGTAGTCCGTATGTCCAGATAATGTAGAGAAGTAATATATTGAGGCAAAAAATATATTGGTCTTCGTTTGCAATTGTATTAGCCCACCACTCTGATAACAGGCTGGTACCTGGAGAGATAGCTGCAGAAATCTTGGCTATTGTTATTTGCAGAGTTCTTGGCCTCTGCTGATGCTAGAGTTTTGGCTGCTGGAAGTGCATGTGGCAACCATGCTGTCTGCTTGGTATTGATTGTTCTCACGCATGAGTGGTGAGTTGTGAGGAATGCTAGTACAGTGATCCCCCGACCTGTGATGGCCCCAACATACGATGATTTCAACTTGCGATGGCCTTGTATGCTTTTGTATGTCGGGACATCGCATGAATGGCTATCCGGCAGCGCAGACTGCTTCAGCTGCTGCCGGATAGCCGTTTAAGCTGCCCCGTTTGGTCCGGTGAAGGTCACTAACCTGTCCCCGACATTCCGGACCATCCTTTTCGGGCTCCGCTACATCGCCATCGCTCTCCTTCGTCATAATCACGTCGCCGCACACCATCCTGTCATCCAATAGGAGCGGCATGCGCAACGACATGATGACGATGATGAAGAGCAACGATCCCGGCTAGGACACCCCGGGGACACAGCGACAGCGATGGAGGGTGACATCCAGGGCAGCGGTGACGGTCTGGAGCGGCGGGGACAGGTGAGTATAACTTCCTATACTTAACATTGCACGGATTCCTCAACATACGATGGTTTCAACTAACGATGGTTCATTTGGAACGAATTACTATCATATGTTGAGGGACCACTATGCATCACAGATGCTTGGCAGTAATTTAACCCCTTAAGGACCAAGAATTTTTCAGTTTTTGCACTTTCGTTTTTATCTCCTTACATTTTAAAAATCATAAAACTTTCAATTTTCCACCTAATCCATATGATTGTTTTTTTTTTATTTTGTGCCACCAATTCTACTTTGTAATGACATCAGTCATTTTACCCCAAAATCGACGGTGAAATAAAATCATTGTGCAGTACATTTTTTTTTGTAAAAATGACCCCTTCTCTTTACTCTGTAGGTCCATAGGATTTAAATGATATTCTACTTATATAGGTTTGATTTTGTCATACATCTGGAAAGAATCATAACTACATGCACGCAAATTAATACATTTAAAATTGTCATCTTCTGACCCCTAAAACTTTTTATTTTTCCACAAACAAAGCGGTATGAGTTTTATTGGTACCATTTTTGTTTTGATCAAACTTTTTGATTGCTTTTTATTCATTTTTTATGGTATAAAAAGTGACCAAAAATATGCTATTTTGGACTTTGGAATTTGTTTTTCGCATACGCCATTGACCGTGTGGTTTAATTAATGAAATATTTTTATGGTTTAGACATTTACGAATGCGGCGAAACCACATGTTTGTTTTTATTTTTATTTACATACTTTTTTTATGAAAAAAAAGGGGGGGATTCTGATTTTTATTAGGGAAGGGGTTAAATCACATTTATTAACTTTTTTTAAAACTTTTTTTATGAAGTGTTATAGCCCCCTCTAGAGGCTGTAACATTGCATACACTGTTCAATGCATTGCCATAGGAATGCATTGATCAGTGTTTTCTGCGTTTGATTGCTCAAGCCCGGATTTCAGCCTGATAGGCGATGTCTGGTATTAGTCGCGGGTCCTAGTTGCTGATAGCAACTGGGACCCTGCAGATATGAAGCTGAGCGCTCTTCACAGATCGGAAGCAGGCCATGGACATAAAAATATAAGTCTGTGGTCATTAAAGGGGTACTCCGCCCCTAGACATCTTATCCCCTATCCAAAAGATAGGGGATAAGATGTCTGATCGCCGCGGTCCCGCTGCTGGGGATCCCCGGATCCCCACTGCGGCACTGCGCTATCATTACAGCACAGAGCGAGTTCGCTCTGTGTGTAATGATGGGCGATACGGGGGACGGAGCAGCGTGACATCATGGCTCCGCCCCTCGTGACATCACAGCCCGTCCCCTTAATGCAAGTCTATGGGAGGGGGCGTGACGACCGCCACGCCCCCTCCCATAGACTTGTATAGAAAGGGGCGGGCCGTGACATCATGAGGGGCGGAGCCGAGAGGTAACGATGCTCAGGCCCCTGTATTGCCCGTCATTACGTGCAGAGCGAACTCGCTCTGTGCTGTAATGATAGCACAGTGCCGCAGCAGGGATCCCAGGGCTCCCCAGCAGTGGGACTGCGGCGATCAGACATCTTATCCCCTATCCTTTGGATAGGGGATAAGACATCTAGGGGTGGAGTACCCCTTTACGGGTTTAAAATATTGGGAAAACATTTGCCTATAGGATATTTGGTGTATCTGAGCTGAATGTGTAGTGTATAAATTGTGTATAAATATTTTTATGGTTCGGACATTTACGCACGCGGCGATACCACATATGTTTGTTTTTATTTTAATTAACACACTTTTTTTTAAACGAGAAAGGGGATATTCAGATTTTTATTAGGGAAAGTGTTAAATCACATTTATTAACTTTCTTTTTCTTTTTATTTTTTTACTTTTTTTTTTTGCAGTGTTGTAGCCCCCTCTAGGGGCTGTAACATTGCATACACTGTTCAATGCAGTACCATAGTAGTTTTCTGAGCTTGATTGCTCAAGCCTGGATTTCAAGCATGGAGCAATCAAACGGCAATCAGACAACCGATCCTCTCAGCTGTTCAGGATGCCGCAGTTTCACTGCAATGGTCCCAAACAGCTCTGCTGAACTAGTCGGTATGGATTTCTCCCATTTTAGACTCTGCAATCAACTTTGATTGCAGCGTCTAAAGGGTTAATACTGGACATCAACCCAATCGGCGATGTCCAGTATTAGCCGCGGTCCTGGTTGCAGATAGCAACTGGGACCCCGCAGATATGAAGTGCGCTCAGCTTCTGAGCGCGCTTCACAGATCTGGAGCTGGCCATGGACGTAAATATACATCCATGGTCATTGAGGAGTTAAAATATTGGGGATCCATTTTTGCCTATAGGATATTTGGTGTATCTGTGCTGAATGTGGAGTGTATAAATTGTGATAGTTAAGTAGTATTTGTTTGGCTGGACGTGTTTCAAAGTTTTTCCGTGGCTCCTTCTTCAGTAGCAATACATTTTAAACTCTTGCCTCTTTCAATAGAAGTGTTACAGAGAGTTCTCTTTTACTAGCCCAATTACCAGTACCATTATGATTCTATAAGACTGCTTGTATCAGTCCAGTTAGCAGTTAGAAACAAAAAACTTCCTAGTACTCTAGTTTCTTTTTTTCTTTTTGTTAAACTGAATGAATGTGTATTTTTTTAACCATATTATTTAATAAGTTCACTGTAAAAGGAAGATAATGACAATAATATAGTGCCCATTCACGTTACATAATCAAATTATCTTAAATAGTGAAATAATGATTACATTGTATTAACCCCTTAAGGACTCAGCCCATTTTGGCCTTAAGGATTCAGACAATTTAATTTTTACGTTTTCATTTTTTCCTCCTCGCCTTCTAAAAATCATAACTCTTTTATATTTTCATCCACAGACTAGTGTGAGGACTTATTTTTTGCGCGACCAGTTGTCCTTTGTAATGACATCACTCATTATATCATAAAATGTATGGCGCAACCAAAAAACACTATTTTTGTGGGGAAATTAAAACGAAAAACGCAATTTTGCTAATTTTGGAAGGTTTCGTTTTCACGCCGTACAATTTATGGTAAAAATGACGTGTGTTCTTTATTCTGAAGGTCAATACGATTAAAATTATACCCATTTTGTACTTTTATATTATTGTTGTGCTTAAAAAAAATCACAAACTTTTTAACCAAATTAGTACGTTTATAATCCCTTTATTTTGATGACCTATAACTTTTTTATTTTTCCGTATAAGCGGTGGTATGGGGGCTCATTTTTTGCGCCATGATCTGTACTTTTTTTTTATACCACATTTGCGTATAAAAAACTTTTAATACATTTTTTATAATTTTTTTATAAATAAAATGTATTAAAAAAGTAGGAATTTTGGACTTTTTTATTTTTTTTCGTTCACGCCGTTAACCGTACGGGATCATTAACATTTTATTTTAATAGTTCGGAACTTTACGCACGCGGCGATACCAAATATGTCTATAAAAAAAAATTTTTACGCTTTTTGGGGGTAAAATAGGAAAAAACGGACGTTTTACTTTTTTATTGGGGGAGGGGATTTTTCACTTTTTTTTTACTTTTACTTTTACATTTTTTTAAATTTTTTTTTACACTTGAATAGTCCCCATAGGGGACTATTCATAGCAATACCATGATTGCTAATACTGATCTGTTCTATGTATAGGACATAGAACAGATCAGTATTATCGGTCATCTTCTGCTCTGGTCTGCTCGATCACAGACCAGAGCAGGAGATGCCGGGAGCCGCACGGAGGAAGGAGAGGGGACCTCCGTGCGGCGTTATCAATGATCGGATCCCCGCAGCAGCGCTGCGGGCGATCCGATCGTTCATTTAAATCGCGAACTGCCGCAGATGCCGGGATCTGTATTGATCCCGGCACCTGAGGGGTTAATGGCGGATGCCCGCGAGATCGCGGGCGTCGGCCATTGCCGGCGGGTCCCTGGCTGCGATCAGCAGCCGGGATCAGCCGCGCATGACACGGGCATCGCTCCGATGCCCGCGGTTATGCTTAGGACGTAAATGTACGTCCTGGTGCGTTAAGTACCACCGCACCAGGACGTACATTTACGTCCTGCGTTCTTAAGGGGTTAAATAGTGAAATAATGGATACATTACCAGACATGTTTTTTTGGGTTGTGCGCCAGATTCTGGTGCATTAGGCCAGAAATTCTGTCTGCGCCAGAATGTGCGCCAGGATTTGTGCCAGTATTGAAAAAAAAAAACCTGACTAACTCTCCATTTTACTGAGAAACACCAAAAAAGGGAGTGGCAGTTGAGAAAAGTGAGAAAGGGGTCGTGTCCACGGCATTTTTCACAAAAACCCAACATATTTGCTAAGTTTTCCACAGAAAGTGTAGTGGATTTGAGCCGAGGAAAGCCCGATAGATCAGAGCATGTGTAAAAAAAAAAAAAGCAAAATGTAGGAAAAAGTGCAAAATGTAGGGAAACCTTAGTAAATACTGTGAAAAAATTTTTTGTAGGGAATTAAAACCCACAAAGAAAACTCCACTCCACTCTTAGTAAATCAGGGCCATTGTCATTGTATTAAATAGTGAAATAATGGTTGCAAATAAAAAAAAAAAATTGTAATTTAACAGCACTATAGACCTCTTTCAGCCTGTCCTTCCCAATGCTCCTAGTAAACCTAATTAGATGAGTGCACAGGCTGTCTTGCATCTTGCATTGAGTGACTGGAGTGAGACCTTCTCTGCTTAGTTCAACCTAGACCCTCCTCCAGATTGTCAACACATTGCACTGCAAAGAAGGACTTTTTTTTTTGCTGCAAACACTAGTGACAAAAGCATGGTTCAAACAACTAACAGGTCAGGTCAAGTGGCAATGGCATCTATCAAGTTAAAGAATAAAGTAAGCAGCAAAAGAAAGGTTTGTTTTTAAAGTGTTAAAAGCATGAAATGTAGGAAAACATATGATTAAAATTACTTTGACAAGTGCTAAATTGTAATGGCTAGATGGGTATGTTAGACCATCTCCAAATGGCTTGTCTTGAGAGGTGTTAGTGGAGAAGCTCTTTCCTAGGGCTTTCCTACCTACACAAAGTAGTTCAAGAGAGGCCAAATGATAAAATGGTGAGTCATGGGTGGTTAGGGCTCACTGATGCGTATGTTGAGCAAAAATAAGCTGGTTCAATCCCAAAAAAACAGCTTCTCTACCCATAATACAGATTACTGGAAAAGTAACTTGGTTTTCTTACTTACAAAACTTACTCCCAAATTTCCACTTCCTAAATCTTGGATAAGCATGCTTACCAAATGCTATTTTTCTTTTCCCACCCCAAAGGCTCCATCCTGTTTCCTGTGCATAAAATGGGCAGTCCAGAAGGATTTTGTGCCCCCCATTCTAAAAGGTAAAAAACTGCATTACCTATGAACTCCCTAAACTTCCCCACTGAAGGTCTGGAACAAATCTGTGAAAAAGAACAATTTCTACCCTCTCATGTGTTGCTGGGTTCAAAAAGTGTTATACGGTGGGATTTTTTTGTGCTGCTGATAATGAAAATTGAGTATAAAGAAGCCAATGGAGTGGAAAATGTGAGCACAGGCCTGCAATTTAGATAACCTGACCGACTGCCGGCAGATTGTCAGACTGTCCGTAGATAATGTCTATGCCACAGTGTAGAAAAATGCCAAAACACTTCTCCTCTGCATATCTGAAACAAGTCTAAGATGGATATGTCACAGGAGCCAGAGTCCGTGTTAATGGAACATGAGTTACAAAGGATAAAATATTTGTGAGGAAATAAGCATTATAAACACTGTTCCTCCTCCGTGCTGATATGTCTGTGAAGATACTTCTATATGTGCCACACGTCTACTGTCAGGGTGGGGCAAGTACATATGCTTTACAGGGTAAACTCACATTGTTTGCCTGAAAATAATCTGCATGTGCTTGTTCTGTAAGAATAAGAAATACTGCAAAATTTAACCAGTGACAACCTGCTCAAATAAATGGTAGGATTAAGAGTATTTGGGAAAAATAGAGGATACTAGCTTAATACCCGGCTTTGCCAAGTTTTTCCTTCCTAATCCTTGTTGGGGAGGAAAATAAACAAAGGAGGAAGCTTTTGACTTCATATCCCGTCCTCATATATTGTTGTCATATCCCAAGCCCATATCCCGTCCTCATATCCTGACCTCCTATCCCGACCTCCTATCCCGTCATCATATCTCAACCTCATATCCCGTCCTCCTATCCCGTCCTCCTATCTCAACCTCCTATACTGACCTGTAATATGTGTACCAGGTATTGAAATATCTCCAGCCGTACGGAAGTTATGTGGGAACATACATTTCCCATTGATTTGCATGGGACTTTAAACAAAAACCCCAACACTCATAAATGGGGATAGTTAAGGGTTAAATTAACTATACTTTATTTTAAGTGGACATATAAGTAACATGTGACCAAGTATTATCGAAATATCTCCAGCCGTTTGGAAGTTATGCAGTAACATATATTTCCCATTGACTTGTATGGGACTTTAAACATAAACCCCACCCCTGGCAAATGGGAGTGAGTAAGGGTTAAATCACCTATCCTATGTTTATTGTTGAAATATAAGTAACATGTGTGTCAAGTTTCATGTTAATATCTTTAGCCGTTTGGACATGATGCTGGAACATATATACACACATACATACATACACACGTTGAGTTATATATATATATATATATATATATATATATATATATATATATATATATATATATATATATATGTATATTCATCCAGAGTGGTGTAGGTGCACATCTCTTTACTATAATTTGTATATATATATATATTTTTTTATTTTTATTTTACTTGTACAATTATTTGTGTTGAGGAAAGTGTGTACCTGCACCAAATGTATTACATGGTGCAGGTCATGTCATAAATCTGGTGCTGATCACTTTTCTTTCTTCAGTATTTCACTTTGTATGTGGTGACTTATCTGCGACTTTGGGTGACTTTTTTTTTAACCTATGTGACTTTAGAATAATGCTGGCCCCAGCCAGATTTGTAAGCCAAGTCGGGGGGGGGGGGGGGGGTGGGGGGGGGGGGTGTAGATGTACGATTATTTAGCACAGTTGAGCCAACAGCCAAACTGAAAAGTCTCACATCAAAAATTTCTGACCACTGCATTATATCAACTGAAATCACCACTT
Organism: Hyla sarda; assembly: GCF_029499605.1. Taxonomy (NCBI): domain Eukaryota; kingdom Metazoa; phylum Chordata; class Amphibia; order Anura; family Hylidae; genus Hyla; species Hyla sarda. The sequence continues at coordinate 196,312,669 of NC_079193.1, read as the reverse complement.
GTTATGTTCTTTTTGAAAAACTTCTAAAGCAAAAGTCACAATAAAAAGTCTCTAAGCAGCAACCTTGAGAACTTTATCATGGGAAACCTTTTAATGTTGGCTAAGATAAAAAGGTTTCAGAACACAGTGCACAAAAAAGATATGAGGTGGGCACGCTAATGTTTCAAAAAAGAGGGTAAGCAATAGAACTGGACCATGGGACAAGGAAAAAAGGTGTGATGTGCTGCAAATGCAAGTCCAATCTAATGAGGCTTCACCTCAAAGGTTACTCTAGTATCAAAAAAAATAAATAAATGCATCATACAGTACTCCATACAGTGCCCATTTTCATAACACAGCTTTTGTTCCAGTGGAAACACTGGTCTCCCTTTAGTCTGTGTTTGTTGCTACCTCTGAGACAAGTCTTTTCAGACAATCTCTGGTCACTGGCTGAGCAGGTCCTGCTTTGACATCTCTACTCAGAAACAGAAACAAGCAGTTTTACCAGAAGAGGACTGTAAGGTGGATTCCTGTGTCACTTTACTAGAAGACATACAATAACAATACCGACATGTACAAATACTCAACGTGCAACACACAGGGCCCAACACACATTCTCACTAAAAATGTAAAGGAATAAAAAATATACAGAGCTTTTTAAAAAATTGGAAAAAATCACCTTCAACGCGCATTGTTTATAATCCAATAGATCATTTTAAATGCTTAGGTAATATTTATCAATTTAATAGTGATCAATTTTTTTATATCATTTATTTTAGTTTTCTTGGCCATTCTTCTACTCTAATATAATCAGACAATTAATCACATTTCCTTATACACTTCATTTTTGGCATTCATCCTGCGCAACTGTGAAAAGAAAACTTATTTGGAAATTTATTAAATAGCATCAAATAGGCTCAATTAATGCCACGTGGATTTTCTTTTGTTCTTCACCAATCTAAAAGGATCCATAACAACACAAACACTTACATAAATAGTGTCACAAAGAAAACATTCACGGGTCATATTCCATGTATTCCTGATTCATTAATACACATCACACATATAAAACATATTTTATATCATAATAACCATCCTATGAACATCATCATATAACTACATACGCAAAATCAAAATAACAATCATGTATGTATCACACAGCTTTCCTAGAGAACTACCACTCCCTCTGAATTCCATAGCCTTAGCACTCTTCATCATTATCTTCACTTTTACCCCCACCATTGGGAAAAACATCAAACAACTCCCATTCATGGAAACACTCACACATCTGGAAGTTATAATACACACCCTGAAACAAAGGCTCTCTATTTAACATCCCATCAACAAGCTACACAAATGTATGTTTGCACATCAGTGTTAATTTAATTGCCTAATTATGTTAATTATAATTTTAGCCAACCACAATCCCCTTTATCTTTGACTTAACTATACACTACAATATAACTAAATCAAATCATAATTTGCTCTCAAGAATCAGACTGCTGTATATGACTGTATATAACAGTGCTTTACATGAATACGTTTGTCCATCAACCAACAGTATATTTCAAATTTTCAACTGCCTTAATATCCATTGTCCATTATTCACTCACCACATGCTTTTCCATCAAAATCTTGAGTCTCCATTTTGTTTCTATAGTATTCATCAAAACCTTGAGTCTCCATTTTGTTTCTCTAACCCTATTCAGCTGCTAACACCAATCTGCTCATCTTTTACTTGTCTTATCCCTTGTATATATCATTGACTTTCTCAACAACACAATGCAAACAGTTATTTGTCTACTCAAACTAGATATACTATATCCAAAACCACTAAGGAACTTTCTTTGGGAGATAATTGGGCAATCCTACTCAGGTTTTGAAATATCTGAGGGTACTACAACTCCCATCATACCTTCTATTCATCCTTGCACACACACACACGCACACATACACACACTCCTTCAGTTTCTCCAGCTTTCACTACCATCTCTATGCATTTCCAATCTTTGCACACTCAGACATCCCTGCCTTGGCATTTGTGCTCATTTTCCTACAGCTCAGTCACCCATTTGACATTTGTGACACAGCTACGTGCTTCACACTCTATCCCCCTCAGGTCTGGCCCCCCTTTCCTCTTTCCTTTCAACAACTCTACCAGCGAGGTCATTCTAAACTGCAGCTCTGTGACCTTTGCTTCTCACTGTCTAATATCTGGCGCACAGCCCCCCCCCCCCCCTGGGCTATTCAAGGTGGTACCTATTTGTGGGACCTCCAGCTGCTGCACAAACTGCTCTGCTATCTGCAAACTACAAACCCCTCTCAACCCCTCCTTTTCTTAGGAGATATCTCTAAAACATTAGGGTTCATTTAAAATACACATTTAAAAGTCTGGTACTAGAAAGGAAAGATCTACTCCCTCTCTTCTTCTAAAATAGCTAAAATCAATCCATGGACACATTTAGACTTAACATGACACATATATAATCAGTTGCAATGGGACAGGTCCTGGGAATATGTTATTGTTGGAGAGTCCCATGTCATACCCTCTGGTATACACACTGTCCAAGACACGCCTCCCCGCAGTGTCTACTTATGACATTATAACCGGCATCCTGCACCAAAACTCCACTAATATCCTCTCTCTGGATCATTAGTTTACCCCAAAACTCAATTCCCCGAGAGACCCAATATCCCTGTTCCGCTTATTCACTCACTCAAACTTCATGCACACTTGGGTAGCAGATAGTTTCTTATGGCAGGTTCAGTTAACAGACTCTGGGCAAGAGGTTACCTGCCTTTGTTGGTCACAAGACAGTCGACGTAAGGCACCAAGATAAACCAACGGGGGAGACAGTGGCACTTTGGAAAGGTAAAAGAACGTTGTCCTACCATACTCTTGGAGATGATCAGCTTCCATCTGTTTCCCATCTCTTTGGTCCAACTTAAAGGGGTACTCCGGTGGAAAACTTTTATTTTTTTTCAAAATCAACTGGTGCCAGAAAGTTAAACAGATTTGTAAATTACTTCTATTAAAAAAATCGTAATCCGTCAAGTACTTATTAACTGCTGAATACTACAGAGGAAATCTTTTCTTTTTAGGACACAGAGCTCTCTGCTGATATCACAAGCACAGTGCTCTCTGCTGACATCTCTGTCCATTTAAGGAAATATCCATAGCAGCATATGTTTGCTATGGGGATTTTCTCCTACTCTGGACAGTGAGTGAATCTCAGATAAGTGTAATGGTCATAAAGAATATCAAATCCACATAAATAGAAGCATAAAATATATATTTATAACAGGTGTCACAGTGCATTGTGTGAATGTATATGTGTTATACAACATGAATGAAGTGCTATGTGCATGCATGAAAAGTATTATGAAAACAAATATATTTAATCTTTCACAAAAAAGTGCGAAAAGGTGTGTGTAAAAAAAGGTATATATGAAGTGATGTAAAAATCTTTAGGGATGGTATGCAGAAACAGTAAAAAAAATATATAGAAGAATATTAAAAATTAAGGAATGCCATCCTGATGAGAGTGCTATATGAAAGTGCCAGTTGTAAACAATACACGTATTGCAACTAGAGATGAGCGAATTTACAGTAAATTCGATTTGTCACAAACTTCTCGGCTCGGCAGTTGATGACTTATCCTGCATAAATTATTTCAGCTTTCAGGTGCTCCGGTGGGCTGGAAAAGGTGGATACGGATACAGTCCTAGGAAAGAGTCTCCTAGGACTGTATCCACCTTTTCCAGCCCACAGAAGCACCTGAAAGCTGAACTAATTTATGCAGGATAAGTCATCAACTGCCGAGCCGAGAAGTTTGTGACGAATCCAATTTACTGTAAATTCGCTCATCTCTAATTGCAACAAATATAATATAAATTGTCCAATATAATAAAAGGTAATAGAAAAATATTTTTTTATATAAACCTGGGAAGAAATTATATGTATAAGGTGCATGGCACGGCAAATAGATACTTGGAAACAATAAAAGAAAAAACTAAATTATAATATATAAAAATGCATGTTCTGGCATAGTAGATGCGCGGCAAACATAACTCTGGGTAACGTTACATAGAGCTACAAAAAGATGTATGTGTTTTTTTCGAGCTCCAACCAGATGGCTGCAGAATCTGGGGGGGAAAAAGAGAGAAAGGAAAGAAAAATATTGCAAACATCATGAGAAATACAGACACTTAAAAGGGCAGTGAAAACCATAAAAACCAATAAAACCAATATCCCTGAAATTCTGGGGATAAGAGACACTAGACCAAGATAATGACTGCAACTATAAGATATATTACCTGCAAAAATGGTGCAAAACTTGCGTGGTCATTAAGTCCGTTAGGAGACATGCCCCCCTGACAAAGCCACAGGCAAAAACACGTTTCGGGTTAGGTGAGATATCCTGTGATAGGGTGCATGGCTAGGTTCTTTGTTGTTTGTCAACTACCTCATTACCTGTTATAGCCTCCCCTTCCATTGCATTGATTTCCATCTATCATTCTTTGTCCTAAATTGTTGCCTATATTTTGTGACCCACCTACAGGTGGTTCCACCTAACTATCATGTCTTATATATACCTGTACATCTACCATAATACAGGTTGCTATATAGCATTCATTCATGTGACATGCTTTGGATTGGACAATTCATGTATTTATTTCAGCTGCATTTTATCAGTATGTTTTTTCCTGTTTATCAATTTCTGTCTAGCAATTTTATGTATGTTCTTTTAATATTTGTGTTTAAAAACGATTGACATATGCATTTGATACTATATGTGGCCTCATTTGTTTGGTGAAAGGACCACATTTTTTAGTCACACCAATGGTCAGTTTATAATAGTGAATTATTGGTGCATTTTCGCCCTCATGTTACAACAGTATCATATTGATCTATATGATACTGTCACTAAGTTACTAAACGTACAGTGGGGCAATTCTTATACTCAGTCTGTGTAAAAGGGCCAGTAATCAGCTCTGGGCTGATTTTATATATTTTTTTGCAGCCAATAAAATCATGGTTATCGGCCGCACATCCTCCCGTGTAAACATGTTGTGATCAAACATTTACTATTTATCCTATCAATCTTGAAACAAACCATTAAGGGCTTTGCTCACACAATTTTCAAAGCCTACAATGAATGTATATGGCTTAAGGATCTCCTAATATATACCCCAATGAAAGGCATAAAGGGAGATGCATCACTAATGTTGGTAAAAAAATAAAAATAAAATACAATGTGGTATTTCTTTTTTAGTTTACTAATAAGCAATACTGAAAAAAAAAGTCCCCCACAATACACTGCACTACCACTATTACTGCAATATAATAAACCAGGGATCTGATGTAAGATGTATAGCATAAATTAAAAAAGGAAAACATTTAAACAAAATTAAAAAAGACACATGAGCCCCAGATTGATGGCAACAAAAAGTACAATAAAATATATATATCAGCCACTACCTACAGCTCCTGCAATGGCTTCATAGTCAGACCACCACTCAGAACATAAATGTACATCCTGGTACATTAAGTACCAAGGAACCAGATGAACATTTATGCCCATTGTACTTAAAGGGGTACTCCGGTGAAAACCTTTTTTTCTTTTAAATCAACTGGTGGCAGAAAGTTAAACATATTTGTAAATTACTTCTATTAAAAAATCTTAATCCTTCCAGTACTTATTAGCTGCTGAATGCTACAGAGGAAATTCCTTTCTTTTTGGAACACTGATGACATCACGAACACAGTGCTCTCTGCTGACATCTCTGTCCATTTTAGCAACCATGCATAGCAGATGCATAGCAGATGTATGCTAAGGGCAGCATGGTGGCTCAGTGGTTAGCACTGCTGCCTTGCAGTGCTGGGGACTTGGGTTCAAATCCCACTAAGGACAACAATAAATAAAGCATTATTATTATTATAACGTCAGCAGAGAGAACTGTGGTTGTGATGTCATCAGAGAGCATTCCAAAAAGAAAATAATTTCCTCTGTAGTATTCAGCAGCTAATAAGTACAGTAAGGATTAAGCTTTTTTAATAGAAGTAATTTAAAAATCTGTTTAACTTTCTGCCACCAGTTGATTTAAAAGAAAAAAGGTTTTCACCGGAGTACCCCTTTAAGGGGTTCATTAAGGTCAGAGCGTTATGCTAGGACCAGCTCCGTTGGTCTGCCATTGGCCCACACAATGGGCCTCATTTACTAAGAGTGTCAGGTTTTTACTAGTGGGAAATGTTGTTTCAGACTTGCAGAATTCCTTTGCATTTACTATGTGGAAAAGTCGGGAAAATTTTCTGACCAGATTTTTTTAGGTGTAAATTTCCAGCCATTTCTCCACAGGATCTTCTGTGAATTCAGTAGTAAATAGGTCGGGTTGTGAGATCATGCCTTTTTTTGTGCAAACCACGCCCCTTTGCAACAGATCATGCCCCTTTATTTGGCTTTTCACAGTGCAGTGTCGGGTTTGTCGCACACTGGCACAGATTGGCGCAGACATGTCGCAGACACTCTGCCCAAAATAACCAGATAAAAACTGGTCAGTTTTAGCTTAGTAAATGAGGGCCTATATGTTCTATTCTTTAATTGACTATTCACTTTGACCTGAAAGTAGAAGAGACATCACATACAGAACTGCCATGAAACAGAAACATTGATAACAATAATACGAATAAACAAAGCAACTGGAGTCAAATAGAAGAGGGAGGGACAACTTCTGGGACCACAGGGGAGACGAGAGGCATGCCACACTTTAAAAGGTATGGGGATGTAACTAGATGAGTGAGAAAGACTCACAGGTAGATGATTGAAGGGACAAGAGGGCATTGAGGAAGGGACATTGGGGGAGTGATTAAAGTAGTAAATGTGTCATCAAACAAGGGAGTCTGAGGGCATTGCTGATATTCCTTACCATTGTTCATGTTTAGTTATTTTGGGATGACATTTTAGGGGTTCCCGTTTTCCATAAAATTCTCAACTTTCATTGATCCTCCCTAACTGATTAATATTGTATGTTGAGGAACCACTGTATATAAAAAACAAAATTAGCAGAATTGGCACTCCTGTTTTCCCCTAAAAAAAGCAATAACGGTCAAGTTGAGCTTATTTTCTATAGCAACCCTAATGCATTTGAAATGAAATATAGATAAACCTCCATTTCGTGGCTTACAGTGTATGCTGTCTGTTCCTTTGAAAAATATGCTGCTATATCAACAGAAGAAAACAGGCCTATCTAAATGGGAAATTTTGCTGAATCTGTAACTACTTCTGCAAGATGCTGGAGGAGCACAATAACAAATGCATTACTGAATATATATTTAAAACCTTTGTACCCTGGGCTGACAGTTTGTTAATCTTTACGACTGCTTGTTGTGCTGCATGTTAAGTACCTGATTTGCAAAATCTGAAGTCAAGTAGGTTTAGAAACATGCCATAATAATATACATTTATAGAAAAGGATTGAAAAGTGAACATTTTCTGTGACCCTAGGGAACCTTGTATATATAGGGAATATAAAAACACAGGCTTGTAGTTTCATTTTAAACACGTTACTTGAGTTGTCATTTTTGTTCCATGCCCATGATTCAGAACATTATATTTCAATAAATATTTAAAGCTCCCAGAGCACATTTTTCCGGTTAAATTCTGCTTATAGGACTTAGCAAAAGTATGTTTTATGTAACAGGTGGTAAATATTAATATATGCACCTATAATTGTCACCAAAAAAATGACTACCATAAATTCCAAAAATAGATAAACTTTATTAATAGAAAAAATAGAGAAAAAATATAATAACAACTGGACAGACAACCCCTAACCCATAAAATACATATACCCCAAAACTTGCATGGGATCCCAGGTAACATCAAACATAATAGTGGAGTATGCCAAATAACAAAGATACCTCCTCCATACAACATTTTAAGGTAATGTCAACCATAGACCCTATAAGATCAAAATGACCATCAGGGGACCCCATGCAACCTCAACAAATGCCGTTTCGTGGGTTTCCCCACTTCATCAGAAGGTAATGTGTGCTCACCAAAGCTTGCTATTTATATATCCGTCCACCTATCGGCGCACGAGCCGATCACCTGAACCGGAATCACGATCCTGCGGCGCCATTGGGCTGCCGTTGACATGTAAACATGACAGCTTCCGCCCATATGAAGCACGTAGGGATCACAACTTCCGCCCGGAGTATTGGCGCGCGCGCACCAGGAGGGTAAGCGTCAGCACACAGATGAATCCCGTGTGCATATAATCTGTTCAACATAGAACATATATCTAAGTTGTTCACCAGATGGCCAATAGATGTCGCCTTATCACTTGCTAAAGTATCATTAGAATGGATAATCTCGTAATAGCAATTACAAATAACACAGACTTATAAAAAATATATATGAATAAATAAATATTAATAGAAGGATATACCTGATCCTATAAGAAGAATAAAAAAAGGATATATTTTTTCGAAATCCAAAATTTTATGTAAATGACTTATTCAAACCAATTACAACAGTTTTGCACACACTATATTATTAGAAGAAAATTGCACTTAATAAAGCATTGAACAAGTTGTGCAGCAGTTATTGTCAATCCTGTCCTAATCAATAGCTATTCATTTTACACATAAATACAGACATTTGTAAAAACAGGTGCAGGCAAACATATCTTACTAAGTATTTGAAAATGTATGTTATGTATTGTAGTTTATCACACATATAACTTATTGCAGTAATGTTTAGATCAGGGCTTCTACTTTTTTGTGGTGATGTGGGGCTGGGGCTGGGTTCACATATGTTTGGCCTCTGGCTCAGGGAACCCAAACTAAACTCGCTGCAACCGATGCCACAACTGATGACAAGGGTGCATCAGTTGTTTAGGATCTAGAGTTAAAAAGAAGCAAATTGGACCTATATATCCTGAAAAAGTGCAGGTTTGCATCCATGTGCATGCCAGATCTATACCCAATAAATCCTCTGAATTATATAATAATAAAGTGATTGAAAGTATTAAAGGGGTACTCTGGTGGAAAAAAAATTGTTTCATTGGTAAATTACTTCAATAAAAACAATATTAATCCTTCCAGTACTTATCAGCTGCTGTATACTACAGAGAAAGTTGAGTTATTCTTTTCAGTCTGACCACAGTGCTCTCTGCTGACATCTCTGTCCATGTCAGGAACTGTCCAGAGCAGGAGAGGTTTGCTATGTGGATTTGATCCTACTCTGGACAGTTCCTGATACTGACAGAGGTGTCAGCAGAGAGCACTGTGATCAGACAGAAAATAATTAGACAACTTCCTCTGGAGCATACAGCAGCTGGTAAGTACTAGAAGGATTAAAATTATTAAATAGAAGTAATTTGCAAATCTGTTTAACTATCTGGAGCCAGTTGACATACAGACGACCAAAGTAGGACAGGACAGACTGCAATTTCGGGAGAGACTCTAAGGGATTAGACATCATTACCAACAGATTGTCAGCAAAGGCTGACAATTTATGTTCCTTCCCCTTTTTCCATACTCCGGGTACCAAAGTATCTTGTCAGATATATTGCATTAGGATCTCCATAACAATCACAAACAGGAGTAAAGAAAGGGAAGACCCCTGTCTAGTCTCATTACATATGGGAAAAGAACGGAACATAACATTATTTACCACCACTCTTGCGGTAGGACATGAATTGCAGTAGGACATGAATAGAATGATAGCACTGAGTTCATGCATTCACAGGAAAACCAAATTTTATTGGCAACTTCCAGTGAAGTTCCAATCTAACCAATCAAATGCCTTCTCAGCATCTGTTCTGAGAAGGACCGGGGGGGGGGGGGGGTTGTCCAGTGGTAGCATAGAGTATATGGAGGAGCTTGGATGTGGTGTGTTTATGCTACAAATATGACTTGGTCTGGAGTCAGCAAAATGTGTTTCATTCCAGCTGCTAATAGTTTTGCAAATAGTTTAAAATCAAGGTCCGGTAGGGATATGGGTCTGTAGTGCATTAAGAGTGGTCTTTGCCCTCTTTAGGTATAATTGTGATACAGTATGTCACACAAGTAAGTTCACCCCTCACATTTTTGTCAATACTTTATGAAATCTTTTCATGTGACAACACTGAAGAGATGACACTCTGCTTCAATGTAAAGTAGTGAGTGCACAGACTGTATAACAGTGTTGTCCTGTAGCTACACCCTCTAAATAACACACAGCCATTGATGTTTAATCCTCAGAATCCACAGGATGCCACTGGAGTCCTCTTCTACTCCTTCATGATGACATCACAGAGAGACCTTGCACCCCCCCCCCCCGACCTTCCATTTGAGGATGCTCCACAGATGCTCAATAGGGTTACCTTTAGCAATAGGGTTGCAGATTCTTTAGCAAGTCAATGGTAATCTTAGAGGTGTGCTTGGGGCTGTTATCATATTGGAATATTGCCCCGTGACCCAGTCTCTAAAGGAATGTTGGCATTCATGGTTCCCTCAATGAACTGTAGCTCCCCAGTACCAGCAGCACTCATGCAGACCCAGACATGACACTCTCACCACCATGCTTGACCGTAGGTAAGACAAACTTGTCTTTGTATTTCTCACCTGGTTGCTGCCACACACTCTAAGTGTGGCCCATCATACTGCAGCTAAGTTAAAGGGTCTTGCCGATCTTAAAAAATTACACCAAGCAAACAGGGTTAAAATCTATACTACCTCACACCAACATTTATAAATGTCCCCAAGAACTTTCTGGTACTCACCCTTCACAGAATGATTTACTTGCTTTGCTGATTACTGACCTCAAGTTACTTTTCTACAGGCAAAAGTAAGGGAACAATTACATACTGACTTTGTCATGGATCTTGATGCAGATCTGACACCTTAGTCTCTAATAAGCAGAATATAGCAATTAGGAACTTGCCTTTATCAGTACAGAGAGTATAGGGGACTCTAGCTTTTGGCTACACTGATTCAGAATCAGCAAAATATAGCCAGAGTTCATCTACTATTATACATTAGCGTCAGAGTATTAAGACTGCAAAGAAGTATATTTTATGTAACAATACATGATGCAGTATATCATAGTTGATGCTTACAGTCAGTATAGCAAGTGACAGATGAGAAAATAAGTGATTTTTCAAACTGAGGACAAAAAATTAAAAATTGTATTTTTGTCCAAGTTAGGGTTCATGCGTGCAACAAAGACACTAGTATGGACCCCATTGAGTCATATATATAATGCCTAAAGGATTTTATGTGCTTAAAGAGAACCTGAGAATACAGAGGTCAGCAGGGAAGTTGTGGTTTTATTAATTCAATTTTGCATCATCAATTGTGCTGTAATTTTTTCAATGCCATATTCTGAAACACATAACTTTATTAAAATTTCCTGTGAATGGGGCTTTTTCATTTAAATTCATTGGTCCCCTTCGGTCTAAATACTGACTTTGAACTATTTGCATATGTCTAAATATACAAACTGAATATTTTTGGAGCCATTTTTTGTAATTTTTGGCAACCTCTTTTTTATATCTATATTTTTTCAATTTTGGAAATAACTTTGACTGGAGGCTGTTCAGTCTTCATTTCAATATAGGTGCATTTTAGGTGCGCTTTTTTGCAGTCACTGCTGTTTAATTTCTCTATATAAGGTATAATTACCAGTTAGTGGAATTGATGAAATGAAAGGAAGATATAGAGCTTTGTCTGTATGATTGATGGAAAAGAGAAGAACTGAGTATAAATAGCCGTGACCCAGCTTAGCCATTGATCTCTAAGGAAAGAAAGCGTACTTATCAGAAACGTGTCAGATCCTTTTTTGGCCCTAGGCTTTACCAGTAGTGATGTCACTATTAGCTCTTTGGGTCACGTCTTTGCGCTGTATTAGCAGGGAAGCAAACCGGTGAGACGCTTCCGGCCGGAGCAAGATCTCCCAGCGTTTGGCTCCCTGCTCTCCCGATACTCCGCACATGTTACAGGACTACTAAAGCTTCATTCAATTATCGGAATCACTGCAGGATACCAGAGTTTTATGAAGTGAACGGAACTTCACACTGAAGTGGTACAACTATCGCTATCAAGAAGGTGGAATACACAGTGCCGTACCTCTAATATTGATCTGGTAGGAACCTTTTATATTCTATTTATAAGTGATATATTAGTTAGTTTATTTCACACACCTCCAAATGCACCAATACATACTTTTTTCTTATAAGTTTTAACTTTCTTTTTGGGTGGAAATACAGGGATCCACTCCATTGTATCTAGGCTGCAAAAAAAAGTCTTACAGTGCGCCAGTGCTATATATTTTTTAAATACATTTGTAAAGCTTTGTTCTACAAAGCCCTATCAAGTAGATTTGTGGGGCACATGTGACCCTTTGATCACTTTTTGGGAGGTGAGATGTACAAATATTTCAGTTACATCCGTGTGGGATGAATAAGAAGTGTGGTAGGTTTACTGATCAGTATGGATGTGTAGGTTTATTTTTTTAATTAATAAATGGGACATTTTTGGTTCAGTTCAGACAAAAGACCAGTAGACCACTAGCCAACTTAACGACCTCCTCACCATATTTAGTCTCGTTGTGATGCGCATGGTCATATTCTGATTAACCCTAAATACAGACTATTTAGGCCTGTTACGCCGAGCGCTCCGGTCCCCGCTCCTCCCCGGATCGCTCACAGCGTTCTCCTACTCGCAGCGCCCCGGTCAGACCCGCTGACCAGGTGCGCTGCGATAATGTCCCTAGCCGGGATGCGATTCGCGATGCGGGACGCGCCCGCTCGCAATGCGCATTCCACATGCTTACCAGACCCGCTCCCCGTCTGTGCTGTCCCGGCAGGCAGCAAGGATCATAGTCAGGGGCAACGGCAAGATGTCTGGAACACTGGCTAGGGATACACAAGAACGCTTTCACTGGCACAATGGCAACAAGATCCGGCAAGGAAGTGCAGGGGAAGTGAGGTAATATAGGGAAGTGCACAGGTGAACATACTAATTAAAAGCCATGCGCCAATCAGTGGCGCACCGGCCCTTTATATCGCAAAGAACCGGCATGCACGCGCCCTCGGGAGCGGGACCGCGCGCGTGCCGGTTCTTTGCGATTTAAAGGGCCGGTGCGCCACTGATTGGCGCATGGCTTTTAATTAGTATGTTCACCTGTGCACTTCCCTATATTACCTCACTTCCCCTGCACTTCCTTGCAGGATCTTGTTGCCATTGTGCCAGTGAAAGCGTTCTTGTATATCCCTAGCCAGTGTTCCAGACCTCTTGCCGTTGTCCCTGACTACGATCCTTGCTGCCTGCCCTGACCTTCTGCTACGTCCGACTCTGCTCTTGTCTAATCCCTTGTACCGTGCCTATCTCAGCAGTCAGAGAGGTTGAGCCGTTGCCGATGGATACGACCTGGTTGCTACCGCCGCTGCAAGACCATCCCGCTTTGCGGCAGGCTCTGGTGAAAACCAGTAGCAACTTAGAACCGGTCCACCGACACGGTCCACTCCAATCCCTCTCTGGCACAGAGGATCCACCTCCAGCCTGCCGAATCCTGACAGTAGATCCGGCCATGGATCCCGCTGAGGTCCCGCTGCCAGTTGTCGCTGACCTTACCACTGTGGTCGCCCAGCAGTCGCAACAGATAGCGCAACAAGGTCATCAGCTGTCTCAACTGACTGTGATGCTACAGCAGCTGCTACCACAGCTTCAGCAACCATCTCCTCCGCCAGCTCCTGCACCTCCTCCGCAGCGAGTAGCCGCATCCAGCCTCCGTTTATCATTGCCGGACAAGTTTGATGGGGACTCTAAACTTTGCCGTGGTTTTCTCTCGCAATGTTCCCTGCATTTGGAGATGATGTCGGACCAATTTCCAACTGAAAGGTCAAAGGTGGCTTTCGTGGTCAGCCTTCTGTCTGGGAAAGCCCTGTCATGGGCCACACCGCTCTTGGACCACAAGGATCCTATCACTGCCTCTGTACACTCTTTCTTTGCGGAGATTCAAAGTGTCTTCGAGGAACCAGCCCGAGCCGAGACTGCCCTGCTGAACCTGGTCCAGGGTAATTCTTCAGTAGGCGAGTACGCCATCCAATTCCGTACTCTCGCCTCCGAATTGTCCTGGAATAACGAGGCCCTCTGCGCGACCTTCAAAAAAGGCCTATCCAGTAACATCAAAGATGTGCTGGCCGCACGAGAAATCCCTGCTAACCTGCATGAACTTATTCATCTTGCCACCTGCATTGACATGCGTTTTTCCGAAAGACGTCAGGAGCTCCGCCAGGATATGGACTTTGTTCGCACGAGGCGGTTTCTCTCCCCGGCTCCTCTCTTCTCTGGTCCGCTGCAATCTGTTCCTGGGCCTTCCGCCGTGGAGGCCATGCAAGTAGACCGGTCTCGCCTGACACCTCAAGAGAGGACACGCCGCTGCAATGAGAACCTATGCCTGTACTGTGCCAGTACCGAACACTTCTTGAAAGATTGCCCTATCCGACCTCCACGTCAGGAAAGACGCACTCCGATTCCGCATAAAGGCGAGACAGCTCTAGGTGTGAACTCTGCTTCTCCACGTCTTACTGTGCCTGTGCGGATTTCTTCTTCTAACTTCTTCTCAGCTGTGGCCTTCTTGGATTCCGGATCTGCAGGAAATTTTATTTTGGCCTCTTTTGTCAACAGGTTCAACATCCCAGTCATCAGTCTCGCCAGACCCTTCTACATCGCCTCGGTTAATGGTGAAAGATTGGACTGTACCGTGCGGTACCGCACAGAACCCCTCTTAATGTGCATCGGACCCCAAAAATTTAATTTCTGGTACTTTCTAACTGCACCTCTGAAATTCTTCTTGGACTACCGTGGCTGCAACGCCATTCCCCTACCCTTGACTGGACCACCGGGGAAATCAAGAACTGGGGTACTTCTTGCCACAAAAAAATGCCTTATGTCTGCTCCCAGTCCTGCCAGTCAAAACCCTATGTCTTCTCCGATACCAGGTCTCTCCAAGGCCTATCTGGACTATGCTGATGTTTTTTGCAAAAAACAAGCAGAGACTTTGCCTCCTCACAGGCCTTATGACTGTCCTATTGATCTCCTCCCTGGTACCACTCCACCCCGGGGCGGGATCTATCCTCTGTCTGCTCCGGAAACACTTGCCATGACGGAGTACATCCAAGAGAATTTAAAAAGGGGATTTATCCGCAAGTCTTCCTCCCCTGTCGGAGCAGGGTTCTTCTTTGTCTCCAAAAAAGACGGTTCCTTACGACCTTGCATTGATTACCGCGGTCTTAATAAAATCACTATAAAAAAACGCTATCCCCTGCCTCTTATCTCGGAATTCTTTGATCGCCTACGTGGCGCCAACATCTTTACCAAATTGGATTTAAGAGGTGCATATAATCTCATCCGCATCAGGGAAGGGGACGAGTGGAAGACCGCGTTTAACACCAGAGATGGACACTTTGAATATCTGGTTATGCCCTTTGGGCTTTGCAACGCCCCTGCTGTCTTCCAGGACTTTGTAAATTAAATTTTTCGTGATTTACTATATACCTGTGTTGTGGTCTACCTGGACGATATTTTGATTTTTTCTTCTAACCTAGAAGAACACCGCCGGCATGTCCGCATGGTTCTTCAGAGACTCTGGGACAATCAGCTATATGCTAAGATGGAGAAATGTCTCTTTGAATGCCAATCTCTTCCCTTCCTAGGATACTTAGTCTCTGGCCAGGGACTCCAAATGGACCCGGACAAACTTTCAGCCGTGTTGGATTGGCCACGCCCCTCCGGACTCCGAGCTATCCAACGTTTCTTGGGGTTTGCGAATTACTACAGACAATTTATTCCACATTTTTCCACCATTGTGGCCCCAATTGTGGCCCTAACTAAGAAAAACGCCAATCCTAAGTCCTGGCCTCCTCAAGCGGAAGAGGCGTTCAACCGCCTCAAAACTGCCTTTTCGTCTGCTCCCGTACTCTCCAGACCTGATCCATCTAAACCCTTCTCACTGGAGGTAGACGCCTCCTCGGTGGGAGCTGGAGCTGTACTCTTAGAAAAATTCTTCCTCCTTCTCTCCGTATTCCCAATGCTTTTCGTGTCTCTCTCCTTAAACCACTTATCCTTAACCGCTTCTCTCCTAAGGTTGTTACTGCTACTCCTGTCTCCGGGTCCTCTGACATCTTCTCGGTTAAAGAAATTCTGGCATCCAAGACGATCAGAGGTAAAATATTTTTTCTTGTAAATTGGGAGAATTGCGGTCCAGAGGAGAGGTCATGGGAACCTGAGGACAACATCCTTGACAAGGACCTTATCTATAAATTTTCAGGTTCTAAAAAGAGGGGGAGACCCAAGGGGGGGTACTGTTACGCCGAGCGCTCCGGGTCCCCGCTCCTCCCCGGAGCGCTCACAGCGTTCTCCTACTCGCAGCGCCCCGGTCAGACCGGCTGACCGAGTGCGCTGCGATAATGTCCCTAGCCGGGATGCGATTCGCGATGCGGGACGCGCCCGCTCGCGATGGGCATTCCGATACGCTTACCAGACCCGCTCCCATTCTGTGCTGTCCCGGCGCGCGTGGCCCCGCTCCCGAGGGCGCGCATGCGCCGGTTCTTTGCGATTTAAAGGGCCGGTGCGCCACTGATTGGCGCATGGCTTTTAATTAGCATGTTCACCTGTGCACTTCTCTATATTACCTCACTTCCCCTGCACTTCCTTGCCGGATCTTGTTGCCATTGTGCCAGTGAAAGTGTTCTTGTGTATCCCTAGCCAGTGTTCCAGACCTCTTGCCGTTGCCCCTGACTACGATCCTTGCTGCCTGCCCTGACCTTTTGCTATGTCCGACTCTGCTCTTGTCTAATCCCTTGTACTGCGCCTATCTCAGCAGTCAGAGAGGTTGAGCCTTTGCCGGAGGATACGACCTGGTTGCTACCGCCGCTCCCTCCACGCCAATCCCTCTCTGGCACAGAGGATCCACCTCCAGCTTGCCGAATCCTGACAAGGCCACTTTCATTTCTAGCTTTATTCTGTTCCTCCTTATTCTTCTGTAGGTCAAACTCTTTTACAGCATGTCTAGAAGTAGAAGAAGAGAAGGTCCAGAAAGGCGCCTTGTGCGTTACCCTAAAAAACACAATTAGTTCCCCCACAAAAAGTGGGGGCAGATGTAGAATCTATAGATTAGCCAGTTACCTGGAGCGTATAAAGAAGAGGAGAAGATGATTTCCATATAGTCACCCAGGTATCCAATTCCTTTGTATACCTGGGAGCCTATATGAAGGTCACCTTCTCCTTGCTATACTCAGTTCTTTTACAGCATGTCACTCTCCCGCAAATTTCTGCAGAACAATAACACTTCCTTAAAGGATTATTCTAATGAAAAACAATATTTTTTCCATATCAACTGGCTCCATAAAGTTATAAAACTGATTCACTCTACCAAACAGATACAATTGTAAAATATGATATTTAACCTGTTAAGGACCCATGACGTAACGTTACGTCATGAGTCCACTCCCGATCTATAATGCGGGGCCTCTAACAACAGCCGGGACCCGTGGCTAATAGCGTGCGGCATTGATCGCGGTCCCGCGCGCTATTAACCCTTTAGATGCAGCGTTCAAACTTGAACGCCGCGTCTAAAGTGAAAGTGAAAGCATGCCGGTTAGCTCAGGGAGCTGTTCGGGATAGCTGCGGCGAAATCGCGGCATCCTGAACAGCTTACAAGACAGCCGGAGGGTCCCTCCTGAATTAAGCTTCAAATCCTGTGCATAAAATCTGCTCAGAATACTGCACCTATGAATAGACCTTTAATGCATCTTTTTCCCCAGACACCATTAAAGATACCATTTGTAATTTAAAAAAACCCAAGGGTCCAGGAACCAGATGGATTTCCTGGAGGCTTTTTCATATTTCTTCAAGAACAGCAGGCAGACAAATTGGTCCAGATTTATCAATCTGTGTGAGATTAGTGTTGAGCGGCATAGGCCATATTCGAATTCGCGAATATTTGCGAATATATTGACGAATATTCGTCATATATTCGCTAAATTCGCATATTCGTAATATTCGCGTTTTATTTTCGCATATGCGAAAATTCGTATATATGCGAAAATTACCATGTGCAAATGTTCGCATATGCGAAAATGCGCACGCCAGTCTCACACAGTAGCATTAGAGCCTTCTCTACACCACACAAGCTGGAAGCAGAGAGGGGTGATCACTGTGATGTGTACTGAAAAAATAAATAAATGAATGTTCGTAATTACGAATATACAGTGCTATATCCGCGAATTCGTGAATATGCGATATTCGCGAATAAAATTTGTATTGCGAATATTCGCGAGCAAAACTATGTGAGATAGAAACTGGAGGGATTTAACCATGACAACCGCTCACAGCTCTACTCTTTGTACTAAAAATGTATTTGATAATGTAAATTGGCCTTTCTGGGGTTGGTGCTTGCTGCCATCCAAATTCCAGAAGTCTTTATACCCTTTTAAATCACATTTCTACTTTGGCCAAGACGAGGATTTATACACCAGTCATCTGGTGACCATCTGTCATTCACTTACAAGAGAGGGCTCAAGATGTATGTCATCACCTTTACTGCACCTTTATAGCACTGGGACCTTGAACAAGATTTCTTACTACCTCAGATATTTTTTTGGGGTGTATTTTACTTGGTTTAAAAGAGATTTCAATTGCCATGTTTGCTGACTATATTATTATTATTTTTTTTTTTTTAGGTAGAGCACCCCATACGTTTTATTACCCTCCTTTTCAATTTTCCCAATATACAATTAACATGGATAGATATAATAATGTCTGTGTATATATTCGATTTACATACCACATTTATTAATTTATTTCAGAAAATGTTGAAAGACCTTAGCCCATCCTTGGGATCTTATTACCATCTTACATGGACAACTTTCCTTCTTGCCGCCATCCATCAAGTATTTTTGTACAAAAAGAAGCTCAAAGATCTTTTTGACCAATATTCCAAACATCTTCTTTTATGGAATAACCCAGACATTCTAGAGTGTACACGCAAACTTTTTTATTTAGGGGAAAACTGACTGAGTGTTAAAAACTTGGTGATCTATTACACCCTACTCAATTTTGATGGTATCATCTTTCAGAACTAGGGACTCTATGGGATTTCTTCCTTCCATTTTTCCAATCTTACTCTGCTTTTAAGCTGCATGACATCACAAAGTAAGCTTATCCTAATTATTTGGACTCCTTTTTGCTTTCTCCAAGAGACTATTTCCATAGCTATTCTCTATTATTCTCTTAAGTACTTACTCCTTCCATCTACTAATAAGCCAATAGGGATAACATTGTCTAAGACTTTTTTTTAACTTAACCCCTTAATGACGTGTACTTACGTCCTGCGCAGTCTCCCGCGTTATATCAGGTTGGTCCCAGTGGCCAACAATTGCCAGGACCTGCGGCTAATACCGGACATCACTGATCGCGGCGATGCCCTGTTTTAACCCTTTAGATGTTGTGATCAATAGTGAAACCTTCCCTGCAGCTCAGCCGGGCTGATCAGGACCACTGCCATGAAACCACAGTGTTCCGATCTGCTGTATGGACATGAGGAGGGTCCCTACCTGCCTCCTCGCTGTCCAATCACCGAATGACTGCTCCGTGCCTGAGATCCAGGCAGGAGCAGTAGAGCGGCGACAACACTGATCATTGCTATGCTAATGCATAGCAGTGATCAGTGTAGGAAATAAGTGTGTGCAATGTTAAAGTGCTAATAAATGTTATTTAACCCCTTCCCTAATAAAAGTCAGAACCACTGAATTCCCATAAAAAAAAAAAAAAAAAAACTATGTACATAAAAATAAATATAAACATATGGGGTGGGGGGAGATTTATCATTGCTTTTAGAGCATTTTTTTGTCCATGTTTAGGCGCAGTTCAGGCAAAAGCAGCATATTTTGAGACTTTTATGTGCCTTTTGATATAGACAGTTTTACTCTTTTTGCCTACCCGTAGAACTTTTTCTTTTTGACCATGCAGTGGTCACGTATTTATCATTTGCGACTTTTGTCAAAAGTTGCTATTTTGAGCGCAAAGATACTTTTTTAGATGCAAAGCTACACCACCGACCAGTAGGCATGAGAATAATTTCTACCTTCTATAATTCAACCTTTAACCTCTTGTTGATGACAGCGTCCCTCTCCCCGTCGATGACACACGCTCAGGAGCTAAACGCAGGTCATAGCTGGGTGGTCCTGGTGGCTATCTGCCACCAGGACCCATCTCTAATGCTAGACATCACCGATCACAGTGATGCCTGGCTTTAACCCCTTAGACACCGCAATCAAATTTGATTGTAGCGTCTAAAAAGCAAGTAAAAATGTCTAGGCAGCTCTGTGAAAGTAAGTAAAAACTCCTTGCCTGCCAAATTCAGGACCCGGGAAAGTGTCTACTTCCCTCCCTCACAAGTGCCTAGAAAAAGTGTATGTGGTAGAGCTTTTCCCACCCACAGCAGAACTGAGCAAAATTCATCATCCTGCTGCACCTTCTTGATAAATAAGAGGCACGCTAATCAAACCC
Source organism: Hyla sarda (assembly GCF_029499605.1). NCBI lineage: Eukaryota > Metazoa > Chordata > Amphibia > Anura > Hylidae > Hyla > Hyla sarda. The sequence goes on along the minus strand of NC_079193.1, from coordinate 196,292,130 downwards.
ACCACCCAAATAAACGTGAGAAAATAGCTCTGCCGTAGACATTCTTTGATAAATCTGGGCCATGGGGTATCGCAGTTTGCATAAATGTCTGAACTATAAAAATACATAATTAATTAAACTGCATGGTTAATGGCGTACACGTAAAATAAAGTCCAAAGTCCAAAATAGAGTATTTTTGGTCAATTTTTGTACCATAAAAAATGAATAAAAAGCGATCAAAAAGTCAGATTAAAACAAAAAAGGTACTGATAAAAACTTCAGATCACCGCGCAAAAAAATGAGCCCTCGTATGCGGAAAAATAAAAAAGTTAAAGAGGTAAGAAGAGGATTTTTTTTACATTTTTATTTTTGTGCATGTAGTTATGATTTTTTTTTTCCAGAAGTAAGACAAAATCAAACCTATATAAGTAGGGTTTCATTTTAATCATATGGACCAACAGAAAAAAGGGAAGGTTTTACCGAAAAATGCACTGCGTAGAAACGGAAGGACCCAAAAGTGACAAAATGGCATTGCTCTTTTTTTCTATTTTGTCGCACAATGATTTTTTTTTTTTTTTACTTCATGGTAGATTTGTCATTACAAAGTAGAATTGGTGGCGCAAAAAATAAGCCATCATATGGATTTTTAGGTGGAAAATTAAAAGGGTTATGATTTTTAAAAGGTAAGGAGGAAAAAAAATGCAAAAATTGAAAAACACCGAGTCCTTAAGGGGTTAATGCCCCAAAACATATTCTGGTAAGACCCATGTCCATAATGAGAAATGGAAAGAAACTTACACTTAAAACTCATTGATTCTACCATTTATGCTTTCAACCTCCCTTATTCCTGTGCCCACCCACTTTGTAAGGTACCAATGTACCATCCAATCTTTTGGCAATCTTCTAAACTCATACGCCAGGTTGGTTCTTATAACTCTACATTTAGGCATTATGAGGCTTTGTTTCACATGGGGGTGTCTGCATACTTTTTGCTTCATATTGCCATCTTCCACCTATAGTGCACTTCATTTTTACTTTGACAAAAAAAAAAAAAATATATATATGTATGTATAGTGAGAATGGCTCTCGTCTGACCCTCCTACCTTCCTGCATTTGATAAAAAGCTTTTTCTTTTTTCCCCTTGACAGACTATATATACATTCTGTTCCTCTTTACCCTTGTTAGTTTTTTTTTTCTTTTTCCTTTTCTGCTACTATATTATTAGTGCTGAGCCTGTTTAGCCAATATGTTAGATGCAGCAGATGTTGATGTACACATTTATACAGAGTACATAGGGCTAATGTTTCTTTGCCAGACACGTTCCTTTAACCTTGGCTTGTATTCTGTGCATATGTTCAAGAGATTCTGTTTTAAATATATATGTGGTTACGGATGAAACGTAATATATAATTGATACGATTTTATGAAGAGACAACCTATTACCGTCTTCTGGGATTACTTTGTCTACATTGCTGCAGTCAAAAAACTAAAGATAAAACCACAAAAAAAGCTGATTCACTTTACAAAACAGATACAATTGTAAAATATGACATTTAAAGGGGTACTCCAGTGGATTTTTTTTTTATCAACTGGTACCAGCAAGTTAAACAGATTTGTAAATTACTTCTATAAAAAAAATAAAAAAAAATCTTAATCCTCCCAGTACTTATCAGCTGCTGTATACTACAGAAGAAGTTCTTTTATTTTTTAATTTATTTTCTGTCTGACCACAGTGCTCTCTGCTGACACCTCTGTCCATGTCAGGAACTGTCCAGAGCAGGAGAGGTTTGCTATGGGGATTTTCTCCTGCTCTGGACAGTTCTTGACATGAACAGAGGTGTCAGCAGAGAGCACTGTGGTGAGACAGAAAATAAATTCAATAAGAAAGGAACTTCCTGTGCCCATGTTATGTAGATAAGACTTCACACACCACTTTATGAATTTAGATCAAGGTAGCTTTTAATTGCAATCCAAGACAAAGATATGACGTTTTGGCCAGCGACTATAGGTCGCACCTCCTGATACCTACTTTGCACGGCTATATGCCGACCTCTATGCTTATACCTCCGCAGCAATCCGGTCTGAGGAATGTCCAGTGTGGACCGAAACATCATATCTTTGTCTTGGATTTCAAATAAAAGCTACCTTGATTTAGATTCAAAAAATGGTGTGCGAAGTCCTATCTACATAACAGTTTAATGATTGGGATTCCTACTCCTGCACCCACAACTTTATTTGAGAGTGACGTATCTCTACATAAAGTATAAGATATATATATATATATATATATATATATATATATATATATATATATATATATATATATATATATTATAATTGTCAAAAATTTGGAGGGCACTGCTCAATTTCCTACCATTCGTATAATATTGGGTGGTGGAATATATATGCAGTGTCAGTGGCCATAGCTGCTTATTTTACTCTTCACTGTCGTGGTGCTAAGTGACACAAAGTAACAGTGTTTCTTATACAATAACTGAAGAGAATTCACTTGCACTCACCGGTCTAGTGGTAGTCTGTGTTCCAGATTATACGTGTGCTGGGAGACGCATGGATGAGGGTGCTCAGAGGCTAACAGCCGTTTTTGCACACAGCCGTGCGCTTCTTCTGGCCTCGCTAATGTCATCCAGGTAGCCGTATTATATAAAAAAATATGTATATACTTTATTCAATTTCAATATATCATTTAATATTGAAAGAAAAGGGTTACTATAATTCTTATGAACACAACTCAGTCCATATATGTTCATAAGAATTATAGTAACCCTTTTCTTTCAATATTAAATAATATATTGAGATTTAATAAAGTATATATGTTTTTTTTTATATAATACGCCTACCTGGATGACGTTTCCTCCAGACCGGATATAATCAAAAGGTGCAGTGATGTTAGTGAGGCCGGAAGACGCACGCGGCTGTGCGCAAAAATGTCTGTTAGCCTCTGAGCACCCTCATCCATGCATCTCCCAGCACACGGATAATCTGGAACACAGACTACCACTAGACCGGTGAGTGCAAGTAAATTCTCTTCAGTTATTGTATATAGTGTTGAGCGGCAAAGGCCATATTCGAATTTGCGATATTTCGCAAATATATGGACAAATATTCGTCATATATTCACTAAATTTGCATATTCGTAATAGTCGCGTTTTATTTTCGCATATGCGAAAATTTGCATATGCGAAAATTAACATATGCAAAATTAAGCATAAATGAAAATTTGCATATGCGGAAATTTACATATGCAAAAATTTGCATCAATGAAAATTTGCATATGCGAAAATTCGTACGCCAGTCTCACACAGTAGTATTAGAGCCTTCTTTACACCACACAAGCTGGAAGCAGAGAGGGATGATCACTGTGATTTGTACTGTTAAAAAAAACAAAAACGAATATTCGTAATTGCGATTATATAGTGCTATATTCGCGAATATTCGTGAATTCGTGAATATGCGATATTCGCGAATAAAATTTGCATTGTGAATATTTGCGAGCATCACTATGTATATATATATATATATATAATAGAGGCATAGAAATTAGATGAACATGGTCAGGATTAGGTACTGAGTAACATAATTTTTTTTCTTTTCTTTGTGGGATCTGACAGATATGCTTTAATATGTTGAATGCTTGTTAAAATCTGATTCTTATTGGACAGCATGCACATTGACAAGAATAAATTCACATCAAATTTACAATAGGATCTGGGGCTTAGCTACTGATCATGTGGTAGGGCAGTAAGTCAATAGATTGTTTTGCCACCATGGTTTTCAACCATTCCTAGGGCTAGGAATACCACTGGCAGGCTTTCCTTCCCTGGGGCATGTATTTGCATTTTCTGCAACAACTTAAGTTGCATCCCTAGTTTCCAAGAAAACAACATTGCTCTTAACAAAATATAATACTAAATGTGTTTGTATAAAAAAATAAAAAAAAATAAACAATATGTACACTCACTAAAGAGGAGGTCTCATTCACAGAACATCACCAAATAATAAGCCACCCTTTTACTCAGAAAAGATAGCTGAACCAACGACCTCTTAAAAATACCAAAACATGCACCTTAAGAATATCTAAGAAACTTTGATGTTTTCAGATAAAATTTTAAGTTTACATAATTGATAACTTGAATGAAACTGAGCCAGAAAAATGCAGGACTACCACTAAAATTTAAGTACAGGGATGAAAGCGGAGACTCATCTGTTTAAAAAAGCATAGAGTTCAAGGTGACCTGGCAGAAGATTGCATGAAATGTCTATAGGAACTTAAAAGTAGATTTCCACCCAAACGGAAAATGAGCCATATATTAGCATATCAGAAATAGGAATAATAGTTGGATAACGATGTTTGCGTTAATTACAGAGATATTAGTATTTTTTACAACAGTAAGTGCAGCTATGTTTTTGTTATTTATTTCCTTTTTTTAGAAACAATGTAGTGTCTTACTCCTACCCTATTTACCAAGGGTTTAATTGGTTAGAATTATCATCCAGCTTTTGCAGGCGGGTGTCAACAGTATGACATAGCTGGCACCTGCAGGTGATGGTATAGGCACAGTTACTTAGGCTGCGCATTAATGGTGAACAGGAACTATATGGATCCTTAACTGTTTTAATATTTTGCAAGGGGGGGGGGGGTTGTCGGTGAATAGGTTAAACTATATTTAAAGCTAACGCTTTCTTCTTGCTTATATTTATTTATTTTTATTCCTACGGTCATCTTTCACATTCTAATTCTCTTCTATCTATAATCATAACAAGATAGTTTCTGATGATCATAGTAATAGAATAATAACCTATACATTATACAACAATAACTATTAAAGGATATCTGCAGTTATAGACACTTATCCGCAGGATAGTGGATGAGTGTCCCAAGCACGGGGGAGGGGGTCCCACGATCTCCTGTACGGGGCTCCGGCGCTGCAGCAGTGCAGCAGCTCTCCCATGCAGGAGGCATATCTGCCACAGGATGACGCCACGGCCTACACGCCCCCTCCATCCCTGCCTCTCCCATAGAGCTGTATGGACATGCACAGAAGCTGTACAGAGCCATAGTAATGCCAGGTCCCTGTACAGGACATCGCAGGAGGTCCCAGCGGTTGGACCCCAGGTGATCAGACACTTACAGGCCCTGTCCTGCGGATAGTGGATAAGTGTCTATGGCTGCAGTACTCCTTTAAAGGGGTACTCCCACCTTAGACATCTTATCCCCTATCCAAAGGATGTCTGATCTCGGGGGTCCCGCCGCTGGGGACCCCTGCGGTATTGCATGCGGCACCCACCAGTTTTTTGTCTGGAAGCGCTAGAGGGTCTGAGTCGCGACTACGGGAACGGAAGTCCGTGATGTCAGGACTCCGCCCCCATGTGATGTCATGCCCGTCCCCTCAATGCAAGTCTATGGGAGGGGGCGTGGCCACATTGAGGGATTGGGCGTGACATCACATGGGGGCGGAGTCCTGACGTCACGGACTTCCGTTTCCATAGTCGCGACTCAGACCCTCCAGCGCTTCCGGACAAAAAACAGGTGGGTGCCGCATGCAATACTGCGAGGGTCCCCAGTGGTGGGACCCCCTAGATCAGACACCTTATCCCCTATCCTTTGGATAGGTGATAAGATGTCTAGGGTGGGAGTACCCCTTTAACACAAATAATAGAAGGCAGGTAAAACAACAAAATGTTACATTTGCTATAGTACATAGAGTATTTTAATATTTCATCTCATGTGGCAGAAAGATCAGCTGCTTGCTAAACTTACATTATTGATACAGCCTTGTGAATGTATACATGTATACATGACAGAAACACAACATCTATACATAAGAGCCTGTGCTGGAGTCACATCCTGGAATAGAGATGGACCAGAGCCCTGCTCTCTCCTTGAAACATAATTACTGGATATTGAAGTACATTGTGGACATTGACTCAATTAAATTGTATGATATAACAACGTGGGCTGCAATATTTAACCTTGTGTAACCCTCGGAAGATACTAGTTGCTTAATAGCATTTTGGACATCTAGAAAGAAGAAAAACACATTCATTAAGCTACATTTGGAATAGCAACGCAAATTCTATAGATATTCAGGCGCTGTATTGTAAACACACATACACCAGGGGAAATTTTCTAAAACTTTGAAAATATGAAAATATGTGGGAGTTCATTTTCATGCCACTTTAGATTTATTTTAATTTTTTTGCTCCAAAAATTGCCAAATTTTATGCCGTTTTCTTTTGTTGACGCCATATTGAATTTTCTTCCGCCAAAGTTGCTGAGGTTGGCGCCAAAATCGACAATTTCTGCCTGAAGCATCTCATGTAATATTCCCTGATTACTAGTGCTCATACAAATGATAACTTTATAAATAAAACATTTCTAGGGCTTAAAGGTGAGTTCAGCTACAGTGACCATGATTTTTTTTTTCTTTTTTTAAGTAACATTTTCCAATAATAATTATTTCTTTTTCAGTAATTGACTAAATAACACCTTTCCCCAATAAATAAATAAATAAATAAACTACAACCATTTCTGTGATTTCTACACTTGCATAAAGCTGGTGTGAAATGTTTTATGTAAAATGGACTCTCCCCTTTTGAAAATATCATGTAAAACATCAAATTTACAAATTTATCACTAGCATGAACCTTGGATAATTTTCATGTAAAATACTTTAAATAACTGATGTAAACTTTTCGCGCCAAGATTTTGGCACAAAACGCGACATTTTTTTTATGTAAAATTTTGAATATGACCCCCACACTTTTGTGTTTTGAATCCACTCCTGGTTTTGCCTTAAAATGCTAACCAAAATCCTATGTAAAAACTAAGCCTTAGGGTGCGTTCACATGCTAGTAGCTAGCAGAGAGTTTTCCGCTGTGGGAAACCCGCTGTGAGTTATGCTACCATTGATTTAAATGGGTCCGCAGACAGTCGGCAAATCTGACACTATTGCGGACTGTCTGTGGACCCTTTAACCCCTTAAGGACTCAGGGTTTTTCAGTTTTTGCACTTTCATTTTTTCCTCCTTACCTTCTAAAAATCATAACCCTTTCAATTTTCCACCTAAAAATCCATATTATGGCTTATTTTTTGCGTCACCAATTCTACTTTGCAGTGACATTAGTCATTTTAGCCAAAAATTCACGGCGAAACGGAAAAAAAATTCATTGTGCGACAAAATCGAAGAAAAAATGCCATTTTGTAACTATTGGGGGCTTCCGTTTCTACGCAGTGCATATTTCGGTAAAAATGACACCTTATCATTATTCTGTAGGTCCATATGGTTAAAATGATACCCTACTTATATAGGTTTGATTTTGCCGTACTTCTGGAAAAAATCATAACTACATGCAGGAAAATTTATACGTTTAAAAATGTCATCTTCTGACCCCTATAACTTTTTAATTTTTCCACGTGCAGGGCGGTATGAGGACTAATTTTTTGCGCTGTGATCTGAAGTTTTTATCGGTATGATTTTTGTTTTGATCGGACTTTTTGATCACTTTTTATTCATTTTTTAATGGTATAAAAAGTGACCAAAAATAAGCTTTTTTAGACTTTGGAATTTTTTTGCACGTACGCTATTGACCGTGCAGTTTAATTAATGATATATTTTTTATAGTTCGGACATTTACACACGCGGTAATACCACATATGTTTATTTTTATTTTTTTACACTGTTTTATTTGTTTTATGGGAAAAGGGGGGTGATTCAAACTTTTATTAGGGAAGGTGTTAAATGACCTTTATTAACACTTTTTTAAAACTTTTTTTTGCAATGTTATAGGTCCCATAGGGACCTATAACACTGCACACACTGATCTCCTATGCTGATCACTGGCGTGTATTAACATGCCTGTGATCAGTGTTATCGGCGCCTGACTAGCCGGGATAGTTTCACTTTCACTTTAGAAGCGGCGGTCAGCTTTGACCGCCTCTTCTAAAGGGTTAATACCGCACATCGCCGTGATCGGCGATGTGTGGTATTAGCTGCGGGTCCCGGCTGTTGATGAGTGTCGGCACCGACGCGGTGTGATGCAGGGTCGCAGCGCAACCCCGCTTCATATTGCCGGAGCCGGTGCAGGACATAAATATACGTCCTGCGTCATTAAGGGGTTAAAATCAATGGTAGTGTGACTCGCAGCAGGTTTCCCGCAGCATAAAACACGCTGCTAGTAATAGCGTGTGATCGCACCCTTAGAGTCATTTCTCACACACACAGCTATTGAAGGAAATTTTTTGAAACATATTTGGAAGTAAATCATGCAGGGAGAATCAGGAAGAAGTTCCTTATTAATGTATACCTGTAATTTGAGAAGAAGAAAAAAACTGTACAGCAGTGTTTTCCAAGCAGGGTGCCTCCAGCTGTTGCAAAACGACAACTCTCAACATGCACGGACAGCCGAAGGCTTGGGAAACAATGCTGTACACTGATACTAAGCACTACCATTTTTTTTGTTTTGGTATTGTTATTTTAATTATTTCCTAAGCCTCGGGAGAATGCCATCACTACACAGTAGAGACAATCTGTTTCTTTAGGGCCCTATTTCCTATAATTTTTTTGGGTGATTTTTGTAAGTTTTTCTGTGAATTTTTGTAATGTTTGTATAGGGACTCTTAAGAGACTGAGGACCCTTGATGTGGGTTGTGAGCTTGCGTATTTTGGCCAAAATATCAACTAGTAACTCATGTTTATTAATGTTGAGCGCAAATATTCACAGCTCGAATATTGATCGCGAATTTCGCCTATTCGCTATATTCGCAAATATGGCGAATACAGCGCTATATATTTGCAATTACGAATATTCATAATTCTTTTCCCCCCACAGAACACATCACAGTGATCTCATCCCTCCCTGCTTCCAGCTTGTGGTCTAAAGAAGGCTCCTATACTATTTACTGTATTAGACTGGAGAGCGAATTTTCCCAAATATCGTCACTAAAATTAGATAAATAGTGACAATATTTGCGAATATGACATGACAATATCCAAAATGCAAAGTGTCCTAGACCCATTATCACTTCTGTATAGACCAAGAATATTAGGAGATAGATATGAAATAAATAGATAGATAATATAGATAGGTAGATAGTTATAGTCACATTTTAATACGAATGTCACATGACGCAGTCCCGCATGCACGTACGCACGTGCGCATTAACGCAAAGTGAAAATAACCACAAATATATTGAATGTGCAAATTTCACGAATATAGGACAAATATGCTCATCACTAATGTTTATCATATGGAGCGTATATGTTTTTATGATGTGGTCTGGGCCTGTGATGCTAGGGGAGCCAAAGGGCCAGTGCTTTGTGGGGTACACATAGTAGATGCTGGACAGCCCGCCTGATCGAATATTATGGACATTATTAATAGGATATGATCCAGCATGGTGCACTACACATTATCATGTAATTGGCAACCTATATATTGCCTTATCTCTGTGAAACTATAATACTAAGCAGCTACCCCCCTCATGAATAGTAGGGTGTGAGTGGTTGTTCACCATTTTTTTGTACTTGTGCTGCCTCCCCTTATATAACATTGTGGCTGATCTGCATCATAATAGGAACAGGTGCCTTAACTGCCCTGTACCAGTAACCAGTAAGTATGGCCTATTTTCTCTAATTTTTTGGAGCCCTATGACACAGGGCAATTATCAGACAAACAGGTCGGCATTGCCCTGTGTAATGGGTCCCGTGACCAGCCAGTAAACAAGCAAATGCTCATTTGTAGACTTAGAGCAAAGGGCTGTAATCCAGTGATCGTTCATGCGGCCCTCACTACATGGTTACCAAGCTCTGTAAATTAGTGCCACGTTACAATTTGGCTCGGGCTAACATGGCCCTTACTGTCCCTCAAGTGTGTCCAAACTTATATAGATTTGGTAGATCCATATGATTGTTTAGAGAGGAGGGCTTTAGTTATGTGGCAGCTGACAAGATAAACTAATGTAATGTACAGCACCCCAGCTATAAAAGTATCTATCACTGCCACCTCACCCAGCTTTTCCACTACTGACATTTTTTTTTTCAGTACATAGGCCTATACCTGTTTCTTGCAGTGTTTAGGTGATCACTAGGTGCACTAGGGGTTGTCAGCCACATGTTCTGCTGCTCTGCTTTAGGATATGTTTAGACAGCAAAACATTTGCAAACATTCCATACATTTCAGTGATCCAATGGTCACTAGGACCCCTCAGAAATGCACCATCTCATAGACGGCAATGCATTTTCAAGCAGAATCCACAGAAAGAATAGGCAAGTCTATTCTTTCCACAGACAGCGGAATCAGAATTTCCGTGGCAGAAACATCTGCCGTGGAAAATCTGCCACGTGCACAGTGCAGCAGAATTCCATTGAAATCAATGGGACTTGGCAGCAATAAAATTCCACTGGGATATACTGCACGGACATTCCGCTATGTGAACATAGCCTTACTCAGACAGTGAGAGCACATCAGGAGCATGCACAAAGAACAGCTCTCACTTCCCCATCTTTCTACATTCTGCCCTCTTTATCTGTTACTGAAGATATTCCGCAGGGGGTAGATGGCATTTTCAACAGGAGGAAGACTTCTGATCCCCAAAAATATCGTACAATATCATTGTCTTAGGAAAATACATTAGAAAGTTGCTCAATTTTACCTTTACTATATCAAATAAAAAAAAGTTACAAATCATAGTGACCATTTAATATTTCCCATTTCTCTCAAAACCACTCCTGGCTTTCTAAAGGGATTCAAAAGGGTTAAAGGGGTACTCCGGTGGAGTTTCTGACACCACTGAACTGGTCCCAGAAAGTTAAACAGATTTGTAAATGACTTCTATTAAAAAATCTTTACCTTTACAGTACTTTTTAGCAGCTGTATGCTACAGAGGAAATTCTTTTCTTTTTGAATTTCTTTTTTGTCTTGTCCACAGTGCTCTCTGCTGACACTTGATGCCCGTACCAGGAACTGTCTAGAGCAGGAGAAAATCCCTATAGCAAATCTATGCTGCTCTGGACAGTTCCCGACATGGACAGAGGTGTCAGCAGAGAGCACTGTGGACAAGACAAAAAAGAATTTCAAAAAGAAAATAATTTCCTCTGTACCATACAGCTGCTAATAAGCACTGGAAGGATACAGATTTTTTAATAGAAGTCATTTACAAATCTGTTTAATTTTCTGGCACCAGTTCATTTTAACAAAAAAAGTTTTCCACCGGAGTACACTTTGAAGAAGACATGGATGTTTTCTTCCAAATAGCACCACACATCTCCACCTCATATGTGAGATATTACAGATCAGCCTGCTTCACGTCAATGGGGTTTAGCTGCTTTGCTCCACACCACCCACAGGCAAGTATGGCTCTGTTTTTGGAAGAAAGGAGCCTTTTTCTGGAAAGTCTTTTTTTTTTTTTAAATATTGTTTAGATTTGTCAACAACAAGCAAAGTTCTTGTAAATAATATAGTGTGTAAGCACAAAGTTACAATGCAGCTTATCGCCTCATTCTGCAAAGTATGCTTCTTTGTATTGAACTGGAAACCTCAAACCTGATTTTAACTAGAACAGTCTAGACTATATTAGATCATATTCAAATTCACAGCAAACAGAGGTAAGATAAAGGTTGGCTTGTAATTCTTCATTCTGCAGGATATTGCTCTGTGATTTGGCACTCTTCGTGTTAAAGAAAAATTTTTTAAGGAGAACTCCAGAGCATAAAAATTATCCCCCATAGTGGCGGCAGTAAAAAAATAAAGATGTACATACCTTTCTCCGCTCCCCCGGGGCCTCTGGTAACCGGCTTTGGTCTTCGCCACAATCCACTTTCTGGTTACCGGTGGTCGGATGAATCATACTGCGCTCAGCCAATCACCAGCCACAGCGAAGTCTGACTCGGCCGGCGATAGGCTGAGCAGGTGTCGGTGTAGTGAAGAATTTTGTGTCCTGAAACGTTTTCACACTGCCGCTCAGCCTATCGCCGGCCGAGTCGGGACATCGCTGCGGCTGGTTATTGGCTGAGCGCAGTTTGATTCATCCGACCACCAGCAACCAGAAAGTGGATCGCGGCGGAGCCCGGAGCCGGTTACCGGAGGCCCCGGGGGAACGGATGAAGGTATGTACATCTTTATTGTTTTACTGCCGGCAGTATGGGCGACAATTTTTATATTCCGGAGTTCTCCTTTAATGCTTGATAATTTCTTCTTTCTTTTAATTTTTTTTTATATATTTTTTTATTTTACAACAAATATTATAACCCATTAAATGGCCTATGAAGAATACACTATGTTGTCCACCACTTCTATATATACTTCCTATAATGTATTTTTATGCAATGGAACCATTAACTCTAGTCATTTGTTTTTTTCATTCTTGTAAAAAAAAAAAAAAATATATATATATATATATATATATATATATATATATATATATATAAGCAGAAAAGCAACAGCACTCTAAAATCCAAAATATGTAAAAGAAAAGGTGCAGGCAACCTGTAAAAGGATCAAGTCCAACGATCCATCCAAATATAAAAAAGGAAGATCAGGGCAGCACTCCAATAACGTGAAAAAAGGTGAATTTTATTCCATCAAAACAATGTGCAAAACAGCAGCGACGTTTCGATCCTCTCCAGGAAAAAGATCCTGGAGAGGATCAAACGTCGCTGCTGTTTTGCACATTGTTTTGATGGAATATTCACCTTTTTTCACGTTATTGGAGTGCTGCCCTGATCTTCCTTATATATATATATATATATATATATATATATATATATATATATATATATATATATAGGGAGGAAGCAGCATGGCCAAGAAAACGTCCAGTAGGTGCAAGCACGTCTCAGGGGCCCTGGTCCCGGGTGCAAGATAAATCCAACAAGTAGAGGCCACTGCAGCACACAAATTTAGTGCAAAATAGAACTGTGGTTTATGCCGTGAACAGAAGCCAGTGCTTCTGTTCACGGAATAAACCACAGTTCTATTTTGCACTAAAATTGTGTACTTCAGTCGCCTTTACTTGTCATATATATATATATATATATATATATATATATATATATATATATATATACACCAGGTGTAATATTAATTAGCTTCTTTGCATATTATCTATCTATGTATTTATCTATCAACTTTATTATTTATTTGAATGCCTATCTTATATTCATTGTGAGTATGACTATATTAAATCTTACAAATCTTTTTACCTATCTAAGTGATCCTAACAACTATACCAATAACTAGTCTACTGTAATGACCCTGTAAGAATGGTTTGATAATGGTGAATGTATTGTAGCACAGAGCCTATAAAGGTGATTGCTGCCATCTGCTGGTCTTACATTGCTATACATTTAATACAGACTCATTACAGACTCACGAAGTTTCTTACTATTTATTCCCCTTTGCACTAATGTACTATTGAATATCTAACAGTGCTCTGCTGGTTAATTCCCTGATAATTCATTGCTGTAGTTGAGCCGTTTCTGTAAAACAGTTTATCGTTTCATAAAATGTCATGTCCTTTACTCATAGATACAAACATAAAACTGCCAGAAAGCACATTTCTCTGATTTTATACAATGTTAAATGATTTATCAAGTGTTACAAATGCTTGAGCTGTTTTGAGGCTGATGCTTTACAAAGGGCACATTGTCAGCAGAGCATTGACAGGGCCAATGAATGTAGGAACAAAATACCACATGCAAATAAAGATTATAAAGTACTGTAGAATAATACAAACAATTGATAAAAGGCAGGGCATTTCTGTAACCTTGAACGCTGTCAGAACAGATGACATTCCGAGTACACTATGACAGAAAGAAGTAAATTACAATAATCTGCTATCATTTATTCAGATAAAGCCTTCAATAAAAATAGACTTCCAAACGCTGAAAAGGGTAAATATTCCATTTTGGGTTTATAAATGTTGTCCATTACCACAACAACTAGATGTAATTCCATTGGGTGTAACATTAATGTTTGGATAAATATTTTTTTTTGTTCTAATTTAACCCGTAAAATATAAGGTTAAGCTTAAAATGACTCACTATTCTGAGGTCACTCTAAGAAAATGTCACGTTCTGAGTAGTTTTATTCAGCCCTGACATTTCCACTAGTAAAAAGAATTTCAAGGCTCCTTTATTGTGATTTTTTGTTTGAATATATGGATAAGAAGTATATAATAGATTTAAATGTACTCTCCCAAAAATAAGTCTTTAAAAGTAGATATACTGCTCATACTGATCAGCCAAACTAAGCAATCATAACTGCAGTATAAAGTATGGAGGATGAAACAGGTAGATTTCAAATTATCATTTGATAAGAAAAAAGGGGGAGGCACTCACTTCAGCTTGAACAATCCATGGCTACTTCTTTTATTTTAGGTGCAGAAAATAAAAGATGGGGATGCCAGGCAAGCATAACCAGCTGCAGTTACAGCCGTTTCACAACGTTTCCACCATCTGTATGTCATTTTGTCCCACATGCAAGATAGATTTCAAATGATGCCACACCATTAGACAACACCTTAGAGTTCTTTCACACTTTCAAAGTGCACTGTGCTTGATGTATATATGCTATTCAGTTTGATGACCAGAACATAGTCAACTAGTGACTGCTTACTTTGCAGGTCTCAATAAAGTGGCACCATTTCTGTTGCACATGTCACCCAATTCATGCCGTCTTTCTCCTAAATTCATACCAGGCTCTGTTAAGCCATGCCACTCTGCACACATTAACTTATTTATTTTTTTGTCACTGTGTCACTTTTTGTGTGCTGTGTGTTCACAGGATTGTTAGGATGCTGTAACCCTTCTGGGTGTCCCTCCTAGTGGTCTAGGGGAGGTGTGTGTGGCCATAAGGTTCCTCACCTCCCTGTAAAAACCCCAGGTACTCCTGCTTTGGCAGGGTACCGACCGTTTTCGGCTCTGCAGGCAAATACCTTGGCTAACCCCAAGGGGGATGCCGGGAGCATTTGTGGTCCCTTAGTAGCTTTGGCAAAAAGGGACATCGAACCTAGAACCTTGCAGGCACCTTTTGGTCTGGAGGCGAAGGGTAAGGTTTGTTGGGGGGCCTCTCTCCTGTCGGAGAAGGGCTTGCAATAGCACTTTATTATTATTATTATTATTATTTTTTTTTTTTTTTTGTTTAACACTTTTGCACTTTTTCAAGCACTTTGGGTGATTTGAGAGCACGTTCCTCGACTCTTAGTAAAAAAAGTGACAAAGCTTCCTTTAGCAGAGCCCAGAGGCAGCGTGAACTTAGCCCAAGCCAGTTTTTTTTGTTTTTTTAACCTCCAATCAAAAGTGTATATCTTTTTTATGAGATATCTCTGTCTAGCAGATGTTTCTTATGTTATTGTTTTGAGACATCACTAAACCCCTACATACATTGCTGTTCACTTACATGTTAGAGGACCTTGTAAACATATGGACTCCCTACAGTCCTTTTAGCTATGACAGAGGAGCGCATCTAAAATGAAATCAAGCAGCACATATTGAGGAAAATACAAATTAGATCAAAATAGCCAAAAGGTCTTTTCTGGCAATTTGGGTCTGTTCACATCATCTTTGGTTATCCTATAAAAAGTTCTGCTTGATTATTTTTTTCCATCCATTGTTTTTTTTTTTCCAATATTTTTTTGATTGAATTTTGTAATAAATAATACAGTGTATACTAAAATAATTCATTATAGATTGAGTAATATCATTAATAGATAAGCAATATATCATGTTTCCATCTATTAGTTTTTCTAATGGGACATCTGTCATGATTAAGAGTATCAATTTTTGCTTGTTTGACAATTTCCAGGATTTTCTTTTAACCAAATTGGGAAATGTAAAATGTCAAATTTTTCTGTTCCATAAAGAAAAAAAGGATCTGGACAACAACAGGATGCTACAGGACAGGCATATGGTTGCATACTGCTAAATAGGCACAATATATACACAGTTCA
Source organism: Hyla sarda (assembly GCF_029499605.1). Classification (NCBI taxonomy): domain Eukaryota; kingdom Metazoa; phylum Chordata; class Amphibia; order Anura; family Hylidae; genus Hyla; species Hyla sarda. Next base: position 196,276,184 of record NC_079193.1, on the reverse strand, counting down.
GCTCACCTTCCCCACTGATTTGTGCAGATCTGCACTCAGCTTGGTGCACACAAGACCAGAAACACAACAGATGATCCCGCACTTGAAAGTATTAACACCTTTATTGTGAATTCACTCGATACAGCACACAGGTAAAACTGTTCACTATGACATTAAACATGTTTCCGAGCTTTAAAAAGCTCTGTATCATACCTTTCCCCTTGCTCACATTGTGTGAACTCCTGGCAGGAGAAAGTGGGCGTTCCCCAGCAGGCGCGACATCACTGAAGCCTGTGAGAGTTGTGCTTCACCAAGTCCCTCACACACTTCCTGAGTTTGGTCTCCTGCCAGGCCAGGAAGAGACCAAACTAACTGTTTGACTTGTGGCAGGAAACAGAACAGAGATACCTAGTGGCCATTTTTCAATCACATTTAAAACATATAAAAGTTGAGATTTTAAACAGTAAGTAAATAGCAAAGTGTCGTAAAATTACATAAGGAACAATATATTAAAAGTTTAATTTGGTGACAGGTACTCTTTAAACAGACTTTACCCATGGTTAAGTGCTACACAATGCCTTATCACAGAACACACATTGAAATTGACTGTGATGTGCCGCACAACACCAATTCTGACTCAAAGCCCACATAGAGTTAAATGTTTGCAAAATAGTCCTTGCTCATCTATTCCATCTTCTGAGCAGGAACAGGATTTAAGAGATGAATGTGAATGTCCTTTCACTGTAGACTGCAGACACTCTTGTGTGAAACCTCCTGAGCACTACAAGGTGTCCAGATCACAGTGACTAACCCAGAGCTGACTAAGGTTAAATTCTAGCAAATGGAATTGGATGTAGGGTCACTGGCATAGACAATATTTGTTTAAGCACTTGTAGCAGGCTTTGAAGGGGTATTCCACAATTTTTTTTATTTGACTCTGCTACAGGGGTGTAAAGTTAGTGTAGTTCATAATATAGTATCTGTACCTGTGTGACTGTGGTCTCACAATTCTTATGCGATTTACACCCCAATATTTATTTTAACTGCATACAAAATTACTCAGGTCTCGGGTTTTCCCAGGTTGCAGTATGTTGAGATGTGACATTACTAGTTCGGTGTGCAATGGAAGCCTGTCCTGCTTCAATGGGTGGAGCGACCGCTGGGTGGAAGAGAGATAATTTTGCAACAGCTGTAGGCACCTGGTTAGAAAACACTGGCATTTTGAATGGAATGCAACTCATTTGTGTTTCAATAGGTGGGGTGGCTGATGTGTGGGAGGGAGGAAAGTAACCTCAAACTTGCAAACAAGGAAATATGGGATGTGTAGTTTGAAAATGAAATCCAACAGGAAATACCCAGCTCACAAAAAGATAGCCACAGCGTTATGGTAATCTCACAACCCTTAACCCCAATACAAGCACAGATCCTTCCTGAGCATGTCCATTATTGTCTGGCAGGTACATACTAAAATCACATTATAGTGGATAAACTATTTAACTGGAAACATGTCTTGGACCAGGCCATTCCCTCTTTCTTCTTGTGTAACCTAGCAGACAGGGGCGGATCCAGAGTCGAGTCTCGGGAGGGGCACTATTAGAGTATTTTGTGTTGGCAGACAGAAAATAAGATTACGGAACTTACAATATTATTAAATATATCATACAGTCCTAACCTTGTTTAAGACTCTTAGGCCATGCTCATATGTCAGAATAATAATCAAATATACCAATTACCACAGAATGGGAAAGTGCTAAAGAAATTTTTACCATTTAAAACTACAGCTCCCAGTATGACCTAAACAGTGGTAAGGGGATGCTGGGAGTTGTTGTTTCCCCCAACATAACTGCAGAACTTACAAGTAACTCCAGCTCTGATGGGACATAGTGAGGAGAATACAGAATGATATCAGTGATTACAGATGACCTCTTCTCTATAGTGAGGAGAATACACAATGATATCAGTGATTACAGGTGATGTCTCCTCTATAGTGAGGAGAATACATAATTATATCAGTGATTACAGGTGACGTCTTCTCTATAGTGAGGAGAATACACAATGATATCAGTGATTACAGGTGACATCTCCTCTATAGTGAGGAGAATACACAGTGATATCAGTGACTACAGGTGACGTCTTATCATTGTGTATTCTCCTCACTATAGAGAAGACGTCACCTGTAATCACTGATATCATTGTGTATTTTCCTCACTATAGAGATCAGTGATTACAGGTGACATCTTCTCTATAGTGAGGAGAATACACAATGATATCAGTGACTACAGGTGACGTTTTCTCTATAGTGAGGAGAATACACAATGATATCAGTGATTACAGGTGACATCTTCTCTATAGTCTTTCCTTATCTAATTCAGCTGGTACATACCACCAGGATTTGTTCCAGCTAAATCTTCTCTCTGCAGAACTTGATGCCCAGATGTCTCCTCACTATGTCAGCGCATTCTGATCCTCTATATGAAAACAATAATTATTATAATACTGCCAAACACTGTATTCTTTGAATATAATACTGGCACACACCCTCTGAATACAATTCTGACACACTGTACCCCCTGAATATACAACACACTGTACCCTCTGAATACAATACCGCCATACACTGTACCCTCTGAATATAATACTATCACACACTGCACCCTCTGAATATAATACTATCACACACTGTGCCCTCTAAATATAATACTACCACACACTGCACTCTCTGAATATAATACTACCACACACTGCACCCTCTGAATATAATACTACCACACACTGTGCCCTCTAAATTTAATACTACCAAACACTGCACCCTCTGAATATAATACTATCACACACTGCACCCTCTAAATATAATACTATCACACACTGCACCCTCTAAATATAATATTATCACACACTGCACCCTCTAAATATAATACTATCACACACTGTACCCACTGAATATAATACTACCACACACTGTGCCCTCTAAATCTAATACTACCACACAGTGCATTCTCTGAATATAACTTGCTGTGCAGTGCACCCTCTTGAGTAAAATACCGTAATGTATTGTGGCCCCTAAAAAACTTACCACCCCAGAAATTCCTCATAATATACACTATACTTCTGAAAGGCAAAACCCTCTGTGCCTTCACATATAGTAATAACGCCCCATCTTGTGCCCCTACATATAATAATTATGACCTGTCCTGTTCCCCCCACATAATAATGCCCTCTGTGCTGTGCCCCTCACATATAATGCTCCTGTCATGTGCCCCACACATTTAATGACCCCTGTGCTGTGCCCTTCACATATAATGCCCCATTCTTTGCCCCTCACATATAATGCCTCCATCATGCGCCCCTCATATATAGAGCCCCCATCATGCGTCCCACACATATAATGCCCCCATCATGCGTCCCGCACATATAATGCCCCCTGTGCTGTGCCCTTCACATATAAAGCCCCATGTCCTGTCCCCTCAGGGGGCATTATATGTGAGGGGCACAGCACAGGGGGCATTATATGTTTGGAGCACATGACAGGAACATTACATGTGAGGGGCACAGCACAGGGGGCATTATATGTGAGGGGCGCATGATGGGGGCATTATATGTGAGGGGCACAGCACAGGGGGCATTATATGTGAAGGGCACATGATGGGGGCATTATATGTGAAGGGCACAGCACAGGGGGCATTATATATGAGGGGCGCATGATGGGGGCATTATATGTGAGGGGCAAAGAATGGGGGCATTATATGTAAGGGGCACATGACAGGAGCATTATATGTGAGGGGCACAGCACAGAGGGCATTATATGTGAGGGGCGCATGATGGGGGCATTATATATGATGGGCGCATGATGGGGAATTATATGTGAGGGACACAGCACAGGGGGCAATATATGGGAGGGGCACACCACAGGGGGCATTTTAAGTGTGGGGCACAGAACAGGGGGCATTATATCATATAATGCCCCCCCTGTGCTGTGCCCCACACATATAATGCCCCCTGTGCTGTGCCCCACACATATAATTTATATGTGTGGCACAGCACAGGGGGCATTATATGTGAGGGGCACAGCACAGGGGGGCATTATATGTGAGGGGCACAGGACAGAGGGGGCATTATATCATATAATGCCCCCCTGTGCTGTGCCCCACACATTTAATGCCCCCTGTGCTGTGCCCCTCACATATAATTTATATGTGTGGCACAGCACAGGGGGCATTATATGTGAGGGGCACAGGGTGCATTATATGTGAGGGGCACAGGGGGCATTATATGATATAATGACCCCTGTTCTGTGCCCCACACATATAATGCCCCCTGTGCTGTGCCCCACACATATAATTTATATGTGTGGCACAGCACAGTGGGCACTATGTGAGGGGCACAGCACAGGGGACATTAAATGTGAAGGGCACAGGACAGGGGGCCCCCCTGTCATGTGCTCTTCACATATAATGCCCCCTGTGCTTTGCCCTGCAGACCCTCATTAAATATTCCCTTTTCTCTGACCCCCCCCCCTCCTCCTCCTCCTCCCTCCTCCAAACAGTGGCGCATATCCTCTTTCCCTAATCCCCTGGGCCCTGAGCATACCCTTACTTACAGTATGCAGGCCGCGGGGACGGGTCTTCCAGGCGCCGGCGCGATGATGTGACGTCATCGCGCCGGCCTTTAGTGGATCTCGTCCCCGCAGCTCACACACTGTGCACAGCGTGTGTGTAAGGCTAGTGAATGGTGGAGCCGGAGCTTACAGCTTCGGCTCCACCATGCTAGGGAGCGGGGGGGGGGGGGCAGCAATCTCGGGGGGGGGGCAATTGCCCCGTTGCCCCCCCCCTGGATCCGCCACTGCTAGCAGAGAGCAAACAGGCAAGTCTGTACTCTATCCTAAACTAGACCAGACTATTATGAGCCCTCTGGGCAAAGGGGTTGGACTTGTAAACCTCCTCTCTTAGAAGCTCCTTGTAGTTTCTGCATGTAAACTGTAATGCTTCTCAGCACTTACCCCTGCTGTTTCGCTGACTCTACTGCTGGCCTTTAATACCTATACCTAGCCCACTTATATGTGTGTGTGTGTATATATATATATATATATATATATATATATATATATATATATGTGTGTGTGTGTGTTACTTGTGTTTCTATTGTTGACGACAGCTGCTTATCCTTTTCCACCTGCCTTGACCATCCACCTGTGTTTGACTACATACCTACCTTATCCCTGGGTACCTTTGTCACTGTATATGACTTGGACTATGACTACCTGTCTGATTCACAGGTGACATGCACTTGTACCATCTGATCCATTGGGCTAGCAGCAATCAACACCAGTACCTCATTTGTGGAGTGACTTGGTACCCTCTAACAGTAGAAGTCAAGATCAAAGTTAGGTCTGAGAGCCAAACTGGTTTAGTGACACAGCGTATCTACACCTATTGTCTGTTACATAATATAGCTGAGGAGACTCATGTGACCAATGTTCTATGCATCCTTACATATATAGTACACCAGAGGTGGCAGTAAATTGCGAAATGTTAACCCTTGCACATCCATAATAACAAAATGTATGCAGAGGTATGTGTCACAGAAAATAGGAGGCTATACAAGTTTTACTCATGAAATTCAGGTACAAATTTAGACACTTACTCCTCATTCACATGACAACTATTTACTTTTGCAACTCCGAGATGCTCCCAGGACACTACAATTTCCCATTGTAACTTGTGTTTTTGCATGCGTAGGAAAAAAAATGATTAACACTTCTATATTGTACGGTTGCTTGTGTTTATTTTGCATTTGCATTTCATGCATTTTCTCTAAGGTAAACTACTACAAGACAAAGTTAATAAGAAAATAAAAAGTAATGTACCAATTGAGTGTAAAACTAAAATAAATAACTCAATAGCTCAGGCTGGCCTTCTGTGGAGGCAAAGAAAAGCATCATCATTATGTAGAGCTCTGAGTCATTGAGTGATATAGCTTTGTGATTTTGTCTGTCTCTAAAGATATTAATGATGCAGACAGGCCTGTGTTACTAGGACAATATGGTGAGGAAACCTTAAACTAGGTCATTATTCTTAGGTGAAAAATTTCCCTTTTACAATTCCAACAGAACAAGCTTAAGCAACAGTTCCATCAGACAATATTACTGTTAGTTGTTCATGGTTCATATTTTTATGTTAAGGCCTACAAGGGCAATGTCAAAATCTTACTTTATAGATGCATAAAACCATGAACATATATAGTGCACTAAACCAAAGATGAAATTACCATTGACATTACTAAGGCAATGGATCGTGAGCAAGGCCTCCCGTTCAATGAAACGTGAAAACTAATGAGCTGGTACCCTGATTCATGCAACTTCTTCTTATGCAGTAAATAAAACCAAGCAGAACAAAATGTTAGACCACATCTGAATTATGACCATGGACATTTTTCTTTAGAAAGCTAATGCTTATTTACTTTTTTTTTTTTTGGCTGCTCATAAAACAATAGTCACATTAGTTAAACTTTGTCAAGACTTCTCAAGTCTTCCTTAAGTTTAAATCCATTATTCATTCAGAAAATTGAATGTGAGAATTTACGATGTTATCGGTCACATTAACTTTTCCTTAATATTTTTATATTAAAGTTGAATATGAATACAGTCTAGATTTCAATTTCTTTAAACACATTTAATTATTCTCTTATATACCAGAGATATATATCTATTTTTTAACCTAAAAATAAAGAAGAAGACTGCATACATGAAAAAATTCAGGTCACTTCTTTCATTTTGAAAAGGGCCTCTGGAAAAAAAATAAAAGTAGCGATCTGATTGGTTGCTATGTACAACTGGTCAATTTTTCCTCTACACAGGTTTTGATAAATCTCCCCCATATGTGCTTACCTATTGGTGTATGAATGTGTCCACCTGTCACCACTCAAGGCTGCGGCCACTTTGCGAATTGAATATATAACATAATTCAATGAAGGGGAGTGAACATGTCTGACCCATCACAGGACAGGGACTGGACCATGGTTTGGGTGCTGAAGAAGTCACCACTCTGGGGATGGGCCTGAATTCATACACTGAAGCTGGCTAAGCAAATTGCGCCCCCATACCCACATCCCCCCATGGCGATGTGTCGTCTGTATTATATTGCTGTTACAGATCACACAAAGACTTTTTAGGACAACACAGGTAGAATCAAAAATGCAAGTAAAAGGCATAGCTGCTTATCTTACACAGGCTATTTATTTATACAAAGTTGATTTTGGAGAGATAACTAATTTAAGCATTAAAAACACAATGTAAAACCTAATAAAGGCCATGTGCCCACAAAAAGTACACATGTGGGTCAAGATGAGTCTGATTTCTAACTTATCACAGGTTATTATGATTTATCCTTTGTCTGATTTTATCCTGGAGTGGATTTCACTTGTGTATTTCATTTTCCTGGCAAGTTTTTATTTTGTTATATTCATGCCTCACCATTTTACGTAACAAACAAATCAATATACAGTGAAATCTCCCTTAGCAGACACCTCCCATTAGGGGACACCTCCCAATAGCTGACAGTTTTTAATTCCCTGGCAGAGTCCCATAGGACTTAATATATTTGCACCCTCTGAATAGAGGACATTGCCAAAAGAGGTCATGGACACAGCATATAGGGAACAAAACACTCCCAATAGGGGACAAAACACTCCCAATAGGGGACAAAACACACCCAATAGGAGACAAACAGGCTTATGTGCTGCCCTACCTTGTACAAAGGGCTGCCATCAGGGCGGTAAAACCAATACCCCAGTAAGTGCCCCAGGTTTCCAGGGGGCCCTGGACACTGCTGGACCCCCCTATAGCAGCCCCAGCACACCGCTTGTGCCAAATCATCCCCTCCCCGTGCCAAATCATCCCCCCCCCCATACCAAATCATTCCCCCATTCCCTCATCCCCTTGCCAAATTATTTCCCCATGCCAAATCATTTTTCCATTCCCTTATCCTCCTGTTCTTCTTACTTCTTTCCTGGCCAGTAGGCAGTGATGAGTGATCCTCCTCTTCGCTTGACTCAGTGAGGACAGTGACGGCTGTAAGCAGCGGCAGTTACCCGAAATGACGAGTGATGCATGGAGAATCACTCATCACTGCCAGCAGCAGAAGCTGCCCTCATTGAGTGAAGCGCAGAAGAGCGTCACTTGTCACTTTGGGCAGCTACGCAGCTCATGGCCGTCACTGTCCTCACTGAGTGAAGTGCAGAGGAGCGTCACTCATCACTGCCTGCTGGCCAGGTAAGAAGTAAGAAGAACATAATGATTTGGCATTGTGGGGGGAATGATTTGGCATAACTTTTCCAAACTAATTATATTGTTGAGATTTTTTTTAAAGCCTTATTACAGTGCAAAATTATTTATTTATATTTAGCTTTTTATCATGTTTTCTAGGTAATTCCACTCTGGAGTGAGTACAGAACAATATTCTGTAATTTAGAAAAATGTTTAAGCTTTTTTTCCCAATAGGGGACATCTCCCAATAGTGGAACTTTTTTATTCCTGTGAGTGTCCGCTATTTGGAAGATTCTACTGTATAGTATAGCATTTATTTAGATCTTATTTCCATGAGATTGAGGTAAAAAAAACAAGCCTGAGGTAAAACATTTATTAAGATGACTAATGACATTTCCTGTACTGTTGGGTGAAGTGTTGTCATGTAGACTATCACCTTCCTCTTAGGCTAGGTTCAGACTACGGAATCTCCGGGCAGAAAATTTCCGCCAGGAGATTCCGAGTGCGGCAAGCACTGAATGAATCAGTCAGCGCTAGGACCGCGCGGACACTGCAGTCTCCAATAGACTGTAATGTGTTCTGTACGGATTTCCGCCTGAAGAAAGAGCAACCCCTTTCTTCAGGCAGAAATTGCCAAGCTGATTTTCCATTCACAAATTCGGCTTCACAAATTCCGAAGTGTGAATTTGTGAACGGAAACCCATTCACTACACTATACATTTTAGCAAGCGGAATTTCCGCCTGCAATTTCAAAGCGGAATTGCAGGCGGAAATTCCGTAGTCTGAACTTGGTGTCAAATGCTAACTGATTTAAATAGAAGTATGTTCATGTGTGCTAGTGTGTGTGTATGTATGTGTGCATATGTGTGTTTGTATATATGTGTGTGTGCATGTGTGCCTGGGATAACATACATTAGATTATTAACAGATAGGGGAATATCATCAAAACCTGTGTAGAGGAATGAGTGGTGCAGTTGCCCATAGCAACCAACCTGATTGCTTCTTTCATTTTTTCAAAGGCCTTTCTGACAATGAAACACGCAATCTAATTGGTTGCTATGGGCAATTGCTCCACTCTTCCACTACACAAGTTGTGATAAATCTCCCCTATATTCTTTTATTTATTGTTTATTTAATGTCTTCAAATTAAAATAGTGAATGAAATGGAAAATACTAAAGAACTGATAAATTGTGTAGACTGTAAAAATGCTCTTATTGTAAGCAATTTCTATAATTACATTTTAATCCTCATGTTAAGACAAATTAATTAAACTGTAATAAACAAAAAAAAATGCACACAGAACTTGGTATAGCCATATATTATGTTGCATTTAGCTACTGTAGCATAATTCGGAAAATAATGCCTAGTTTAGTGTTTGCAGCTTTCTCAGATCATTATATTAACACAGTATCAACGTGTAAAGTACAATGATTTAGGTGTTAAAAATATTTCACACTTCAACTTAACAATTGCGTCCAACACTACACTTAATTACATGGCTTGTTGCTATAGAGAAAAGCGTATAAAAAGACATTATGCAAATAAAGCCTTAATTTTCACCATTGTAGCACATTATTGATACAGGTAATAATTTGTTTGACTGATTTCTGTGCAGACCCATGTCTATTTTTAGGCTTGGTTCACACCTGAAAGTAAGCTATGCATGTTGTATATACCCCCCCCCCCAAAAAAAAAAAAGAGAAAAAACGTACACTCACGTGATCCATTCATTTCAATGTGCCAAATGCAATGTGAAAGAGTGTATACTGTTTATTTTTCTTTTTTTTTTCCTGAAAATGCATGGCTGCACAAAGTAGCCATAAAAAGAAATGCTTTAACCTTATTTTTTTTTCTTTTTATATAATTTTATGCAATTTTCTGCTAATCTACAATCATGTAAAATAACAACTCTGCATATATTAATATTATTTCCTCATTCCAGGTGCCTACGTACTTCAGGTTAAAGCAACTGATGCAGATGATCCTACATATGGAAACAGTGCCAGAGTGGTTTATAGTATTCTTCAGGGACAACCATATTTTTCTATTGATCCTAAAACAGGTACAGCAATGTTACTGCATGTTTTTATATTCTTTATGGCATATTAAATAAAGTCATTTATTTGACAAAATCTATGGGATTTATCATTGTTGTCTTTACAAAACGAGTTTTAACCCCTTAAGGAGCAGCGCCATAAATGTATGGCACTGCTAAGAAGTACTTAGCGCACAGTGCCGTACATTTACGGCGCAACTTCCCTGGATCACCGCGTCTCCGGACGCGGTGATCGGAACGGGATGACTGCTGATATCTATCAGCAGCCATCCCGGCATATCGCCCAGGGGGGTCCTGAGACCCCTCCCCCATGTCAGAGATCGCGGCAAATCGCCGGTCAATTCAGACCTGCGATTTGCCGCTATTACGGGTCAATCGGGTCTCTGGTGACCTGGAAAAAAAGGGTGAATGGGGCTGTCCGAGACAGTCCCATTCACCCTTACCCAGCAGGAGTGAGGTGGCACGGGTGCCACCTCATGATCACGTGATTGATCAGTCGGAATGACCAACCAATCACGGACCTGCTGGGTGGTGATTGGGACAGCGAGCGGAGATTGGCACCGGCGGGGGTCTCCTACCTTGCCCTGGTCCGGCGCAGGTCCCTTCAGCATCGGTGGTGGCGACAGGAGTAGCAGGATCGGTCCCGGCGACAGGGTACAGCAGGAGGTTAGGCCTGTTCACCTCCTACTGTTTCTTAGCAACACGTGCAGCATGCAAAGCCAAAGGGCATGCTGGGAGTTGTAGTTTTGCAACAGCTAGAGTTTCAACTGCAACTCCCAGCATGCCCATTGGTAGTCTGTACATGCTGGGGGTTGTAGTTGTGCAACAGCTGGAGGCACATTTTTTCCCATAAAAAAGTGTGCATTCAGCTGTTGCATAACTACAATTCCCAGCATGCACAGACTACCAAAGGGCATGCTGGGAGTTGTAGCAGTGTGCCTCCAGCTGTTGCAAAACTAAAACTCTCAGCATGCCCTTCGACTGTCAATGCATGCTGATTGCTGCAGGTTTGCAACAGCTGGAGACACATTGGTTGTGAAACCAAGTTTGTTACCTAACTCAGTGTTTCGCAACCAGTGTGCCTCCAGCCAGGGACGTGCACACACATTTTGGAGGGCAGGGGCTCAAATAAAAAAAGGCACTATAAAAAACTGCATATTTTTTATAATATAATTTTTTTTAATAAAAAGCGATCAAAACAAAAATGATACCGATAAAAACTTCAGATCACGGTGCAGAAAATGAGCCCTCATACCGCCCTATATGCTGAAAAATAAAAAAACTTATAGGGGGTCAGAAGATGACAATTTTAACCATGAATTTTGGTGCATGTAGATATAATTTTTTTTAAGTAGAAAAATAAAATAAAACCTATATAAATTATCTTATCCTTGTAATCGTATGGACCTACAGAATATAGTGTAATTTTTACTGAAAAGTGCACTGTGTAGAATCAGAAGCCCCCAAAAGTTACAAAATTGCTGTTTTGTTTTTTCTTTTGCCCCACAAATATTTTTCTGGTTTTGCCATAGAGTTTGTGGTGAAATGATTGATGTCATTACAAAGTACGATTTCTGATGCAAACAAACAAGCCCTTATATGGGTATATAGGTGGAAAATTGAAAACGTTATGATTTTTAGAATGTGAGGAGGAAAACACAAACGTGAAAAAAATAACTTCTGTAGTTCTATTCTTCTTTTATTTTGTTCTGGGAATGTTTGATTCAGAGTTTCCCAACCAGGGTGCCTTCAGCTGTTGCAAAACTCGTCTGGGCATGCTGGGAGTTATAGTTTTGCAACAGCTGAAGACACCCTGGTTGGGAAACACTGGTTTGGTTATAGGCCATTATATGTTTGATCTCCTCAAAATCATACTCCCCCCCCCCCGCCTCCACCCAAACATAGCTAAACTACAACCACCAGTATGTAAAGGAACATAGCACTACTACAACCACCAGTATGTAAAGGAACATAGCACTACTACAACCACCAGTATGTAAAGGAACATAGCACTACTACAACCACCAGTATTTAAAGGAACATAGCACTACTACAACCACCAGTATGTAAAGGAACATAGCGCTACTATAACCACCAGTATGTAAAGGAACATAGCACTACTACAACCACCAGTATGTAAAGGAATATAGCATGACTACAACCACCAGTATGTAAAGGAACATAGCACTACTACAACCACCAGTATGTAAAGGAACATAGCACTACTACAACCACCAGTATGTAAAGGAACATAGCTCTACTACAACCACCAGTATGTAAAGAAACATAGCTCTACTACAACCACTAGTAGTATGTCCCTGGTGTCGGGTGATAGGAGTCCCACATCCCTGAATATAAATATGTATGTATGTGTGTGTGTGTGTGTGTCTGTGTGTTTCCCAACCAGAGTGCTTTCAGCAGTTGCAACAGCTGGAGGCACTCTGGTTGTGAGACATTGATAAATACACATACCTGCATAAATCAGTGTTTCACTACCAGGGTGACTGTAGCTGTTGCAAAACTACAACTCCCAGAATGGCCAGACAGCCAATACAGCTGGCCGCACACTGGTTGGGAAACACTGATTGCAGACAAATATAAAAACTTATATACACAAACATTAGTGTACTTCAGGGGCGCCATGCGATTTGTGACCACGACTGCAATAAGTGCTGCATCAATCCTGGGCCTTGTTGGCCTAGTGACAGATACAGCACTGCATATAACATACATAAAATACTATACATATACACACTTACATACACATACTCACACATATATCATACATGTGTATATACATGCAGTGCACACACCACACTATACACAAAGGCTTGTAACAGACATTACACAGACATGTTCACACAATACATCTGCACACTATATATGAATACACTCACTTTTATAGGAAGCTGGCTGGGTGCATGGAATACTTTAGTAAATGGATTATTCGGCAGGACACTTTGCTTCCTGGTCCCTGCAGACTCAGCCGACACAAAGTTACACTGTGCGAGATCGTTCAGCAACAGAACAGGAGGAGGGGGGGGGTGGCTTGTTAAAGGAGCTGACCATCTCCCTGCCAGTGCCAGCGCTATACAATTGACCCCTGCAGAGAGGTAGCACCTCTATAGAGTGAGCAGACTCAATTTGTCTACCAGTTTTGGGGGAAAAAAAAACGGCATTAAAGAAGCAAGGGCGAAAAAGGGCAGGGGCTGAAGCCCCCTTTGAACCCTATGTGTGCACGTACCTGCCTCCAGCTGTTGCAAAAATACAACTCTATATAGCCAAAAACAAAGAGACCCACAATACTAATATTATTTCAAAAAGTATAACAATCTTTATTAGACAATAAAAAGACAGACAATTTAAAAATAATTAAAAGGCAGAGGATGACCTTACGCAGGAGACAACAAGTGCCAGTGGACCTGGTATGGGCGATGTAGGTATTCAGTCACACGCCCCCTGTCGAAGCCCATACGCGAAACGTGCGTTGGGGTGTTGGTGCTTGGTGTTCCTGGCCTTTGGGTATATGACAGGTAGTCTCTTTAGGTATCACCCATTTTGGGTCCCTATTCATGTTTGTGATATCGCATTGCTGCTCCCTATGTTATATCAATATATGTTAGATATTATATCTATTTTTACGATATTATAAGTGTGCAGCCGTGCAAGTCTTACATTATGTATGCTCTTGACTGAATACCTACATCACCCATACCAGGTCCACTGGCACTTGTTGTCTCCTCCGTAAGGTCATCCTCTGCCTTTAAATTATTTTTAAATTGTCTGTCTTTTTATTGTCTAATAAAGATTGTTATACTTTTTGAAATAATATTAGTATTGTGGGTCTCTTTGTTTTTGGCTATATATTGGTACCCCCGGGACCTACATACGGCGCTTATTGTTTGCCGTATTGTTGTTTGGCTAAATTAAAAATACAACTCCCAGCATGCACTGAGAGACTGTACATGCTGGAAGCTGTAGTTATGCAACAGCTGGAGGCACACTGGTTGCGAAACACTGAGTTAAGTAACAAATGCTAAGTGTTTCGCAACCAATGTTCCTGAATCCGCCACAAAAATACCCTACGGCACTGTTTCCAAAGCAGAGCCTCCAGCTGTTGAAGAACAACAACTCCCAGTATTGCCGGACAACCACTGACTGTCAAGGCATGCTTGGAGTTTTGCAACAGCTGGAGACACCCTGTTTGAGAAACACTGCCGTAGGGTATTTTTGTGGCGGATTCAGATCCCCAATTTAGGCCTCAAATACGCATGGCGCTCTCTCGCTTTGGAGCCCTGTCATATTTCAAGGAAACAGTTTAGAACCACATATGGGGTGTCACGATGCCGGCTGGCAGGTAGTGGATCCTCTGTGCCAGAGAGGGATTGGCGTGGACCGTGCTAGTGGACCGGTTCTAAGCCACTACTGGTTTTCACCAGAGCCCGCCGCAAAGCGGGATGGTCTTGCTGCGGCGGTAGTGACCAGGTCGTATCCACTAGCAACGGCTCACCTCTCTGGCTGCTGAAGATAGGCGCGGTACAAGGGAGTAGGCAAAAGCAAGGTCGGACGTAGCAGAAGGTCGGGGCAGGCAGCAAGGATCGTAGTCAGGGGCAACGGCAGAAGGTCTGGAAACACTGGCAAGGAACACACAAGGAACGCTTTCACTGGCACTAAGGCAACAAGATCCGGCAAGGGAGTGCAGGGGAAGTGAGGTGATATAGGGAAGTGCACAGGTGAACACACTAATTGGGACCACTGCGCCAATCAGCGGCGCAGTGGCCCTTTAAATCGCAGAGACCCGGCGCGCGCGCGCCCTAGGGAGCGGGGCCGCGCGCGCCGGGACAGAACAGACGGAGAGCGAGTCAGGTAGGGGAGCCGGGGTGCGCATCGCGAGCGGGCGCTACCCGCATCGCGAATCGCATCCCGGCTGGCAGCGGAATCGCAGCGCCCCGGGTCAGAGGACGTGACCGGAGCGCTGCCGCGGGGAAAGTGAAGCGAGCGCTCCGGGGAGGAGCGGGGACCCGGAGCGCTCGGCGTAACAGTACCCCCCCCCTTGGGTCTCCCCCTCTTCTTAGAGCCTGAGAACCTGAGGAGCAGACTTTTGTCTAGGATGTTGTCCTCAGGTTCCCAGGATCTCTCTTCAGGACCACAACCCTCCCAGTCCACTAAAAAAAAATTTTTCCCTCTGACCTTTTTGGCAGCTAAAATTTCTTTGACCGAGAAGATGTCCGAGGAGCCGGAAACAGGAGTGGGAGGAACAGATTTGGGAGAAAAACGGTTGAGGATGAGTGGTTTGAGAAGAGAGACGTGAAAGGCATTAGGGATACGAAGAGAGGGAGGAAGAAGAAGTTTATAAGAGACAGGATTAATTTGACACAAAATTTTGAAAGGACCAAGATAGCGTGGTCCCAACTTGTAGCTAGGGACACGGAAGCGGACATATTTAGCGGAGAGCCATACCTTGTCTCCAGGGGAAAAAACGGGGGGAGCTCTTCTTTTCTTATCCGCGAACTTCTTCATGCGTGATGAAGCCTGTAAGAGAGAATTTTGGGTCTCTCTCCATATGATGGAAAGGTCACGAGAAATTTCATCCACAGCGGGCAGACCAGAGGGCAAGGGAGTAGGGAGGGGGGGAAGAGGGTGACGGCCGTACACCACGAAAAATGGGGATTTGGAGGAAGACTCAGAGACCCTGAAGTTATACGAGAATTCGGCCCATGGGAGGAGATCTGCCCAGTCATCCTGGCGGGAGGAAACAAAATGTCACAAATAATCACCCAAGATCTGGTTAATCCTTTCTACTTGTCCATTGGACTGGGGATGATATGCAGAAGAAAAATTTAATTTAATCTTGAGTTGTTTACAGAGAGCCCTCCAGAATTTAGACACGAATTGGACGCCTCTATCCGAGACAATCTGCGTAGGCAACCCGTGAAGACGAAAAATGTGTACAAAAAATTGTTTAGCCAACTGAGGCGCAGAAGGAAGACCAGGAAGAGGGATGAAATGTGCCATTTTGGAGAATCGATCAACGACCACCCAAATAACAGTGTTGCCACGGGAAGGGGGTAAATCAGTAATAAAATCCATACCAATCAGAGACCAAGGCTGTTCGGGGACAGGCAGAGGATGAAGAAAACCAGCGGGCTTCTGGCGAGGAGTCTTATCCCGGGCACAGATAGTGCAGGCTCGCACAAAGTCCACAACATCCGTCTCCAGAGTCGGCCACCAATAGAAGCGGGAGATGAGTTGCACAGATTTCTTGATACCCGCATGACCTGCGAGATGGGAGGAGTGACCCCATTTGAGGATTCCGAGGCGTTGGCGAGGAGAAACAAAGGTCTTTCCTGGAGGAGTCTGCCTGATGGAGGCAGGAGAAGTGGAGATCAGGCAGTCAGGTGGAATGATGTGTTGCGGAGAGAGTTCAACTTCAGAGGCATCCGAGGAACGAGAGAGAGCATCGGCCCTAATGTTCTTATCGGCAGGACGAAAGTGAATCTCAAAATTAAATCGGGCAAAGAACAGAGACCACCGGGCCTGGCGAGGATTCAGCCGTTGGGCAGACTGGAGGTAGGAGAGGTTCTTGTGGTCGGTGTAGATAATAACAGGAGAACTTGATCCCTCCAATAGATGCCTCCATTCCTCAAGTGCTAATTTAATGGCTAGAAGCTCTCGATCCCCGATGGAGTAGTTCCTCTCCGCTGGAGAGAAGGTCCTAGAGAAAAAACCACAAGTGACAGCATGCCCGGAAGAATTTTTTTGTAGAAGAACAGCTCCAGCTCCCACTGAGGAGGCATCAACCTCCAATAGGAAGGGTTTGGAAGGGTCAGGTCTGGAGAGGACGGGAGCCGAAGAAAAGGCAGACTTGAGTCGTTTAAAGGCGTCTTCTGCTTGAGGAGGCCAGGACTTGGGATCAGCATTTTTTTTGGTTAAAGCCACGATAGGAGCCACAATGGTAGAAAAATGTGGAATAAATTGCCTGTAATAATTGGCGAACCCCAAAAAGCGTTGGATAGCACGGAGTCCGGAGGGGCGTGGCCAATCTAAGACGGCAGAGAGTTTGTCTGGATCCATCTGTAGTCCCTGGCCAGAGACCAAATATCCTAGAAAAGGAAGAGATTGGCATTCAAACAGACATTTCTCAATTTTGGCATAGAGTTGGTTGTCACGAAGTCTCTGAAGAACCATACGGACATGCTGGCGGTGTTCTTCTAGATTGGCAGAAAAAATTAGGATATCGTCCAGATATACAACAACACAGGAGTATAACAGATCACGAAAAATTTCATTGACAAAGTCTTGGAAGACGGCAGGGGCGTTGCACAGTCCAAAGGGCATGACCAGATACTCAAAGTGTCCATCTCTGGTGTTAAATGCCGTTTTCCACTCGTCCCCCTCTCTGATGCGGATGAGGTTATAGGCGCCTCTTAAGTCCAATTTAGTGAAGATGTGGGCACCTTGGAGGCGATCAAAGAGTTCAGAGATGAGGGGTAAGGGGTAGCGGTTCTTAACCGTGATTTTATTAAGACCGCGGTAGTCAATGCAAGGACGTAGGGAGCCATCTTTTTTGGACACAAAGAAAAATCCGGCTCCGGCAGGAGAGGAGGATTTACGGATAAAGCCCTTTTTTAGATTCTCCTGGACGTATTCGGACATGGCAAGAGTCTCTGGGGCAGAGAGAGGATAAATTCTGCCCCGGGGTGGAGTAGTGCCCGGGAGGAGGTCGATAGGGCAATCATAAGGCCTGTGAGGAGGTAGAGTCTCAGCTTGTTTTTTGCAGAAAACATCCGCGAAGTCCATATAGGCCTTAGGGAGACCGGTTACTGGAGGAACCACAGAGTTACGGCAAGGGTTACTGGGAACCGGTTTTAGACAGTTCTTGGAACAAGAGGACCCCCAACTCTTGATCTCCCCAGTGGACCAATCCAGGGTAGGGGAATGAAGTTGAAGCCAGGGAAGTCCAAGGAGAATTTCCGAGGTGCAATTGGGGAGGACCAAAAGTTCAATCCTCTCATGATGAGATCCGATGCTCATAAGAAGGGGCTCCGTGCGGAAACGTATGGTACAGTCCAATCTTTCATTATTTACACAATTGATGTAGAGGGGTCTGGCGAGACTGGTCACCGGGATGTTGAACCTGTTGACGAGAGAGGCCAAAATAAAATTTCCTGCAGATCCAGAGTCCAAGAAGGCCACTGTAGAGAAGGAGAAGGCAGAGGCAGACATCCGCACAGGCACAGTAAGACGTGGAGAAGCAGAGTAGACATCAAGGACTGTCTCACTTTTGTGCGGAGTCAGCGTACGTCTTTCCAGGCGGGGAGGACGGATAGGACAATCTCTCAGGAAGTGTTCGGTACTAGCACAGTACAGGCAGAGGTTCTCCATACGGCGTCGTGTCCTCTCTTGAGGTGTCAGGCGAGACCGGTCGACCTGCATAGCCTCCACGGCGGGAGGCACAGGAACAGATTGCAGGGGACCAGAGGAGAGAGGAGCCGAGGAGAAGAAACGCCTCGTGCGAACAGAGTCCATATCTTGGCGGAGTTCCTGACGCCTTTCGGAAAAACGCATGTCAATGCGAGTGGCTAGGTGAATAAGTTCATGTAGATTAGCAGGAATTTCTCGTGCGGCCAGAACATCTTTAATGTTGCTGGATAGGCCTTTTTTGAAGGTCGCGCAGAGGGCCTCATTATTCCAGGACAATTCTGAAGCAAGAGTACGGAATTGTACGGCATACTCGCCAACGGAAGAATTACCCTGGACCAGGTTCAACAGGGCAGTCTCAGCAGAAGAGGCTCGGGCAGGTTCCTCAAAGACACTTCGGATTTCCAAGAAGAAGGAGTGTACAGAGGCAGTGACGGGGTCATTGCGGTCCCAGAGCGGTGTGGCCCATGACAGGGCTTTTCCGGACAGAAGGCTGACTACGAAAGCCACCTTAGACCTTTCAGTGGGAAACAGGTCCGACATCATCTCCAGATGCAGGGAACATTGGGAAAGAAAGCCACGGCAAAACTTAGAGTCCCCATCAAATTTATCCGGCAAGGATAAGCGTATCCCAGGAGCGGCCACTCGCTGCGGAGGAGGTGCAGGAGCTGGCGGAGGAGATGACTGCTGAAGCTGTGGTAGTAACTGTTGTAGCATAACGGTCAGTTGAGACAGCTGTTGGCCTTGTTGCGCTATCTGTTGTGACTGCTGGGCGACCACCGTGGTGAGGTCAGCGACAACTGGCAGAGGAACTTCAGCGGGATCCATGGCCGGATCTACTGTCACGATGCCGGCTGGCAGGTAGTGGATCCTCTGTGCCAGAGAGGGATTGGCGTGGACCGTGCTAGTGGACCGGTTCTAAGCCACTACTGGTTTTCACCAGAGCCCGCCGCAAAGCGGGATGGTCTTGCTGCGGCGGTAGTGACCAGGTCGTATCCACTAGCAACGGCTCACCTCTCTGGCTGCTGAAGATAGGCGCGGTACAAGGGAGTAGGCAAAAGCAAGGTCGGACGTAGCAGAAGGTCGGGGCAGGCAGCAAGGATCGTAGTCAGGGGCAACGGCAGAAGGTCTGGAAACACTGGCAAGGAACACACAAGGAACGCTTTCACTGGCACTAAGGCAACAAGATCCGGCAAGGGAGTGCAGGGGAAGTGAGGTGATATAGGGAAGTGCACAGGTGAACACACTAATTGGGACCACTGTGCCAATCAGCGGCGCAGTGGCCCTTTAAATCGCAGAGACCCGGCGCGCGCGCGCCCTAGGGAGCGGGGCCGCGCGCGCCGGGACAGAACAGACGGAGAGCGAGTCAGGTAGGGGAGCCGGGGTGCGCATCGCGAGCGGGCGCTACCCGCATCGCGAATCGCATCCCGGCTGGCAGCGGAATCGCAGCGCCCCGGGTCAGAGGACGTGACCGGAGCGCTGCCGCGGGGAAAGTGAAGCGAGCGCTCCGGGGAGGAGCGGGGACCCGGAGCGCTCGGCGTAACATGGGGTATCTCCGTACTCAGGAGAAATTGTGTTACAAATTTTGGGGGGCTTTTTCTCTTTTTACCCCTTATGTAAAGGTAAAGTTGGGGTCTACACCAGCATGTTAGTGTAAAAAAAATATATTTTTACACTAATATGCTCCATACTTTTAATTTTCACAAGCAGTAAAAGGAAAAAAAAAGACCCCCAAAATTTGTAACGCAATTTCTCCTGAATACATAAATACCCCATATGTGGGCGTAAAATGCTCTGCGGACGCACAACAAGGCTCAGGAGTGAGAGCGCACTATGTATATTTGAGGTCTAAATTGGTGATTTGCACAGGGGTGGCTGATTTTACAGCAGTTCTAACATAAATGCAAAACAATAAATAACCAGATGTGGCCATATTTGGAAACTACACTCTCATGGAATGTAACAAGGGGTATAGTGAGCCTTAACACCCCACAAGTGTTTCACAAATTTTTGTTAAAGTTGGATGTGAAAATGAAAAAAAAAATGTTTTTCACTAAAATGGTGGTCTTAGCCTACATTTTTCATTTTCACAAGGGAGAATAGGAAAAAAGCCCCCCAAAATTTGTAAGCCCATTTCTTCCGAGTAAGAACATACCCCATATGTGGATGTAAATTGCTCTGCTGGCGCACTACAATGCTAAGAATAGAAGGAGCACCATTGGGATTTTGGAGAGAGAATATGTCCAAAATTGAATGCCATGTGTGTTTACAAAGCCCCCTTAGTGCCAGAACAGTGGACCCCCGCCGCATGTGACCCCGTTTTTGTAACAATTCCCCTCACTTAATGTAATTAGGGGTACAGTAAGCATTAACGCCCCACAGGTGTCTGATAGATTTTTGAAACAGTGGTCCGTGTAAATAAAAAAAATTATTTTACATTTGCACAGCCCACTGTTCCAAAGATCTGTCAAACGCCAGTGGGGTGTAAATGTTCACTGCACCCCTTATTAAATTCTGTAAGGGGTGTAGTTTCCAAAATGGGGTCACATGTGGGGGGTCCACTGTTTTGGCACCATTGGGGGCTATGTAAATGCACATGGCCCCCGACTTCTATTCCAACCAAATTCTCTCACCAAATTCTGGCGCTCCTTCTCTTCTGAGCATTGTAGTTCGCCCACAGAGTACTTTACATTCACATATGGGGTATTTCCATACTCAGAAGAAATGGAGTCACACATTTTGGGAGGCTTTTTCTCCAATTACCCCTTGTGAAAATAAAAAATTTGGGGTAACATCATCATGTTAGTGAAAAAAATCTACTTTTTCATTTTCCTGTCCAACTTTAGCGGAAATATGTCAAACATCTATTTTTTGCTGTTCTGGCACCATAGGCGCTTCCTAAATGTGACATGCCCCCGGAAAACCATTTCAGCAAAATTTGCTTTCCAAAAACAAATGTGACTTCTTCTCTTCTGAGCATTGTAGTGCACCAGCAGTGCACTTGATGTCCACACATGGGGTATTTCCATACTCAGAAGAGATGGGGTTACAAATTTTGGGTGGCATTTTCTCCTATAACCCCTTGCAAAAATGTAAAAATCATTTACACATCCGACTTTAACGAAAAGTCGTCAAACACCTGTGGGGTGTTAATAGTATGTAATTTCCTTTTTCTTTTTTTTTTTGCTGTTCTGGCACCATAGGGGCTTCCTAAATGTGAATATTTTGCATTTTCTCTTTCATTTTGCTGCTATTCCTATGAAACACCTAAAGGGTTAACACACATCTGAATGTCATTATGAATACTTTGGGGGTGCAATTTTTATAATGGGGTCATTTATGGAGTATTTCTACTATGAAGACCCCTCAAATCCACTTCAAAACTGAACTGGTCTCTGAAAAATTCTAATTTAGAAAATTTTGTGAAATATTGGAACATTTTTGCTGAACTTTGAAGCCCTCTGATGTCTTCCAAAAGTAAAAACAATTCAACTTTATGATGCAAATATAAAGTAGACATATTGTACATGGGAATCAATATATAATTTATTTGGAATATCCATTTTCCTTACAAGCAGAGAGTTTCAAAGTTAGAAAAATGCAAAATTTTCAAAATTTTCATGAAATTTGGGGATGCAAGTAATGGCGAAAATTTACCACTGTGTTAAAGTAGAATATGTCACGAAAAAACTATCTCTGAATCATAATAATCGGTAAAAGCATCCCAGAGTTATTAATGCATAAAGTGAAAGTGGTCAGAATTGCAAAAAAAAGGGCTGCGTCCTTAAGGTGAAAAAGGGCTCAGTCCTTAAGGGGTTAAAGTTATTAAATTTTTATTTTGCGTTGTTTTTTTGCAACACATTCATCATAGCAAAAAAGTAGTAAATCACTTCTGTACACCATTTTGTATGATTCCTCCTCTTCTCAGCAACTTTTCTGTGGGGGCTTCCGTTTCTACGCAGTGCATTTTTTAGGTAAAAATGACACCTTCTCTTTATTCTGTAGGTCCATAATGTTAAAATGATACCCTACTTATATAGGTTTGATTTTGTCATAACTTAAAATCATAACTACATGCACGAAAATGTATACGTTTAAAAATTTATTTTCTGACTCCTATAACTTTTTTATTTTTCCGCATACGGTAATGAATAAGGGCTCCTTTTTTTGTGCCGTGATCTGAAGTTTTTATCGGTACCATTTTTGTTTTGATCGCTTTTTATGGATTTTTTAATGGTATAAAAAGTGCCCTATTTTGGACTTTGGAATTTTTTTGATGTGTACGCCATTGACCGTGCCGTTTAATTAACAATATATTTTGATAGTTTGGACATTTACACACACGACAATACCACATATGTTTCTATTTCTGTTTTTATTTACACAGTTTATTTTTATAAATGGGAAAAGGGGGTGACAAACTTTTATTAGGGAAGGGGTTAAATCATCTTTATTAAATTTTTTTTTTTTTGCAATGTTATAGCCCTATAGGAGACTTAACATGCATTGCCTGATTGCCAGCACTGTTCAATGCTATGCTATAGCATTGCATTGATCAGTGTTATCAGTGGTCGACTGCTCAAGCTTGGATCTCAGGATGCCAAGGAGGAAGGTAGGGTCCTCAGCTGATCAGGACATCATGGTTTTAGACAAACTGAGCTGCCAGGATGTATTTTTTTACATTTTATTAAAGGGTTAATGTCAGACATCACCACGATTGGTGATGTCCAGTATTAGTCATGGGTTCAAGCTACCGTTAACCGCCGGGACAGACCCGAGCAGGTGCAGGGCGTACAGGTATGCCCTGGGTCCCCAAGAGGTTAAAGGGGTACTCTGCTGCACAAATCTTATCCCCTAAGGATAGGGGATAAGATGTTAGATCGCGGGGGTCCCGCCACTGGAATCTCCGCTACGACACCCCAGTCAATTGGTGCGATGCCAGCAGCTACACCCCCTCCATTCACCTCTATGGGAGGAGACGTGATGATTATGTACTAGCCGTTACGCTCCCCTCCCATAGACATGAATGGAGGGGGCATGTCACAAATGCGGAAGTTGCATTCCACTTAAATAAAATGCATTATAGTATTAATAAATATAAATATAGCATTCCTTTGTAGAAAGGCACAGTAAAAAAGAAAACAATGTGGTGCATTACATATGGTGCATATACAGTATCTCACATAAGTGACTCCACCTTCACATTTTTGTAAATGTGTTATTATATCTTTTCATGTGACAATACTAAAGAAATGACACTATTCTGCAATGAAAAATAGTGAGTGCACAGACTGTATAACAGTGTTTAATGTTGTTGTCCCCTAAAAATAACTTAGCACAAAGAAATTAATGTCTAAACCTTGGCAAAAAGGTGAGTACACCCCTAAGGGGAAATGTTCATATGGGACCAAGTTAGACATTTTTCCTCCCCGATGTCATGTGACTTGTTAGTTTTACAAGATCTCAGGTGTAAATGGTTTTATTACTCTTTAATACTGGTCACTGAAAGGACTCTCTGGTGATCAAAAAAAATAAAAAAATAAAAAAAAGAATTGTTTCTCTACATAAAGATGGCCTAGGCTATAAGATGATTGTCAATACCCTAAATCTGAGTTGCAGTGAGCAGGACCATACATCAGTTTCACAGGAAAGATTCCATTTAGAAATGGCCTTGCCATGGATAAGAAGTTGCGTTCACATGTTCAGTGTCATGTCTAGAGGTTGTCTTTAGGAAATAGACATATGAGTGATGCCACAATTGCTGCAGAGGTTGAAGCGGTGGAAGGTCAGCCTGCCAGTGCTCAGAACATTTGTTGCACATTGTATCAAATTGGTCTGCATTGCTGTTGTCCGGGAAGGAAGCCTCTTGTAAAGATAAAGCTCAAGAAATCCTGTTAACAGCTTGCTGAAGGCAATTCGACTAAGGACATTAATTACTGGAGCCAAGTCATGTGGTCTGATAAGACCAAAATAAATGTATTTGAATCAAATGACGTCAAATGTGTGTAGTGTCAACCAGGAGAAGAGTACAAAGACAAGTGTGTCTTGCGTACAGTCAAATATGTTGTTTGGAGTGTCATGGTCTGGGACTGCATGAGTGCTGCTGGGACTGGGGAGCTATAGTTAATTGAGGGGACAATGAATACCAACATGTACTGTGACATACTGAAGCTGAGGAAGATCCCCTCCCCTGGGAGGCTGGGTTGCAGGGCAGTACTCCAACTTGAAGTTGACTCCTGCCTTGCTAAAGAAGCTGAGGGTAAAGGTGATGGACTACCAAGCACATCTTCAGACCTAAACCTTACTGAGCATATGTGAGGCATCCAGAAATGGAAGATGGGGAGTGCAAGGTCTCTAACATCCATTAGCTCTGTGGTGCCATCATCATCAAGTGCTAGAAGACTTTAGTAGAAATCTGTGAAGCTTCAGTGAACTTCTTGCCCATGAGGCTTAAGACAGAGCTGGATAATAATGGTGGCCACACAAAATATTGATACTTTTGGCCCACTTTTCACATCTCCACTTAGAGGTATACTCCCTTTTGTATTCAAGGTTTAGACATTACTAGCTGTGTATTGAGTTATTTTGAGATGACAGCAACATTAAAGATTATTAGGCTATGTTCACATGGTGAAACAAAAATTGAGAAACAGAAACATAGCTGCACATCCACCATTTGTATTTTGATCTACTTGCTTCTCAGCATAATTTCATAAACTAATAGGTTGTTAGTATACATTTTGATCAAAAAGTACAAGCCCACTAGCAACGTCAAGTGTGAACACCTACCATGTGCTCCCTGCCAGAGGGCTGGGAAAATGCTAGGAGGAATCCCATATGCAGTCTCCTGCTAATTAAAAATAACAGGGCCAAATGGGTGGAGTGGAGTGCTGGCTATAAAAAGGGAGAGAGACTACAAATGTGAAACAAAAATGGAGAAACAGCAACATAGCCGCACATCCACCATTTGTATTTTGATATACTTGCTTTTAAGCATAATTTCCAAAATTAACAGGTTGTTAGTATACGTTTTGATCAAAAAGTACAACCCACTTGCCACGTCAAGGCCACCTAGTCTGAGTGGGTCCCACGGCGACCACTGGCTCCGCGACACCAAGCCCACAGGGGGAATGACCCAGTGACCAGGCAGCCCCACTGCTGCCCGACCAAGCCCCTGGCTCCGGGCACATGGTGAATTGTCCGCATGGAAAATTTCTGTAAAGACCTTCCACTGAGAGTGGAACTGCTAAGACCGCTCAGAAATGCACCATCTAATAGACGGTAATGCATTTCCTTGTGTGATAGACATGTCTATTCTTTCTGCGGATGCTGGCATTGGAATTTCCGTGACATAAACATCTGGCGTGGAAATTCTGCCATGTGAACAGTGCAGTAGAATCCCATTGAAATCAATCGGACTTCGCTGCAGTGAAATGTCTTGTATGGAATGCAGAAGAGTGCGGAATTCTTCTATACTACTTTCTGAAAAATTTTGAAAATCCACAAATCCAAGTGTACAAACTTTGTGGCATTGCATTCTAAAATACTTGAAGCTGTTATTGCCGCCAAACGTACAGAGCTGTTTTTTTTACTGTTGTCATTATGGGGTTTCGAGGGCAGAATGATGGGGAAAAACTTGATTTTAAGTCTACAAAATAACAAAAAGTGAAAAAAAAATGTAAGTGCAACACAAATAGAGAAACATAGCTGCACATCCACCATTTGTATTTTGATTTAATTGCTTTTCAGAATAATTTAAAAAAACTAACAGGTTGTTAGTATACATTTTGATCAAAAAGTGCAAGCCCACTCGCCACATCAAGCCCACCTATTCAGAGTGGGTCCCTAACCTGACACTGGCGTAGCACCGGGCGGCAACCACTGCCTCTGAGACACCATGCCCACAGGGGGAGCGACCCAGTGGCCAAGCAGCCCCACTGCTGCCCGACCAAGCCCCTGGCTCTGGGCCACCCCACCCCACAGACAAAGCACCACAGAAACAATGGCCACCACGGAGAACCACACCAGGGTCTTAAAGGTCTTAAAGGAGTTATGTGGTGCAGGACACCTTATCCCCTATCCAAAGAATAGGGGATATGTGTTTGATCATCCCGGGGGTCCAAGCGATCAGACCCCCTGCGATGATCAGACACATATCCCCTATCCTTTGGACCCTGACTGTCATTTAAAAAAAAACTATTTATATCTCACACATACATTTAGTCAGAGCTTATTTTAGACATTTAGTCAGAGACCCCCACCATTTACCAAAACAAGCTTTACTTCCAAAACAAGCTTTACTCCCTAGCAGATTGACACCCCCCCCCCCCCCCCAGTCTTTTGGCAGTAGAAATTATATATTAACCTCATTCAGTGAGTCAGTACGATTTCATTTCTGAATAAAAAGTGCATTTAAAATCCTCCAAATATGTGTAAACATTCTTTTAAATCCTCACACAAACTATCAGTAGCTCCGTATCAGATTCAATCTCATTTATAAGCATATGATTTTTTTTACATTGCTATATTTAATATTAAAATGACAGGTTTTTATACCTCCATTTCCAATGAATAAGCTTCATTATTATGAATACATACTGTTTATACTGAATGAGAGAGAGTTTGCTGCCTTCAAAATATATTTTGCCAAATACAGCTTGCTTTCATTTTTTATTCATTTTCTTATGCCATATCATTTCATTACATGGTTATAAAAGAAAAAAAATAATAATAAATAGTTTATAAGCTAAATACAGCATTCAGCTCATATCAGCTCAAATTTAAAACAAGCCATCCAAAATCAGAACTTAAAGAGACTGACTCATGGCGAGAATGTAGAGGGATCCAATAAGTCAAAACAGAGAACTGCAATATGTTTTTACTATATGAGTAAATGACAATCATTGAATCTATTTAAATTTATAGCACACTATAACACAGTTTTCCGGCTTTAAAGGGGTACTCCCGTGGAAAACGTATAATTTTTTTTTTTTTAAATCAACTGGTGCCAGAAAGTTAAACAGATTTGTAAATTATTTCTATTTAAAAATATTATTCCTTTCAGTACTTTTTAGGGGCTGTATACTACAGAGGAAATGCTTTTCTTTTTGCATTTCTTTTCTGTCACGACCACAGTGCTCTCTGCTGACCTCTGCTGTCCATTTTAGGAACTGTCCAGAGCCTCAGAAAATCCCCATAGCAAACATATGCTGCTCTGGACAGTTCCTAAAATGGACAGAAGAGGTCAGCAGAGAGCACTGTGGTTGTGACAGAAGATAAATCCAAAAAGAAAAGCATTTCCTCTGTGCTATACAGCCCCTAAAAAGTACTGGAAGGATTAATATTTTTTTAATAGAAGTAATTTACAAATAAGTTTAACTTTCTGGCACCAGTTTATTAAAAAAAAGAAAAAAAAAAGTTTTCCATGGGAGTTAAAGAATACCTACTGTTTAATAAGAATGATTCTTATAGCGTCTTACTGCGGTTATTGAATTAAATATTTCCTAACTTTTCCTTGGTAGGTGTCATCAGAACAGCTTTACCAAACATGGACAGAGAAGTCAAGGAACAATACCAAGTTCTTATCCAAGCTAAGGACATGGGAGGACAACTGGGTGGCTTGGCAGGCACTACAACTGTAAATATAACGCTTACTGATGTCAATGACAATCCACCCAGATTTCCCAAAAGTAAGTGTTAAGTCCAAACCTATTTTTCCTCTTTTTTTTGTTTTAATGGATTTATTTAGGTGGTGTATTCTGAGACATAGATATCAGCATACTACAATGTGGTGCAGAATCTGTACAAGGATCCTTTACCTACCAGCACCCTCTTTAATCAATATGTGTGGATGTCATTAATAGTATCCCACCCCCCATAGCTATGTTTATAATAACCATACATGAATATGTTATGTATTTATTTATTTTTTACTGTGATGCACATCACACAAGAAATTAGAGATGAGCAAACCAAGTCTCGCTCAAAACTTTGGAATGACAGCGGCTAACCGAGCTTTTAAAATATTGCCTGGCAATGGCAGTAATAATAGCAGAAGGGATGAGGAACACATAAAGTTTTGCCACCTAAATTATTGGAAGAAGTACTAGGACCACTGAGCTGATGTCCGGGAAGCCCAGCATACCTTTCAGTTAGCAGCAAGATCACATGACCCTTGGTTCTTCAATCATTGCTTGCATTTATTTGACATACAGCTCCAAGGCACTGTATAGCAGTTTTTATTATGGTATTTAACCCCTTAAGGACCAAGGACGTACCGGTACGTCCTTGGTCCTGCTCTCCTGATATTACGCGGGGTTACACAGTGACCTCGCATCATATCACGGCGGGCCCAGCGTCATAGTGAAGCCGGGACCCGCCTCTAATAGCGCGCAGTGCCGCACGCTATTAACCCTTTAGCTGCGCGCTCAGAGCTGAGCCGCGCGGCTAAAAGTGAAAGTGAAAGTTGCCGGCTAGCTCAGTCGGGCTGTTCGGGATAGCCGCGGCTAATCGTGGCATCCCGAACAGCTGACAGGACAGCGGGAGGGCCCCTACCTGCCTCCTCGCTGTCCGATCGCCGAATGACTGCTCAGTGCCTGAGATCCAGGCCTGAGCAGTCATGCAGCAGAATCGTTGATCACTGGTTTCTTATGAGAAACCAGTGATCAATGATGAAGATCAGTGTGTGCAGTGTTATAGGTCCCTATGGGACCTATAACACTGCAAAAAAAAGTGAAAAAAAAAAGTGAATAAAGATCATTTAACTCCTCCCCTATTAAAAGTTTGAATCACCCCCCTTTTCCAATAAAAAAAAAAACACAGTGTAAATAAAAATAAACATATATGGTATCACCGCGTGCGGAAATGTGCGAATTATAAAAATATATCATTAATTAACCGCTCGGTCAATGGCGTGCGCGCAAAAAAATTCCAAAGTGATCAATAAGTCCTATCAATGCAAAAATGGTACCGTTAAAAACTTCAGATCACGGCGCAAAAAATGAGCCCTCATACCGCCCCATATACGGAAAAATAAAAAAGTTATAGGGGTCAGAAGATGACAATTTTAAACGTATTAATTTTCCTGCATGTAGTTATGATTTTTTCCAGAAGTCCGACAAAATCAAACCTATATAAGTAGGGTATCATTTTAATCGTATGGACCTACAGAATAAAGATAAGGTGTCATTTTTAGCCAAAAATGTACTACGTAGAAACGGAAGCCCCAAAAATTTACAAAACAGTGGGTTTTTTTTTCAATTTTGTCACACAATGATTTTTTTTTTCCATTTCACCGTAGATTTTTGGGCAAAATGACTGACATCATTACAAAGTAGAATTGGTGGTGCAAAAAATAAGCAATAATATGGATTTTTAGGTGCAAAATTGAAAGAGTTATGATTTTTTAAAGGCAAGGAGCAAAAAACGAAAATGCAAAAACGGAAAAACCCCCGGTCCTTAAGGGGTTAAAATGCACAACCAGGGGTTTCAAAATAATATGTGGGGATGAAGGGTTTTTGGCCCTTTTCTGCACCAAAAAACCACTCCAATATTCACAAAACCTCTTCAAAATAAAACAGTATTTTTGTTTTTAAGTTTTATTGCTATCGATCCCCAGGACTATTAGGAATCAGAAGGTGACTTTAGGAAACTAATTGTTGTATATAATATCCTATTCATAGTCTCATTGGGTTTTTAAGTTGATTAATTTAATATGATATTAGACTGATCTCCATTAATATAATTGTACATTGTAATTAGATCCAAAACTGAATTCTTCAAAGTTTTATAACTGTTTTAATATGGCAATCTTCTTCATATGCTCTAATTTCTCCTTATGTTAAGATATCTAAAATCATTTTCAGTTTTTGTGTATGGTCTGGTGGTCTGGTGTGTAGAATCAAAACTAGTTTATTGTCACAAGCATCCATGCCTCTTTTGTATGCACTCATAAGAGGTGTAGGACTCTCTGAAGGGTATGTTTATATATTGCAGATTAACTTCAGATTTGCCGCAGATTTCAACTTCCCTATTGAATTTAATTGGGAAAATCCACAACAAATCTCCAACGTATATGCAACATGTGAACACATCCTAAGGGTATTACAACATCAAAGAGGAAACAGGAGGGCACACTGAACGGAATCCACATAAGTACACAGATAGTGATCAGCAGTCAGCCTCAGCAATCCAATATCAATGACACCTGCGGGGTGCATACGCTAAGATAAAGAATCAATATGCAACAAAGAGAAAGTGTGTACGCACTCACCGCAAGGAACGTGTCTAGATGCTACAGGGACTTGGTCACGGGTAACAGGACCCTAAGATGGACGCATGATGATAGCACTCAGAGGCAACTGCCGTCTTTGCCTCTGAGCGCTATTATCATGCGTCCATCCCAGGATCCCAGAGCATCTCGACATGTTCCTTGCGTTGAGTGTGTACACACTTTCTCTTTGTTTGCACATCCTAAGGGTATATTCACACATACAGTATCCTGTCCATATTTGATGCTGCTGATTTGAAACTGCTGGTGTATGCACAATGTGCTGCTTCTAATTTTTTGCTCTCCACTTACTTTAGTTTGCAGGCTTGTCTTTAGCTGCAGCACAGTACTCAGTGTAACCTATTCCTTGCTATATTGATGCTAGTTCTTTTATTTCTACTTA
The DNA here is from genome assembly GCF_029499605.1 of Hyla sarda. Lineage (NCBI taxonomy): Eukaryota > Metazoa > Chordata > Amphibia > Anura > Hylidae > Hyla > Hyla sarda. The sequence goes on along the minus strand of NC_079193.1, from coordinate 196,244,796 downwards.
AACAGCACCTTACAAAACAAGTGCATTAACAAACTCTTCTCCCTCCACATGTCCTCTACTTATTAACATAGTAACATAGTTCATAAGGTTGAAAAAAGACCAGAGGCCAGCAAGTTCAACCTATAACCCTAATGAGTTCCTACTGAGTTGATCCAGAGGAAGGCAAAAAAAAAAAACCTCATACTAGAGGTAAACATTCCTTCCTGATTCTGTCCCTATAAATCTAGTATCCATAACCAACAATGTTATTACTCTCCACAAATCCATCCAGACCCCTTTTGAACTATTTTACAGAGTTCGCCATGACCACCTCCTCTGGCAGAGAGTTCCATAGTCTCACTGCTCTTACAGTAAAAAAAAAACATCTCTGCACTGTCCCCTGATATCTTTATACATAGTTATTAGGTCACCCATAAACCTTCTTTGTTCTAAACTAAATAACCCTAATTCGGATAATCTTTCTGCCCAGTACTGTACACAGTATTCTATGTGTGGTCTGACTAGTGATTTGTACAGTGGTAGAATTATTTATTTGTCATGGGCATCTCTGCCCCCTATTGATGCACCCTATGATTTTATTTGCCTTGGCAGCAGCGTCCTGACACTGGTCACTACAGCTTAATTTACTGTTAACTAAGACTCCTAAGTCTTTTTCCATATCAGTCGTCCCAAGTGTTCTCCCATTTAATACATAATTCTACCCTGGATTTTTCCTCCCCATGTGCATTACCTTACATTTATCAGTGTTGAACCTCAGCTGCCATTTCCCAGCCCAAACCTCCAACCTATCCATATCCATTTGTAACAGTGCACTGTCCTCTATTGTTTTAACCACTTTACAGTTTAGTATCATCTGCAAAGATTGCTACTTTACTATACAATTCCTCCACAAGGTCATTAATAATTGTATTAAATAGAACAGGACCCAATTCCTATCACAGATCCAGTTACTTACCTACTTGCCACATTCTCCCCCAGCCCAATCCTTCTCATTTTATGCACCAATCTTTTATGTGGAACCATATCAAATGCTTTGGAAAAATCCAGATAAACAACATCCAGCGATTCCCCCCTAATCCAGTCTGGAGCTCACCTCCTCATAAAAGCTGATCAGGTTAGTTTGACAGGACCGATCCTTCATAAAGCCATGCTGATATGGAGTCATACATTTATTTTTATCAAGATATTCCAAAATAGCATCTCTTAGAAAACCCTCTAACAATTTACATACAACAGAGGTTAAACTAACAGGCCTATGATTACCGAGGTCACCTTTAGACCCATTTTTAAATATTGGCACCACATTTGCTATGCGCCAGTCCTGGGGAACCTTCATTACTTAAAGAGTACCTGATAGAGCCAAAAAAACTACCTTTTTTTTAAATACATCATTCAGTACCTTATCCTGACTATGTACATCAAATTTTTATATATGTGTCTAGCACCTTTATTTTTTTTTTTATTACATTTTTAATTAAGCTCACTAGTCTGAATTCCTCTCAAAGGAATGGGGAGTGGCCTCACTGTGCAGGTCTCTGCTCCCTCCCTCAGTATGCTGTCTGCTCACATCTCCCCTAGCATTAGCAAAACTCCAACTCCCAGCTTGTCCTTACTGAAAGTAACAGGACACAAGCTAACAGTGGGAGGATTTCAAGGTAGTGTGTCCATGACATAGGTGATGATGCATGGACACAGCAGGACTAGTATGTGTCCAAGCAGGCAGGGGGAGGGGCAGTTGTTTTACTGGCTTTTTCAGTAGGAAGTACTGAACATTTTCTAATAAAAGCAATTGCAAAACCTATTGGCATGCTTAACAACATCTCAAAAGTTTTTGTATCTGACAGTGCCCATTTAATTCCTTTAGAACACGGCGGATGAATGCCATATGGACCTGGTGATTTGTCTATTTAGATTTTTTGTAGGTGGCACTGTACTTCTTCCTGGGTTAGACAGGTGACCTGTACGGGGGAGTTAACTTTATCTTGCTGTATTTCACCTGGCATTTCATTTTCCTCGGTGAATACAATGGAGAAGAATTTGTTTAATATATTTGCTTCTTTTTATGATCCCTGTCTATAATTTCTTCCTCCTCATTTTTTAAAGGGGCTACACTTTCATTTTTAACCTTTTTGTGGTGTTGAGCGCAAATATTCGAAATGCAATTTTTTACAGCAAATATCGGCACTTTGTGATTTCGCAAATATTTAAAATATAGCAATATACATTTGTGATGGTGAATATTCTTTTTTTTCTTCAGGGTACACATCACAACAATGATGTGTCCCGTGTAAAAAAGAAAAAAAAAGTGATCATCCCTCCCTGCTTCCAGCTTGTGGTCCAAAGAAGGCTTCAATATTATTTACTGTGTGAGTCAGTGTGGAGCACGAATATTTTATATATGCAAATATTTGCAAATATCGGCACTTCTAGAGGACAATGATCCCTCTCTTCTTTTAGGTGAAAGATATACTCACACATGCGCACTATGCAAATTTCATTACAAATTTTTGCATGGCATAAAAGGGAACGAAAATAGATAAAAGGGAATGAAAATAGCATATATGCGAATATTCGTCCATATATTTGTGATATACCGCAAATGTGAATATGGCCCCTGCCGCTCATCACTACAGAACTAAAACTACCTTGCAATCACTCTTTAAGGGTTAATCTAACAACACTATGCATTTTAAGAATCCTTTGAAATGACGGGTACAAGACCTCTTAATAAAACACAAGCCTAATTATCTGTGCAACACACTTTACACTGAACTCTCAGCAAATTGGTATGTTTATAAATTTAGAAACCTGCCCCATAGTATACCCTTTAAACACAATGGGGGGTATTCATGAAAAGTGGAGGAGGTGCACGACTTTTCACTCAATTAATTCACATGTTGAAAACTGTGTACCTGCACCAAATGTATTACATTGGATGTTCGGGCATGCTGGGAGTTATAGTTTTGCAACATCTGGAGGTCCGCAGGTTGAAGACCACTGAGAAGGGATTGACAGGCGGAGATGGACAGCCGGGACCATCCCTTCACAGCTAAAGCCAGAAACGTTTATATTTGGTCACTCGAGTATAAGCCAAGGGGGGGGGGGGGGGGGTGTTTTCAGCACGAAAAATTGTGCTGAAAAACTCGTCTTATTCTCGAGTAAATACAGTATATACCCAGGAATAGATGTGTGAAAAAAAAGACAGAGACTTCTGCTCCATTAAAATTCTGTTGCTCCTGGCGGCAGGATATGACCAAAAAATCGGGACTGCTTCTGATCTCTCTAATTGCTTACAGACTATCACAATCTTTAGACAGAGTTGTTGAAAGTCCTAAACAAGTCTTTGGGACTTCAGATCATGATAGTCTGCAAACAAGTCACCGGAGAAGCGGTCCCGATATATTCGGCCATATCCTGCTGGCAGGAGCACCATTAGAACATCAAAACACATTTTCAAGCCATCCCCTTGGTTTAGATGTTGCAAATGATTCCTCTATTTTCAAAGAACTTCAATAATCACAAGCTTTTTTTTAATGATTTCAATGTAATATTGTTATGTTTTTCACAATCTAAAAGAGTAATGCAATATTTCATTGTAGGCCAATCCTTTTTGAGACCACTTTCACATAGCAGCATCTTCGTACAAATACTAACACAAACTACTGCTGTGTAATAGTGACATAAACTGCAGGGGGATAAGCAGTTGTGGTGTCCCGGTACCGTATTGCATACCATACCTAGCGTAGAGGTCCCCAAAGTCAGAGTAACTAGAGTAACTACGTTCAGGTAGGGTTCCTCAGGTGGTACAGCCCCTAGTTGCCTCTCCTCAAGTCTATCTCTAATGATAATATGTGTATATATTTAATAATTATATATATTTTATAGTAATGTATAGTACTTACCTTGTTTAGCCTCGCAGGACCTTCGGTCATGTGACCATGCTAGTCACCTCTATGGTATGTTGGAGGACCTTAGGAGGTCCTTGGGTCACGTGTTACCCACAAATCTTTGTAATGGTGATTGACATCAGTATGGACCAATTAGCACTAGTCCAGCCCCTGCCCATATAAGGGAGCTGCGTACAATTATGGCTCTCTTGGGTTGCTGCTCTCGTGGATGCCGGACTAGCAGGATGGTTCTGCACAACTTTCAAAGACCACTAGGCCTCAAAAACCTGCCGGCCTCAGCAGAACCAAAACCGTGAGTTCAAATCTTGATCCCCGCTAATGCTAGCGTGACTACTGGACCGCAACTAGATCCCCTAAATCCAGTGGAACAACGCACAGTACTAAAAGACTCTAAATGTTAAAGTCACAACCTTTGTCAATCTCCAAGGAAAGCCGTTGTTATGCTTAAAGACTGTTATGTTTTGGAGCTTGCAGAAAACCTTCAGTAAAAGTTAATACTGTTTCAGAAAACTCTCCGCTTGTGGACAATCTATTCTTCTCTACCTCCCTATCGCTCTTGGGAAGGGTGGTGGTAAGACAAGTATTACTGAGGACCCCCCACCCTGGCATCACGAATAGCAAGGGTTAACAAGCACCCGTTAATTACTGCACAGCTACACTCCCCATACCCTACATCCCCCAGGCTATCACACAGTGTACATAGTATTTTTTGTCTTTTACTCCTTTTCAAAATGCAAATGATAAAAAAAAAACATAATTTGTGCTGGAGCGTGACATAAGCCATATTTGAATGACCTTTTATATGGAGAAAAGTGAGATACAATGCGCCCTTTATATGGTGCATGTATTAGGCACTAATGGAATAGATGTGAAGTTTTCTTTAATTCTTGATTATCTAGTTTACTTCAAAATCATTGATAACCTGAGGCCCTTTTCTTGAAACTACATTCATCTTTTTTATTTTATGCACCTCAAAGACCCGCAGATCAGAACTTTCCCCTGACGATATCTGTGACACTATTCAGTCAGAATGATATGTCTGAACACATTATTGTAGTATAACAATGATACTTTCTAAATTAATGGCTTATTTAGCCCAGTATGATTGCAACTCTTGGCTAGTATTTCACATAGCATTATTTCTATCTTTTGTGAATTTGGATAGGATGGATAGGCTTCATTGACCAATCGTGTAGGCAGACCTTTAGAAATTTTGCTCATGGATATAAACTGAGCATTATTTTACACCCAAAAAATGAACATTTACACTCAGTTTAGATGTATAAAGGCCCTAATGTATAAAAGCTACTTCAAACAAACACTAGAGGTGTCACCACAAGCAACCAATAGGATCCCTACTGTGATTTTTATTAAACAGATTTGAAAATTAAATCAGCCACAAATATGAAACCCCCCCTGAAGGTGTCATGTTATAACAGCCAAACAGGTGTTTATCGCATAGTCTTCAAAACACAACTAATATGCAACATATCTGATTATTATTATTTTTAGCTTGTCGGAAAACAGTAAAAATCATGTTTATAGAAAACAAAATATCATGTTTATGTCCAGCTTTTAAGGAGTATTCTAGCACCATTTTTTTTGTAAGTGATTCAGGATGGTAAAAAAAAGAACCCATACTTACCTGCTCTGACAGCATGCAGCTGCTGTTTAGATGGTTCCTTGCAGGAACTGTGTGATCAGCTAATTACTAGCTAAGGCACATTACCTCTGTGGCCAGAGATTGGGTAAGTGGGCAGTTTCAGTAAGAATGAAATGTCACAGGGGAGCAGTGGTAACCAGGAGCTGCAGGAGATTGGGGCACATGACTAATTTTTTGGGAGATAAAATACCTCTTTAAAGGGGATATGCCATACAAAAAAAACGTATCCCACATCCAAAGGATAGGGGATAAGTTTTAAAATGTGGGGGGTTGGAGCACTGGGGCCCCCCGCGATCTCCTGTATGGAGGCCCGGCTCTCCCCGTCACAACCCCTGACCGAAGCAGGGGCCGCCATGCCCCCCCTTTGGCTTTCTTTCGCTTTCCTATAGAGATATATGGAGAGGGCTTTGCAGCCCCCGCTTCATGCAGGGTTCATGATGCACCACTCCAAGGAAGAGCCGGGGCTCTGAACAGGGGATCACAGGGGGCCCCAGTGATCTAAAACTTATTTCCTGTATAACAGACAATTAAGACTCTACTGCTACTGTACGTATCTCAAATTTAGCAAATTGAACAATTTGATTGACAGTAGTGTACATTAAGCATTCTTACCCACACAACCATTTACTGTCTTATATTTGACTAGCCCCTCACCATGTAATCTTTCAGATGTCACCTTTTACTATACAACCCAACCACTGAAGATAAGGACCTGAATACTTTCTTATTACTTAAAGTGTTACTGTGATTTAGAATAGCTTTTGACATGTTACAGATGGCTCCAGGTCTCAGTCCTTATTTATAACCCTGTTAAGTGCATGTCCGGGAGAGAAGCATGTGGCTGAACATTTCTCTCCCCATTATGTATTTAAAGGACAGCAACAGCCCCTTAGACATGCATTTTGTGAGCAGCATTATAACATATAGAGCCATGGCCTCCATCTTTCTGGTGCCAGGGCCCAATATTTGACATTGCAGCTCAGCTTCCAGAGTACCCCTTTAATTCAGTAAATAATTTTTAAGTTGGTGGTACAGAATGTGTAAGAAATTTACTTGGCAGCTTCAGCTGATAAATAGATGCCTGCTGTTTGCACTTTATCTATTCTGTTGCATGCATAAAACCAACACATTCCTCATCAATGTACAGATATTGCCATCACTCATGTGAGTCTTTGTCCTATATGAGATTCCCAATATTAATTTTCTATATAAAACACCTTCACAGATTGGCCAGCTTTATTTACCAGTATGTTAATTGGGTTGTGGGAGGAAACTCATGAAAACATAGAGGCAACATACAAACTCCATCCATTTGTTGCCCAGGTTTCAATTTAAACCATAGACCTCAGTGCCATAAAGCAACAATATTATCCTAATTCATTGGTGAGGGTCTGGTTACCAGGGCCCCTGTCACTTAGCAAAATGAAGGGTCTGTAGTGCCATATCCACTTCATTTCTTACACATGCATAGTCCATTCGCGCAATCTTCGTTGTGTCTGGCCATACAGCTTAGTTCAATTCAATTAAAAGGGAATGAGCTGCAATATCCTACACAGACAGTCATATAGATGGGCCACAGTGTGTCTAATAATAATGAAAGGGATGAAGCAGACCTTTTATTCTGGTGATCTGGTGAGTAGGGTTGGACACCTTATCACATACAGACAGACTCCTTTTAAAGTCTCTAAATTTCTATGACTGGTTTCCCTGCTTCCTTGTTCTGTACAATAAGGGATAATTTGCCTATAAAGTAAATCAATCCATTTTGCAAAAACAAATGTATTCTATACATTACTAATATCAATACTAATAATAATGATCAGATTCTTCATTATCATTCACATATGTTCCAATTCCCTCTATTTCAGGGTTTTGCTTGGCTAATGACATCCCATGCTCCATTTCCTCAGAATACCAAATTAAATATCAGCATGTATAACCAAGGTCGCACCGTATGATGTATGAGGATGTAAGATCCTCAAGGTTAACATATACTTGGTGCAATGTCTGCCTGGAATATTTAAGAAGCTGACATGGTTTGCATCAAGAATATAGTGTATATTGCAAGTTGATCAAGAATGATATAAATCTTCAGTATAGTAAAGGGGAAGATACTAAAATATTTTAGCTCAACACTTTTCAATATTTTTTATGTCTTATACAACAGTATACTAAATCACACGGTAAAAATATATAAATAGATCAGCTTACCCCTCCAGCATGGATCAATCAGTGGTAGCAGCACACATCTCATGTTGGAAGCACGGAGGAAAGCACCAGAGCCAGGTTCTCTAGGTGCAGGGATTCCAGAGAAAACGGATATCTGGCTCCCAGTTAAAGATAAAATCCAAACTTTATTGAAAATCCCTTAAAAGCATACAGGTAATAAATTAAAGAAAAACCAACAAAAGGTAAAAGCACAAACAAAAACCAACGCGTTTCAACTTGTCAACAAGTCGTACTCATGGCACATTACTCGGGCACAGCATCAAGTTTATATATACCGGCACTGGACACGTGACACACATTCTGTAGTGTTGATGTTGATAATTAATGATGACATCATTATAGGGGCATACACTTCAGAATGTGTGTCACGTGTCCAGTGCCGGTATATTTAAACTTGATGCTGTGCCAGAGTAATGTGAGTAAGACTTATTGAGAAGTTGAGACGCGTTGGAGTTCCGTTTGTGCTTTTACCTTTTGTTGGTTTTCTTTATTTTTCCACCTTTATGCTTTTAAGGAATTTTCATTAATGTTTGGATTTTATCTTTAACTGGGAGCCGGATATTCGCCTTTTCTCTGGAATCAATAGTATACTATTTGGCTGACACAACCATCTGTGTCTTTGTTAATTTCACCCTTTAGTGAATTATCAGGGTAGTTTCCAGACTTTTTAAATAATATATGGATGTTGAATTTACTTACTTTAAAACCTAAAAAGACTCAGTCCTCCTACGTATATGGCCACTGCAGAATGTGGTATTATTTCACACACTATTCCATACACTAACAAATAAATGCAGTATATGAGAATATGAGACCATCATGATACTATGAGCTTCTAACAAATTGTTTACAATTTACATGTAAAGGGGTTTTCCCAATTTGCAAAGTTATCCCCTATCACAGGAGAGAGAGAATCTGATTATGTGACGTTCTACTGTTGAGACCCTTTGCAATCTCGAGAAGAGGGAAACAAGTCTCCCACTAGAATGAAGCAGCGGATTGCACTTGCACTTCACTGCTGCATATATTCTTTATGGAAGCTGTGGAGACAGCTGAACACTGTACTAGGCTATTTCCGGTAGATAATGAATGGAGCAGTGGAGCAATCTGAACAGGAGATTGGCGTCCATGTTCTTCAGATTGCCGGGCCCCAGTGGTAGGACACCCTATGATCAAATAGTTAGCCCCTATCTTGTTATAAATTGGAAACCCATATAAGTATTTGGGACTTAGCAGAATGGGGTGGCCGCTGCAACTGAAACAATTGCTATGATTTATGCAGGAAATTGGCTTGAAGTGGCTGTGCAGCGGAAAGTAACTTATCCCCTATCCACAGGATAGGGATAAGTGTCTGATCGCAGGGGGTCTGGCCACTGGGACACCCCACAATCTCCTGAACGGGCCTGTTTAGGAGATTGCAGGGGGTCCCATCGATCGGACCACCCACAATCAGACATTTATCCCCTTTCCTGTGGTACATATCCCAAGAATAAGGAACCCTATCCAACTTGCTTGCAGCAGCTTGAGATGACGGGGAAACCCGAAACTCCACTTCACTTTAATGAGAGTTTCAAAACCCTGAGCAGTGCTGTTTACATAACTCAAGGAATGATGGGGATTTTATAGCTAATGCTTCTACACTACATGCACAACTCCCATTAACCCCTTAATGATGCCGAAAATTTTTGTTTTTGCATTTTCATTTTTTTCCCTCCTTGCCCTTTAAAATGCACAACTTTTTCCATTTTTCATCTACAGGTCCATGTATGGGCTTATTTTTTGCATGACCTTTTATAATGGCATCACTCATTATACTAATGTTTACATTAAAAATTAATAAATAATTGTGGTGCAAAATAAAATAAAAAAGGATGCAATTTTGTAAATTAGCGGGTAGCTTATTTTTTCACAATTTGCTGTACAGTCAATCTGATCATACAATACCCAATTTATATAGTTTCACTCTTTATTTATTAGTTTTATTAGTTTTTTTTTCTTTTACTCCTATAACCCCTATAACTTTATTGTTTTCCATGTTTTTTCTTCATGATATATGTTTATACAATTACAACAATACCCAAATTGTATAGTTTCCCTCCTATTTTCCAGTTTTTTTTAGCAGAACAAAAAAAAACTTATTTAAACTGCTATTTATACTGCTTATTTATACTACTTATTTAAACTTATTTTTTACTATTTCGGATCCCTATAACTTTTTGTATATTTCCATAAACAGGTATGTATGATGGCAATGTTTTGTGTTGTGATCTGTAGGTTTTACTGGTTTAGTTTTTGTATCAGTCAGACTTTTATTTATTGCTCTTAATTTTGTAACAATTGCACCTGGCTAGACTATGCATGTTTCTCTCTGGTCAAGTAAGAGTTACAGGCCCAGGCCAATCAGCAGTTAAAGAGGGGTATTTCTATCCTCCTCAGCCTTCTAGTCTGGCCCTTGATTTTCAGTTTCAGTTCCATTCAGCTTTGCTCTAGTATTAGTCCTATCTGTGTCTCTGTTCACAATTGTATCTTTTCTGTTCTAGCCATAGCCTTTGTGGTTCTGACCTGTTTGTGTAGCTTTAAGCCTTGTCTTGTTTCTTAGTTATCTGTAAGTTTTATTGGCTTTTTTAACCCTTTATTTGCCCCCCCTAGGGGACTTCTATGCACACTTAAAGGGGTACTCCTCCCTCAGACATCTTATCCCCTATCCAAAGGATAAGGGATAAGATGTCTGATCGTGGGGGGTCCCACAGCTGGGATCTCAGTGCAGCACCCGTCATTCATTTAGAACGCTGTGTGCGGGCGGAGGGGGGTCGTGCATCAGGTCCACGCCACTCGTGATGTCACACCACGCCCCCTCAATTCAAGTTTATGGGAGGGAGCTTGGTGGCCATCACACCTCACATTGAGGGGGTGTGGTGTGATGTCATAATGTGCGTGGCTGTGATGTCACGACCTCCGCCGCTCGCTCCAAGCATTTATAACCAAATGTTCCGAACACTGGGGCAGCGGAGTACCCCTTTAAAGTAAAACAGCTCTGTTCAACTGTTTTCAGCCTCTTAACCACCTTTGGCACCACAAACAGGATGGAGAGGGTCAGGGGTTCCCCATCTTGACATAGTTGAGGATTCCAGAGGTGGGACCTGCGTTTATCTAACACTTATATCATACCTGTGGATATGCCAAATGGGTGTATTGTGCACAAGTTCAGTATACATTTAGACTGCAGCCCCTTTGTTTTGCCATTTGATGAGGCCTCAACCTCTGGGTTCTAAGATTTTTTTTTTCAAATGTCTCCAGGTCATATAAAAGATAATGCAAATGTGAGAACAAAGTCCAGCTCACCTCTTTGTGCTCTACCTGGCTAAGCATCCAGCAATGCCAAGAAATGGAAGATGGTCCAGCATTTTGTAAAATGCAGCTTTATTGTTGATCAGATTATTGTGATCTACAATAAAGCTGCATTTTACAAAGTGCTGGACCATCTTCCATCTCTTGGCATGAAAAAGATAGTATTAGGTAAGTTATATTAAGGTCCTCATGTGCAATGGTGAATGTATATGTCCATTGATTTCTCTAAAGCAATAAAGCCTTCAAAATAGACCTAAATAAATTAACACTAGTTATTTAATTCAGATGAAAGTATGTTTATAATGTAACATAGTGCCCATTCACAGTACATATTTTCTGCAGAAAATGCAGTGCAGCAGCCACTAATTGTTTTCAATGGGATTCTATGGGATTCTGCTGCACAATTCACACTACGGAATTTGCCTGTTGGAGACTCCTCTAAAAGAGTAAAAATGTTCATACTTGGAGACCACTTGGAAATGCATTGTTGTTTATGGAGACTGTGCATTTCTAACCAGTCCTATGTCCACTACAGATGGAATTTCTGCCTGGAAAATCTCTGGGTGTAGATTCTGTATTGTGAATGAGCCCTTAGAGTCATACTGTTTTTTAAAATGAATATGGTGGGAAATATCCCATTGTTCATTGTAAATAAGGTTGAGCAAGTGTTGAGGACCCATCCCTCAGATTCATAGCTGTGGAGACGGAGAATGGTGAATAGTTAGGCTATGTTCATACCCCAGAATGTCCACACGGAAAATCTATATGCGGAAATTCTGCAGACGGTGGGCACCGGCATGAAATGCGCAGCTTCATAGACAGCAATGCATTCGGAATCCGCAGAAAGAATGGACTTTCTTCCTACGGACACCGGAGTCGGAATTTCCTCACTAGAAACACCTGGTGCACAGTGCAGAAGAATCTCACTGAAATCAATGTCTAAAATTAATCGCTATGCGGAATTCCAATGTGGAATTCCGCACGGGAATTCTAACATGTGAACAAACCCTTCAGTTTACATGGAATCAGACGGTTATTGCAATATACAGGTCAAATATAATGATTCTGCCTGTACTATGGCTAAAAAATAAATAAATACATGTTTGAAAGCACTTGCAATAATATAGATATACTCTATTAAATATAATACATTTCCTTAAACAAATTTGCCACTTAAAAAACTTGCTATTATTTTCCACCTATGCTGAAACATGGTACTGAAGGTTAATTGGTCATAGATAAAAGGTTTTGATTAACAAATGAGCAAATTTTATTTCCCTTATAAAGTAAATCTAGATTCTATAACTCCTCTACTAAGGCCTCACCAGACAATGGGGGAGATGTATCAAAGGATTTAGACTGGTTTTTCTTGTCTAAATTTGTCGCACAGAAAGTCGCAGTCTAAATCTGTGCGACTTTTCTGCGACTTTTGCTCTAGAGGATTTTTAGAACATGATGCATGCTTGTCTATTTTAGACTGAAATGCATTGAAAAATGCATTGGTGCTGAATTTATCAAAAGCGACTTTTCAGCGACAAGTCGCATAGGCTGAAAGTACGCCGAAATGTCAGACCATGCTGGAGCAGGTTTAAATATAGACTAAAGCATAGATCATGCAGTCTGTGCACAGAATTTATCAAGAGCCGTGCGCCATTTGATAAATTAGGTGCACAATAGACCAGACTAACCCTCTGTAGTTTGGTCTATATTGATGCGGGACATAGACAACTTTGATAAATATCCCCCAATGTGTAGAAAACAGATCCTGCCCTCCATCAGATAGCAGGGAAGAAAAGCTGGTCAGCCAGGCTTAGCACCAGGAAAAAGGCTTGGCTAGACTGGAAAGGCTTGATAAAAAGTGGGAAAAAGGGACAACCATTCTTATTGACTTTTCTTAGTCTCTATCACAGCACTGCCATTATATATATATATATATATATATATATATATATATATATTCATAGTGGGAAAAGAAACAGTGGGAAGGGACACAATGCTCTATCATTGAGGCATCTTATGCAGCTGGTCCATTTTTACACTTACGGGTATGTTCACACGGGTGGATTTTGCTACCATTGACTTCAATGCGTCTGAAGAACAATCTGAAAATCTGCCTCTATTGCAGATTTTCTGCTGACCTATTGAAGTCAAAACTAGCAAAACCGGCAGGTAATCTGCCTGTTTGAACATACTCTTAGCTAGCCAGGATGAATCAGCTTCTTTATTTCCAACAATGCCCAAAACAGATAGCAATGACTTACGGGCTGGTAGTTGTAACTCTCATCTTGAACAATGCTGCTCTAGACCACACTGTTCATTTTAGGAATTTATTTGGAAGTTTAAAAGTGTACTCCACCCCTAGATATCTTGGATCACGGGGGTCTCTCCTGCTGCACCCTGTTCCATCTGCTGCATGGAGCGAACTTCACTCCGTGCCATATGATGGGCAATACAGAGGCCGGAGTATTGTGATGTCTCGGTCCCGCCCCCTCATGACATCACATAACCATCATGCCCACTCCCATAGACTTGCAAAGACGGTGAAGGGTGTGACACCACCAGGGGGCGGTCCCCTGTATCGCCCCTCATCAGGCATGGAGCAAAGTTCACTCCATGCAGCAGATGACACAGGGTGCTGCAGGGGAGATCATGGGGGTTCCCAGTGGCAGGACCCCCGCAATCAGACATTTTATCTCCTATTCTTTGGATAGAGGATAAGATGTCTAGGGGTTGAGTGCAATATTTTAGCCAATTCCATGAGGTTGTTTCTTGGTTCTATGACCAACTTCCAAGTGTACTTGACAAGTAAAGTGGAACTCTCTACCAGGTAAGGGAACTCCTGGAATTTGCTTACTTCTTAATAGCAGTAAAAACGATTTGAGGGCTCGGAGTCCTTCCTCTGTAGCAATTAATAATATTAAATATTAAATATTTGTGTAATGTCTAACAGTTCTTTCTCCTGTAATCTGTCCTTGCCAGGTATATTTCATTTAAAAGTACCAGAGAGTTCACATGTTGGGTCACCCATTGGGAGAATACGGGCAGTGGACCCTGATTTTGGAAAAAATGCCGAAATTGAGTACAATATTGTTCCTGGAGACGGTGGGAATCTATTTGATATCATAACAGATAATTATACACAAGAAGGAATTTTAATCCTAAAAAAGGTAAATCTCATAGAAAATGTAACAGCACATTTGAACACGCTCACACAATGTTATAGTACATCACTCTGGTACTATCTCAGTTTCCTTAGTGAGTGATTCCATATTTTTATCCTTTGCTTTATTTGGGAAATATAGTCCATTAATTGTGGATTGTTGTTTTATGAAGCCAGTATATTCCGCTATAAAACATTGTATTTTGTTCTATATGTGGATTTATTATGATGTAAAAAAGATGGTTGAACATTCTCTTAGTAAGATAAATCCAGATTTTTTGCTTGGGGTCTTGATATCGAATATTTTTTGCGTCACATCTTGAGCTGCTTGTCCAGAAAAACATACTTTGATTCAGAACACAAAAGATACAAAAAGGAAAAACAAGAGAGAGGACATTCCATTCATCTTCAAACTATACACATTCCTTTTTTAATGACATAAGTGAATACGCTTACTTAACTAAGAAAAATGAGGCCGCTCCCGGATTTTTTTTCTTTTGTATTTTTGATTCAGTAAAGAAAATTCTTTGAGATAGATTATGGTTTGACATAACTAACCAAAATGCCAGAAAGTATGTCAAGGTTCTATTCTGAAACCTCTGCATTATGATTCATATGTCAAAAAGAAGTGTAATAAGTATTGTTTTCTGTTCTTTTTAAAAGGATTAGAACTTGAAAAGGGTCAGTATGTAGTTTTTATAATCGCCACTAGATGTCCCTCTTGGATAAGAATTATTTATGTTGGTTTAATGTTTGCATTGCCTTCCACAGTACACTTTGGGAACATTGTGCTTCCTAATGCTAATATAAGAATATTTTGTGTTTTTCCATTGCACTAGTAATCAAAGTGATTGTTCTAAAGTTTTGTGATTGCGTACAGTGACAGAAATCATCCTTCCTTCTATATTGTAAATGAGTCAAGTCAGGTTTTACAGCTTAAAAGGAATGCTATTGAATACTATATTTTATTTTTCAGCCTCTGGACTTTGAAACAAAAAAAGCCTACACATTTAAAGTCGAGGCTTCCAATGTCCATCTAGATTATCACTTTAACTCAGTGGGACCCTTTAAAGACACTGCTACTGTAAAAATAAACGTTCTGGATGTTGATGAGCCTCCGGTGTTCAGTAAACCATCCTACACCATGGAAGTGTATGAGGACACACCTATTGGCACCATCATAGGAGCTGTGACAGCACAGGATCTAGACATAGGATCCAGTCCTGTTAGGTAACTATGATTAGTTCTTACATACCAATGTGCTATTAACTGTTGCTTTACTTTCTACTTCTAGTATAAATATGGTATCATAAGAATACATCCTGTTACTTCCAGTTCACACTTGAAAGTGAAAGCTCCCACTAGGATTATGAAATATAAGAGTTGTATGTAAGAAATGATTATGCAAATGATTATGTCTCTTACCAGCAGGTCATGATTACATGGTAATTTTGTATATTTATGTTTAAACAATAATTCATTATATAAATACACAATGGGCTCTGTGTAATTACACCTAGAGAGATGAAGAGCTGATACATCACTCCAAGAATAGTCTTGTCCACTCTTCTGAGTTCCAGAGTTGTCTGTTGCTGTTGTATTGAGACATTATCGTAAAAGCTGTGTTTGTCTTTCCAATAAGAGAAGATGCTACACATGTATTGTCTGTCCTTAGATGGTTTTGTCTAAACTGCTTAATCTGCTGTATTGTTAATGGGAACACATCATGTCATTGTACCATCATCCCATTGGTTGACATACTACTGTGGACATTAATAAATGGCATGGGCCACAGTCAGTGGGAGCTGGGCTAATCTGCCACCATGGAGAAGACTGAGCGGTTTGTTGTGTGTCTTTCCTTTGAATGAATGTGAAGCTCACAGACGGATGAAGGGCCTGATGGGGTACACAGGGAATTGTCAAAACATTTCGGAGGGGGCCATACCGGGATTTCATTGTGTTTATAGGGGCAATCGATAAGGAACCCCAATATGGATGACCTGGAACGGCATAGGAAGTGTATCGGTAAGGCAAATGCTTGTAACAAATAGTTTCCTCCTTGTCCATGTTGGGTTCTGTATTGTTTTTATATAGCACAATGGGATTAGGATGTCTGTTCTGTGATGCTGTATAAATGTGATATGTGTCTTTGATGTATATGTATGTGTAGTGTGCTTAGTGCCATGGTATGATGTGTATGAAATTGTATGATTGAATGCAGTCGAATGTACAGGAAGGATTTCACAATAAGCTCTGGTTTACAATAATTGAGTGAGAGGTGTAGCAGGTCTATAAAACAAAGAATTTTAAGGGGATTGCCATGGTAGGATGCTTTTAACCCTCTGGTGGGCAATTGGAAAAAAGAATTTACCAGGACTACAATATCTGGCGGGTACTATAGCGTCAACCAGAATTATGGAGTCTACAGGGTAGTGTAGAGTTTACTGGGACTATAATGTATGTCTGGCGGTTGAGATTATCGGGACTGTGTCTGGTGGGTACTATAGCATCAAACTATAAAGTTGACAGGGTACTTTAGGTATGCCGGGACTGTGTCTGGCAGGTGGGATTATTGGAACTTTGGGAAGTCTGGTGGACAATACAAACATTGTCAGGACTTTTTGCGAAAGTTTGATAAACATAGTTGGGAGATTGATCAACTCCTGAAGTTTTTGGAGCTATGAGGGTATACATGGATCCAGGTGTCCAAGAGTTGGACGGGAACCATCCAGTGAGGTATGGGAAAAAGGGGACTGCTGCACAAAGTGTGAAATATGATATTAGTAAAGTGATTTATTGCCTGGGAATTACAACTCATGTTGCTGAGTATGATTGTCAATTATCTCTCTAAATATCTAGACTTCTAACTCTGGTTTGGATATTGTAACTTAAGTAGACAAATAACTGTAAGTATTTTGTTGTCCAGAAAGCTAATATGTTAAGTTAATTTAAAAGTTAGAAAAATACCTTCAAGTAAGAGGAACCTAATAGGGGGATGGGTAGTTAAAATAGTCTATGGAATGTCTAGGGTAATTGACAGAAATATCCTGATGTGGTGAACAAAAGTATATAGCTCAAAGTATTATCCAGTTAATAAAGAGAGGTGAGAAGGAGAGTAGTTTTCCTACTGTATGAATCAATGGGACTGAATAAAGTAAAGTGTCTGTAGTTTAGAAAAGCTGTGTGGCTGTTTGTTGGTGAAGCTATATGATCTGTGTTGGTGAATGTTAAACAGAGAAGATAATTAGATCTGAATTAAAGCATTGGTATGTATTGGTAATGTATTAAGAAATATAGATTTTAAATAAATTAACATCAAAATAAAAAAAATCCCCATTTAGACTAATAAGATCACTACTGTAGCAATAATGGTTGCATGTAAAGCATGCAATGTTTTCTAATCTAGTACAACAAAATGTAACTAACATTAACCCCTTAACGACAATGGGCGTAAATGTATGTCATGATGCCGTGGTACTTAACGCGCTATGACGTACATTTAAGCGCCATGTGCGGCAGGTGCTCGCGTCATGCGTGGCAGGTACCGGCTGCTATCAGCGGCCAGGAACCCACCGTTTCGAAAACAATTTAGCGTATGCTGTGGACTGAAATTTATAAACTGCACCTTTTTGTAAAAAGGCGCAAAAAAGGCGCAAAGCCACTGAAAAGTGTCTAAAACTACACCATCCCAGACCTGGAGTTGCTTTTTGGTGTATGTGAAGAGAAAAATTTCAGAAAGTGTTTACCTGCACAAAATGTATCAAATGCTCTGTGAACATTTAATACATTTGGTGCTCCTACACATTATCAGCACACAAAAAAAGGGTGTAAAAAAATGCTTCACTTACACCTACAATTATAAATGTGGGCCTTAATCCTTTCAGTACTTATGAGCTGCTGAAGTTAAGTGTTCTTTTCTGTCTAAGTGCTCTCTGATGACACATGTATGGGGAACCACCCAGTTTAGAAGCAAATTTCCATAGCAAACCTCTTCTACTCTGTGCAGTTCCCGAGACAAGCAGAGATATCAGTAGAGAGCACTGTTGCCAGACAGAAAACAACAACTCAACTTCAGCAGTTGACAATTGTTGAAAGGATTAAGATTTTTTTTATAGAAGTAATTTACAAATCTGTTTAACTTTCTGAGGGAGGTGGTTAAAAAAAAAAAAAGTTTCTTCCTGGAATACCCTTTTAAGGCCAAAATGGGTGGTTAATTTTTTTGACTATATGGCATCTTCTTTGTAAGTTTAGTTTTTTTGCAATATACATGTGCTATATGTTTTGGCAGCATGTGTGTGTTTTTCTGTTTGTAAGGCGGGAAGTTCTGTAGTTCAAAGGGTTTTCTTTTACTGTTGTCCACAGTTCTGAGTCTGTTGTGGACAAGATGTAACAGCTTTTTTTTCTCTCTCTCGGCATGAGAGGAATAAGCCACGCCCCCTCATCTCATCCAGCTGAGTACACAGCTCCTCACCTCCCCTCCCCCATGCTCTGTATTCTAAGGACGCAGGTCTGCACAGGAGAAGGACCTCACAGAGAAGATAAGTGTTATCTGAAGGGGAGGATGAGAAGGTGCACGGGCTGGGGATGTATGGACTGCAGGGGAATAAATCTCATACTGGGAATGATCTCTATGTGGGAGATTTATCAAAACCTGTGCAGAGGAAAACTTGCCCAGTTGCCCATAGCAACCAATCAGATTAATTCTTTCATTTTTCACAGGCCTTCATAAAACTGAAAGCAGCAAGCTGATTGGTTGCTATGGGCAACTGGGCAAGTTTTCCTCTGCACAGGTTTTGATAAATCTCCCCTATATGTGAAGGGGGAGGGGGGGACTCCTAAATGACACATGCTGGGAGTTGTAGTCCCTGTTTTGTGTGTGTGTGTGTATGCTAGAGTTTACAAACCAGTGTGCCTACAGCTGTTGCAAAACTACAACTCCCAGTATGCCTGGACAGACTTTGGGCATGCTGGGAGTTGTAGATTTGCAACAGCTTGAGGTACAATGGTTGGGAAACACTGTTCTAGCCTATTCAGCATACACATCATGTTACACCAGTGTTTCCCAACCAGTGTGCCTCCAGCTGTTGCAAAACTACAACTCCTAGCATGCCCAAAGGCTGTCAGATCATGCTGGGAGTTGTAGTTTTGCAACACCTGGAGGCACCCTGGTTGGGAAACACTAATGTATGCCCTACAGAGGTGTGGTGAACTACAACCCCCAGGAGACTACAGGGGCAGCATGCTGGTGTTATACCACAGACTGAAGACTCCTTAATGACACATGCTGGGTATGCCAGTGTATCCCAACCAAGGCTGATTATATTAGTGTGCTGTGTATAAGGTGGCTGACCCGGGAAAATAGTAGGGTGGGTAAAGGGCGGAACAAACAAACAAAAAAAAAGGAGCCGCCCCAAACCTACAAGGCATGTGGCATGCTGGGATTTGTAGTTTTCAGCACAGCAAGAAACAGGAAATAGAAGCAAAAATAGGAAAACAAAGTGGGGGATAAAAAGACAACAAAGAACGGAGATAGAGTAGGCTAAACAACAAGAATAGAAATGAAACAAAACAAATAGGGTAAGTCAAAAACGGAAAAACACATTGACCACCGGAGTACCCCTTTAAGGCGTTAAAATAGCAGAAAATGAATTAAAAATAAATTGTACTCACCGGGTTTTGGCCATACATTTCCAGGTCTGAATGTGATGTAAACTGCATTAATTTGAGTTAAGTGATTGACAACAGATTCCTGGGAGTCATGTGATGTACGTATTTGACCAGGGCATTTTACACCTTAGGACCAGAGCGTTTTTTGAACATCTGACCACTGTCACTTTAAACATTAATAACTCTGGGATGCTTTTACCTATCATTCTGATTCCGAGATTGTTTTTTCGTGACATATTCTACTTTATGTTATTGGTAAAATTTTGTCGATACTTGCATCGTTTCTTAGTGAAAAATTCCAAAATTTGATGAAAAAATTGAAAATTTTGCATTTTTCTAACTTTGAAGCTCTTTGCTTGTAAGGAAAATGGATATTCCAAATCATTTTTTTTATTCACATATACAATATGTCCACTTTATGTTTGCATCATAAAATTGACGTGTTTTTACTTTTGAAAGACACCAGAGGGCTTCAAAGTTCAGCAGCAGTTTTCCAATTTTTCACAAAATTTCCAAAATCACAATTTATCAGGGACCAGTTCAGGTTTGAAGTGGATTTAAAGAGTCTTCATCTTAGAAATAACCCACAAATGACCCCATTATAAAAACTGCACCCCCCAAAGTATTCAAAATGACATTCAGTCAGCATTTTAACCCTTTAGGTGTTTCACAGGAATAGCAGCAAAATAAAGGAGAAAATTCACAATCTTCATTTTTTACACTTGCGTGTTCTTGTAGACCCAATTTTTAAATTTTTACAAGGGTTAAAAGGAGAAAATGTATACTTCTATTTGTAGCCCAATGTCTCTCGAGTAAGCACATACCTCATATGTCTGTGTATGTCTGAGCGACAAGGGGATTTTGGAGAGTATGTTTTTCTGAAATGGTTTTTGGGGGGCATGTTGCATTTAGGAAGCCCCTATGGTGCCAGAACAGGAAAAAAAAACACATGGCATACCATTTTGGAAACTAGACAACTTGAGGAACATAACAAGGAATAAAGTGAGCCTTAATACCCCACAAGTGTTTCACGACTTTTGCATATGTAAAAAAAAATAATAATAATTTCACTAAAATGTGTGTTTCCCCCCAAATTTCACATTCATGCAAGGGTTAATAGCAGAAAATACCCCCCAAAATTTGTAACCCCATCTCCTCTGGGTATGGAGTTAACCCATAAGTTGACCTGAAGTGCACTACGGGTGAACTACAATGCTCAGAAGAGAAGGAGTCATATTTGGCTTTTTGAGAGCAAATTTTGCTTGGGGGCATGTCGCATTTAGGAAGCCCCTATGGTGCCAGGACAGCAAAAAATACCCACATGGCATACCATTTTGGAAACTAGACCCCTTGAGGAACGTAACTAGGAATAAAGTGAGCCTTAATACCCCACAGGGGTTTCACGACTTTTGCATACGTAAAAAAAAAAAAAAAACACTAAAATGTGTGTTTCCCCCCAAATTTCCCATTTTTGCAAGGGTCAATAGCAGAAAATACCAACCAAAATTTGTAACCCCATCTCTTCTGGGTATGGAGGTACCCCATAAGTTGACCTGAAGCGCACTACGGGCGAACTACAATTCTCAGAAGAGAAGGAGTCATATTTGGCTTTTTGAGAGCAAATTTTGCTCGGGAGGCATGTCGCATTTAGGAAGCCCCTATGGTGCCAGGACAGCAAAATAACCCCCACATGGCATACCATTTTGGAAGCTAGACCCCTTGAGGAACGTAACAAGGGGTACAGTGAGCATTTACCTCCCACTGGTGTCTGTGGGCTGTACAAAATTTTTAATTTGCACAGCCCACTGTTCCAAAGATCTGTCAGACACCAGTGGGGTGTAAATTCTCACTGCACGCCTCATTACATTTCGTGAGGGGTGTAGTTTCCAAAATGGGGTCACATGTGTTTTTTTTTTTTTTTGTAACAATCAGCCACACCTGTGCAAATCACCTCAAATGTACATGGTGCACTCTCCCTTCTGGGCCTTGTTGTGCGCCCCCAGAGCACTTTGCGCCCACATTATGGGGTATCTCCGTAGTCGGGAAAAATTGCATTACAAACTTTGGGGGTCTTTTTTCCCTTTTACCTCTTGTGAAAATGAAAAGTATAGGGCAACAGCAGCATGTTAGTGTAAAAAAAAAAACTATTTTTTTAACACTAACATGCTGGTGTAGACCCCAACTTTACCTTTTCATAAGGGGTGAAAGGAGAAAGAGCCCCCCAAAATGTGTTAGGCAATTTCTCCCGAGTAGGGCGATACCCCATATGTGACCCTAAACTGTTGCCTTGAAATACGACAGGGCTCTGAAGTGAGAGCGCCATGTGCATTTGAGGCCTGAATTAGGGATTTGCATAGGGGTATTCTACGCCAGTGATTCCCAAACAGGGTGCCTCCAGCGGTTGCAAAACTCCCAGCATGCCTGGACAGTCAACGGCTGTCCGGCAATACTGGGAGTTGTTGTTTTGCAACAGCTGGAGGCTCCATTTTGAAAACAGTGGCGTACCAGACGTTTTTCATTTTTATTGGGGAGGGGGGGGGGCTGTGTAGGGATATGTGTATATGTAGTGTTTTTTTACTTTTTATTTTATTTAGTGTTAGTGTAGTGTAGTGTAGTGTTTTCAGGGTACAGTCACACGGGCGGGGGATTACAGCGAGTTTTCCCCTGCGAGTTTGAGCTGCCACGCAAAATTTGCTGCATTGCAAACTTGCAGCCTGATACTCACTGTAAGCCCCCTGCCCATGTGAGTGTACCCTGTACATTCACTAGGGGGGGGGAACCTCTAGCTGTTGCAAAACTACAACTCCCAGCATGCACAGTCTATCAATGCATGCTGGTAGTTATAGTTTTGCAACAGCTGGAAGCACATGGGTTGTGAAACACTGAGTTAGGAAACAGACAATGTTTCCCAACCAGTGTGCCTCCAGTTGTTGCAAAACCACAACTCCCAAACATTCTCAGGCATGCTGGAAGTAGTAATTCGGCAACATCTTTAGAGCCAGTTCAGCAACATCTTTAGAGCCAGATGTTGCCGAACTACAACTCCCAGCATGCTGGAGGACTACAGTTTGCAGACCACTAATACAGTGGTTCCCAATCTGTGCCCTTCCAGATGTTGCAAAACTACAACTCCCAGAATGCCAAAACTGTCCAGGCATCCTGGAAGTTGTAGTTCTGCAACATCTGAAGGGCCAGATGTTACAGAACTACAACTCCCAGCATGCCTGGACAGTAAGGGCATGCTGAGGATGTGTAGTTTTGCAACATCTGGAAGGGCACAGTGGTCTCCAAACTGTGGACCTCCAGATGTTGCAAAACTACAACTCCCAGCATGCCCAGATGCCAAGGGCTGTCTGGGCATGCTGGAAGTTGTAGTATACAGGGTCCCAATACAGCAATGCATGTCGCTTTATGGCGACATGCATTGCTGTAAAGGGCCCGACCGCGGCTGAAGATCCACTCACCTGTCGCCGCCGTCTTCATCCCCGGGATCCGGGTCTTCAAGGACGAGGTAAGTACCAGGGCCGGGCCCCAGCACTCCCCCTTCCCCCGCTGCATCCTCTGGTCTTCCTCTCGTCCTCTCCGGACTTCCAGGGGTCGGGCAGGGCGGGAGGAAGTAACCCCCCCTGCGATTGGTCGGTTAGCTAACCGAAGAATCGCAGGGGATAGGAGGAGGTGGCAGGCTTGCCACCTCACTTCTAGCCTCCAGCATGGTCCTGGCTGTCTGTGACATCCGGGATCATGCAAAATTACCGGAGGGTCGGGTGCCAGAGACCCGATCAGCCCGGTATGACCTCAGATCGCAAGGGCGATTTCCCTTGCGATTTGCGGCAATCACCGACATGGGGGGCCTACATGATCCCCCTCGGCACTTGCCCTGGTTGCCTGCTGAAGCATTTCAGGAGGCATCCAGTTCCGATCTCTGCCCGGCGAGTGGCAGTGACCGGAAAACGCCATGACGTCCTGGGACGTCATTGATCCTTAAGTGGTTAAATTAGTGATTGACAGAAGACAAATGCATGAGAAAAAAGGGATTATTTTAAACTGGCATATAGAAACAAGAAAACCACGTGGTATTAAGGTTGTTTGACTATATTTATTTAATTTCTTCATAAGATTGTTTCCACAGATTGTGCAGAATAGAAGCCAGATATTTATATTTAGAAAAAAAAAATAGAAGAAGTTTGGCCAAAGGAATAAATAAAATAAAACAAAAAGAGAATATAAAAATGTGATAACCATGATTTTATAAAATAATGTTATTTTACATAACCACCTAAATGTCACCTATTGTTTTATTTAATATACACATTAGAGGGGATTTGACATACTACTATGGATAATAATAAAAAGCATTGGCCGCATTCAAGTGGGAGCTGGGCTAATCTGCTACCATGGAGAAGACTGAGCTGTTTGTTGTGTCTTTTCTTTGAATGAATGTGAAGTTCACAGACGGACGGAGAGCCTGATGGGGTACACGGGGAATTACCACAATAATGCCCACTGTCAGATAATGCATATGACCTGTATGAGTATCTGTGTGAAAGCTAAGTCGTCTTTATGATGAGAAAATAGGGGTGTTCTGCAAATCACACAGACAGATTAAACACCAACAACAGGATTTTTTAGTTATTTTTATCACTACTTGTAGGCTGTACATATAATTAATTAACATTTTTATTTTTTTTTAAGAAATGTGTTCAGGATGCCTGATAAAATAAAATTTACCTCCCTCACTCCCCTGCAGCCTCCAATATTGCAGGACCTGTTCTCCGCTGAACTTCTCGATGCTGCAGATTGTACATCCCTTTGTGCCCAGCCAATCACTAGCCGTACTGGTGTCCCACTTTGAGCAGTATTGGCAATGTCATGTGATGTAGGTCTAGGGTGTTTAGAACAGTGCAATTGGGCTCTGTGAGATCAGAGGCTGCCAAAATGCTGAATATCAAAGTTAAGCATATACCTTCTAAAAGCCCTGCAGATATCATATAATTAAAAATGTATGATTGTTTCAGAGGTTTTCAGAAACGAATATGGGACACAGTCAATTGCAGATTAAGTTGACCACAGGCCCAAGGTACAGTAGCCAATAGAGATGAGTACATTTTAGAAAACATTCTATTCAGCCGATTCACCAAATTTTCTGGAAAATTTGGCTCGGTCCAAATTTATTCACTGAAAATTTGTATTAAAAATGGCTATTTGTGGCCTACAGAGATCCTCAATAGGGGTGTAGAACACTTTGCCTTGCTGTAACACGCATAGGGTGTGTGCTGGGTTGGTGAAATAATACTATTATTCAGTATAACATGCAGATTAGAGGTGTCGCTAATAGAATCACTGTCACAGAGCGGCACACTGAAGGAGCCTGGAGGTGGCATCAGTATGAGTAGACCATATAGTGGCTGAATGACACAGCCTGGAGGTGGCAACAGCCTGATGAGACCATAGGGCCTAACAATTTTAAGGTTTAAAGATATTTTTTTACATTTAAATTTAAGATTTCAAATAGATGAACCTAAAAAGTTTTATTTAATGTTCCAGCTGCATGAGGAGATCACATGGTGGTACAGTGACACTGCCTGGAGGTGGCAGAAGCATGAGGAGACCATATAGTGGCTGAATGACACAGCCTGTAGTTGGCGGCAGCATGAGGAGAACCTATAGTGGCTGAATGACACAGCCTGAAGTTGGCAGCAGTCAGAGCAGACCATATAGTCCAGAATGATACAGCCTGGAATTGGCAGCAGCATGAGGAGACCATATAGTGGCTGAATGACACAGCCTGGAGGTGGCAGAAGCATGAGGAGACCCTATAGTTGCAGAATGAGACAGACTGGAGGTGGCAGCAGCATGAGGAGAACATATGGTAGCAGAATGAGACAGCCTGGAGCTGGCATCAGGATGAGGAGAACATATGGTGGCAGAATGAGACAGCCTGGTGGTGGCATCAGCAGCATCAGGAGTCCTTAAAGTGACCCGGTGACGTTGTGGGGTGGTGGGTGGCAATACCCAGTGACAAAGGTGGGTGAAACAAGGACAACTTGGCATCAGATGTGTGGCATCAGGTGGGTGGCAGGATCAGAATAGTAGCTGAAGCAGGTAGGCAGAAAACAGTATCTTTGTAAAAATGTTAGTGTGCACAAGTAAGTATTGAGGATATGCATTAGGTAAAACTTAAAGGGGTACTTACTTAAAGGGGTACTCCGGTGTCCTAAAATGGACAGAGATGTCACCAGAGAGGACAGCTCTGCGTTTCAAAAAGAAAAGAATTTCCGCTGTGGTATTCAGCAGCTATTAAGTACAGGAAGGATTAAGATTTTTTTAATGGAAGTAATTTACAAATCTAAAGAGCAAAGTAGAGAAGTAGTCAGCTCACCCGGCCACCGCACGGCAATGTAATCCTCCAAGGATATGAAGAAAGCAGGTAGATGCCAGCGATTAAGAAACTTCACCTTTATTGGAACCATATAAAACCATAGACACGGAGAGACTTCAATATGACAAACATTTAAAATTCCATGAGTCAGCGCCAAGCATGACGCGTTTCAGGTCATGTGACCTTTCATCAGATGCATGGTGGGAAGCAGAAGGGTAGGGGTATAAATACCAGCCTCCTAATGGAACAGGTGAGTAGCTTGTAACACAGGGATTAACCATATCCGTTCCAGAAGTAGAGGCACCCTTCTGCTAAACATAACCGGTATTAAATCATAAATTGTAAAGCACATATAACATAGTTATAAAATAAATGCAAATAATATATATGAAACCTATATATTTTTGGGGAGACACAAAATGTAAATTGGGAGAAAAAAAGGTTGCAAAAAACACTTAATTAACAAATATGTATGAAATATCAATGGCAACCTAAAACTATTTAGTAATGAAGAATGACGTCTGATTTTAAATTTAACCCATGTGGTTGAAATGTACGCAAAGAGTAAATCCAAAAGATTTCCCTATTGCGTAATGATTTGATGCGGTCTCCACCTCTGTCATGCGAACAAACTATTTTGATACCCGAGAAAGAAAAATTAGCTACATTACCGTCATGGACATTTTTAAAATGTTTAGAAACATTTGATGCGTTAGTGTAAGAACCGCTGCCAATGGCTCTAAGATGTTCTTGGATGCGTTTTTTCAAGGTTCTTTTAGTGCTGCCGATGTAAAAGACATTACAGCTATTACAATCTATTTTATAAATTACGTGAGTAGATTCGCAATTGATAAATTATTTAATCGGTATAGAATTCGAATCGGGAATTGAAATCGTAGAAGTCTTGGCAGCATGCACACACACAACGCATCTGGGTAAACCGCATTTAAAGAACCCATTTAATTTAATTCATGAACGAGAGCTGGCAACAGAGGCAGGTGGCAAAGCACTCCGGGATAAAATATTACCTAGATTGGGGGCCCGTCTGCTCCAAAAATGTATGCCATTTTTTTAATATTTATTAAGGATAGTATCCTGACATAAAATAGGTAAATATTTGTTGATAATGGATTTAACACTGTTAAATTCTAGACTATAAGTAGTTGTAAAGGTAGGCTTCGATAACATATTCGAAAATGTTGGATTGGGTTTTGGTGTGAGAAGACTATCTCTAGATTTTTGTAAAACTTTCCGTTTGGCTCTGTTCAGACACCAGGGCTGGTAGCCTCTCTGACCCAAACGATGGAAAATGTTATCCGATTCAATTTGAAAAGATTCGTCTGTGGAACAATTTCTGCGAGCACGAGTCAGCTCTCCCACCGGAACGGCTAAAACCGTGTGTTTTGGGAGGCATGACTCTGCGCGCAGAATGGTGTTGCCTGCAGTCGATTTTCTGTATGTGGAAGTGTGAACACGTCCTTGTCTGCTGTCAAGTAAAATATCCAAAAATGGAGTGACGGATCTGTGCCAGGTTGATGTAAAAAATAAATTATGAGGATTATTGTTAACATAATCAACAAAACAGGAAGCATTATGCTCTGACGACGACCAAATTATGATGACATCGTCAACGTATCTTCCATACCAAACAATGTTGGAAAAGAAAGGGTTGATGTCAGAAAATATATATTGCATCTCCCACCAGTGGACAAAGATATTTGCCACTGAAGGGGAGGATTTAGCCCCCATTGAGGCGCCCGTCCTCTGAACATAATACTGATCCTGAAATTTAAAGAAATTCTGAGTTAATATATAATTCAAAACAATCACATCCAGATTTTGGCTTACTTGTGACGCTTCTTGAACTCTCTGGCGGACCTTCTTGGATTTGTGTTTGTGGCCCCCCCTCCGCCTGCGTTTTTTGATCTCTTAGAATCATTGGTGAAGCCACTTAAATTAGAGACAGGACGTTCGTCTGAAGCTGTAAGATCCAAAGCATCGGATTGTGTATCGGAAGCCTCCGATTCTGCTGAGCTGAAGGTAACCTGTTGGTTTCTAGGATGATATCTCTTGTGGTGATAACCAGGTTTATCACCTTTTTTCAAAATCGAACGGGATGGAAGGAACTTGTCCCAACTCCCCAAGCGTAGACTTTATTCGACTGATGATCATGCAAGTCCCTTTGAAATGTACTTTTCTTGGTTTCCTTAATGATTTGTTCGAGATTCGCT
Source organism: Hyla sarda (assembly GCF_029499605.1). Classification (NCBI taxonomy): domain Eukaryota; kingdom Metazoa; phylum Chordata; class Amphibia; order Anura; family Hylidae; genus Hyla; species Hyla sarda. The sequence continues at coordinate 196,216,211 of NC_079193.1, read as the reverse complement.
ATATTTTGTTTTAGTTTAGAGTCATGTTCACACAGCAGAGTGGTACCAGCATGCGGAGAAAGAAATTCCTACGTTTTTTTTTCTATCCAATTTCACTTGCACAAGTGATTCCTTTTGGGATAAAACCAGGACGTTAATCAATTTAGCAGAACATTCACTCAGAGCGTCATTCCACATTGTTTCTGGAACGGATATGGTTAATCCCTGTGTTACAAGCTACTCACCTGTTCCATTAGGAGGCTGGTATTTATTCCCCTACCCTTCTGCTTCCCACCATGCATCTGATGAAAGGTCACATGACCTGAAACGCGTCATGCTTGGCGCTGACTCCTGGAATTTTAAATGTTTGTCATATTGAAGTCTCTCCGTGTCGATGGTTTTATATGGTTCCAATAAAGGTGAAGTTTCTTAATCGCTGGCATCTACCTGCTTTCTTCATAATTTACAAATCTGTTTAACTTTCTGGCACCAGTTCATTAAAAAAAAAAAAAAAAAAAAAGGTTTTCACCGGAGTACCCCTTTAACTTTTAATAATATTCTAAGGATAAAATATACGTACCCAATTTTTTTTTTTTAATAAAAGGAAAGGTGTGCAAAAAAAACACCATATACCACCTACACCACCAAGTATTGATGTGATGCAAAGATCTCTAAAAGGCAGAAGGGAACAATCTATGGTTCATTGTAACAGGTGGGGGTACAAACTTCCCCTGTAAGGCCAAACTCTCCCATTATTAATTCCCTTCTTGGCAAGTGTTACTAGCCCTAAAAAGAGCGGCCCCACACAGAATCCTCTCCCTTTTTCCACCTGCAAACACTGCCATTTCCCAGGGTTTTTAGGTTGAAATAGGGAGAGGTTCCTGTGTGGGGCCACCCTATTTAAGACGAGTAACACTTTCCTCAAAAAGGTGGAAGGGAACAACATATTGTCCATTGTAGCAGGTGGGGGTAAAAAATTCCCCTGTAAGGCCCCACTCTTGCACTATTACTTCTTGTTACTTGCTCTAAAAAGATCAGCCCCACACAGGAAAAGCTCCCTATTTCCAGTGGCAGTGTAGGAGAGGTTTCTGTGTGGGGCGACTCTTTTTCTCTTGCCAAGAAAGAAATTAATAATGCGAGAGTTGGGTTTTACAGGGGAAATTTTCCTCCCCACCAGTTACAATGGACCATACATTGTTCCCTTCCACCTTTTAGATGTCTGTGCATCACATCAATACTTGGTGGTGTAGGTGGCACATGGTGATTTTTGCATACCTTTCCTTTTGTTTGATTTAAAAAAAAATTTCACCAAAAAAACTTCACCATTCACATAAAAGTTTGCCTCATCACTGAACAAAATCTTCTGCATAAACTGAGGGTCCTGTTCCAATTTTTGTTTTGCCCATTCTGCAGCACCTGAAAGTACCGATACTGGAAGCCTGTGCTAGCTAGCATTTCTCCTGCGGTGTTGCTATCAGTGTGTGAAGAATGGGAGAAGAGGGTTGCATTGTCAATCCAACACAATAGGCAGCACATTGAACACATTTTATAAGTGGTCAGGAACTTGTAAATAACTCATGAAAGAATAAAGTTACGTTGAAACCAAGCACACCATTGTTTTTCTTGTGAAATCCCCAATAAGTTTGATTTGTCACATGACCCTCTTCCTATTGAAAAAACAAAAGTTGGATTCAAAATGGCTGACTCCAAAATGGCCGCCATGGTCACCACCCATCTTGAAAAGTTTTCTCCCTCACATATACTAATGTGCCACAAACAGGAAGTTAAAATCACCAACCACTCCCATTTTATTGAGGTGTATCCATATAAATGGCCCAACCTGTGTATATATATATATATATATATATATATATATATATATATATATATATATATAATATATATATAGTATTATGTTTAAAAGAGCTGGTGTGAAATTTGCACCAAATTTTTTATGTAAATATCCTCCTGTAGGCTCCTGCTCCTGAAGCTGATTAAGTAATGAAACAGAAACTCAGTGGGCCTCATTTACTAAGCTGAATCCGACCAGTTTTTGTCTGGTTATTTTGGCTCAGAGTGTTTGAGACATGTCTGCGCCAGTGTGCGCCAGTGTGCGCCTGGAAAATCTGACAAACCCGACATTGCACTGTGAAAAGCCGAAAACGGGGCATGGCCTGTCACAAAGGGGGCGTGCCTGGCCCAAAAAGGGGTGCGGATTCACAACCTGACTGATTTATTATTGAATTCTCAGAAAATCCTTTGGGTAAATGGCTGGAAATATCCACCTGGAAAATGCTGGTCGGAAAATGTTCCCGACTTTTCCCAATAGTGAATAGAGAGGAATCCTGCAAGTCTGAAACAACTTTTCCCACTAGTAAAAACCCAACACTCTAAGTAAATGAGGCCCAGTGTCGGCAGACTTACTGCGCAAGTATAGGATTCATGCCACAGCTTAAACATCACATTTTCAGTAGAGTGCTATAAAAAAAACATTTCATTGTCCTAGAGATATGGTAAGAAAGATATTTTGTTGGTAAGTCCTAGAACCCCAAGACCCAGAATAAAGGTCTGGTAACAAACATTAGTGACTAACAAAAATGAAAGCACTGACTATTAGGTCAGCTAAGCTAAACAGCTAAGCATACTTCATCTTGAAATTAGCGAAGATTTGACACCATTTAGCTTAGTTATGTGTCAAAAGTAACAGTTACCATAATTATAGTTTCTTATGATAAATGATGAGAAGAAAAATACTCCCCTCCAGCTATGCAGGGACAGAGAAATCCCTTAGTATGACCATTAAGTAACCTAATAATGTCAGACAACAAGTATAACCTTAGCAAAGTACCTCCAAACAGAGTACAGTACAGAGCAGTATCACTCTCTTCAGAGAACATAATGGTGGTAATTAGACCATTTAATAGAAAGGAGACAAGTGTTCTCCCCCTGGGGAGAGTGGGTTTAAGCAGGTTCTCTAATGATAGTTTTAGGTTTGAGGCATCTATTTATTTTATTGGCTTGTTGTTTCTTCGGAATGTTGCATTCCAACAGAGATGGAAAATAAATTGTCGGTAGGGACATCATTTCTTGAACTTGAAGTCCCAATTCTCTATTTCAGAAATAAAATGTCCAGGTCAGAGCATTTATCTTTATGATCAGTATTATCCTTAATAGTGATATGTATGCCCGAGTGTAGAAACATCAAACCAAATGGGATCTTCTTTCGTTTCTTCACTCTGAAATGTCACACGAGAATCATCATACTGGAAGGAATCCACTTCCCTGGAAGGAATCATACTGGAAGGAATCCACTTCATGAGAATAAGTTATTTGTCTGTAAAATTAAGAAATCAGGAATCACATGGTGGTACAGAGAGCTGGCAACAAGCAGAGGACTGGACCCGTGTGAGTGAGTAAATGCAATGCAGGTACTGCAGGTAGCTAGTAACTAGAGGCAGACAGTAGTAGGCTTTCTCCTCTACTAGTTATAGACTGCCAATGTGTATTGGGAGAGCAGGGGCACATGTACCAGGCAAGCAAGATGGCAGGTGGGAGGGCTCCATCTGGCCACAGAAAAAAATCAGGCCAGGAGGAAGATGGTGCTGGCTGTGGGGGGCCAGATCTAGAGCCACATGGTGCTGCATTGTAAGAAAAGTCTTAAATAGGCTCCTGGGAGGAGATAAAGATGTCAAAATAGTCCAGGTGAAATGTGGAGTTCTAGACATGGACAGTCTAAGTCCTTTTTGGGGTGCCCACCGTGGTAACTTCTACTTAACAATATATTGAGCAAAGCAAATCTATCTTGTGAAAACAGGATATATTCACATCTCAGCTGCGACTAGAGCTATGTTTTCATTCCAATGGGCTTATTGGTGCTTAATATTCTGCTAGTAAAGATTCAAGGAGCACAGCATTTTATAGATTACATTTGTTGTCATATTTTTTATCTTGGTTCATAAACTACTGGGTTTAGATGACATACAGTATAGCAAAGAGTAGCCCTATTTTCATTCTTATATCTATTTCTCTGATCACCTTTTCTATACTGTATGTTTTAAAATTACTCTATAAAGCTGTGAAGAAATACACACTATATCTCACTATTCTTCAGAATAAATTACATCCAGTTCTACTACAATATATAAATACAGTATACTTTTCAATCCCTACTTCCATGAGGAGAAACAATAAATGAATATATATGTAACTAAAAATTGCAAAGAGTAATATATACATAGTTACATAGTTAGTATGGTTGAAAAAAGACATACGTCCATGAAGACATACATCCATATGTTAGACTTATGATTTCTTCTTACAATTTTTGCCCCACACAGCTGCAGTAAGAGCATATTTCTGTGTCCGTATTATGTCCCAGCCCAACTATGACACAACCTAACAGTATTCTAGATCCCTATGATGTCATTTGTAAAGATCATTGGACCCACAGTCAGATTGGTATTTGTGGCTGTAATATAGGCATAGATATGCGTTCGTGCTACACTCGTGTGAGATCGGCCTAAAGGGGAATTACCAATTATATGATAATGGTTATTTAACTGTGTAATATGTCTTTAGAACAGTTGTAATCTAAGAGACATAGAACTGATTGAATAGTACCGACTAAAACAAACAATTGACCAAATGACTTTAAAAAAAAGAAAAAATTACCATTATATTCCATCCTCCAAGTAAATAGAGCTAGCTAGATAAATGAATACAATTAATAGTCTACACAAGAGAAAAATATAGACTGCTTAGACTCCGAGCATATAGAGGAGCCCCGAGTTCAATAATGGCTCCTTCTAATGATTATTCTTCAGAGTGATGGTCACCTACCGAGAACCTTTTTAATTAAAGTTCAAATACAATCTATTTTTAAAAGTCTGCTGAGAAAATTGCAGCCTAGAAACAAAAAATGTTGTTATAAAAATAGAGCAATAAGAAATAATGCTTACTGTACTGAAGCGCGCTTGGTGCTGGCTGAAGGTTATCATAAAAATATGTTCAAAAGAATTACTTTTTATACGCTTTTTATATTTCAATAACTTCAGAACCGACCTTCAAGTCATTGGAAAACACAATAGTTTAATACATTAAAGTTTATAAAAAATCTAAAATAAAAAAGGAAACCGGAAAAAAGTAGAAAGAAGACAGTACTTTTCCATATATTCTTTTCCCAGTGCTAAAGGATCCGGCATATCATATCAAAACACATCAGCAGCCCTTAGGGCATCTCCATCCATCTGCTTTCTGCAGACAACCCCACTTAGATGTATGGTACTAATTTTCTATTGCAGATGTTCTGCTACAAATCTGCCATGTGTGAATACAGCCTTACTGTGAATATAGGTGGCATACTGTAAAGACTTGAAAACCATGTGCTGGTATTGCTGCTTAATATTACAAAAACATCTGGGTTGATGCTTAACAATTCACAGGAAAAAAATAATTATTTAATAAGGAGACGTAATGGTTATGGACACATATGAATGCATTTTTATTGCGTTGCACTTATTGAGATGTAAAAGGTGTAAAATATCTGCTCCATTGTTCTTCTACAGACTGTAAGTTTTCATATACATTACAGTTTGCTCTTTCCTGTTCTGAGAGAAAACCAGCAGACTGTCTGATGTCTCAGTCTCCAGCTCCTCTTTCTACTCCCCAAAACATCTTCTGAAGTTGACCTTTGATGTGGTCATGAATTGGCTTAGAAGGTTGTTCAGGAAAAGAGAGATGCTGCTAGACTGAACAAGACAGAGCCGCCTGCAATATATAAGAAAAACATGAAAGCTGAAGAAGCACTCAGAGCTAAAGACCTTTTGTTCAATACATATACCTAATAGATCAAAATAAGAGTAATGCAATAATACAAAAATAAAAAAAAATCCAAGGTATCTATAGACAGTCATTTGAATAATTGGTAAGTCCATACACAGAAAGACTCGTGGGCCAACAAACAGATAAGGCCAGTTGGAACAAATTACTTGTAGCTAGGATTTATATCTTCTGGGCTAATTTGCTAGTAATATATTTGCCTAATACATTGGACTTCATGTACTATGTTTTCCATTTTATTCCACTTTTCATAATGAATTTTTAGTCATTTATCCGGACATGTACGAATGGTTTTATACCTGTCGTGAAACTTTTGGTGGTTGTTTATTTGTCATCGAAAATATGGAAAAGAGGCAGAAAGTGGAGCACTTGCCCAGTGAATCTTCAGAATGTTGAGTTTATGTGTAGGGGAACAATGTAACAGCTGTGGCTGGAGACAAACAACAAGAGCAGGCTACAATTACCTGAGGAAGTGTCAGTCCGATGTCAAACATTTGTAGCCCACTCTTGTTGTTCGTTCCCTGCCTCACCTGTAACATTGCTACCCTGCACATATCAATGTGTCATCTGTGTTGCTAGTTACGAAATAAAGCTGAAATTCTGAAGATTCGCTGGGTGGGTATTCCACTTTCTGCCTTTTTAATATGTTCTACGGATAGCTTGATGCTTAAAGGGGTACTCCGCCCCTAGACATCTTAACCCCTATTCAAAGGATAGGGGATAAGATGTCTGATCACTGGGGTCCCGCTGCTGGGGACCCCCACGATCTCCCTGCTGCACCCGGCATTCGTTTAGAGTGTCGGTGCAGTGTCAGAGGCTCGTGACATCACAGTCATGCCCCGCTCGTGTTTTCACGGCCATGCCACCTCATTGCAAGTCTATGGGAGGGGGCAAGGGGGATGCAAGTCTATGGATGTCACGCCCCCTCCCATAGACTTGCATTGAGAGGGCATGGCCATGACATCACAAGCCTCCGCCCCACATCAAAGGTCATCCGGCACAGAGCGAAGTTCGCTCTGTACACCGGATGTCTGGGGTGACGCAGCTGAGATTGCAGGGGTCTCCAGCGGCGGAACTCCCGCGATCAGACATCTTATCTTCTATCCTTTGGGTAGGGGATAAGATGTCTAAGGGCGGTGTACATTTACGTCCTGCACCGGCTCCTGCTATGTGAAGCGCATTCAGGGGCTGAGCACGCTTCATATCCAGCAGGTCCCGGTTTCTATCACCAACCAGGACCCGCAGCTAATACCGGACATCGCCGATCGAGCTAATGTCCGGTATTAACCCTTTAGACTCCACTGTCAAAGTTGATCACAGCATCTAAAACGGGAGAAAACTGTTAGCTCTGTGGGCTGTTCGGGACCGCCATGGTGAAATTGCGGCATCCCAAACAGCTAAGAGGACAGCGGGAGACTTCTAACCTTGCTTCTCGCCATCTGATCGTCGCTCTGCAGCTCCACACCTGAGATCCAGGCTGGAGCAGCAAAGCACTGATAATACTGATCAATGCTATGCTATAGCATAGCATTGATCAGTGTCTGCAATCAAGATATTGCATGTTATAGTCCCCTATGGGGGCTATAACATTGCAAAAAGAAAGTGTAATAAAATAGTTAATAAATGTGATTTAACCACTGTCACGATGCCGGCTGGCAGGTAGTGGATCCTCTGTGCCAGAGAGGGATTGGCGTGGACCGTGCTAGTGGATCGGTTCTAAGTCACTACTGGTTTTCACCAGAGCCCGCCGCAAAGCGGGATGGTCTTGCTGCGGCGGTAGTGACCAGGTCGTATCCACTAGCAACGGCTCAACCTCTCTGACTGCTGAAGATAGGCGCGGTACAAGGGAGTAGACAGAAGCAAGGTCGGACGTAGCAGAAGGTCGGGGCAGGCAGCAAGGATCGTAGTCAGGGGCAACGGCAGGAGGTCTGGAACACAGGCTAGGAACACACAAGGAAACGCTTTCACTGGCACAATGGCAACAAGATCCGGCAAGGAAGTGCAGGGGAAGTGAGGTATTAGTAGGGAAGTGCACAGGTGAAGATACTGATTGGAACCACTGCGCCAATCAGCGGCGCAGTGGCCCTTTAAATCGCAAAGACCCGGCGCGCGCGCGCCCTAGGGAGCGGGGCCGCGCGCGCCGGGACAGGACCGATGGAGAGCGAGTCAGGTACGGGAGCCGGGGTGCGCATCGCGAGCGGGCGCCACCCGCATCGCGAATCGCATCCCGGCTGGAGGCGGTATCGCAGCGCCCCGGGTCAGTGGATCTGACCGGAGCGCTGCAGTGAGGAGAGTGTAGCGAGCGCTCCGGGGAGGAGCGGGGACCCGGAGCGCTCGGCGTAACAGTACCCCCCCCCTTGGGTCTCCCCCTCTTCTTAGAGCCTGAGAACCTGAGGATCAGACTTTTGTCTAGAATATTGTCCTCAGGTTCCCAGGATCTCTCTTCTGGACCACAACCCTCCCAATCAACTAAAAAAAAAGTTTTCCCTCTGACCTTCTTGGATGCCAGAATCTCTTTGACGGAGAAGATGTCCGAGGAGCCGGAAACAGGAGTGGGGGAAACAAGTTTGGGAGAGAAACGGTTGATGATGAGTGGTTTAAGAAGAGAAACGTGAAAGGCATTAGGAATACGAAGAGAAGGAGGAAGAAGAAGTTTGTAAGAGACAGGATTAATCTGGCACAAAATTTTGAAAGGACCAAGATAGCGTGGTCCCAACTTGTAGCTAGGGACACGGAAGCGGACATATTTAGCGGAGAGCCATACCTTGTCTCCAGGAGAAAAAATGGGAGGAGCTCTTCTTTTCTTATCCGCAAATTTCTTCATGCGTGATGAAGCCTGTAAGAGAGAATTTTGGGTCTCTCTCCATATGATGGAAAGATCACGAGAAATTTCATCCACAGCGGGCAGACCAGAGGGCAAGGGGGTAGGGAGGGGGGGAAGAGGGTGACGGCCGTACACCACGAAAAATGGGGATTTGGAGGAAGATTCAGAGACTCTGAAGTTATACGAGAATTCGGCCCATGGTAGAAGATCTGCCCAATCATCCTGGCGGGAGGAAACAAAATGTCGTAAATAATCACCCAAGACCTGGTTAATTCTTTCTACTTGTCCATTGGATTGAGGATGATATGCAGAAGAAAAGTTTAATTTAATCTTGAGTTGTTTACAGAGAGCCCTCCAGAATTTTGACACGAATTGGACGCCTCTATCCGAGACGATTTGTGTGGGCAACCCGTGAAGACGAAAAATGTGTACAAAAAATTGTTTAGCCAACTGAGGCGCTGAAGGAAGACCAGGAAGAGGGATGAAATGTGCCATTTTGGAGAATCGATCAACGACCACCCAAATAACAGTGTTGCCACGGGATGGGGGTAAGTCAGTAATAAAATCCATACCAATCAGAGACCAAGGCTGTTCGGGGACAGGCAGAGGATGAAGAAAACCAGCGGGCTTCTGGCGAGGAGTCTTATCGCGGGCACAGACAGTGCAGGCTCGTACAAAGTCCACGACATCCGTCTCCAGAGTCGGCCACCAATAGAAGCGAGAGATGAGTTGCACAGATTTCTTGATGCCTGCATGACCTGCGAGATGGGAGGAGTGACCCCATTTGAGGATTCCGAGGCGTTGGCGTGGAGAGACGAAGGTCTTTCCTGGAGGAGTTTGCCTGATGGAGGCTGGAGAAGAGGAAATCAGGCAGTCAGGAGGAATGATGTGTTGCGGAGAGAGTTCAACTTCCGAAGCATCTGAGGAACGAGAGAGAGCATCGGCCCTAATGTTCTTATCGGCAGGCCGAAAGTGAATCTCGAAATTAAATCGGGCAAAGAACAGAGACCACCTGGCCTGGCGAGGATTCAGCCGTTGGGCAGACTGGAGGTAGGAGAGGTTCTTGTGATCGGTGTAAATAATAACTGGAAATCTTGATCCCTCCAGCAGATGCCTCCATTCCTCAAGTGCTAATTTAATGGCTAGAAGCTCTCGATCCCCGATGGAGTAGTTCCTCTCCGCCGGAGAGAAGGTCCTAGAAAAAAAACCACAAGTAACAGCATGCCCGGAAGAATTTTTTTGTAGAAGGACCGCTCCAGCTCCTACAGAGGAGGCATCAACCTCCAATAGGAAGGGTTTAGATGGGTCAGGTCTGGAGAGCACGGGAGCCGAAGAAAAGGCAGACTTGAGCCGTTTAAAGGCGTCTTCCGCTTGAGGAGGCCAAGACTTGGGATCGGCATTTTTTTTGGTTAAAGCCACGATAGGAGCCACAACGGTAGAAAAATGTGGAATAAATTGCCTGTAATAATTGGCGAACCCCAAAAAACGTTGGATAGCACGGAGTCCGGAGGGGCGTGGCCAATCTAAGACGGCAGAGAGTTTGTCTGGATCCATTTGTAGTCCCTGGCCAGAGACCAAGTATCCTAGGAAAGGAAGAGATTGGCATTCAAACAGACATTTCTCTATCTTAGCATAAAGTTGATTGTCACGAAGTCTCTGAAGAACCATACGGACATGCTGGCGGTGTTCTTCTAGATTGGCAGAAAAAATCAGGATATCGTCCAGATATACAACAACACAGGAGTATAAGAGATCACGAAAAATTTCATTAACAAAGTCTTGGAAGACGGCAGGGGCGTTGCACAGGCCAAAGGGCATGACCAGATACTCAAAGTGTCCATCTCTAGTGTTAAATGCCGTTTTCCATTCATCCCCCTCTCTGATGCGGATGAGATTATAAGCACCTCTTAAGTCCAGTTTGGTAAAGATGTGGGCACCTTGGAGGCGATCAAAGAGTTCAGAGATGAGGGGTAGGGGGTAGCGGTTCTTTACCGTGATTTTATTAAGACCGCGGTAGTCGATGCAAGGACGTAGAGAGCCATCTTTTTTGGACACAAAGAAGAATCCGGCTCCGGCAGGAGAGGAGGATTTACGGATAAAGCCCTTTTTTAAATTTTCCTGGATGTATTCAGACATGGCAAGAGTCTCAGGGGCGGACAGAGGATAAATTCTGCCCCGGGGTGGAGTAGTGCCCGGAAGGAGGTCAATAGGACAATCATAAGGCCTGTGAGGAGGTAGAGTCTCAGCTTGTTTTTTGCAAAAAACATCCGCAAAGTCCATATAGGCCTTAGGGAGACCGGTTACAGGAGGAACCACAGAGTCACGGCAAGGGGTACTGGGAACCGGTTTTAGGCAGTCCTTGAAACAAGAGGGCCCCCAACTCTTGATTTCCCCAGTGGACCAATCCAGGGTTGGGGAATGAAGTTGAAGCCAGGGTAGTCCAAGGAGAATTTCGGAAGTGCAATTGGGGAGGACCAACAATTCAATCTTCTCGTGATGAGGTCCGATGCACATTAGAAGGGGCTCCGTGCGGAAACGTATGGTACAGTCCAATCTTTCATTGTTTACACAATTGATGTAGAGGGGTCTGGCGAGACTGGTCACCGGGATGTTGAACCTGTTGACGAGAGAGGCCAAAATAAAATTTCCTGCAGATCCGGAATCCAAGAAGGCCATAGTAGAGAAGGAGAAGGCAGAGGCAGATATCCGCACAGGCACAGTAAGACGTGGAGAAGCAGAGTAGACATCAAGGACTGTCTCACCTTTGTGCGGAGTCAGCGTACGTCTTTCCAGGCGGGGAGGACGGATAGGACAATCCTTCAGGAAGTGTTCAGTACTGGCACAGTACAGGCAGAGATTCTCCATGCGGCGACGTGTCCTCTCTTGAGGTGTCAGACGAGACCGGTCGACCTGCATAGCCTCCACGGCGGGAGGCACAGGAACGGATTGCAGGGGACCAGAGGAGAGAGGAGCCGGGGAGAAAAAACGCCTCGTGCGAACAAAGTCCATATCCTGGCGGAGCTCCTGACGCCTTTCGGAAAAACGCATGTCAATGCGAGTGGCTAGATGAATGAGTTCATGTAGGTTAGCAGGAATTTCTCGTGCGGCCAGAACATCCTTAATGTTGCTGGATAGGCCTTTTTTAAAGGTCGCGCAGAGGGCCTCATTATTCCAGGATAATTCTGAAGCAAGAGTACGGAATTGTACGGCGTACTCGCCAACGGAAGAATTACCCTGGACCAGGTTCAACAGGGCAGTCTCAGCAGAAGAGGCTCGGGCAGGTTCCTCAAAGACACTTCGAATTTCCGAGAAGAAGGAGTGTATAGAGGCAGTGACGGGGTCATTGCGGTCCCAGAGCGGTGTGGCCCATGATAGAGCTTTTCCAGACAGAAGGCTGACTACGAAAGCCACCTTAGACCTTTCAGTAGGAAACTGGTCCGACATCATCTCCAAGTGCAGGGAACACTGGGAAAGAAAGCCACGGCAAAACTTGGAGTCCCCATCAAATTTATCCGGCAAGGATAGTCGTAGACCAGAAGCGGCCACTCGCTGCGGAGGAGGTGCAGGAGCTGGCGGAGGAGATGATTGCTGAAGCTGTGGTAGTAGCTGCTGTAGCATCACGGTCAGTTGAGACAGCTGTTGGCCTTGTTGCGCTATCTGTTGTGACTGCTGGGCGACCACCGTGGTGAGGTCAGCGACAACTGGCAGAGGAACTTCAGCGGGATCCATGGCCGGATCTACTGTCACGATGCCGGCTGGCAGGTAGTGGATCCTCTGTGCCAGAGAGGGATTGGCGTGGACCGTGCTAGTGGATCGGTTCTAAGTCACTACTGGTTTTCACCAGAGCCCGCCGCAAAGCGGGATGGTCTTGCTGCGGCGGTAGTGACCAGGTCGTATCCACTAGCAACGGCTCAACCTCTCTGACTGCTGAAGATAGGCGCGGTACAAGGGAGTAGACAGAAGCAAGGTCGGACGTAGCAGAAGGTCGGGCAGGCAGCAAGGATCGTAGTCAGGGGCAACGGCAGGAGGTCTGGAACACAGGCTAGGAACACACAAGGAAACGCTTTCACTGGCACAATGGCAACAAGATCCGGCAAGGAAGTGCAGGGGAAGTGAGGTATTAGTAGGGAAGTGCACAGGTGAAGATACTGATTGGAACCACTGCGCCAATCAGCGGCGCAGTGGCCCTTTAAATCGCAAAGACCCGGCGCGCGCGCGCCCTAGGGAGCGGGGCCGCGCGCGCCGGGACAGGACCGATGGAGAGCGAGTCAGGTACGGGAGCCGGGGTGCGCATCGCGAGCGGGCGCCACCCGCATCGCGAATCGCATCCCGGCTGGAGGCGGTATCGCAGCGCCCCGGGTCAGTGGATCTGACCGGAGCGCTGCAGTGAGGAGAGTGTAGCGAGCGCTCCGGGGAGGAGCGGGGACCCGGAGCGCTCGGCGTAACAACCACTTCCCTAATTAAAGTTTGAATCACCCACCTTTTCCCATAAAAAAAACATAAAAACATTATGTTAATTAAACCGCAATGTCAATGGCGTACACATAAAAAAAGATCCCAAATTGTGTATTTTTGGTCACTTTGTCACTTTATCCAGAGCAGCACATGTTTGCTATGGGGATTTTCTCCTACTCTGGACAATTCTTAAAATGAAAGAGATGTCAGCAGAGAGCTCTGTGTTCCAAAAAGAAAAGAATTTCCTCTGTAGTAGTCAGCAGCCAATAACTACTGGAAGGATTAAGATTTTTAATAGAAGTAATTTACAAATCTATTTAACTTTCTGCCACCAATTAACTTCCACCGGAGTACCCCTTTAAGGGGTTAAGTGAGAGCCACCCTTTTAAAGGATTTAGTATTTTTGTTGGTAGCCAAACTGCAGACTAGCTGTGTCATAAGTTTGCATAGATTGGATTTATTTAATACATGGGAACACATTAATAATTAAAGGAAAATGCATCTGTCCATACTTTTCACCTAAATTAAATCCTAAGAGGACACAGGGCTGCCAGGTACTTGGCATACGTCCTGAGTCCTGTCCTGGCTATGAAGCGAGTGCAGGAGCTGTGCTCACTTCATAGACCACAGCATTGATCAGTATTTGCTATCAGTTAGAGTATGTACACACTACAGAATCAAAGATTCTGTTGCACGATTCTAACTTTAGTGTACATGTACACTGAACACATTCCCACAGATACATTTTCTGCCTTAAAAATTCAGGATTCCAGACTTCCTAAAATAATTAACACGTTCATTTCTTTGGCAGAATTTCCCATGGCTACATTGTAATTAATGATAATGGTGAAGTTTCGTGCAGTCCCAGTGAATGGTGGAGAATCTTTACTGTAAACATATCCGTGGAAAACCATTTTTAGATTAGTTTTAACAAAAAGGTTCCTTGGTTAGGACCCTCCTATATTGGCAACATTAGAATTGAAATATAAAGCATTTGAGGGAATTGTTATCTGCTTCATTCCCCCAAGATCAAGTAGGTTTATAGGTTGAACTTGATGGATTTTTGTATTTTTCCAACCTTATTTGCTATGTAGCTATGTCACCTCTCCATCTCTGAATGACACTGCATGCCTAAATTACATGACAGTCCAAAAGGAACATGTAATGCTTCATTTTCCCTTTTGTGATGCATTAATTTATAATGTTTTGTTATGTACAGTAGTTTCAGATGTAAGGACTAACATGTTGAATTAACTATTTCTACTTGACAGATACTATATTGATGAAAAAAGTAATATGGAAAATACTTTTGCTGTTGACACAATTGAGGGAACTATCGCAACAAATGAATTACTAGACCGAGAAAGCACTGCACAATTTAACATATCAATAGTTGCAAGTAAAATTAGTAAGTATTATATCATCAAATGCACAATAAGTTGTTTGTTAAATGATTCTTACTACACCATCTATGTAAAGGTATCTGAAAATGTTTAAGAGATTACAAAGAACAATTGTGCCCCACTTTACCGGTTGTATGGGATATTGTAGCCCTATTATAATAAAATAACTCATCCTAACAGCAATACACATTTACTGTATATATTCGAGTTTAAGCCGACCCGAATATAAGCCGAGGCCCCTAATTTCATCCCAAAAACCCAGGAAAAATTATTGACTCGACTATAAGCCTAGGGTGGGAAATACATCATACCCCCATGTCATCATTCCCCCTGTCATCATCCAGACCCCCGTCATTAACACCCCCGTCATCATCACCCTGTCATCATCACCCTGTCATCATCACCCTGTCGTCATCACCCTGTCATCATCACCCTGTCATTATCACCCTGTCATCATCACCCTGTCATCATCAACCTGTCATCATCACCCTGTCATCATCACCCTGTCATTATCACCCTGTCATTATCACCCTGTCATCATTACCCTGTCATCATCACCCTGTCATTATCACCTTGTCATTATCACCATGTCATCATCACCCTGTCATCATCACCCTGTCGTCATCACCCTGTCATCATCACCCTGTCATTATCACCCTGTCATCATCACCCTGTCATCATCACCCTGTCATCATCCCCCTGTCATCATCCCCCTGTCATTATCACCCTGTCATCATCACCCTGTCATCATCACCCTGTCATCATCACCCTGTCGTCATCACCCTGTCATCATCACCCTGTCATCATCACCCTGTCATCATCACCCTGTCATTATCACCTTGTCATCATCACCATGTCATCATCACCCTGTCATCTTCACCCTGTCATCATCACCCTGTCATCATCACCCTGTCATCATCACCCTGTCATTATCACCTTATCATTATCACCATATCGTCATCACCCTGTTGTCATCACCCTGTCATCATCACCCTGTCATCATCACCCTGTCATCATCACCCTGTCATTATCACCTTGTCATCATCACCATGTCATCATCACCCTGTCGTCATCACCCTGTCATCATCACCCTGTCATCATCACCCTGTCATTATCACCTTGTCATTATCACCATATCGTCATCACCCTGTTGTCATCACCCTGTCATCATCACCCTGTCATCCTCACCCTGTCATTATCACCTTATCATTATCACCATATCGTCATCACCCTGTCGTCATCACCCTGTCATCATCACCCCCGTCATCATCACCCTCGTCATCATCCCCCCCTTCATCATCACCGCCTGCCAATCCCTTCAGTGGTCTTCAACCTGCGGACCTCCAGATGTTGCAAAACTACAACTCCCAGCATGCCCGATCAGCCATCAGCTGTCCTGGGATGCTGGGAGTTGTAGTTTTGAAGCATCTGGAGGTCCGCAGGTTGAAGACGACTGCGACCTTCGTCATCATCCAGACCGTCCGGTGGGGAGGGTCAGTCGTTCCGGGCTGTTCATTTTCACCGGGGGGGGGGCCCTCTTCTCCGCTCCGGGCCCGGCCACGGAATAGTGATGTTGCCTTGACAACGATGCACAGGGACATTCATGTGCAGGGACGTCCCTGTGCGTTATCATCAAGGCAACGTCACTAGACCGGGGCCGGGCCCGGAGCGGAGAAGAAGGCCTCCCGGTGAAAATGTTCAGCCCGGAACGACTAACCCTCCCCACCGGACGGTCCCTGCAGCATAGATGGCCCGGACCAGCTCACCCTTCCTTCCCACCGAGGGGAGGTGAGTAGAAAACTAAAGGGGGGTCTGGATGATGACGAAGGCCGCAGTGGTCTTCAACCTTTGGACCTCCAGATATTTCAAAACTACAACTCCCAGCATGCCCGGACAGCCGATGGCTGTCCGGGCATGCTGGGAGTGGTAGTTTGGCAACATCTGGAGGTCCGCAGGTTGAAGACTACTGAAAGGGATTGACAGGCGGAGAGTTCACTCGAGTATAAGCCAAGGGGGGCGTTTTCAGCACGAAAAATCTTGCTGGAAAACTCGGCTTATACTCGAGTATATATGGCACATGTCAACCTACCAGTGAAACTGTAGATTTATAGATAATCACATTAAGAAAATAGTACATTCTGGAATTATACTACCACAATGCTTTGTTGTAAGTTGCTGCACATGAAGAGTAATAGTTTGGTGTCTATCTATCTATCTGTCTATTTATCTATCTACCTATCTATCATGCTGGGGCTGCCGTAAAAAAAAAGGAAAAAAAAAACTAATGCTTACCTAACAGGTCCTCCACAGCTTCCATGTCACTCCTTTTGGTCCCCCCATTGCAATGTTTTCTCCCTGCTTCTAAACGAGAGGTCGGAGCAGGAGCAACTCAACCAACAACTAAAATGCCAGATTGACTTAGAACTAAATGGAGCCACAATGTTATTTCTGCCAGTTGGTCTAATCTTTTATCTTGACCTTTACTTTTATAGGTTTTCTTACATCAATGTCCCAGAATTTTTAATCTGCCTCAAATAAAAACAGTTTCCTTCGCTCATAACACCTCAGTTTACATTTTACCAGAGTTTGTGAAGATACAAAAGCTGAGCTGTGCAGATATTACATATTAAAAGGGTTGTCTGAAGAAAATTGTGCAAGAGGTGGAACAAACAGAAACCAGCTACGTTTCCTGCTAGGACTGCAAGTGATGATGTCACATAAATTGGGCAGATTTATCACCAAAGCACCCACACAGTTCAGCTTTTAAAGTCTTGGAAACAATAGTCTAAATGGTGCAGCAGAATAACATTAACCCCTTCATGACCCAGCCCATTTTCACCTTCATGACCTGGGCATTTTTTGAAAATCTGACCACTGTCACTTTAAACATTAATAACTTTGGAATGCTTTTACTTATTATTCTGATTCCGAGATTGTTTTTTCGTGACATATTCTACTTTATTTTATCGGTAAAATTTCACTGATATTTGTATCCTTTCTTGGTAAAAAATCTAAAAATTTCATGAAAATTTTTAAAATTTAGCATTTTTCTAACTTTGAAAGTCTCTGCTTGAAAGGAAAATGGATATTCCAAATAAATTACATATTGATTCACATATACAATATGTCTACTTTGTGTTTGCATTAAAAAATTGACAAGTTTTTACTTTTGGAAGACATCAGAGGGCTTCAAAGTTCCGCAGCAATTTTCCAATTTTTCTCAAGATTTTCAAAATCTTAATTTTTCAGGGCCCAGTTCAGGTTGGAAGTGGATTTTAAGGATCTTCATATTAGAAATACCCCATAAATGACCCCATTATAAAAACTGCACCCCCCAAAGTATTCAAAATGACATTCAGCAAGTGTTTTAACCCTTTAGGTGTTTCACAGGAATAGCAGCAAAGTGAAGGAGAAAATTCTAAATCTTCATTTTTTACACTCGCATTTTCTTGTAGACCCAATTTTTTCATTTTTACAAGGGGTAAAAGGAGAGAAATCACCCTAAAATTTGTAACCCAATTTCTCTCGAGTAAGGAAATACCTCATATGCGTATGTAAAATGTTCGGTGGGCGCAGTAGAGGGCTCAGAAGGGAAGGAGCGACAATGGGATTTTGGAGAGTGAGTTTTTCTGAAAGGGTTTTTGGGGGGCATGTCCCATTTAGGAAGCCCCTATGGTGCCAGAACAGTGGACCCCCCCACATGTGACCCCATTTTGGAAACTATACCCCTCATGGAATGTAATAAGGGGTGCAGTGAGCATTTACACCCCACTGGCGTTTGACAGATATTTGAAACGGTGGACTGTGCAAATCAAAAATTTTATTTTTCATTTTCACAGACCACTGTTCCAAAAATCTGTCATACACCAGTGGGGTGTAAATGCTCACTGCACCCCTTATTACATTCCGTGAGGGGTGTAGTTTCCAAAATGGGGTCACATATGGATATTTATTGTTTTGCGTTTGTCAGAACTGCTGTAACAATCAGCCACCCCTGTGCAAATCGCCTCAAATGTACATGGTGCACTCTCCCTTCTGGGCCTTGTTGTGCGCCCTCAGAGCACTTTGCGCCCACATATGGGGTATCTCCGTACTCAGGAGAAATTGCGTTACAAATTTAGATGGTCTTTTTTCCCTTTTACCTCTTGTGAAAATGAAAAGTATAGGGCAACACCAGCATGTCAGTGTAAAAAATTTATTTTTTTACACTAACATGCTGGTGTAGACCCCAACTTCACCTTTTCATAAGGGGTTAAAGAAGAAAAAGCCCCCCAAAATTTGTAAGGCAATTTCTCCCGAGTACGGCGATACCCCATATGTGTCCCAAAACTGTTGCCCTGAAATACGACAGGGCTCCAAAGTGAGAGAGCGCCATGCGCATTTGAGGCCTGAATTAGGGATTTGCATAGGGGTGGACATAGGGGTATTCTACGCCAGTGATTCCCAAACAGGGTGCCTCCAGCTGTTGCAAAACTCCCAGCATGCCTGGACAGTCAATGGCTGTCCGGCAATACTGGGAGTTATTATTTTGCAACAGCTGGAGGCTCCGTTTTGGAAACAGCAGCGTACCAGACGTTTTTCATTTTTTGGGGGGAGGGGGGCTGTGTAGGGGTATGTGTATATGTAGTGTTTTTTACTTTTTATTTTAGGTTAGTGTCAGTGTAGTGTAGTGTTTTTAGGGTACAGTCACATGGGCAGAGGTTCACAGCAAGTTTGCCGCTGGAAGTTTGAGCTGCAGCGCAAAATTTGCGCCATCTCAAACTTGCAGCACTCACTGTAAACCTCCGCCCATGTGAGTGTACCCTGTACATTCACATTGGGGGGAGGGGGCAAACATCCAGCTGTTGCAAACTCCGAGCATGCCCTTTGGCTGTCCGTGCATGCTGGGAGTTGTAGTTTTGCAACAGCTGGAGGAACACTGGTTTGGAAACACTAAGTTAAGTAATAAACTTTCAAGTGTTTTGCAACCAAACTTAGTGTTTCCAAACCAGTGTGCCTCCAGCTGTTGCAAAACTACAACTCCCAGCATGCATGGTCTGTCAGTGCATGCTGGGAGTTATAGTTTTGCAACAATTGCAACAGCTGGAGGCACTGAGGTAGGAAACGGACAATGTTTCCCAACTAGTGTGCCTCCAGATGTTGCAAAACTACAACTCCCAGCATGCCCAGACTGCCAAGGCATGCTGGAAGTTGTAGTTCGGCAATATCTGAAGGATCAGATGTTGCTGAACTACAACTTCCAGCATGCCTGGGCAGTCTGGGCATGCTGGGAGTTGTAGTTTTGCAACATCTGGAGGTCCACAGTTTGGAGACCACTGTATAATGGTCTCCAATCTGTGCTCTTCCAGATGTTAGAGAACTACAACTCCCAGCATGCCTGGACAGACTGAGCATGCTGAGATTTGTAGTTTTGCAACATCTGGAAGAGCACAGATTGGAGACCATTATACAGTGGTCTCCAAACTGTGGACCTCCAGATGTTGCAAAACTACAACTCCCAGCATGCCCAGAAAGCCAAAGGCTGTCTGGACATGCTGGGAGTTGCAGTTTTGAAACTCTCAGAGGCAGCAGTGAGATCGCTTTACGGCGATCTCACTGCTGCCAATGAAGATGCTGCACTGCTGCCGGAAACTCACCTCCGGGACTCAGCGCCGCCGGGACCGCCTGGAGGATGCTGCTCGCGCCGGGACCGCTCGGGACACCGCTCGGACGGGTAAGTGACGCCGGGGGACGGGTCAGGGACACTTAGCAGAGCGGTGTGTGTCCCGATCCCCGTGATCGGGACTCACACACCGCGCTGCTAAGTATTTTCATAGCGAAACGCTGCTGTCAGCTAGTCAGATTTGACCAGCTGATAGCAGCGATCGCTGGGGGGGGTGGGGGACGAAACCCCCCGTGGTCGCACGGTAAGATAGCTGGCTATCAGTGATAGCCACCATCTTTCCGGGCGCTGCGGGATGCCGCGAGTAGCGGCAGTAATATCCATGACGTACCTGTATGTCATGGGTCGGGAACACCTTGCCACCCATGACGTACAGGTATGTCATAGGTCGGGAAGGGGTTAAAGGGGTACTCCGGTGGAAAACTTTATTTTTTTTTAATCAACTGGTTCCAGAAAGTTAAACAGATTTGTAAATTACTTCTATTAAAAAATATTAATCCTTTCAGTACTTATAAGCTGCTGAATACTACAGAGGAAATTATTTTCTTTTTGGAACACAGTGCTCTCTACTGACATCTCTGTCCATTTTTGGAATTTTGCATAGCAGCATATGTTTGCTAAGGGGATTTTATCCTACTCTGGACAGTTCTTAAAATGGACAGAGATGTCAGCAGAGAGCACTGTGCTCATGATTCAGCAGAGAGCTCTGTGTTCCAAAAGCAAAATAATTTCCCCTGTAGTATTCAGCAGCTAATAAGTACTGGAAGGATTAAGAATTTTTAATAGAAGTAATTTACAAATCTGTGTAACTTTCTGGCACTAGTTGATTAAAAAAAAAAAATAAAGTTTTCCACCCCTTTAACAACATTGTAAGTCTGCTGCATCAGAATTTTCAAGCAGAATTCCGGAGTAGAATTCTAATTGGAAAATATATTGTGTGAATGGGCCCTAAGACAGTTTGATAGATCATTGTTCACAGGACTATGCAGCAAGTCACTGGCCTAACCAATCACATGTGATAATGCAAATAGAGACCTCTGAAGCCAGCGACTAGTCTTAAAGAAAAATGCAACATCATCACTTCAGGCCCAGCGGACAACACCAGAGTTATTTTCCTCTATTTTGTGCTAATTCCAGCTCTTAAAGAATTTAGCAGGGGGTACTCCGCCCCTAGACATTTTATCCCCTATTCAAAGGATAGGGGATAAGATGTTAGATCGCCGGAGTCCCGCTGCTGGGGACCGCTGGAGGTCCTCAAGCTAAGTCCATCCCGACCACGGGGGCTGAAGATCACACCCCGTCCCCTCAATGCAAGTCTATGGGAGGGGGCGTGACAGCTGGGTGCCGCAGCGGAGATCCCGTGGGTCCCCAGCAATGGAACCCCGCCGATCTGACATCTTATCCCCTATCCTTTGGATAGGGCATAAGATGTCTAGAGGCGGAGTACCCCTTTAAACACTTCAGACCTTCTGTTATATCTAGTAATTTATACCAAAGGCTTACCCAAAGGCTACAAGTTATTGCCTAGCCATAGGGACCAGACAGTGGTAAAACCTTTCCCCTATCTACTGGATAGGAAATAACTTTTAATAGGAAACCCTTTTAAAGTTAAAGTATTAGTATTTTTTTTTTATTATTATTTTATTTTTTTCATTTCAGACTACATGCTATTTAAATAGACCAACAGATTGAAAATATAAGGATAGAAACATCTCATAAATTTGTTTATTATGAAATGATGGCTTGTTCTGACAGTTTAGTATTGAAATGCGAGATGCTTCTTATATCTTGTTTTTCAATGTGAGAATTCATCTTCTCAGAGCTTCATTTGCAACTATGAAAATAGCACCATAAACAAGCACACATCTTACAGCCTCTAACAAACATAGACTTGAGTGCCTAATGTTCAAAGGCCTGCCTTGCCTAGGCATCTTGTATTGCTGTAGGGCATCTATGATTGACGGTAAATGCTATTTCATCACATTTGTTTTGGAAAACTACTATTGCAGTTTTGCATGAACTTTAGAACTTGTTTTACAATGAGAGAAATGTTACATTTAAGTGATCCTTGACACAAATGTTACTTGACAAAAGAATGTAATCCTTCTAAAAATACAGCTGAAAGGCAATTCTAACACAACACTTCCAACTAAATATTAATGCAATGTTTTGCCTCCGGATGAAGATATTATTGCATGTGTCAGAAGTTTTAGTATGGATTTGCCAAGTGTTTTACTGACATACTTTCTGTTCACAAACCATACTTGACAGTCACAGACTGAAATTATTTTCATAACTATAAAATATTCATGATTATGACAGATGGGATTTACTCTTTATGCAATGTTAGATGTCTGTGGAGGTGTCATTTGATTCCTATTAGAATCACATATACAGAAAAGGCAAAACAGTCATAGAAAACTAAAGACTCCTGCAGGCAGTAGCTTCATCTGCATGCGACAGCGCAGTGGTATGCTGGTTCTGTCAGACGTTATCACTTGCCAGGTTCTAGCCTCTTCAGTAAATATTGTGAATCCTTTTTTTTCTTCAGATTATCACACCTAGGAGTTGTGGTGCAACAGAGTGTGAAATACTGCATTTTAGGCACTGTATTCTGAAAATAATTTTTAACCCTATATATGTTATTAGAAATTTGTAAATTAAAGGGGTATTCCAGGCAAAAACTTTTTTAATATATATCCATATATATATATATATATATATATATATATATATATATATATATATAATCAACTGTCTCCGGAAAGTTAAACAGATTTGTAAATTACTTCTATTAAAAAATCTTAATCCTTCCAATAGTTATTAGCTTCTGAAGTAGAGTTGCTGTTTTCTGTCTAACTGCTTTCTGATGACTCACGTCCCAGGAGCTGTGCAACTCCTATGGGGATATTTTCCCATCATGCACAGCTCCCGTAACGTGACATCATCATTGAGCAGTTAGACAGAAAACTTCAGAAGCTAATAACTATTGGAAGGTTTAAGATTTTTTAATAGAAGTAATTTACAAATCAAATCCGGAGCAAGTTGATATATAACATTTTTTTTTGCCTGGAATACCCCTTTAAATAGAATTAAAGTGTATAAGGGTGAAAAATAATTCACCAAAGTCAATTAAAGGGGTACTCCGCCGTACCCCATTTAACAGCTGTCACGCCCCCTCCCATAGGCTTGCATTGAGGGGGGCAGAGTGTGACGTCACACGGGGCGGAGCCTTGATGTCACAACGCTCCGGCCCCGTGATCGACAGTAATCAGACCCGGAGCGAACACGCTCCGGGGACAGATTTTAAACGGGGTGCGGTGTGCAAGATCACGGCGGTCCCCAGCGGCGGGACCCCTGCGATCAGGCATCTTATCCCCTATGCTTTGGATAGGGTATAAGATGTCTAAGCGCCGGAGTACCACTTTTATCTGAAAATGAAATCTAGACTGCCACCCAAGCACTAGTAATTAAAGGGGAACTCCAGCCAAAATTAACTTATGCCATATTCACAGAATAGGGATAAGTAACTGATCACAAGTAGTAAGACCGCTGGTCCCCCTGCATGATCTCCGGTATGGCACTCCAGCTCTCATTGAGGCGCGCGTGCGATAGATGGCACATGCTTCATTTATTTCTATGGGAGCGCCGAAGATGCACTCGGGCATCATCGACGCTCCCATGGAAATGAATAGAACATGTTCCGTCTACCAGTATACAGTGGGGATCAAAAAGTTTGGGCACCCCAGGTAAAAATTTGTATTAATGTGCATAAAGAAGCCAAGGAAAGATGGAAAAAATCTCCAATATGCATCAAATTACAGATTAGACATTCTTATAATATGTCAACAAAAGTTAGATTTTTTTTCCATCATTTAAATTTTCAAAATAACAGAAAACAAAAAAATGGAATTTGCAAAAGTTTGGGCACCCTGCAGAATTAATAGCATGCACTGCCCCCTTTGCAAAGCTGAGACCTGCCAGTGTCATGGATTGTTCTCAATCATCATCTGGGAAGACCAGGTGATGTCAATCTCAAAGGTTTTAAATGCCCAGACTCATCTGACCTTGCCCCAACAATCAGCACCATGCGTTCTTCTAAGCAGTTGTCTAGAAATCTGAAACTGAAAATAGTTCACGCTCACAAAGCTGGAGAAGGCTATAAGAAGATAGCAAAATGTTTTCAGATGTCAATATCCTCTGTTCAGAATGTAATTAAGAAATAGCAGTCATCAGGAACAGTGGAAGTTAAAGCAAGATCTGGAAGACCAAGAAAAATATCAGACAGAACAGCTCGCAGGATTGTGAGAAAAACTATTAAAAACCCACGTTTGACTGCACAACCCCTCCAGAAAGATCTGCCAGACACTGGAGTTGTGGTACACTATTCCACTATAAAGAGATACTTGTCCAAATATGGTCTTCATGGAAGAGTCATCAGAAGAAAACCTCTTCTACGTCCTCACCACAAAAATCAGCTTTTGAACTTTGCAAATGAACATAGAGACAAGAATGATGCAGTTTGGAAACACTTTCTGTGGACCGATGAGGTTAAAATTGAACTTTTTGGCAGGAATGAGCAAAGGTACGTTTGGAGAAGAAGGGGAACAGAATTTAATGAAAAGAACCTCTGTCCAACTGTTCAGCATGGGGGTGGATCAATCATGCTTTGGGGTTGCATTGCTGCCAGTGGCACAGAGAACATCTCACGAGTAGAAGGAAAAATGGATTCAATAAAATTTCCGCAAATTTTGGATGCTATCTTGATGCCATCTGTGACAAAGCTGACGCTAAAGAGAGGATGGAATCTACAAATGGATAATGATCCTAAACCCACCTCGAAATCCACGGGGGATTTCACCCATGAAGAGTAGGTTATAAGGACTGGACCTATCGGTGGAGGGTTAATTTCCACAAATATTATTTACAATTGATCACTGAGTGATCCCTGAAACCCTGGTTTACCACCCACTAATAACTAGAGTACCTAAAACATAACTTTTATTCTTGCCAACTTAAAAAAGTTAAAATATAATGGACATATCTCCAGCCAGTATTGATCTTTTGTGCTGCACGTCACTGCATGCTTATATTATTATCTTGTTATGGCTGCAGTCCACAACAATGTACTGGAGTGTCCACTAGTGATTAAAACCTAACACACATCACCCTCCCCGACGTTTCACCACAAGCTGTGGCTTTATCAAGGACTAAAGGGTCAATGACGTGTGATAGAGCTCTGTTTGGGTATTTATAACCTCCTATTTTAGTGATGTCATCACAGGAAATGATCTCACCAAACATTCCATTGGTGCTCAGCATGATTGGCATTCATTGATCCAATCACAAACTTAAGTGTCATCAGGTCCAATAAAACAATCATTTGTGTCAGAATGATGGACACTTTTTATCTCCAATCAATCCTCAGATGTATACCCTTACCTTTACTATTGGTTGGGATGTCCTCTACGTAGCTGCGCAAACCTACTTGCATGAGCTGATAGATCTACCCGGCACTAACACTTTCTCCATGCGCCGGTGCTATGTTTTATTTACCTTTTAACCTATTGGTTGGAATAGCGATGACGTAGCTGCGCAGTAACAGCTGCGTAAGTTAATAATGCAATGGACACTCTATTCCATAGCTGATTGGTTGAGAGAGTTCAGTACTGTAATTGGCTGAGCACAATGAATAACGTATGTGCGCAGAATACCCTGCGCAAACTGATAGTCTAAAAACGGGCATTTAAGGTACTGATTGGCTGAGTTACAGTGACGTATATGTGCAAGTCTAGGCTGCGCAACCTGTTAGTAAATAATATACAGTTTCTGCGCTGATTAAGCTGCGCGAACTATTAGTCTAGAATACTGCCACTATATCTAACTGCGCAGATCCTGCTGCGCGAACTGTTAGATTAAAATTTGTCACTATACCTGACTGTGCAGACTACGCTGCGCGAAGTGTTAGTCTAAATTTCTGCAAACTAGATTTGTCTGCCGGCTGTCTTATAGATATAAGGAAAAATACTCCAATAGACATAGCAGGTTTGTGAACACTTTTTTTCCACTCATCTTTGAGAAACCAATGATGTTTCATTTTTTTCTTCATTTCTGCATAGTAGTCTGTTGGAGCAGGGACAGTATTATGGCTTTCCGGTCATATTTTTACTCTCACTGCCTCTTTCCACTCATCAAACCATATCACTCATCAACAGAACTAAGGTAAGTATTGGTTAGTAACCAAGGTAAGTATATCAAGGAATTATATATGAAAATTAATTATTAACATCATCATTAATCTATTATCCTATTCCATATCTGGAAAAACAGGACCTTACATAAAATATAACAACATTAGACCTATTCTCTATTGTTTCAACAATCATGCTGTGTAATGTTCTAAAAACTATTACAGTGAGATCAAATTCCATTTTATTTTATATCACCTCACAGTCACATTATGAATTGACATCACTATACATCCATGAAGAGGCATAAACTGAAGGTTTTGCCATGGCCTTCACAATCTCCTGACCTCAACATAATTGAAAATCTATGGATAGACCTTAAAAGAGCAGTGCGTGACAGACAGCCCAGAAATCTCAAAGAACTGGAAGACTTTTGTAGGGAAGAATGGGCAAAGATACCTCAAACAAGAATTGAAAGACTCTTGGCTGGCTACAAAAAGCGTTCACAAGAGGTGATACTTGCCAAAGGGGGCAGTACAAGATATTAACTCTGCAGGGTGCCCAAACTTTTACAGATGCCATTTTTTTGTTCTCTGTTATTTTGAAAGTGTAAATGATGGAAATAAAATCTAACTTTTGTTGACATATTATAAGAATGTCTAATCTGTAATTTGATGCCTTTTGGAGATTTTTCCATCTTTCCTTGGCTTCTTTATGCACATTGATAACATGTTTTACCTTTGTGCCCAAACTTTTGATCCCCACTATAAAATATATGCTGATAAAGAGTACCTGTCATATCCTACAAAAAGTTATATGTTACTTATTACTTAATCCAGATCATATATATGCCATTTTTATGTGTCTAGCACCTATAATTGTATCATGGATACTTTCTTTTTGATGCTTACTTTGTTTTTCATCCTGTGCTTTGAAGGGGTCATGTCTCTTGCCCTTACTCTGCATGACTCATTTTCCTCCCTGAGTCTGCTGTGCTGGGTCCCTTCAACCAATCCCTGAAGGCTGCTCTGTAACCCCCTCCTCTCTGTTTTCAGACAGGAGTGAGCAAGTCCCACTCTCTCTTATTGGACTTTGTCCCAGCTTTTAATACACTTTAGCATATTTCTTATATATTTCTTATCACTTTCAGTTATCCATTAAAACTCGAATGATAGAAAAAAATGTTATAGTAAGACATTATTGCAGTTATCAGGGTTCTGAAAACATATCTAGTGCCAGTATGTGTGTGTGTGTTGGGATCAGGTAAACAATCATTCAGTGTGTCAAATATGCAATAACATGTTATTTGAAAAAGGAATTTTTTTTTCTTCATTTCGTTATACTTGAATTGTCTTCTACAGGTAATCCCCAGTTAACCAGTTCAGTCAATGTCATCATAAATGTTCTGGATGTTAATGAATTTGCCCCTGAAGTTACAGTGCCATATGAAACATCAGTATGTGAAAATGCCAAGCCAAGACAGGTAATGTAAATTTCATTAAGATTTAAGTAGTTATTTATAGAATATTTATACTTAAACAATGAATAATCATTTTCACCGAACTCTACTTTTTCTACAGAAAGTCTTTTACAGTGAAATGCAATCTAAACAAAATTGATGGAAAACCATTTTTTTTACTGACTGAACATAGAAATAATGCATGTTAAGTACATAAAAAAAAAAAAAAAAATATATATATATATATATATATATATATAATATATATATTTCCTCGTGCTCCCCGATGCCTCTTTATCCTAGCCTCTACTTCTAGCTTCTTCCTGGTTCAACTTGGTACACTGTAACTCAACCAATCACCAGCCACATTGATGTCCTGCCTCAGCCAGTGGCACCAGATCTTTTTCCTTGTGCTGGGGCCCAATACATCACACTGTTGCTTAGGTTATCACTGAAAGATGCAGGATATTGCTGTAATCGGCAATTAGCTTAGCTGCGGTGTGACCACAAAAATCAGGAAGAAGACCGACAAAAAAAGGCTTTAGGCTAAAATTCCAATTGTTTTTTTTTTTGGGGTGGGGGGGGAATGCCAAGAAAAACGTCAATTCTGCCGCATGGCATTTTTTTGGGCAAAAAATGCTGCGGCCAGATGTTAGCTGTAAATCAATGAGAAATCACAAGATTCTTTTCCCCCTTGGCGTTTCCAGTTTGGCATTTTTTTTTATCCTTTTGGCGTTTTTTCACTCTTTTTTGGAAACTTTTCAGCTCCTTAGCGGTTTTTCAAAATCAGAGCATGTTGAGCCTATGGTGTTTTTTCCCCTGAAATCGTGGCTTTTATCCACTCTTTTAAGTCTATGGGAGTAAAAAAACGGCAAGAAAAACGCCATGTGGGTTTCAACTTTGGCGTTTTTTTTTTCCGGCAGTTTTTATTCTCTTTTGGACTTTAGCGATCCCAAAAAATGATGGAGACACCTTTTTTAATAAAATTTCGTAGGGTACCAAACTTATAGCCAACAATAATAAAAATGTAGTGTGCGTGCTCCATGATGGGAGTAGTAGTACCAGCAGTTAAGGACAGATCACAGCAGGTATCATTCCTGACATCCGCTGTGATCGTCCTATCTATTGCAGAGATGCGGAGCGGCTCTATACAGCACTCGTATCTCTGCACTATACTCCAGCCAATGATGTGAATAGAACATCGCTCATTCATATTTCCCTCTGAGAGCTGTGATTGGCTATAACCATCCAGCCAATCCCCACTCTGGGCGGTCTGAGTACAGAGCAGAGATGCGAGTGCTGTGTAGAGCCGCTCCGCATCTCTGCTATATTATGGACGATCGCATTGGGTGTCAGGACTGACACCAGGGGCGATATGTCTATTAGTACTACTACTCCCATCATGAAACAGTCTGTTCTATGCTGGGAGTAGTAGTACTGCCTAAAAAAATTAGAAAAAAAGTGAAACACACATACACACTTTATTAAAAATTAATTAAAAGTTAATTATTATTTTTTTTTTCGTTAAATAAATTTTTTCCCATTTCTACTGCATTTTTTTTTGTACCCAACACATTTTGAAAAAAACACCAAAGGGGCCAAAAATGCAATCTCCACTCAAATGCAAAAACATCAGAAAAAAATGCCAATAAAAATGATGTGTGTAATTTTTATTGTATTTGTCAACAATAAAGTGATATTTTGATTACATGATCTGCTAAAGCCTTTTTCTATTTTGGAATGTGTAGTTTATTTGCTGTAATAGCAGTACAAGGTCCACTACTTATACCTCGGGAGCACATAGGGGCAAATTCACAGTAATCCCCCTCCCCACAGCTAGGGTGCTTTGTCTGTGTTTTGTTTATTTATCTGTAAGTACACAGATTTTCCTCCTGACAAAGTTTTGATGTTCTGTTGTATCGCACTTTTCAGAAATGTATTGTTGTGCCTGGTGAGCAGAGGAGATGGTAAATATTGCTCAATTGTGTCATAACTCCTTTGTTAGTTAGTGACACTAGGTACTGCATTCGTAAAATGTCATCCTGGATGAGTTGTGTACATTAACATTATCTTTGTGAGAAGAGAAACAGAGGATTAAATCTCTTCAGTAGTCTACATTTCCTCTACTTTTTCTTCAAAATGACAAACTTGCACCTCCCACTGTGGCTGCCTGCTCAAAATGGTGATGTTATTAGGTATTGTGGCTCACCATAAAGGAGTTCTGTAACAAGAAAACGGTTGACTTATGTATAGTGCATATATCATATGCTTTTATATAGTATGTTAAACATGCAGTGTATACATAACTATCCCTGACTATTAACAGTAACAGGTAATTATTTACAAAAGGATTCATGGTCCTATTACTGACTCTTTTAAAACCATTTACCTAAAGATGTAGCATGCACCAACTTTATTGTTAGCGCACTATGTCTAATGCAAAGCACCCTATGCTATCAGTACCCTTTGCAAGGAGCAGGGACACCTTTAAAAGGAGCTCAATGCATATTTTCCATAGAAACAGAATATAGTCATTGCTCCTGTAACATATGTTGCTGGCCTGAATGACTCTTAGCCAGACACAGACCACTCAGACCAACAAGTATTCAGAAGTAATTTGGTGATGAATATACTGGGTTACTTTCAACAGGTCGGACAGATTTGCTGGTCCAAAAAATCTACTGCCATAAGCATTACTGGCTAATTGTTTAGTAACTAGAGCATGGGAGTCCCTTCTCCACTAAAAGACTTTACTTGGGCTCTACAACATTAGATTTGGGTGCCACAAACAACTATCGTGTTGGTGACTAGTAATGTGTACATTTTACCAGTCATACAGCAGGAAATCAGTTGGTTCACTCACACTGGCCTGTACCCCCAATGTTGCTCCCAATCTAAATTGCAAATATCATGCTACCCCAGACCATGACACTCCAACCATTATGCTTGACTGTTGGCAAGGCACGCACGTCTTTGTATTCTTCATTTGGTTGCTGCAACACACACTTGACACCATCAGAACGATATTAAAAGTATATGGTGCATATGGTCTGCACACTGAAAGGCTGACTCCCCCACCTCCCTAATTCCACCCCTTCAAGCTCTGCAGCAATGCTGGCAACAGTCATATGTCATATGCTGAGCATGTGCTCTCAATATCTGTGGTCAACCGTGGTGTGGTGTGTTTTGACATGACCATGTCCTATATGGTCTAATCCACAGTGTTGTAGATTCCTTTCAGGGTCTTAGCAATCTTCTTATAGCCGAGGCCAACCTTATAATGAGCAAAAATTCTTTTATTTTTTTCTAGACACTTAGAGTCAGGTGCCATTAGGTGCCATGTTGAACTTCCAGTGACCAGTATAGAGTGTGAATTGAGAAATTTAAGAAACCTGCTCCCCATTCTCACCAGAGACCCTGTAACACTAATGAGTCTCACGACACTGAGGAGAAAACAAATGCTAATTGTGCCCAATTTGGACATTTCTACTTAGGGGTGTAGTCACTTTTGTTTCCAAGGTTTAGACATTAATGACTTTTCGTTAAAGTTGGATGTGTGAATGAATATTTGTTTCTCAAAAATGCTGGTTTTTCCCCAAATTTTTAATGTTTACAAGGGGTAATAGGAGAAAATGCCCTCCAACATTTGTAACCCCATCTCTTCTGAGTATGTAAATACCCCATGTGTGGACATAAAGTGCACTACAGGCGCACTACAATGCTCAGAAGAGAAGGAGTCACATTTGGCTTTTAGAAAGCAAATTTTGCTGAAATGGTTTTTGGGGGCATGTCACATTTAGGAAGCCCCTATGGTGCCATAACAGCAAAAAAAACACATGGCATGCTATTTTGGAAACTACACCCTTCAAGGAATGTAACAAGAGGTACAGTGAGCCTTAACACCCCACAGGTGTTTGACAACTTTTCGTTAAAGTTGGATGTGTAAATTATTTTTTTTTCACTAAAATGCTGGTGTTACCCCAAATGTACTATCTTCACAAGGGGTAATTAGAGAAAAATCCTCCCACAAATTGTAACCGCATTTCTTCTGAGTATATAAATACCCCATATGTGGACGTAAAGTGCTCTGCGGGTGAACTACAATACTCAGAAGAGAAGGAGCGCCATTGGGCTTTTGGAGAGAGAATTTGTTTGGAATAGAAGTCGGGAGCCGTGTGCGTTTAAAAAAAAGCCCCCATGATGCCAGAACACCCCCCCCCCCACATGTGACCACAGAATGTAATAAGGGGTGCAGTGAGCATTTACACCCCACTGGCATTTGACAGATCTTTGCAACAGTGGGCTGTGCAAATGAATAATTTTATTTTTCATTTTCACAGACCACTGTTCAAAAAATCTGTCAGACACCTGTGGGGCATAAATGCTCACTGCACACCTTATTACATTACATGAGGGGTGTAGTTTCCAAAATGGGGTCACATGTGGGGGAGGTCCACTGTTCTGGCACCATGGGGGCTTTGTAATCACACATGTCCTTCAATTTAAGACACTTTCTCTCTCCAAAAGCCAAATGCTTCTCTTCTGAGCATTGTAGTTCACCAGCAGAGCACTTTACGTCCACATATGGGGTATTTATATACTCAGAAGAAATGGTGTTACAAATGTTGGGAGGATTTTTTTTCCTTCTACCCCTTGTGAAAATGAAATATTTGGGATAACACCAGCATTTTATTTAAAAAAATTAAATTTTTCATTTTCACGTCCAACTTTAACAAAAATTCTTCAAACACCTGTGGGGTGTTAAGGCTCACAATATCCCTTGTTACATTCCATGAGGGGTGTAATTACATTTTGGGGGTCTTTTTTTTCCTTTTATCGCTTGTGAAAATGAAAAGTATGGGGCAACACCAGCATGTTAGTGTAAAAGTGTAATTTTATTTACAATAACATGCTGGAGTAGACCCCAACTTTACCTTTTCATCAAAATGTGTAAGGAAATTTCTCCCGAGTACGGAAAAACCCCATATGTGGCCCTAAACTGTTGCCTTGAAATACAACAGGGCTCCAAAAGTCAGAGAGCGCCATGCGCATTTGAGGCCTGAATTAGGGATTTGCAGAGGGATGGACCCGGATGCAAGAATTAGACTTGCCTCCGATACCAAAATTATCCTACTGCAGTATTTCCCAAACAGGGTGCCTCCAGCTGTTGCAAAACTCCCAGCATGCCTGGACAGTCAATGGCTGTCCGGCAATACTGGGAGTTGTTGTTTTGCAACAGTTGGAGGCTCCGTTTTGGAATCAGTGCCGTGCCATACGTTTGAAATTTGTATTGGAGGTGGGAGATGTAACTGTGTAGGGGTATATGTAGTTTTTTACTTTTTACTTTGTGTTAGTGTAGTGTAGTTTAGTGTTTTTAGGGTACATTCACACAGGCAGGAGTTTACAGCGAGTTTCCCGCTGTGAGTTTGAGCTGCAGCGGAAAATTTGCCACAGCTCAAACGTGCAGCGAGAAACTCACTATACACCACCGACCATGTGAATGTACCCTGTGCATTCCCTTGGGGGGAACCTCCAGCTGTCGCAAAACAACAACTCCCAGCATGCCCTTTGGCTGTCGGTGCATGCTGGGGGTTGTAGTTATGCAACAGCTGAAGGAACACTGGTTGCAAAACTCTGAGAATTTGTTACTTAACTCAGTGTTTCCCAATCCGTGTGCCTCCAGCACACTACAAACTACAACTCCCAGCATGTACGGTCTGTCAGTACATGCTGGGAATTATAGTTTGCAACAGCTGGAGGCACACTGGTTGTGAAACACTGAGTTAGGTAACAGACAATGTTTCCCAACCAGTGTTCCTCCGGTTGTTGCAAAATATTTTATAGTGGTGTCCAAACTGTATCCCTCCAGATGTTGTAAAACTTCAACTCCAAGCATGCCCAAACTGTCCAGGCATGCTGGGAGTTGTACTTCGGCAACATCTGAAGGGCCAGAT
This sequence comes from Hyla sarda, assembly GCF_029499605.1. Taxonomy (NCBI): domain Eukaryota; kingdom Metazoa; phylum Chordata; class Amphibia; order Anura; family Hylidae; genus Hyla; species Hyla sarda. The sequence goes on along the minus strand of NC_079193.1, from coordinate 196,182,449 downwards.
GTTGCTGAACTGCAACTCCCAGCATGCCTGGACAGTCCTGGCATGGTTTGTAGTTTTGCAACATCTGGAGGGCTAAAGTTTGGACACCACTGTATAGTAGTCTCCAAACTGTAGCACTCCAGATGTTGCAAAACTACAATTCCCACCATGCTTGGAGTTGTAGATTTGAAACACCTAGAAGCAGCAGTGAAGATTACTTTACGGCGAACTTCCCTGCTGCGTCTGACACCACCGCCGCAGCTGCATCCACTTGCATGCGTCGTTCCCCGCTGCCTGCCACCGGTCCCCACGTGATCTCAGGTAATTGCTGCCAGTCCCCCCGCCACGCCTCCCCTGAAGCCGTCGCCTCCATATTCCCTTGCTCTGCCTGGACTTCTCGGGGCGGGCAGAACAGGGGAAATGAACTGTCAACCCCCCCCCCCCTGCGCACCTGCCCTGCGATTCACCGGCCAATCGCAGTATATAGGAGGAGGTGGCACCCCTGCCATCTCGCTCCTGTCCTTTAGGATGATCGGGGCTGTCTCTGACAGCTCTGTCATCCCTATTATCCAAATCGCCGATTTGAATTGATGACATGATCTCAGGGCCCCCCCCCCCAGGCATTTGCACGGGATGCCTGCTGAATGATTTCAGTAGGCATCCCACTACGGTCCCCGCCCGGTGTACATTGTAGCAGAGTGTTGTTTCCTCAGTGTTGTCACATGAAAATATATAATAAAATATTTACAAAAAAAGTCACTTATGTTAGATACTGCATGTTACCTTTGTGGTACTAAACTTTGAAATATTGCAAATGTATTTTCATCAAATCATAAACCTTTAAATGAATATAAGTGATAGTTATTAATAAGAATAAATGAGACAAATAACAGTTGTTTTTAAAGATTTGATCTGCTTTCTTCTATTGTAAATGGTGACCGGCTGTTCTGTTTTTAGAGGTGTTATGGCTATTGGTTTCACTGAAGATCAAGGCTGTTCTGTAAATGGAATTTAAATTCACTTCCACTGACTTGTCTTTCTTCTTTGTCATTTTCTTCATCCTCTAAAAGCTTATAAATCCTAGCATAAATATTCTTTTTGTGTGCAGAACCCTATTGTGCAAAGTGTTTACATAAAAAATGTTGTGACCAGTATATAATTTCTGTCTACTTGTCTCCTTTCAGATCATCCAAATTATTGGTGCTGTTGACAGAGATATGTCACCTACAGGGCAGAAATTTTCCTTCAGACTGCCACCTGATGGTTTGACAAATCCCAATTTTACCATCCATGACTATAAAAGTAAGCCTCATGATTACATACATTTTATATTCTGCAAGAGCCACTTGCATTAGCAATTGACGGAACAAACAAATAACAGATGGTTCCACACACTGCTGGAGTGATGTCAGATTTATTCCCTAACACAGCACATCTAATGCATTCAACAAAATCTATAGACTTGAATCTTTATTTCAAATTTTGACAAATAAATATACTTTATAGAAATAATAGGAAAAGATACAAAATGGTGATACAATTATTTTTTAATGGGGATTCTTTTTGAATCATGAAAGATAATAAACTGATAAATAAAATTCCACAATGTCCATTCTTTCCAAAAAAAATTTATGTCTAGATATCGATCATAAAATGTTTTATGCCTAGATATCTTTCATATAAGTTTATACTGCAGTGTGTAAAATAAAAGGAATTTTAGGGTTTATAAAAAACTGCCTTTGCTTATGATTATTATGGTACACGACAAACTGCTCAAAGATGAGGGCTAAAGGACTATGTCCTAAATAACTTAACATTCTAAGCATAGAGGATTTTTATTGAAGTAGTACTATGGTCAAGGTCATGAAGTATTATTCAGACTCCTGAGGCATTTGTACTTCTCTAGAATCAATTTGTGGATATGTGCTTCCTGCTGATGCCCAGAGGTGCATGTTTCATGTTTGGGTTTAGGCTGCTTACTGTTAAAGCCCAATCCAGGAAAATTAGGAAAACATTATGTAGAGATAAGGGATCTTTTCAAAACTTTGGTTCTGCTGGTTCGTTGAACTAGTTCTGTCTGAATCTGTACTTCACCAATCGCCGAAAAAAAACTAAATATAACACTGTCTAAGAGCCTTAGAAGCACTGGATAACACTGTTAAGTCACCTAGGAGTGTATATATGTATCTCTGAGCTGTTTAATGGCTAAATTATTTTAAAGTTAAGTAAACATATATTGCTATGGGTAAACGGATGGTACCTGGTGGTAACTAACAGTTGGGACAAAAATACTGCACTAGTGGATTATGCTTTTTGAAATTATTTTGAAATTGACACAAAATTATCCACTTTTGGAGATATATGCATGTCAGTGTTTAGATGCATTGGCTTTTTCCAAGTGGTCCAAAAATGATCGCTCTTTGGGAGGAGCAATAGGTTTTATGCCTGGAAATTGAAGAAGCAATGACTTTTTACAGGTTGTGAAAAAATATTCCCCTTTTTGGGCATGGCAACATGATTGACATTCTAGAAAGTGCACAAAAATTAAACAAACCCCTCTCTACACACAAAAGTCAAAACAACTGGCACAGTTATTCCAATTAAAAATAGTTCACACTAACAGAACAGATGCAGAATGATCTCTGCAGTGCTGCTTTAATAAATGTTTGCATATGTGTGGTCCTACTCCTATCTGTGTTGTTCACTGCTTAGTGTCCCTCACAGAGATCTTCACCTAACACCTGCTATCTCTAAAATGGGCGCTGAAGTTATTAGCATAGACTTTTACAGTGACTTTGACATCACCCCTATACTGCCTCCTAATTGACTGAGAGAGCTATTTAAAATACATTTTCTGAGGTCATCTGATCCTTCCTCCTCCTTTCTGCTAAGTGGCTGATGTTATTTTACCAGGTTCTGCAAAACCAAACAGCCCAAATTTTACATTCTAGCCAAATCAAACTTTTAGAAAAGTTCTGACCAAACTCGGGTTCTATGTGTTTGGTTTGCTCATTTCTATCCATATGTAGCAGAATATGACCTTACAATTGACCTGTGGTGTTTATGTTGCAGATTTCACCCCTCCAATTTATACAGGAGAAACCTGAAGTAAATCTGAGCCAAAATCATGAGCCAAAAGCTATACTGCGGATAAGGAAAATCCTTGCATGAGGACCTAAACTGATAGTACTTATTATTGAGCATGACAAATTTGATTATATAAAATGTTATATAATTTAACTCATAGAGGGTACTGGGCACCTGGTACTTAGTGCACCAGGACATATCTGTACACTGAGTCCTGCAGTGGTTATGAAGCGAGCACAGGAGCTGTGCTCACACCATAAACTGCTGGTCCCAACTACATTCAGCAGCCAGGGACATCATGCTTATGTCGTCCATTAACCCATCAGATGCCGTGATCAATACTGATCACAGCTTCTGCGGAATCTGCAAATACATAGCACTGATAAGTATCTGCAATCTAAAGATTTTTAAAAAATGGTCCCCTGCAAAGACTTAAAAAGTGAAAAAAGTTTTAAAAGTTTCAATAAAAGTGAATAAGCCCCTCCCCCAACAAAAAAGAAATTCCCCTATTTTCCAAGTTTTCAAAATAAAAAAGTAAAAAATAAATCAACATATTTGGTATCTCCGCGTGCGGAAATGTACAATATGTTAAAATATTAAGTTAATGATTCCATATGGTGAACAGCGTAAACGTAAAACAAAAAAAACAAAGTCCAAAATTGCAAAGTCAACATCATATCCCAGAAAAAAATATAGAAAAATTGATCAAAAAGTCAAGTCATTTATGCATAAATGGTACCAATGAATACTAGAGATGTCAATTAGGGATGAGCGCATTTAATGTGACAAATCTGAATTTGTTACGAATTTCAGGAAAAATTTGATTCGCAACGAATGTGAATATTGCCACGATTCTATTGCGCAAATTGCTTAATTAAACTCCATTTCTCCAGGGCATCTAAAATGGCGGATCCACATGTCAGCACATGGGGCAATGAATTATGGGAAGGCGGGAACAAGGGCCAGCGGGATGACCCGGAATCACGTGCAGCATGCAGCCTATCAGCAGCCAGTCGCCCTTGTGATGTCAAAGCCCTATATAATCGGCAGCCACCTTCCAGATAGTGACTCCAGCATTCTATTGCAGAGAAAGTGGGACAGAGAGAGACACAGAAAAACATTTTTACACCAGCGATTCACCTCAAGCCAAATTCCTGCCTACAAACACTGATAGGGAAGAGAGAGAGATTAAGAGAGAACATTCACCAGTGGGTGTATTACAGCAGGCTGCCAGCAGCGATTCACCCCAAGTCCATCCTATAAGCACTGATATAGAAAAGAGAGAGAGTGAGAGAGAAAGTGCATTTTTGGATGTATTACAGCAGTGATTCACCTCAAGCCCAAATCCAGCCTACAAGCACTGAAGGGAGTGAGAAACTGTGAAAGGCCAGCCAAAAGTAAACATCTGCTGGTGTTGTAGACTAATACTGTTTTAAGTGTACTGGAGGGCCTTGAAGTCCCCTCATAAATGCATACCACATACGTAAATCTAAGTGGTGTACTATTTAGTTCCTGTTAAAGTCTAAAAGGCCTAGTACATTGCAAGGCCAGCCAAAAGTGCACACCTGCTGGTGTTGTAGACATATACTGTTTTAAGCGGCATACTGGAGTGCCTTGAACTCCCCTCATAAGTGCATACCACATACATAAATCTAAGTGGTGTACCATTTAGTTCCTGTTAACCCTTTCACAATGCAGGACGTAAATGTACATCCTGGTGCGGTGGTACTTAACACACCAGGACGTACATTTATGTCCTGTACATGACCGCGAGCATCGGAGCAATGCTCGGCTCATGAACGGCAGTTCCCAGCTGCTGATAGCAGCCAGGGACCCGCCGGTAATGGCAGACATCCGCGATCATGCAGATGTCTGTCATTAACCCCTCAGATGCCGTGATCAATACAGATCACGGCATCTGCGAGTGCAATCAGAAAAATGCATGCGCTGCCACAGTGATCCGATCATCTGTAATGGTGGACGGAGGTCCCCTCACCTGCCTCCGTCTATCTCCCGGCGTCTTCTGCTCTGGTCTGAGATCGAGCAAACCAGAGCAGAAGTTAGCCGATAACACTGTTTAGTTCTATGCCCTATGCATAGCACTGAATAGTATTAGCAATCAAATGATTACTATAAATAGTCCCCCATGGGGACTATTAAAGTGTAAAAGTAAAAGGAAAAAAAGTAAAAAAAAATAGGAAAAATCCCCTCTGCCAATAAAAATGTAAATTGTCCCTTTTCCCCATTTTACCCCTAAAAAGTGTAATTTTTTTTCTATATGGTCTCCTCATGCTGCCGCCAACTCCAGGCTGTGTTATTCAGCCACTATATGGTCTCCTCATGCTGCCACCACCTCCACGCTGTGTCATTCAGCCACTATATGGTCTCCGCATGCTGCCACCACCTTCACGCTGTGTCATTCAGCCACTATATGATCTCCTCATGATGCCACCAACAACAGGCTGTCATTCAGCCACTATATGGTCTCCTCATTCTGCTGCCAACTCCAGGCTGTGTCATTCAGCCACTATATGGTCTCCTCATGCTGCCGCCACCTCCACTATGTGTCATTCAGCCACTACATGGCCCCCCTAATGCTGCCACCAACTCCAGGCTGTGCCATTTAGCCACTATATGGTCTCCTCATGCTGCCGCCACCTCCACACTGTGTCATTCAGCCACTATATGGTCTCTGCATGCTGCCACCACCTTCACGCTGTGTCATTCAGCCACTATATGATCTCCTCATGATGCCACCAACAACAGGCTGTGTCATTCAGCCACTATATGGTCTCCTCATCCTGCTGCCAACTCCAGACTGTTTCATTCAGCCACTATATGGTCTCCTCATACTGATGCCACCTCCAGGCTCTGTTATTTTAATGCTCTGCTACAGTTATTCTAATAGTGATGCCTCTAATCTGCATGTCATACTGAATAACAGTATTAATTCACTAACCCAGCACACACCCTATGTGTGTTACAGCAAGGCAAAGTGTTCTAAACCCATGTTGAGGCTCTCAGTAGGCCAGAAATATACGTTTTTAATAGGGATTCAAGAATAAATTCGGACCAAAACACATTTTTGGGGAAATTTCTGTGAATCGTCCGAATCAAATTTTTCTAAAATTTGCTCATCTCTAATCACGGTGCAAAAATGAGCCCTCATACCACCCCACATATGGAAAAATGAAAAATTTATAGGGGTCAGAAGAGGACAACTATAACCCCTTAGAGACATAGCCGTTTTCCATTTTTGCACTTAAGTTTTTTTCCTCCTTACCTTTTAAAAATCATAACCCTTTCAATTTTGAACCTAAAAATCCGTATGATGGCTTATTTTTTCCCACCAATTCTACTTTGTAATGACATCAGTCATTTTACCCAAAAATCTACGGCAAAATGAAAAAAAAAATCATTGTGCGACAAAATGGAAGAAAACTTGGCATTTTGTAACTTTTGAGGCTTCCGTTTCTACGCAGTACATTTTTCAGTAAAAATGACACATTATCTTTTTCTGTAGGTCCATACGATTAAATTGATACCCTACTTTTATAGGTTTGATTTTGCATCACTTCTGAAAAAATCATAACTACATGCTGGAAAAGTTATTTGTTTAAATTTGTCCTCTTCTGACCCCTATAACTTTTTTATTTTTCCACGTACGGGGCGGTATGAGGGCTGATTTTTTGCACTGTGATCTGAAGTTTTTATCGGTTTAATTTCTCTTAATCATCAGACTTTTTGATTGCTTTTTATTCATTTCTATGGTATAAAAAGTGACCAAAAATACACTATTTTGGATTTTTTTCGCGTACGCCATTGACCGTGCAGTTTAATCAATGATATATTTTTCTAGTTCAGACATTTACGCACACGGGGATACCACATATTTTTATTTTTATTTACACAGGTTTTTTTTTTAATGGGAAAAGGGAGTGATTCAAACTTTTATTAGTGAAGGGGTTAAATCATCTTTATTAACTTTTTTTTTTTGCAATGTTATAGCCCCAATAGGGGACTATAACATGCAGTACATTGATTCAGTACACTGATCAATGCCATTGCATTGCAATGCATTGATCAGTGTTTTGGCGGTTGATTGCTCAAGCCTGGATTTCAGGCTTGGAGAAATCAATTGTCAATCACACGTGCAGGAGGCAGGTAAGGTACCCTCCTGATGTGTCCTAGCTGATCAGAACATCGCAATTTTACTGCATTGGTCCTGATCAGCCCGAGAAGCCGGGAAGCTTTCGCTTTCACTTTAGACGCACCAATCAACTTTGATCGCCACGTCTGAAGAGTTAATGTTAGCAATCTGCCTAAACAGTGATGTCCGGTATTAGCGATGGGTCCTGGTTGTTGATAGCAGCCGGGACCATGCGGGTATGATGTGCGCTTAGCTCCTAAGCTCGCTTTTATAACCCTTCCATGCCACAGCACCGTTTATAAATGGTGTTTTGTGGCAAGGGGTTAAACATACAAATTTTGTAAAAAAAAATTTGTTTTGTTCTTTTTAAGTAGTGCAATAATAGTAAATCTTTAAACATGGATATCATTTTCGTCATGTTTACCCACAGAATAAAGAGAGCATGTCAGATTTACCATAAAGTGCACTGTGTAAAAACAAAACAACAAAAATAGCAAAATATAAAAAATGCTAAATTTCTTATTCATTTCCCATCATACATAATAAGTTATTGGTTGTGCCGTAGATTTTATGATAAAAGGTTTCATTACAAAGAACAAGTAGTGCCACAAAAAACAATCCCGTATATGGGTCTGTAGCTGAAAAAATAAAAGTGTTATGGCTCTTAGAAGGCAAGAAGGAATAAGCAAAAACACAAAAATGAAAATTTCCTTCTCAAAGCCAAAATGGGCTGTGTCCTTAAAGGGTTAATAAAGGTGTAGAAATGTTCTAATAAATGAAAAGAAATTGAAATAAATAAGATGGGATTTTTGCTACAATTGACAACTACAAAGTTTTAAGTTATATGCTAAATGTATAATATACATCATAGATGGTTTAGTTATATTTTTTTTATCTCAGTGTAGAAGTTATTGAATTTGTTGTCTTCTTATTTTATAGATAACTCAGCCGGTATAGAAGCACAGAGACATGGATACAGTCGACAAGATAAAGAGTTTTATCTCCTTCCAGTGGTGGTGGAGGACAGCAGTTACCCTATCCAAAGCAGTACAAGCACATTGACTATTAGAGTATGCAGATGTGACTCAAGAGGGGCTATACTCTCCTGCAATGTGGAAGCAATTTTTTTACCTGTTGGTTTAAGCACTGGTGCTTTGATAGCTATTTTGTTGTGCATTATTATTCTTTTAGGTAAGATTTCTCTCCTAACAAAAAAGTATACTATATTTATCTATTTCTATTTTGCTGATCACCAAAAAGTTTGAATTCAGAAACTCCCTATACAATTTTAGAGAAAGCTGTGACTGACCGTAAATTTCGGTCTGGCAAAAAAGACTTTGTGGAATTACATATTAGACAGTCAATTGAAAAGTAGATCATGTAGTGCATAAGTCAAGCTGGGTCCCCCCAAAAAGTAGTGACCCATTGTAAGCTGCTAATAAGCAGGAGGACCACTTAAAGATGCCTATATATATATATATATATATATATATATATATATATATATATATACCTGATGCTGCCACCTAAGACTGACTTTTGACCCAGATCCTTAACTTTCACCCTGATGCTGACAACACCTGATCTGATTCTGACCCCTGAATGTCAGAATTAAGCTACCTGACACCTGACTTAGATACCTGAATCTGATCTCTGAAGATCACATGTAACTTTGAATCTGATAGCTAACATTGACATGTGACTATGGCATCTGATTCTGACGCCTAAAACTGACATCTGACTCTGATGAGTAACACTGACCCCTGGCACTTACATTTGACACTTATACCTGACTCTGACAACTTATGCGGACATCTCACCACTGAGGAATGCCAAAAGTCAAAGTCAAACATCATTTGAATTTGTAATTTGAAACATAGCTAGCTTGTTTACAGTGTATCTTATACTTATACAGATTCTGACCAACAAAGAAAACCAGATGTAAAAGTCAGAAATCATCTGAGTTTGTAATCTAAATAGCAGATATAAACTGCAAGATGTTTGGATTACAAATCTACATGATGTCTTACTCTCACCTTTGACACACTCTCACCTTTGACATAATGTCTGACCTTCACCTTTGACTTACTTTACTGCACAGAGGTAGGTTGTTAGTGCTACATGTCAGCATCAGGGGTCAATGTCAGGTGGCAGATTCAGGTATCAAAATCAGTTTTCAGAGTTAAGTGTCAGGCGGGAAAGTCAGAGTAGGGGTATCAAGTGTCAGGGTAAATAATGTGCCAAACACTTAATGGGGTATTCCAGGAAAAAAACTTTTTTTTAATTATATCAACTGGCTCCAGAAAGTTAAACAGATTTGTAAAGTACTTCAATTAAAAAATATTAATCCTTCCAGTAGTTATCAGCTGCTGAAGTTGAGTTGTTCTTTTCTGTCTGACAATAGTGCTCTCTGCTGACACCTCTGCTTGGCTCAGGAACTTTACAGAGTAGGAGCAAATCCCCATAGCAAACCTCTAATGCTTCGGACTGTTCCTGTGACAAGCAGAGTAAAAGTCTTTATAATGATCAGGCGATAAACCATGGCAGTATATTTGTAATATATCAGATTTCTATTAATAATACAATGATTAGGCTTTGTTTATTTTAATGGGCTGACAATTTATTTAAAAAAAAAATTATTATCCACAAGCTGGGTGAAAAAATTGTGATGGTCTGACTGCTGAGACCTCCAATTATCTCAAGAATGGGGGTTGCCAAGTGTCCTTTTTAAATGGAGGAATAGTTTGCTTGTGTAGTTACCACTTCATTTACTGTAATGGGAATGCCAGCGAAGTGGGTAGAGCAATGAACATACTAAAGCAATAATGCTCCTTTACAATGTGTAGCTAGGTAGCTAGCTATTTTTGAGAATTTAGGGAATCCCAGTGGTCATATCCACAGCAATACTGTATTTATCAGCTTTTCTGATGATGGGAGTTAAATGCTATTAGAATGCCAGCCCATTTTAAGACTAAAAAAAACTATTTAAAGCATTTCTACTTTATGTAAGTTTAAACATTGTTTTAGTGACAAAACATAATTAATAGAACAAGTTTTCATTTTCTTTAGTTATAGTGGTACTTTATGTAGCATTAAGAAGGCAGAAGAAGAAAGATGCTCTGATGACCTCAAAAGAAGACATAAGAGATAACGTAATCCATTATGACGATGAAGGAGGTGGAGAAGAAGACACTCAGGCCTTTGACATTGGTGCCCTAAGAAATCCAAAGGTAATTGAAGACAATAAGGGGCGTAGAGACATAAAGCCTGAACCTTTGTGTTTACCTCGTCATAAACCACAAGCAGAATACAATAGTGACATCAGAGATTTCATCAATGAAAGGCTGCAAGAGCATGATATTGACCCAAATGCTCCACCATATGACTCACTAGCAACATATGCATATGAAGGTTCTGGATCTGTAGCTGAATCACTCAGCTCTATAGAATCGCCAAGTATGGAGCTAGATCAGGATTATGATTTCCTAAGTGACTGGGGCCCGCAATTTAAAAGCTTGGCAGAAATGTTCGGAGGAGAAAATTTCAACACAGACAAACTCACTTAACTTTACACAAATGGCAAGCAATCGAAAAGCTTTATCTAGACTATGTAAAAAGAAACATTTTATATTAAAATGCTACAATATTTATCATACTGTCAGTTTCTGTTTGTTTCACAGCTGGAAGACTATGTAATGAAATAAAACAAATGTTTTTTAATATTTTTATTTAAAGAAAACTGAGGTGTGACATCTACAATACAAGTTACGGAAATGATTCTAAGGATACATTTCATGTACTGATATTATGTTGGAAACAAAACATTTTTTTTTAAAACAACTAAGGTGCCTGGAAACACTTTCTTCCTGACAAATGCTTATATGTATGGCAACACCTTGCAAAGGCAGCTGTAAGGACATATAAAGGCCATGTGACTCCATACTACATGGGAAGAAAAGGTATGTAAAGCAGATCTCCCATGCCACATTTCCCAGGTAGCTTTTTCTTATAGTAAGTGTTTTATTCCAGTCTCTTATAGTAAGTATTAGAATGTGACAGGGAATTTGTGCCAAGCTGATTCAGGGTTATTACCTTTCACCAGTAAAGAGAGAACTGCTATTCATAATCTTTCTTTTCAAAATTATTGGCCTTAAAGGGGTTATCCAAAAAACACAAGCAATTTATTTGCAAAACTCCTCCCCGTCTGTCTCCAAGTTAGGTGTGGTTCTGCAGCTCAGTTCCATTGAAGTGAATGGAGCCAAGTTGTAATACCACACCCAAAATGGAGACAGACAGGGAACAGTTTTGGAAAGAAATTACCTGCAATTTTCTATTCCTGGATAACCCCTTTGAAGCCCCCACACTTCTATGTAGGTCCCACACCGATTAAGCCTCCATCCAGCACCATGTTCTTTACAGACCAGGGTCAATAACTCAGAAACAGCTTTCTGCAGATGGGTATTCTTTACTGTAAGACAGATTTTTGACTTAGCATACATTCCCAATCAGTTTTTAACACTCCTAGTTGGAATGAAACACTGACTTTAAGTGAAAATTGTAGTGAAAGAGCTCTCTACCTAGAATTTCCAATAGAGCATGAATAGTCTATAAGCCTTCACACGTCATTATGAAGCTCTCCTCAAGGACTAACATTACCCCTTTGGTCTCATACTACATGATATAAGCCATAACAGAGAAAAAGAATAATATCAATGAGAAAAGCAATCTATCTTTCTTATATTTCAACTAGTACCACCTTTTTACTTAACAATAATTTTACATTGTGTTTCCCACTTTGGCTTTCCCAGTTTAGCTTCATATCACTGAATTCAAAAGAAATTATTAAAATAGAAATCCACATAAAAAATATCTTACAAATTTTTTTTTTTATTCTTTTAAAGCTACTGAAGAAAATAGCACATTTTCGTTTTACTGTAAACTTTTACTTATGAATATCATTGGTGTTTAAGTTGCAAAGACTCCACTGAGGCGATCTTTTGACATGAAGCTAAACAGTGTAAATTCCTGATTATTACTGATTCCTGATTAAATTACTAAATGGGATCACAGGTAGAATTTGGGAGGTCAGGTGCCCATCATTTCTTACAAAAACAGCACCACCTCTCTCCTCAGGTTGTGTGTGGAATTACAACTCAGCTCCATTCACTTCGAATTAAGATGCAATACCACCCACACACACCGTGGGGACACCCATTTTTTTTGAAATTCTGGACAACCCCTTTAAGATCTCCCTATGGGGATTTAAAACATCTAAAATGTATATTTTAAAAAGTTACAAAAACCTATCCTTCTAAAAAAATATTAATTACCCTCCCCTCTCTAATAAAAAAAAAATAAAAGAAACTCAACATATTTGGTATAATCATATAACCATGAAGAAATGTGTGAACTATTAAAATAATATTATGTTTATGATACCGCATGGGAACTGTGTAGACGTAAGTAATACCAAATGCCAAAACTGCAAATTTTTGGTCAAATCAAATGCCAGATAAAATTGAATAAAAGGCAATCAAAAAGTCCTATAAAATCAGAAATGGTACCGATAAAAACTTTACATCACAGCTCAAACAGTGGACCCTCATACAGCCCAATAAATCAAAAAGTATAAAAAAAATGTTTGGCTTTGTTGTGCATCTTATGATAAAATGAAAGGTGTTATTACAGGTACAATTGGTCAAAAAAAAAAAAAGCCCTCATATAGCTCGGTGGATGAAAAAAATAAAATCATAATGTTTCTTTAAAAGCAAGGAAGAAAGAACAAAAATGCAAAATTGAAACCTGGATGTGTCTTCAAGGCAAAAATGTGCTGTGTACTTAAAGGGGTACACTGGTGGAAACCCTTTTTTTTTTATTTTTTTTATTAACCAGATGCCAGAAAGTTAAACAGATTTGCATATTACTTCTATAAAAAAAAATATTTACCGTTCCAGTACTTTTTAGCAGCTGTATGCTACAGAGGAAATTGTTTTCTTTTTTAATTTCTTTTTTGTCTTTTCCACAGTGCTCTCTGCTGACACCTCTGTCGGTATCAGGAACTGTCCAGAGAAGCACATGTTTGCTATGGGGATTTTTTCCTGCTCTGGACAATTCATGATATGGGCATCAGGTGTCAGCAGAGAGCACTTTGGACAAGACAAAAAAGAAATTCAAAAAGAAAATAATTTCCTCTGTACCATACAGCTGCTAAAAAGTACTGGAAGGAAAAGGTGGAGCAAACATCAGCTGATAAGTACTGGAAGGATATTTTTTTTAATTTTTTTTTATAGAAGTAATTTACAAATCTGTTTAACTTTCCTGCACCAGTTGATTTTTTTTTTTTTTTTATGTTTTCCACTGGCATACCTCTTTAAGGGGTTAAATGGGTCATGTGTAAGACTGCAAAATGGACTGGAATGTTTTAAAATAATTGAAGATTTTTGCAGAAGCATCTCTTTGGTCATTGCAATGAAGTCTACCCAGGATGTGTTTGCATAGTAAATTAGGGTTGAATGTGTACATATTGAATAAGAGGCAGTTCCAAGAGGTAATTTCAAGGTAGGTTCACCATCTAACATGGAGAAGGACTGTTTGAACTCCATTGGATTAATAATCTTTGGTTAAGGAATGAAAGGGTATTCCATTTTTTTTTTTTTACTATGCTACAGAGGCTGTAAAATTACTGTAGTTCATGATATAGTTTATGTACCTGTGTTTGATGGCTGGGCTCGCAATTCTTATATGGATTTGAGCAGTGAAAAGGGACTATAGTTCTCTGTGTATATATTGTGGATTTACATATTTATGTCATATCAGGCCTATGGTGCTGTTTAGAGATGAGAGAACTTTTGAAAAATTGCTTCGGGTTGAATTTATTCATGGTGAATCTATCAGAAAAAAAATGGCTATTTCTGGCCTACAGAGAGATTCCATAGGGGTGTACAACACTTTGCTTTGTTCTAACATGCATATGGAGTGTGCTGGGGTAGTGAAATAATACTGTTATTCAGTATGACATGCAGATTACCGGCATCACTATTAGAAACAATATTAGTAACAATTAGTTGGCTGAAGCACAAGCATGAGGAGACCATTCAAATTAAAGATTTTGAAATTGAAATTTAAGATTTTGAAATTTTAACTCCCAAGTTTTAGTGTCCGGGGCCCCGGCGAGTGGGTACAAAGGACCAAATGTAATAAGGAGTCAAATGTCACATGGCGGCACAATGACAAAGCCTGGAGGTGACATCAGTATGAGGAGGCCATAATGTGGCTGAATGGCTGCCTAGAGTTTGTGGCAGCATGTGGAGACCATATAGTGGCTGAATGGCAAAGCCTGGAGATGTCTGAATCATGAGGAGACCATATAGTGGCTGAATAACACAGCCTGGAGTTGGCTGAAACATAGGGAGACCATATAGTGGCTGAATGGCACAGCCTGGAGTTTGCAGATGCATGAGGAGACTATTCAAATTAAAGATTTTGAAATAGAAATTTAAGATTTTGAAATTGAAATTTTAACTCACTAGTTTTAGTGTCCAGGGCCCCGGCGTGTGGGTACAAAGGAACAAATGTAACAACGAGTCACATGGCGGCACAATGACAGAACCTGGAGGTAGAATCAGTATGAGGAGGCCATATAGTGGCTGAATGGCACAGCCTGGAGGTGGCTGAAGCATGAGGAGACCATATAGTGGCTGAATAGCACAGCCTGGAGTTGGCTAAAGCACGAGAAGAGACCATATAGTGGCTGAATAACACAGTCTGGATTTGGCTGAAGCATAAGGAGACCATATAGTGGCTGAATGGCACAGCCTGGAGTTGGCTGAAGCAGAAGCATGAGGAGATTATTGAAATGTAAGATTTTGAAATAGAAATTTAAGATTTTGAAATTGAAATTTTAACTCCCAAGTTTTAGTGTCCGGGGCCCCAGCGTGTGGGTACAAAGGACCAAATGTAACAAGAAGTTACATGTCACATGGCGGCACAATGACAGAGCCTGGAGGTGACATCAGTATGAGGAGGCCATATAGTGGCTCAATGGCTGCCTGGAGTTTGTGGCAGCATGTTGAAACCATATAGTGGCTGAATGGCAAAGCCTGGAGGTGTCTGAATAATGAGGAGACCATATAGTGGCTGAACACTAGAAAAAGAAAAAGCCATCACTGACAAATGGCAGCACACCCAATGTAAATGCTTAGAAATTTTATTGGTACAAAATACATGAAAAAACAAACAATTGCACAGGAGAATATGTTAAAGCATGAAAAGATATGTTAAAAACATAAAAATTTGACTTGTGCACTAGAACATTTTTCGTTTAGTTTCGTTGCGTTTTTTCGTTTTGGAAAATTTATTCGATTCGGTAATATTTTCGGTTTTGATTTTTCGGATCCATTCGGTATTCGGTTTGATTTTTCAGATCCATGCGGTATTCGGGTACATTCGGTAGATCTTTTTATTCTTTTTTGGACTTTAGCGATTCTAAAAAATTACGAAGATACCTTTTTAATTAAAATTTCGTAGGGTATCTTAAAAAATTTATAATAAAAAAGATACAGTAGTGATGGAAAAATTTGTATCTAACGAAATGTATCTTTTTTTATTATGAAATGTTTATTTATTTTTAAACAGGGATCAATTTATGTGAGCAGGTAAAGCACTAAAAATGTAGCCGACAATAATAAAAATGTATAGTGTGCGTGTTTTTCACTTTTTTTTTTATTTTTTAGGTAGTATTACTACTCCCAGCATGGAACACACTCTTCCATGATGGGAGTAGTAGTTATCTGTACTAATTGACAGATCTCCAGGGTCCCTTGCGATCCTCTTGTATAGATGCGGCGGCAGCTCTTCTATGGTCTCCTGCACTCACGTATACATACACATATTCATATTTCCCGCAGAGCTGGGATTGGCCAGATGGTTCCAGCCAATCACAGCTCTCTGTGAGAAATAGGAATTTGTGTATATATACGGCCGTGCAGGGGACCATAGGAGAGCGGCCGCCGCATCCATACATTATACAGGAGCATCACAGCGGGTGTCAGGAGTGATACCTGCAGTGATCTTTCCTTTACTACAAGTACTACTCCCAACATGGAGTACACTCTGCTCCATGCTGGGAGCTGTAGTACCTGCATTAAGAGACAGATTGCAGCGGGTGCCAAAAGTTACACTCCCTGCGATTAATGTCTATTAATGCATGTACTACAGCTCCCAGCATGGAGCAGAGTGTGCTCCATGTTGGGAGTATTAGTACCTGCAGTAAGGGACAGATCCCAGCGGATGTCACTCCTGACACCCGCTGCTGCGATCGTCCTGATGTGAATGTCGTGATCAGCTGTTCTCAGGGCTACAGAGCCGGGAGAACAGCTGACCCTGAGCCGTAGGTATACATCGTATATCTGCTGCCCAGCAAGAACTGATAGTGAGCCTGCAATGTGTATACAGTATACACATTGCTGGCTCACTTAACCCCTTGCTGAGCTGTGCGCTATGCACAAGCCCAGCAAGGAAAGAGTTAACTTACACTGCTGTACAGTGTAGGTTAACCCTTTGGGTGGTATACACTATATACAGCTATCTATAGATAGCTGTATATAGTGTATACAGAAGACGAAGTCCGCTTACTTCCCCCGAGTACCGGGCAGGTCAGTGTAGCTCCGCCCCCTAGTGATGACGTCATTAGGGGGTGGAGCTACAGAAGGAAACAAGGCTAGTTAATCTGAAGCTCTGTTCACATTGTCCGTTTTGTATAATGTGAACAGACCCTTCTGGCAGTGTCTACCCAGACAGGGAGACTCCAGCTGTTGCTAAACTACAACTCCCAGCATGCCCAGACAGCCAAAGGCTGTCTGGGCATGCTGGGAGTTGTAGTTTTGCACCAATTGGTGGCTCCATGTTTGGGTAGACATTGCATCATGTGTGCTCTCCCCAGCGGATAGCACCAAAAAAGTCATAACCAATTTTTTCAGTTTTTTTTTCTTCTCGTTTCAGATCCGTGTATGCAGAGGATTACTGCGGATACGATGGATTACGGCGGATTATTATTATTTTTTCTTTTAATAAAATGGGTAACGAGGGCTGTGGGGGAGTGTTTTTTTTAAATAAAATAATTTTTCCAATGTGTTGTGTTTTTTTTTATAGAATTTTCAGGCTTAGTAGTGGAAGCTGGTCTTATTCACTGAATCCATTACTAAGCCAGGGCTTAGCGTTAGCCCCAAAAACAGCTAGCGCTAACCCCCAATTATTACCCCAGTACCCACAGCCACAGGGGTGCCGGGAAGAGCCGGTACCAACAGGCCCGAAGAGTCAAAAATGGCGCTCCTGGGCCTAGGCGGTAACAGGCTGGCGTTATTTAGGCTGGGGAGGGCCAGTAACAATGGTCCTCGCCCACCCTGGTAATGTCAGGCTGTTGCTGTTTGGTTGGTATTGTGCTGAGAATGAAAACAGAGCTTCAGATTAACTAGCCTTGTTCCCTTCTGTAGCTCCGCCCCTAATTACATCATCGCTAGGGGGCAGAGCTACATGGACCTGCCCGGGATTCGAGGGAAGTAAGCGGACTTCGTCTTCTGTGTACACTATATACAGCTATCTATAGATAGCTGTATATAGTGTATACCGCCCAAAGGGTTAACCTACACTGTCCAGCAGTGTAAGTTAACTCTTTCCTTGCTGGGCTTGCGCATAGCGCACAGCTCAGCAAGGGGTTAAGTGAGCCAGCAATGTGTATACTGTATACACATTGCAGGCTCACTGTAAGTTCTTGCTGGGCAGTAGATATACGATGAATACCTACGGCTCAGTGTCAGCTGTTCTCCTGGCTCTGTAGCCCTGAGAACAGCTGATCCTGACATTCACATAAGGACGATCGCAGCGGGTGTCAGGAGGAGTGACATCCGCTGGGATCTGTCCCTTACTGCAGGTACTAATACTCCCAACATAGAGCACACTCTGCTCCATGCTGAGAGCTGTAGTACATGCATTAATAGACATATCGCAGCGAGTGTAACTTCTGACACCCGATGCGATCTGTCTATTAGTGTAGGTATTACAGCTCCCAGCATGGAGCAGAGTGTACTCCATGTTGGGAGTAGTAGTACTTGTAGTAAAGGAAAGATCACTGTGGGTATCACTCCTGACGCCTGCTGTGATGCTCCGGTATAATGTATGGATGCGGCGGCTGCTCTCCTATAGTCCCCTGCACGGCCGTATCTATACACATATTCCTATTTCTCACAGAGAGCTGTGATTGGCTGGAACCATCTGGCCAATCACAGCTCTGCAGGAAATATGAATATGTGTATATATACGTGAGTGCAGAGGACCATAGAAGAGCTGCCGCCGCATCTATACATTATACAGGAGGATCGCAAGTGACCCCGGAGATCTGTCAATTAGTACAGGTAACTACTACTCCCATCATGGAAGAGTGTGTTTCATGCTGGGAGTAGTAGTACTACCTAAAAAAATGAAAAATAAATAAAGTGAAAAACACAGACACACTACATTTTTATTATTGCCGGCTACATTTTTAGTGATTTACCCGCTCACATAAATTGATCCCTGTTTAAAAATTAATAAACATTTCATAATAAAAAAGATACATTTCGTTAGATACAATATTTTCCATCACTACTGTATCTTTTTTATTATTATTTTTTTATGGTACCCTACGAAATTTTTATAAAAAAGGTAGCTCCGTAATTCTTTAGGATCGCTAAAGTCCAAAAAAGAATAAAAAGATTTACCGAATGTACCCGAATACCGAATGTATCCGAAAAATCAAACTGTATATGTATCCTTTTTATTATCTTTGTTATTAGAATGAATTCTTTACGTTCGTTTATGGATAACAAATGCATTCGTTATTTACCGCATGCATTCGGGAAATAATGAATGCATTCATTATTTTGCTATTCGTATTATCGTGGCTATTCGGGAATGTTCAAAATATGTTTTCGTGCATTTGGATCGGTCCGAATGCCTGAAAACGGTAAAATTTGGTAAATTAGACATTCGTGCCAAACCGAATTGCACATGTCTAATAAAAATCCCTGGCTTACTAAAGCCAGCACACAACTTAGGGGATGGGCCATGAACCCCCTCTCCTAAACAGACACCCGTCCTCAGTAATACAATAATCAACTGTATGTCAGGTCTGTATACCACATGTAGGTAGCAACCAAATAATTATCAATACATAATGTGCCCATGCAATTCAGGACCAATGCAAGTGCTATATACTACCATGTGGTGGTCACTGACAATGAATCTATGGGGATGGAAAATCATAAACCTAAGTTACCATACAGAAACAGACATTTCAGGCCAGATGGAGGTTGGATGGGGTCACCAGAGTCCCCGCGCGTTCCGTTGCCACACAGGGGCAACTTTCTCAGGGGTGGTTCAACGACACAGCCTGGAGGTGGCTGAATCATAAGGATACCATATAGTGGCTGAATGGCACAGCCTGGAGGTGGCTGAAGCATGAGGAGACCATATAGGGGCTGAATGGCACAGCCTGGAGTTTGCTGAAGCATGAGAATAGACCATATAGTGGCTGAATAACACTGCCTGGAGTTGGCTGAAGCATAAGGAGACCATATAGTGGCTAAATGGCACAGCCTTGAGTTTGTGGCAGAATGAGGAGACCATATAGATTCTGAATGGCACAGCCTGGAGGTGGCTGAAGCATGGGGAGACCATATAGTGGCTGAATGGCACATGAGGAGATTATTGAAATTTAAGATTTTGAAATAGAAATTTAAGATTTTGAAATAGAAATTTTAACTCCCAAGTTTTAGTGTCTGGGGCCCCGGCGTGTGGGTACAAAGGACCAAATATAACAAGGAGTCACATGTCACATGGTGGCACAATGACAGAGCTTGGAGGTGGAATCAGTATGAGGAGGCCATACAGTGTCTGAATGGCACAGCCTGGAGTTGGCTGAAGCATGAGAAGAGACCATATAGTGGGTGAATAACACAGCCTGGAGTTGCCTGAAGCATAAGGAAACCATATAGAGGCTGAATGGCAAAGCCTGGAGTTTGTGACAGAATAAGGAGACCCTATAGTTTCTTAATGACACAGCCTGGAGGTGGCTGAAGCATGGGGAGACCATATAGTGGCTGAATGGCACAGCCTGGAGGTGGCTGAATCATGAGAAGACCATATAGTGGCTGAATGATGAGGAGACCATATAGTGGCTGAATGCACAGCCTATAGGTGGCTGAATCATGAGGAGACCATATAGTGGCTGAATGGCACAGCCTGGAGGTGGCTGAATTATGATGAGACCATATAGTGGCGGAATGGCACAGCCTGGAGGTGGCTGAAGCCTGAGGAGATCATGTAGTGGCTGAATGGCACAGCCTGGAGTTTGTGGCAGCCTGAAGAGACCATATAGTGGTTGAATGGCACAGCTTGGAGGTAGCTGAAGCGTGAAGAGAACATATAGTGGCTGAATGGCACAACCTGGAGTTTGTGGCAGCATGAAGAGACCATATAGTGGTTGAATGGCATAGCTTGGAGTTTGTGGCAAAATGAGGAGACCATATAGTGGCTGAAGCATGAGAAGACCATATAGTGGCTGAATGGCCCAGCCTGGAGTTGGCTGCAGCATGCCTCTAGCTGCGACTCTGACTGCCACTCGCCCCTAGTCTACTGTGACCTCTGCCTGATTAATTTAGGCCTCTGCCACTCCTCTGTGCACGTCCTGGCACTTCTCTGCCTGACATACTTAGTTTGTATATGAGAGGAGTACAAAACGCTTCACTATGCATAAAACAGTGTTTGTCTAGAAAAGCAGCAGGTGTTTACTTTTGACTGTTCTTTCACAGTATCTAGGCACTTGACAGATTAACAGGCACAAAATAGTACACTCCTTAGATGTAAGTATGTGGTATGCACTTATGATGGCAGAAAAATGCACTACAGTACTCATAAAAAAATTATTTTTGCACAACACCAGCAGTACACAACAGTGCGGCAGCACACAGTCACTGTGTACTAAACACAAAATTGCCTTCTTTCACAGACTATAAGGAATGGACTACAGGGTATGTATTATTCAGTCTACACAGTAGTATAACCAGCAGACCATTTGTGGTGGAACCAACAGGGCAGAAAAATGCTCTACAGTACGCTTAAAAAACATTTGATGTCCGTCCTATTTCTCTGCAGTGTAATGAATGAAATGACGAGCTGGAATATGGCTGCCAAATATATATAGGGCTGTGACATTACAGCGGTGACTGGCTGCTGATAGGCTGCATCCTGCATGTGATTCAGGGTCATCCTGCCTATCTGCCTTCCCGCCTTCCCAGCGTTCCCTGCCCCATGTACTGACATGTGGATCTGCCATTTTAGATGCCCTGGAGCCTGGAGCACAGTAAATGAAATTTAATGAAGCGATTTGCGTGATAGAGTCACGGCGATATTCGTATTTGTTGCAAATCAAATTTTTCATGAAATTCGTAACAAATTTGGGTTCGTCAGCTTCGATTCGCTCATCTCTAGTGCTATTTCCACTGAGCACATGCCAAGCCACAGAAAATGGTCTAACTATTTTCCTTACTACTTTGCGTTTCTCATAAAGGACATTAATAATCTCGGGGGCCCTCACAATCTCTAGTTCTCAATTACTCCTCTCCGCATGGCAGTGCTGCTACTTTATTGAAAGTAGCAAGTGTAAAAGGAAATCTGTCATTAGTTATGCTTTCACTAACCTGTCAGTAGTGCAGGTAACACTGATGACAACCATACTTACTTAGTCCCATTCCGTGCTCAGGTTCTCCCACAATCTTTAACAGCATCTTTCGTTCCCGGGCAGACTTGGAACATGGATGGAGCTTGGTGACGTATCCGCTGCTGCTTCTCTGCTGGGTCCCGCTGTTAGCAAACAACAGCAGTGACCTCACGAAGCTCCTCCCATGCTCCAAGTCGGTCCGGAAAAAACAGGAAAGATGGCGGGAGAACCAGAATGGAACGGGGCCAGGTAAGTATGGTTGGGATAAGTGTCACCTGCACTACCTGCCTGTATATGCAATAAACTGGGTTATAGTGTGGGTGAACATGAATCCAACGAGGGGTCACTTACTTAAATATGTCCCGTAGATCCTGAGATATGTCTCCCATAAGATCCTCTGCTGAATTCAGTGAATCATGCATAGAGGGTGAAACCTCATAGGCCAATTTACATATTCATTATCTGTGACTCCACTTCACTAGGATGTAAAGTCACAGACAATGAATAAGAAAATTGACCCGTAAAGCTCCACCTCCTGCATACAATCCACTGAATTCAGCAGGGGATCTTTTAGGGGACAAATCTTAGGACATACTGGACATATATAAGTAAGTGACCCATCTTTAGATTCCTGTTTACCCACACTATAACTCAGTGCATTGGGTTTAGTGTGGGTGAACAGGCTGACAGTTTTCCTTTAAAAATGTCATACTGGCACAACAATGTAGGTTGTGTAGAGCTGTGTACTGTAGATTCTTGTGGTAATTCATGCCACAGATACACTAAGTTAAAGATACCTTATGCATCCCAAGCATACTGTTAAAGGGGTTCTCCACTGCCCTGTCTTCCGGAGCTCCGCTTGCAGCATCTGTAAGTTTATTACTCCGGACGCTGTGTGCGGGCTTCCGTGTTCGAGGCCACCCCCTCAACGAAAGTATATGGGGCGGTCGCTCCCCCTTCCAAAAGACTTTCGTTGAGGGGGCGTGACGTCACAAGGGGGCGGCCTAGAACACGGAAGCCCGCACACAGCGTCCGGAGTAATAAACTTCCGGATGCTGCCAGCAGAGCTCCGGAAGACAGGGCAGTGGAGAACCCCTTTAGATTCCCCAGGAGCGGTGCTATGTGCCAGCCCCAAGGAATCCACTTCATTGGTAAGCTAGTGCAGAGTTCTCTAAAAAAAAAAAAAAAAAAAAAAAAAAAAAGTGTATTTTTTATTACTTATTTTCAGCTTAGTAGTGGAAGAAAAAACGTATAACACAAATCACCCTATTATTTCCCAATTTGACCACTGTGTTTTATCATCACCCTTGTCAATAGGGTGTGTTGTAACACATTAATACAGTCAGTACTGATAGAGAGTGCCAGAATGTCTGAGGGGCATGTGTCCATTATCAATTACATTCCTTTATTAGAAGAAGTAACAAATACACAAAGACGAGATATAATAAAATAAATGACAGGATATTTAGATTGTGCAAATATCTAGTTAAAAAAGCATTTTGTTTCTGTTGACTGTTTGTCTTTTTCAAGTGTGCGTCATAATCTTCTTTACATGACACATGCAACCAACTATTATATATTTACTGTAGATTACTCAAAAATGTTGGAATCTTGTTTTTTGCTCTTTGAATTAAACAAAAAACCTATAAATACAGATATAGTAAACTTTAACTTGACATTTAAGATGTTATATACCATGAACAAACTTTAAACTGACATTTAATACATCACATGCCTTGAAAATGGCAAGTAAAATATTTCTTCATCTATATGTTCTCTTAAGCTTTAAATTACCTAAAAATAGATCCCTGACATTTTGATGCTTCTGTTTTCATTGAACAGGTCAACAAAGAAAAAAAAAAGCATATGTGAACCATGATACTGCTAAGGGTAACCTAGTTATTTAGATGCAACTTTTATAGGTACATTATTTATGTGTATAATATATGGTTGTATTATTTTTATACATACAGTTTATGGTGAGAATATTTAAATGAATTCTGCACCCAAATTTCTGGAAAACACCCATGAGGTCAAAATACCAACTATACCCTTAGGCTATGTTTGCACAGGGGAATTTCGGAGAGGAATTCTTCTGCGGAATTCCGCTGCTGCAGGGTCCCATTGATTTCAAGGGGATTCTGCTGCACTGAACACATGGCAAAATTTCAGCACCAGATGTTTCTCCCACAGAAATTCTGATTCACAGAAAGAATAAAAAATGGAATAAAGGGCAGCGCAGCTCAATCAATAACTAGCCTGAGGTTAACTGATATGGTCTAATTACCCCAAGACCACGAAATCTATAGAAAATTATATAATAAAGGAATTATATAACCAGTCCTCAAGGATAGTGAAAAGAAAAAAAAAAAAGAAAAAAGGGAGAAACAGCAGGGGGAAAAGAAAAAAGAAGAAAGAATAGTATTGACAGATAAAAAATAATAATACACCAGATATAATGTCTAAAATAGTTACTAGAATAATTAAAATTATTAAAATATAGATAAAGAATACCTGCAAAATAAATAGCTTAAACAATGATATACATTTATTAATTAGATAGGAAAAATACTAAAACACCTGGGCAGGGCCCTTGCTCAGGTATTAAATGCTTATGCTTTATAAAAAAATAAGTACAAATAATTGCCAAACTATATTTTTATATAGGTATCATTGTATATCATTGTTTAAGCTATTAATTTTGCAGGTATTCTTTATCTATATTTTAATAATTTTAGTTATTCTAGTAACTATTTTAGACATTTTATCTGGTGTATTATTATTTTTTATCTGTCAATTACTATTCTTTCTTCTTTTTTCTTTTCCCCCTTGCTATTTTTCCCTGCTATTTCTCCCTTTTTTCTTTTTCTTTTTTTCTTTTCACTATCCTTGAGGACTGGTTATATAATTCCTTTATTATATAATTCTCACAGAAAGAATAGACATGTTTACAGTGGGGCAAAAAAGTATTTAGTCAGCCTCCAATTGTGCAAGATGAGAGAGGCCTGTAATTTTCATCATAGTTTTTTTTTCATTTTTTAATTTTCAACCATGAGAGACATAACGAGAAAAAAAATCCATCAATCACATAAAAGAATTTTTTAAGAACCAAAGGTTTTCTATGGGGTTGAGATGTGAAGACTGGCTAGGCCACTCCAAGGCCTTAAAAAAGCTTCTTACGAAGCCACTCCTTCATTGCCCGGGCGGTGTGTTTGGGATCATTGTCATGCTGAAGGACCCAGCCATATTTCATCTTCAATGCCCTTGCTGATGGAAGATTTTCACTCAAAATCTCACAATACAAGGCCCCATTCATTCTTTCCTTTATACGGATCATTTGTCCTGGTCCCTTTGCAGAAAAACAGCCCCAAAGCATGATATTTCCACCCACATGCTTCGCAGTAGGTATGGTGTTCTTTGGATTCAACATTATTTCTCCTCCAAACACGACGAGTTGAGTGTTTACCAAAAAGTTCTACTTTGGTTTCATCTGACCATATGACTAGGCAAGGTGTTCAATCGTTCTGGCTTCAAGGAGAACACCAGCTCCACGTGGCGCAGGATACAAAAAGAATGGAGATTAGACAAAATAAATGTACTTTAATTCCCAAGATTCAACGCATTTCGCTGCAGGAAAACAGCTTCATCAGGCATGACAGGGAATTGGTATTTTATAGGAGTGCTAGTTTGTTACGTCGGTACAAGAAAGGGAGAGGAAACATTTGGAATAAGTAATGTTATATAACAATTACAGGAGAAACATATCAAAAACATAAATCAAAAACATATATGGACAGACAAATATAAAAAAAAATACAAAAAGTAATGAATTGTATTTACTCAGAGTGAAATGCATACATACATGCACACGTGCGAAAATAGGTGTGCATGCATGTATGCAAATGCATGCAAATCTATAACGATATAGTCACCATAACATACACGAGAAGTGCATCCATAGCATGGAAAAAAAATTAAATACATTGGAATGAATAAAATACATAAAGATTATACCAATAAACAGAAAAGAAACAAGTTGTATATAAACCGATACCGAAACCGAAAATGACTTCTCCCCGTCTTCTGGTAAAATGCAGCGCTCCGCTCATTAGATTCCCCCACATTAGATTGCCAGCTCCCCCACATTAATAGGCAGCTCCCCCACAATAGTAGGCAGTTCCCCCACAATATTAGGCAGCTCCCCCCAACAATATTAGGCAGCTCCCCCCACAATATTAGGCAGCTCCCCCCACATTTGTAGGCAGCTCCCCCCCCAACAATATTAGGCAGCCCCCCCACATTTGTAGACAGCTGCCCCCCAACAATATTAGACAGCTCCCCCACAATAGTAGGCAGCTCCCCCCAACAATATTAGGCAGCTCCCCCCACATTAGGTCAGCAGTTCCCCCACAATAGTAGGCAGCTTCCCCCCACCCCACAGACATACAGCTTCCAGCCATATACAGTGTATGGCTGGAGGCTGTATGTCTGTACTGCTGTCCCCACAGTGATCCGGTCACCGCTCCTCCGGCCCGGGGTCACATCTACTGCTATGGCCTATGTACCATAGCAGTAGGTGCCGGGACCAGAGGAGCGGTGACCGGAACACTGAAGAAGATGTTGCGGTCACTTACTAGGCCCCGGCCGGCATGCGTTCTCCTGCGACGATCCTGCGGTCCTCCTGCGTCTCTATGGTTGTACGCACGGGATGTCAGTGACGTCCCGTGCGTACGACCATAGAAGCGGAGAAGCGAAGGACCGAAGGAGGATCGCAGGAGGACGCCGGGGAATGGTGAGTGACCGGCGGACATCCTTATGTCCCGAAAAGATTTTTCGGGACACAGGGATGTCCGGGATAGGAATACTTCTTTTTATGTGCCCGGGCCAGCTCCCGTGTGTGGCTGCAGGCGGGGACCGGCCAGCGCATATAAAACCTAATACTGTATACTAAAAACCAGGGGGCCTCCAGCTGTTGTGAAACTACAACTCCCAGCATGCCCGAACATACTTTGCCAGTCCGGGCATGCTGGGAGTTGTAGTTTCACAACAGCTGGAGGCCCCCTGGTTTTTAGTATACAGTATTAGGTTTTATATGCGCTGGCCGGCCCCCGCCTGCAGCCACACACGGGAGCCGGCCCGGGCACATAAAAAGAAGTATTCCTATCCCGGAGAGCGCGCCCCCCCAGATGTTGCGCCCGGCCCCCCCTGCACCCCCCACGAGTTCCTCTTCCACTGGCAGTGTTTGCAACTTGTGCTGTGGGCGGGCAGGGGAGGTGGGTCATTATCGGCACATTTTTTGTTGTTTCGGCATTTCCCCGAAACAGCTATTTTCGGCCGATATGTATCGGCCGCCGATATATCGGTGCATCCCTAGTATATATAAAATATATATAAATATCAGATTTGATCTGATCTCCATTCCTTTTGTATCCTGCTCCACATGGAGCTGGCATTCTCCTTGAATCCAGACCGATTGAATGTACTGGGTTAAGCAGGGGGACACGTCTGGCATTGCATGATTTGAGTCCCTGGTGGCGTAGTGTGTTACTGAGGGTAGCCTTTGTTACTTTGGTCCCAGCTCTTTGCAGGTCATTTACTAGGTCCCCCATCTGGTTCTGGGATTTTTGCTCACCTTTCTTGTGATCATTTTAAAACCACGGGGTGAAATCTTGTGTGCAGACCCAGAGAGAGGGAGATTATTTGTGGTCTTGTATGTATTCCATTTTCTAATAATTGCTCCCACAGTTGATTTATTCACACCAAGCTGCTTGCCTATTGCAGATTCAGTCTTCCCAGCCTGGTGCAGGTCTACAATTTTGTTTCTCATGTCCCTCGACAGCTCTTTGGTCTTGGCCATAATGGGGTTTGGAGCGTGACTATTCAAGGTTGCGGACAGGTGTCTTTTATACTGATAAAAAGTTCAAACAGGTGCCATTAATACAGGTAATGAGTGGAGGATAGCGGAGACTCTTAACCCCTTGGGCACGGAGGGTTTTTCCATTTTTTGAACTTTCATTTTTTCCTCCTTACATTTTAAAAATCATAACCCTTTAAATTTTGCACCTAAAATTCCATATGATGGCTTATTTTTTGCGCCACCAATTATACTTTGTAATGACATCAGTCATTTTACCCAAAAATCTACGGTAAAACGAATAAAAAAAAATCATTGTGCAACAAAATTGAAGAAAAAAATGCAATTTTGTAACTTTTGGGGGTTTCCGTTTCTATGCAGTACTTTTTCGGTTAGAAATTACACTTTATCTTTATTCTGTAGGTCCAAGCGATTAAAATGATGCCCTACTTATATAGGTTTGATTTTGTCGTACTTCTGGAAAAAATCATAACTACATGCAGAAATATGTATACGTTTAAAATTGTCATCTTCTGACCCCTATAACTTTTTTATTTTTCCGCCTATGGGATCTGAAGGTTTTATCGGTACCATTTTTGTATTGATCTGACTTTTTGATCTCTTTTTATTCATTTTTTCATTATACAAAAAGTGAACAAAAATATGCTGTTTTGGACTTTAGAATTTTTTGGCGCGTACGCCATTGACTGTGCGGTTTAATTAATGATATATTTTTTTAAATTTGGACATTTCTGAACGCAGAATTATCACATATGTTTATTTTTATTTACACAGTTTTTTTTTTTTTTTAATGGAAGAGGTGATTCAAACTTTTATTAGGGAAGGGGTTAAATGATCTAAAGGGTTAATAGCGTGCGGCACCGCAATCAGTGCCGCGCACTGTTAGCCACGGGTCCCCGCTGCTGTTAGATGCCAGATCTGACCCGCTATGATGCGGGGCCACGGCATGGCCCTGCATTATAGAAAGGAAGTAGGCGGAGGGCGTACAAGTATGTCCTCTGTCCCCAACAGATTAAAGAAAAAGTTACAGGTCTGTGAGAGATAGAAATCTTGCTTGTTTGTAGGTGACCAAATATTTATTTCCCACCATAAATTGCAAATAAATTCTTAAAAAATCAGACAATGTGATCTTATGGATCTTTTCTCTCATTATGTCTCTCATAGTTGAAGTATACCTATGATGAAATTACAGGCCTCTCTCATCTTTTTACGTGGGAGAACTTGCACAATTGGTGGCTGACTAAATACTTTTTTGCCCCACTGTATTATGTTTGCAGATTCTGCAAGGAAATGCATTGCTATCTATGAGACGGCGCATTTCAGAACGGTTCTATTTTTCTGTACAGATGTTCCATCATGTGAACATATTCTTACATGAATGTCTTGAGGTATTTAGGCTTTTTAAATTGGATCACTTCTGAATGGAGTTTCCTATTATTTCATCTCCGAGCTTCCACAGTTATAAATCAGTGCTGGGTGCAGTAAATTGCCAAATTAGGCCTAATTATGTCGACCAGAATTGGGAATAAGGAAACAGTATAGGGAGAGTTTTATCAAAACCTGTATAGAGGAAAAGTGGTTCAGTTGCCCATGGCAACCAATTAGATTGCGCCAGTTTAGGGGATAGAAAATGATCTACACAGATAGAAGGGGATTTATCAAAACTTGTGTAAAGAAAGATAAGTCCAGTTACCCATGGCAACCAATCAGATCACTTCTTTCATTTAAAACAACCTCTAAACAATAAAATATGCTTTCCAATAGGTCACTATTGGCAACTGCACCACTTTTCCTCTACACAGGAAAAATTTCCCTAATAATCTCCAATTGAATTTGCATGCAAACATTGGGGGGAGGCCTTTAAAAAAAGTGTAGGAAGCAAACTGATTGGTTGTTATAAGCAACTGGTTAACTTTTTCTCTGCAGACGTTTTGATGAATCTTCCTTCTTGTTCCCGTGGTTTCCAATTTCTA
The DNA here is from genome assembly GCF_029499605.1 of Hyla sarda. Taxonomy (NCBI): domain Eukaryota; kingdom Metazoa; phylum Chordata; class Amphibia; order Anura; family Hylidae; genus Hyla; species Hyla sarda. The sequence goes on along the minus strand of NC_079193.1, from coordinate 196,152,633 downwards.
ATATGTATTTGTTTTGTTTTTGTTTGTACAACAGGTCTGCTTCAGTACAGTTTTTGGTTATTATCACTGTGTGTATAAAATATTAATTTGTGGATTTTGGTAGCATAGCAGCTATTTATAGTGTGCAGTATATATACTTTTGTTTCAGCATTTTTAAAAGCAGTACCTCTTGTTAATATAGATGATTACTCTATATATGAACTTTGCTGCCAACTGAAGACTACTCTGGGGTCTACAAACTGAGCATACCCCGTAGAGAAGGGGGGCGGGTAAAAGAAAAAGTGTCATGAGGAAATTACCTATTGTTTAACTTGTTGGGGATGGAGGGCGTATGGCTACGCCCTCAGGTCTTATCACTTAAAGGTGTTATTTACCATAAGGTGATTTTAGTACGTACCTGGCAGGCAGTAATGGGCATGCGTAGAAAGGGTCTGCGCTTGTCTTGGGGCTAAATGGCTATGTTGTAAGATTACCATAATACTGTGGCTAGCTTTCTGTGAACTAGTATTTCCTATTTGACTTTTCTTTTCTTGATTACAAATCCCACAAGTTGTAGTTTTGCAACAGCTGGAGGCACACTGGTTGGATAATACTGAGTTAAGTAACATAACCTAACTGAAGGTTTTCCAACCATTGTGCCTCCAGCTGTTGCAAAAGTACAACTCCCAGCATGCACGGTCTGTCAGTACATGCTGGGAGTTGTAGTTTTGAAACAGTTGTAGGTTTGTACAGGGTACATTCACACGGGCAGGTTTACACTGAGTTTCCTGCTTCAAGTTTGAGCTGCGGCAAATTTTCTGCCTCAGCACAAACTCCTAGCCGGAAACTCACCGTAAACCCCCGCCAGTGCGAATGTATCCTACAAACACTACACTAACACATAATAAAAGGTAAAACACTACATATACACCCCTTACACTGTCCCTCCCAATAAAAATGAAAAACATATCGTATTGCAGTGTTTCCAAAACGGAGCCTACAGCTGTTGCAAAACAACAACTCCCAGCATTTCTGGACAGCCACTGACTGTCCAGGCATGCTGGGAGTTTAGCAACAGCTGGAGGCACCCTGTTTAGGATTCACTCGTGTAGAATACCCCTATGTCCACCCTATGCAATCCCTAATTTAGTCCTCAAATGTGCATGGCGCTCTCTCACTTTGGAGCTCTGTCGTTTTTCAAGGAAACAGTTTAGGGCCACATATGGGGAATTTCTGTACTCAAGAGCAATTGCAGGCTTTTTCTCCTCTTACCCTTTATGAAAAGGAAAAGTTGGGGGCTACACCAGCCTGTTAGTGTAAAAAAAATTACATTAACATGCTGGTGTTACCCTAAATTTTTCATTTTCACAAGGGAAAAAAGGAAAAAAATGCCCGCTAAAATTTGTAACCTCATTTCTTCTGAGTGAGAAAATACCCCGTATGTGGATGTAAAGTGCTCTGCGGGTGCACTACAATGCTCAGAAGAGAATGAGCGCCATTGAAATTTTGGAGAGAAAATTTGTCGGGAATTGAAGGCCACGTGTGTTTACAAAGCCCCCATAGTGCCAGAACAATGGACCCTCCCACATGTGACCCCATTTTGGAAACTACACCCCTCATGTAATGTAATAAGGGGTACAGTGAGCATTTACGCCCCACAGGTGTCTGACAGATTTTTGGAACAGTGGTCAAATGTAATTTTTCATTTGCACAGCCCACAGTTCCAAAGATCTGTCAAACGCCAGTGGGGTGTAAATGTTCACTGCCCCCCTTATTAAATTCTGTGAGGTGTGTAGTTTCCAAAATGTGGTCACATGTGGGGGGGTCCACTGTTCTGGCACCATGGGGGGCTTTGTAAACGCACATGGCCCTTGACTTCCATTCCAAACAAATTCTCTCTCTAAAAGCTCAATGGCATTCCTCCTTTTCTGAGCATTGTAGTGCGGCAGCAGAGCACTTGGCGTCAATACATGGTGTATTTCCATACTCAGGAGAGATGGGGTTACAAATTTTGGGGGCATTTTCTTTTATTACCCCTTGTAAAAATGTAAAATTTGGGTGAAAACCAGCATTTTTGTGAAAAAAATCATAATAATCATTTACACATCCTAATTTAACGAAAAGTCGTCAAACACCTGTGGGGTGTTAAGGCTCAATGTATCCCTTGTTATGTTCCTTAAGGGGTGTAGTTTCCAAAACAGTAGGACATGTTTTTTTTTTTCTGTTCTGGCACCATAGGGGCTTCCTAAATGCGACATGCCCCCAAAAAACATTTTAGCAAAATTTGCTTTCTGAAAGCCAAATGTGACTCCTTCTCTTCTGAGCATTGTAGTTCGCCCACAGATAATGTTACGCCCTAACATGGGGTATTACCATACTCAGAAGAGATGGGGTTACACATTTTGGGGGCATTTTCTCACATTACCATTTGTAAAAATGGTACATTTGGGGAAAAAATACTGCACTTTAGTGATTTTTTTTTTTCATTTACACATCAGACTTTAATGAAAAGTCATCAAACACCTGTGGTTAAGGTCACTGGACCCCTTGTAATGTGCCTTGAGAGGTGTAGTTTCCAAAATAGTTTGAAATGTGTTTTTTTTTTTTTTTTTTTTGCTATTCTGGCACCATAGGGGCTTCCTAAATGTGACATGCCCCTCAAAAACCATTTCAGAAAAACTCACACTTCAAAATCCCATTGTTGGTCCTTCACTTGTGAGCCCTCTATTGTGCTCGCCGAGCACTTCACATACACATATGAGGTATTTTCTTACTCTAGAGAAATTGGGTTACAAATTTTGGGGGGCTTTTTCTCCTATTACCAAACTAGGTCTACAAGAACATGCAAGTGTAAAAAATGAAGATTTTGAATTTTCTCCTTCACTTTGCTACTATTCCTGTGAAATACCTAAAGGGTACCACAAACTTTCTGAATGTCATTTTGAATACTTTGAGGGGTTCATTTTTTTTATAATGGGGTCATTTATGGGGAATTTCTTATACAAAGGCCCTTCAAATCCACTTCAAAACTGAACTGGTCCCTGAAAAATTCCGATTTTGAAAATTTTGTGAAAAATGTGAAAATTGCTGCTGAACTTTGAAGCTATCTGATGTCTTCCGAAAGTAAAAACATGTCAAATTTATGATGCAAACATAAAGTAGACATATTGTATATGTGAATCAATATATAATTTATTTGGAATGTCTGTTTTCCTAACAAGCAGAGAGCTTCAAAGTTAGAAAAATGCTAAATTTTCTATTTTTTCATCAAATATTGGAATTTTTCACCAACAAATGATGCAAGAATCGACAAAAATTTACCACTAACATAAAGTAGTATAATCCTTACATCTTGCAGTTTCTATTCTAGTCACTAGGCCTACAACAAAGCTGAGAATTACTGTTCTGTACAGATAATTGCCCAGTAATCCCTTTATTCTAAACACAACCAATGAGTATGGGGAAAGGTAACGCCAATATAAAGAAAACACAAAATCCACCACTATTTACAGCAAAGATCAGCATCTTCCCTGCTTGTAAAATGACCTCTGAAAATGTTACAGAGAATGCCCAGTAGTATCTACAATTAATGTAAATGGGACAGGCCCTGTCCATAAATTATATTGGTACATAACCATTCACTACTGTAAAACCCAATATATGAAAGAACAATATGTGAAAATATTATTTATTACACAAAGATACAGACAGACATATGTAACCTATTATATACAGTGGTGTCCAGCTGACAACTGTCTCGCATGCGAGCTGAGCACTATCTCTGACTTATTTATTTTATTTATGTAGCGCCTACAGATTCCGCAGCGCTTACAATTATGGGGTACAAACAAAGACAAGTATCAGACATAAAATTACACAATAACTATTCAAACAAGAGGTGTGGGGATATATTGAGGATATGTTGGGAATATGTTGGGGATATGTTGGGGATATGTTGGGGATATGTTGAGGATATGTTGAGGATATGTTGGGGATATGTTGGGGATATGTTGAGGATATGTTGGGGATATGTTGAGGCCAATTAGAGACTGTTATAGGCCTGTCTGAAGAGATGTGTTTTTTGGCCACATTTGAAACTATGGATGTTGTTGTTGAGTCTGAGGGATTGAGGGATAGCATTTCAGAGAACCGGTGCAGCACGAGTGAAGTCTTGGAGACGGGATTGAGAAGTTCAGATTATAGAAGATGTTAGTGTGAGGTCATTAGCAGATCAGAGATAACATGTAGGATGGTAGACAGAGATGAGAGAGGAGATGTAGGGAGGTGCAGCATTGTGGAGAGCTTTGTGTGTGAGACTGAGGATTTTGTACTGTATTCTTGACTGAATTGGTAACCAGTGTAGTGACTGGCACAGGGAGGAGGCGTCAGTGTAGCGGCTGGAGAGGAAGATGAGTCTGGCTGTGGCTTTAAGAATGGACTGGAGAGGAGAGAGTTTGGAGAAAGGAAGGTCTATTAGTAAGGAGTTACAGTAGTCGAGGCGGGAGTGAATCAAAGCAATAATGAGAGTTTTAGCAGTTTCAGTAGTGAGAAACGGGCAGATTCTTGAAATGTTTTTGAGATGCAGGTGACAAGAACGTGAAAGAGACAGAATATGGGGAGTGAAAGACAGATCAGAGTCAAGTATAACTTCAAGACAACGAGCCTGCTGCCCGGGAGTTATGGTAGTACCACATACCGAGATGGAAATGTCAGGGTTAGGTACAGTATCAGTTGATGGAGAAAAGACAAGAAGTTCTGTTTTAGAAAGATTTAGTTTCAGATATAAAGAGGACATGATGTCTGAGACGGCAGAGAGACAGTCACTGGTATTCTGTAGGAGTGCAGGGGTGATGTTGGCGGAGGAGGTATAGAGTTGGGTGTCATCAGCGTAGAGGTGGTACTGGAAACCAAATCTACTGATTGTTTTTCCAATGGGGGATGTGTAGAGGGAAAAGAGTAGAGGACCCAGGACTGATCCCTGGGGAACCCCGACAGCAAGGGGAAGAGGAGAAGAAGTAGAGCCAGAAAACGAGACGCTAAAGAAGCGGCCAGAGAGATAGGAGGAAAACCAGGTGAGAGCAGAGTCCTTGAGACCGATGGAGCGGAGACTACTGAGGAGGAGTTGGTGATTCACAGTGTCAAAAGCCGCAGACTTGATTTACTATCTGAAAATGCCACTCCCTCCGAGTGAAATCAGTTAGCCCTACCATGAAAATGCAATATAGAAGAATGCATTCATCAGAAAAGGCATTGGCCCAGATTTATCAATCAGCTTGAAACCAAAACTGTCTGCCTTGAAACAACCAATCACAGTTATGAGAAGCTGTGAGATTATGAAGCCGTGAGGCAAAGATTGCTACGAGCCGGGAAGTAAAAAGGTCTGCCATGTATTTCTCCCCACTCAATCTCCTGATTGTGATGAGTCACAGCCCTGACACACAGACCAATTAAAAACTTTTGACATGTCTCTAGGTTTTTTATTTTTTTATTTATTTTTTTTTTCAAAGTGGCAATGACAGGTTAATTGCTGTCATTTAAAGGGCTACTCCACTGAAAGACATTTTTTTTTTTTATCAACTGGTGCCAAAAAGTTAAGCAAATTTGTAAATTACTTCTATTTAAAAAAAAATGTATCCTTCCAGTACTGATCAGTACACAGGAAAATATTTTCTTTTTGAATTTCCTTTCTTTATGACCACATTGCTCTCTGCTGAGACCTCTTTCCATGTCAGGAACTGTCCAGAGTACAAGCAAGTCCCCATAGCAAACCTATCCTGCTCAGGACAGTTCCTAAAATGGATAATAGGTGTCAGCAGAGAGCACTGTGGTCAGACAGAAGGAAAGAAAAATTCAAAAAGAAAAGAACTTCCTGTGGATCATATAGCAGCTGATAAGTACTGGAAGGAATAAGATTTTTAAATAGAAGGAATTTACAAATCTGTTTAACTTTCTGGCACTAGTTGATTAAAAAAAAAAATGTTTTCCAGTGGAGTACCCCTTTAATCCTACCTTACTTACAGTAAATAAATCCACGGCACCCGGAGATGATAGTTGGAAGTAAAACAGCTTCTTTATTGCTCAATAGTAGGATCTTAGATGGGAGGATTAGTGAGAACACCGCATTTGTTTTGTGTCGTATGACACTTTGTCAAGGTTTCTTGGGAGTAGACCCAAACACATCTTTAACCCCAATTGACCAAATACATTATAGCACAACACTACTCCAGAGAAACAAAAACATAATACAAAACAAATATACAAATGTATAGACCTATATAAATACATGCATTTCTGGCCATTACCAAGGCATTGCTACAGACTGTTAAAGGATTGACATGTCATTCTAAACCTCTTCCATCACTTCTAATGTTATAGAAGAGGGTAAAGGGTTAAAGGGGTACTCCAGCCCTTATAAGGGATAATATGTCTGATCTCCGGGGGTTCCGCCGCAGGGGACCCCTGCAATCTCTAAGGAGCACCCACCTGTCTCAGCTGCATGAAGCGATGATCGCTCCATCTCTGTAGCCTCACAACCATGGGGGTCTGAGTATCGTGAAGTCACGACTTCATGGGCGGGGCGTAATGTCACAAGGGGGAGGAGTTGGGATGTCACAATACTCCTTTGGATAGGGGATAAGATGTCTTTGCGCCGTAGTACCCCTTTTGGGGTCTACAAAGAGTGATGCAGTCAGGTAGTAGAACGGATCATCATTAAAGATTGTCTCAGGTGTGAATCATGTGAATCATTTGTACTCTTTTTTTTTTATAAGAGATACATATATTTATATAGGTCTATGACTTGGTCATTGTATTTTGTATTATGTTTCTATGTACTAGTGTTGTGCTTTAAAGTTGTTGGTCAATTGAGGGTTAAAGACGTGGTTACATCTTCCCCATGATACCTTGATAGTGCGATTGATTCTGCTACTGTAAGGGCTTTCATCTCTTATATTTGGCATACACTGTGTGCCGGTCATTGTTGCATATATTCAAGTATTCGTCTCCACATGTAAACTCCGGCTGATGTAAATAGCAGAGCGGTGCTTATCCAGTGCTACTATATGTAAGTTTAATTCTACCTGACCTAGAACATTATGCCTGATGAATCATTATTTTTTTTCTTTTTTCAATAACATCTTATGATGCTTGTATAATCCAGGGATGACTCTCTCTATGCCAGAAAGGAGAAGCATGCTAGCCTCGCCTTAATAATCATTCCTGATGTGATCGATTAGGAGTGGGCAGCCTATCCCTGATCTCAGCAATGTTTTGTACAATCAACAAGCTGTGTTTTGTGAATCTTGTTTTGTGAATCTTCTTTTCTTTTTGGAATGCTCTCTGATGACATCACAAGCACAGTTCTCTCTGCTGACGTTATTATAATAATAATAACACTTTAATTATTGTTGTCCTTAGTGGGATTTGAACCCAAGGCCCTTTGCATTCATCTGCTATGCATGGTTGCTAAAATGGACAGAGATGTCAGCAGAGATCACTGTGCTCGTGATGTCATCAGTGTTCCAAAAAGAAAGGAATTTCCTCTGTAGCATTCAGCAGCTAATAAGTACTGGAAGGATTAAGATTTATTAATAGAAGTAATTTACAAATATGTTTAACTTTCTGCCACCAGTTGATTTAAAAGAAAAAAGGTTTTCACCGGAGTACCCCTTTAACGATATATTTTTATCATTCGGACATTTCCGGACGCGGCGATACCATATATGTTTATTTTTATTTTTATTTACACTGTGTTTTTTTTATGGGAAAATGGGGGTGATTCAAACTTTTAATAGGGAAGGGCTTAAATGATTTTTATTCACTTTTTTTCCCCTTTTTTTTGCAGTGTTATAGCTCCCATAGGGACCTATAACACTGCACACACTGAACTTTTACATTGATCACTGGTTTCTCATAGGAAACCAGTGATCGATGATTCTGCCGCTTGACTGTTCATGCCTGGATCTCAGGCACTGAGCAGTCATTCGGCGATCGGACAGCGAAGATGCAGGTAGGCACCCTCCTGCTGTCCTGTAAGCTGTTCGGGAGGCCGCGATTTCGCTGCGGCTATTCCGAACAGCCCACTGAGCTAACCGGCATACTTTCACTTTCACTTTAGACACGGCGTTCAACTTGAAAGGGTTAATAGCGCGCGGCACCGCGATCAATGCCGCGCGTTATTAGCCACGGGTCCCGGCCGTTGTTAGAGGCCGTGGCCTCGCGTTATAGATTGGGAGCGGACACATGACGTTCCAGTACGTCATGTGTCCTTAACCCCTGTGGCCCCGCGTCATAGTGGGTCGAGCCCGGCCTCTAACAACGGCCGGGACCCATGGCTAATAGCGTGCGGCATTGATCACGGTTCTGCGCGCTATTAACCCCGCGTCTAAAGTGAAAGTGAAAGTATGCCGGTTAGCTCAGTGGGCTGTTCGGGATAGCCGCGGCGAAATCGTGGCATCCCGAACAGCTTACAGGACAGCAGGAGGGTCCTTACCTGCCTCCTCGCTGTCCGATCGCCGAATGACTGCTCAGTGCCTGAGATCCAGGCATGAGCAGTCAAGCGGCAGAATCATCGATCACTGGTTTCCTATGAGAAACCAGTGATCAATGTGAAAGATCAGTGTGTGCAGTGTTATAGGTCCCTATGGGAGCTATAACACTGCAAAAAAAGTGGAAAAAAAAAGTGAATAAAGGTCATTTAACCCCTTCTCTATTAAAAGTTTGAATCACCTACCTTTTTCCATAAAAAAACACAGTGTAAATAAAAATTAAAATAAACATCTATGGTATCGCTGCGTGCGGAAATGTCCGAATTATAAAAATATATTGTTAATTAAACCGCACGGTCAATGGCGTACGTGCAAAAAAATTCCAAAGTCCAAATTAGTGCATTTTTGGTCACTTTTTATATATCAATAAGTCCTATCAATGCAAATATGGTACCGCTAAAAACTTCAGATCACAGTGCAAAAAGTGAGCCCTCATACCGCCCCATACGCGGAAAAATAAAAAAGTTATAGGGGTCAGAAGATGACAATTTTAAACGTATTAATTTTCCTGCATGTAGTTATGATTACTACAAATCAAACCTATATAAGTAGGGTATCATTTTAATCGTATGGACCTACAGGATAAAGATAAGGTGTCACGAAAATGCAAAAACAGAATAACCCTCGGTCCTTAAGGGGTTCTCCGGTGAAAAACTTTTTTTCTTTTAAATCAACTGGTGCCAGAAAGTTAAACAGATTTGTAAATTACTTCTATTAAAAAATCTTAATCCTTCCTGTACTTATTAGCTGCTCAATACTACAGAGGAAATTTTTTTCCGTTTGAAAAACAGAGCTGTCTGCTGACATCACGAGCACAGTGCTCTCTGCTGACATCTCTGTCCATTTTAGGAACTGTCCAGAGTAAAAGGAAATCCCCATAGCAAACATATGCTGTTCTGGGCAGTTCCTAAAATGGACAGAGATGTTAGCAGAGAGAACTGTGGTCATGATGTCAGCAGACAGCTTTGTGTTTCAAAAAGAAAAGAATTTCCTCACCTTTTAAAAATCACAACCCTTTCAATTTTGCACCTAAAAATCCATATGATGGCTTATTTTTTGTGCCTTCAATTCTACTTTGTAATGACATCAGTCATTTTACCCCAAAATTTTGCAACACAATTAAAGAAAAATTGTAAAAATTGTAAATTTTGGGGGCTTCCGTTTCTACGCAGTACATTTTTTGGTAAAAATGAAACTTTATCTTTATTCTGTAGGTCCATACGATTAAAATGATACCCCACTTATATAGTTTTGATTTTGTCATACTTTTGGAAATTCACAGGGTACATTCACACTGGCGGGTTTACAGTAAGTTTTCTGCTTCAAGTATGAGCTGCGGCAAATTTTTTCCGCAGCGCAAACTCCTAGCGGTAAATTCACTGTACACTTCCGCCAGTGTGAACGTATCCTAAAAACACTACACTACACTACACTACCACATAATAAAGGGTAAAACACTACATATACACCACCTTACACTGTCCCCCCAATAAGAAAAAAACGCATTGTTCGGCAGTGTTTCCAAAACAGAGCCTCCAGCTGTTGCAAAACAACAACTCACAGCATTTCCAGACAGCCACTGACTGTCCAGGCATGCTGGAAGTTTAGCAACAGCTGGAGGCACCCTGTTTGGGAATCACTGGCGTAGAATACCTCTATGTCCACCCTTGTGCAATCCCTAATTTAGTCCTCAAATGCGCATGGCGCTCTCACTTCAGAGCCCTGTCGAATTTCAAGGAAACAGTTTAATGCCACATATGGGGTATCTCCGTACTCGGGAGAAATTGCACTACTAATTTTGGGGGCTTTTTTTCCTTTTACCCCTTATGGAAAAGAAAAGTTGGGGTCTACACCAGCCTGTTGTAACGCAAAAAATTGTAACGCAATTTCTCCTGAGTACGGAAATACCCCATATGTGGACGTAAAATGCTCTGCGGACGCACAAGAAGGCTCAGGAGTGAGAGCGCACCATGTATATTTGAGGCCTAAATTGGTGATTTTCACAGGGGTGGCTGATTTTACAGCGGTTCTGACATAAACCCAAAAAATAAATACCTACATGTGACCCCATTTTGGAAACGACACCCCTCACTGAACGTAACAAGGGGTATAGTGAGCCTGAACACCCCACAGGTGTTTGACAAATTTTCATTAAATTTGGATGGGAAAATGAAAAAAAAAAATTCACTAAAATGCTGGTGTCACCCTAAATTTTTCATTTTCACAAGGGAAAAAAAAAAAAAAGCCCCCCAAAATTTGTAACCCAATTTCTTCTGAGTAAGAACATACCCCATATGTGGATGTAAAGTGCTCTATGGGTGCACTACAATGCTCAGAAGAGAAGGAGCGCCATTGGGATTTTGAAGAGAAAATTTGTCCGGAATTGAAGGCCACTTGTGTTTACAAAGCCCCCATGGTACCAGAACAATGGACCCCCCCACATGTGACACCCATTTTGGAAACTGCACCCCTCATGTAATGTAATAAGGGATACAGTGAGCTTTTGGAATGAAAATTTTTTGGAATGGTAGTCAGGGGCCATGTGCATTTACAAAGCCCCCCGTGGTGCCAGAACAGTGGACCCCCCCACATGTGACACCCATTTTGGAAAAAAGGGACCCCTCATGTAATATAATAAGGGATACAGTGAGCATTTACACCCCACAGGTGTCTGACAGATTTTTGGAACAGTGATCCGTGAAAATGAAAAATTTAATTTTCCATTTGCACAGCCCACTGTTCCAAAGATCTGTCAAACGCCAGTGGTGTGTAAATGCTCACTGCACCACTTATTAAATTCTCTGAGGGGTGTTGTTTCCAAAATGGGTGTCACATGTGGGGGGGTCCACTGTTCTGGCACCACGGGGGGCTTTGTAAATGCACATGGCCCCTGACTACCATTCCAAACAAATTTTCATTCCAAAAGCTCAATGGTGCTCCTCCTCTTCTGAGCATTGTAGTTCGCCCGTAGTGCACTTCAGGTCAACTTATGGGGTACCTCCATACTCAGAAGAGATGGGGTTACAAATTTTGGGGGTATTTTCTATTTAACCCTTGCAAAAATGTGAAATTTGGGGGGAAACACACATTTTAGTGAAAAAAATATAAGTTTTTTTTACATATGCAAAAGTTGTGAAACCCCTGTGGGGTATTAAGGCTCACTTTATTCCTTGTTACGTTCCTCAATGGGCCTAGTTTCCAAAATGATATGCCATGTGTTGTTTTTTTGCTGTCCTGGCAGCATAGGGGCTTCCTAAATGCGACATGCCCCCCGAGCAAAATTTGCTCTCAAAAAGCCAAATATCACTCCTTCTCTTCTGAGCATTGTAGTTCGCCCGTAGTGCACTTAAGGCCAATTTATGGGGTACATCCATACTCAGAAGAGATGGGGTTACAAATTTTGGGGGTATTTTCTGCTATTAACCCTTGTAAAAATGTGAAATTTGGGGGGAAACACACATTTTAGTGAAAACATTTTTTTTTTTACTTATGCAAAAGTTGTGAAACACCTGTGGGGTATTAAGGCTCACTTTATTTCTTGTTACGTTCCCTGAGGGGTACAGTTTCCAAAATGGTATGCCATGTTTTTTTTTTTTTTTTGCTGTTCTGGCACCATAGGGGCTTCCTAAATGCAACATTCCCCCCAAAAACCATTTCTGAAAAACGTACTCTCCAAAATCCCCTTGTTGCTCCTTCGCTTCTGAGCCGCTGCTATTCCTGTGAAACACCTAAAGGGTTAAAACACTTACTGATTGTCATTTTTAATACTTTGGGGGGTGTAGTTTTTATAATGGGGTCATTTGTGGGGTATCTCTAATATGAAGACCCTTCAAATCCACTTCAAACCTGAAATGGTCCCTGAAAAAAAGCGAGTTTCAAAATTTTGTGAAAAATTGGAAAATTGCTGCTGAACTTTGAAGCCCTCTGATGTCTTCCAAAAGTAAAAACACGTCAATTTTATGATGCAAACATAAAGTAGACATATTAGAAATGTGAATAAAAAAAATATTTTGAATATCCAATTTCCTTACAAGCAGAAAGCTTCAAAGTTAGAAAAATGCAAAATTTTCAAATTTTTCATCAAATTTTGGGATTTTTCACCAAGAAAGGATGCAAGTTACAACAAAATTTATTACTATGTTAAAGTAGAATATGTCACGAAAAAACAATCTTGGAATCAGAATGATAACTAAAAGCATTCCTGAGTTATTAATGTTTAAAGTGACAGTGGTCAGATGGGCAAAAAACGCTCTGGTCCTAAGGTGTAAAATGGCCTGGTCCTTAAGGGGTTAAAATTGTCCTTTTCTGATCCCTATAACTTTTTTATTTTTCCTCGTACAGGTTAGTTTGATGACTCATTTTTGCACCGTGATCTGAAGTTTAAATTGGTTTTGATCTGGCTTTTTATTACTTTTTTATGGTATAAAAAGTGATAAAAAATACGCTATTTTGGACTTTGGAATTTTTTTGCGGGTACGCCATTGACTGTGCGGTTTAATTAACAATATATTTTTATAGTTCGGACATTTACGCATGCGGCGATACCACATATGTTTATTTTTATTATGTTTATATATTTTTTATTTAGAATACAAGAAAGAGAACGGTGCGCACCTCGTGCAGGTAAACAAGATAACTTTGTGTGTAAATGGTTAGATAAATGGGCCAGCAGGGTGGTCCCTTACCTTACGGTGTTATGCTCAGAGCATAACACCTGCAGTCACTTAGAAATTAGAGAGGAGTCGCAGCATCCAGGTTCCTCTGGGCTCTGGGTAGCAGGGTCCAGCACATCAATAGAAAAGTGGAGCGGATGATCCGATCACAAAAAAGTGGAACATCTGAAGAAGCGCAGACCTAGTAAATTCAATTTGTCACAAACTTCTCGGCTCGGCAGTTGCCAAGCCGAGAAGTTTGTGATGAATCGAATTTACTAGGTCTGCGCTCCTTCAGATGTTCCACTTTTTGTGATCGGATCATCCGCTCCACTTTTCTATATATTTTTTATTTGGAATTTGGGAAAAGGGTGTTTTTTTTTTACACTTTTAGTCCCCTTAGGGGACTTTTAAGAGGAATCATTTGATTCCTCATACAGATCAATGTGGTTGTATAAAACCATATTGATCTGTGTGCTCTGTGCTTGACTGGCTTTATCATTCAGAGCGCCGGAGCCGGCACAGGACATGAGGTAAGCCCTCAAGCAACCTCAGCAGTGGATCCCCCCCCCCCCCCGCAATAGCACTGCGGGGGGATGTGATCCACACCACTGGACCACCAGGGATGGAATAAAGGCACCTTTAGATGCCGCCGTCAACGTTTAATAGCCAGCCGTGGTGATCGCCGCATGTTGGCTATTAATGCTGGCCCCAAGCTTGAGTTGGGAGCCCGCACCATACCACCTTAACGGCACATGGTCGTTAAGGGGTTAAAGTTGGGAGAAACAGCTTGGAGAGTTTCACAGCCAACAATGGTATTGCCCCCAACTCCAGTTACCCACCACACCTACGACGCATTTTGCCTAGCAAGCTTTGCCCAGGAGTCTTGAACTTCCTAAATAGGTGATTACATTGATGGATTAGAGAACATAGTGGAGAGGCTTTCATTAGCACCTGAAACACTTGAGTATGCCGGAAAAATTCACATATGAATACTTCTTTATGTATTTTTTTTATATACTATTTTCTTTAACTTTTTATATGTTTGGTAATTAATGTACATACAGTATGTCAACCTCTTACTACAAATCTATGCTGTAACGGTCTTACCGTGATCAGCTGAGAAGTGGATCCGCTGACCTGTGTGGACAATGACTGAACCGTACCAGGGAGCGGAGTCTAAGGTGCCGCTGGTTTTCACCAGCGTCCGCCGCAAAGCGGGATGGTCTTGCTGCGGCAGGCGACACCCAGGTCTCTACCCCTGGCACAATCCGTCCACACAGGTTGCCCAGATGTAACTTGGCACAGAGAAGAAGCGTAGTCAGACGTAGCAGACAGGCAGCAAAGAAGTGTAGTCAGGTGAAGCTGGAGGTCTGAAACACGAGTCAGGAGGCAGGCGGCAAAGGAGCAAAGTCAGGTCACAAGCTGGAGGTCTGGAACACTAAATGGCACATTCACAGTAACGCTTTCTCTAGGGCACTAAGCACAAAGATCCGGCACCATAACAGGGAGGCAGCGTACTAATATAGAGTCCGCCCAGCAGACAATCAATTATGGGTGTACTGGCCCTTTAAATCTGGCAATGCCGGTGGGCGCATGCTCTAAGGGAAGGGGATGCACACACTGGTGAAGCAGAGCAGTAGAACAGAAGGGGCAACAAGAAGGAAAGGGGATGCCCAGGACTTGCATGCGGGCGCATCCCGGATATCGAGTCCCGGAGCCGCCGCAGACACTAGACGGGGAGCGCTCATGGCCGAACAGAACAATGCCTGGGACAACGCCCGGGACACGTGTGTGGGTGCGGTCCGCACTGCAAGTCCCGGGACCAGTAGAGGCAGGAGAGAGGGGGCACTCACGGCCAGGATGGATGGCCGAAGCACTGCCCCTAGCATTTACCATGTAAACTCATTACTACTTTGTTGCAATACTACAGCACTGATACAAAAATATAGCAGTATCTTGATTTTATACAGAAAAATGAACATTTATCTTATTCAAGAACAGTGATTGGCACATGCACCTCTGGGTTTTACACATCTATTTTGGTATGAGAGTACTTCAGTGATGCACTCCAGAAATAAGAATATTTAACTTTGCACTTATATACTTGATTGCTAGTCATAACTCATTATTAGTTGGGGCAAATTACAGTTATTACCTTTTTTATATAAAAAGATCCAATTTTTGCCATTAACGTTTCTGCCAAATTAATGCACTTGACACTGTAGTACAACTTTACACAAAGAGCAATCATTTTGAGTAGTGACCTAATGGAGCAAGGTAAATTATTTATAAAAAAAAAAAAAATGAAATATTGCATTTTATTGAAATAGTTTAAAATAAGTTGAAATAAGTAATTTAGTTTCATTTTATGTCTTCTTACAACATAACTGTACATATATTGTGAGTCAGTGACAGTAATGGTCATCAAGGATTTCTATATTACCCCAAGGTACCTTTTATATATGGATAAAAGGTTTTAGCAAGAATATATCTCATCCAGAGAAGATCGGGTAAAATATGGAAAATTTGGAAAATGGGTAAAATCTCTGGCAATACATAGCTTGCTAGAGATATTGGTAAGTACTGTTATTGGAACTGGATTTTTGTGTGATGAAAGGCAGGTTTGGAAGTAAGACTTTTCATCTCCGTCCTCTTTGGTTTAAGACTAGCCCAGATCAGCACTGGTGCTGAAGACAGATTATCACTTATCTTTAAATTAGGTGAGAGTCTGCAAGGGAGCTTCTGAGAAACTTGCATCATTAATGAGAGTTTGAATCTAGAGGATTTTAGCCTTTAAAGGGGGCATTGTAACCTATGTGAGTAACACAAATGTTGACTGTTGTGCTGGGTGGCTGGTAGTAAGCCCCCTGTATAGACAAAGAAGTTTTATGTATAGCCAAGGGAAAAAAAAAAAGAGAGACAAGATAGAAAAAAAAAGATATTAAAAGTACAATATTGCACATTTTTTGTGTTTAGATTTTTTTTTTGTTTTACTAAGTGCATTTTATGGTTAAAATAGCTTGTTAACTTTATTGTTTGTGGGTCAATACAATTAAAACAAAATATGTGTTTACATGCTTGTCTATTTTTGTTCTATTTTTAAAACAGTCAGACTTTTTTGACAAATTTATGTTTAAAAATGTCCCTATTCTGACCCCAGTTAATTTTTTTTCCTGTGTATAATATGTATTGTTTAGTACCAGGTAATATCATAGTACTGATCAGTACTATCGTCAATCTTTTTGTACAGCCTAGCTTTGCAGGCTGCACAAGATGATCGGCCATCCTGCACACCAGAAGCTCGGACAGAGACCTCTGGCAGCCACTTGTACTCATCAGAGTAATTGCATTTTGGGGTTCGATGAGCCCACTCAAACCCGTCTACACCTACATGTTGCCCATAAATTCAGTGATCAGCATTGCTCATGGAATCTATAGGGTTTATAGTACACAACAGCATGAACGTTGATGTCTGCCATTGGTGGCATGTAGTGATGTCGCGAACATAAAATTTTCGGTTCGCGAACCGCGAACGCGAACTTCCGCAAAAGTTTGCGAACCGGGCGAACCGCCATTGACTTCAATGGGCAGGCGAATTTTAAAACCCACAGGGACTCTTTCTGGCCACAATAGTGATTTAAAAGTTGTTTCAAGGGGACTAACACCTGGACTATGGCGTGCCGGAGTGGGATCCAAACTCCCATGGAAAATTACATAGTTGATGCAGAGTCTGGTTTTAATCCATAAAGGGCATAAATCACCTAACATTCCTCAATGGTTTGGAATAATGTGCTTTAGCCCCCTTTGGGCATCACATAGTTAGATCCCCCCTTTAGGCAGCACACAGATTCCCCCATGTTAGGCAGCACATAGTTAGAGCTCCCCTTTAGGCAGCACATAAGATTCCCCTTTAGGCAGCACATAGTGGGATTTGAACCCAATGCCCCAGCGCTGCAAGGCAGCAGTGCTAAACTCTGAGCCACCAAGCTACCCTTAGCATACATCTAATATCCATGATTGCTAAAATGGACAGAGATGTCAGCAGAGAGTACCAGAAAAATTAGGCATGTACACATGGATGAAAAATTGGGTATTGTCGCAGCCGCAGCTGTAGCAGCGGCCAGAAAAATTGCAGCACCATAACAAGTGCAGCAGCAGAGGCCCGAAAAATTAGGCATATACACATGAATGATGAAAAATTGGGTATTGTCGCAGCCGCATCTGTAGCAGCGGGCAGAAAAATTGCAGCATCAGAAAAAATGCAGCAGCAGAGGCCAGAAAAATTAGGCATGTACACCTGGCTGGAATATTTGGTATTGTTGCAGCTGTAGCAGCGGCCATAAAAATTGCAGCACCATAACAAGTGCAGCAGCAGAGGCCAGAAAAATTAGGCATGTACACCTGGCTGGAAAGTTTGGTATTGTCGCAGCCGCTGCTGTAGCAGCGGCCATAAAAAATTCTTTGTTTCGCCATGCAGAAAGTGCTCTAAAACATTGCAGCTTGAACCCTAGTTGGTGGCGGATAAGTCATGCAAGTCATCCGGCATTCAGAGTTCAAATACAGCAGCGTGTGGACCATTTTTAGCCCAAAGCAGCTCATCTGATCAGGCCTTGTTCAGTCAAATGTATCGCCCAGTGTCAGTCCCTTCGGGATCCATCCCTCATTCATCTTAAGAAAGGTGAGGTAATCCAGACTTTTTTGACCAAGGCGACTCCTCTTCTCAGTGACAATACCTCCTGCTGCACTGAAGGTCCTTTCTGACAGGACACTTGAAGCGGGACAGGCCAGAAGTTCGAGCGCAAATTGGGATAGCTCAGGCCACAGGTCAAGCCGGCACACCCAGTAGTCAAGGGGTTCATCGCTCCTCAGAGTATCGATATCTGCAGTTAAGGCCAGGTAGTCTGCTACCTGTTGGTCAAGTCGTTCTCTGATGGTGGACCCTGAAGGGCTGTGGCGATGCTTAGGACTTAAAAAGCTCTGCATGTCCTCCATCAACAGCATGTCTGTACAGCTTCCTGTCCTTGCCGGCGTGTTCGTGGTAGGAGGAGGATTACTTTCACCTCTTCCCCTGTTAGATCCTTGTTGTGCTGTGACATGACCCTTATACGCTGTGTACAGCATACTTCTTAATTTATTTTGGACCTGCTGAATCCTTTCCGCCTTGCTGTTATGCGGTAACATGTCAGGCACTTTATGTTGATACCGGAGGTCTTAGTAGCGTGGACTAGTGATGAGCGGCATATGCCATATTCAAATTCGCGATATTCGTCCCATATTCGTGAAATTCGAATATTCGTGATATTTGTGAGTTTTTTTTCCATTGCGAAATTTTGCCATTGCGATATTTTGCCATTGTGAAATTTCTCTCGTCTGCGCATACGTGCTATGACATCATGCGAAAACAGAGATCATTTCCTGGATCTTTGCCAGTTGCTTTTCGCATCGCGATTTTCTGCTACCCTGCGAAGCGAAGATGGTGGGGAGTAACTTTTCACCAAGTGAGGAAAAACTGCTGTTTTGTGTAAGTAATTTCACCACTATTTCATTATATTTAACTGCATTTTAGACTATTTTAAAAGTTATGATATAAGATCAGATAGCAGTGTTTCCCAAACAGTGTCTCTCCAGCTGTTGAAAAACTACAACTCCCAGCATGCACTGACAGACCATGCCTGCTGGGAGTTGTAGTTTTGCAACAGCTGGATGCACCCTGGTTGTGAAACACTGAGTTGAGTAACAAACTCTCAGTGTTTTGCAACCATTGTGCCTCCAGTTGTTGCTAAACTACAACTCCCTGCATGCAACTCGCTGCATCCCCCCCCTCCGCCAATGTGAATGTACAGGGTGCATTCACATGGGCAGGGGCTTACAATGTGTTTGTAGCTGAAGCAAATTTTGTGCTGCAGCTCAAACTATCAGCGGGAAACTACTGTGAACCCCCGCGCATGTGACTGTACCCTAAAAACACTACATTACACTACACTAACACAAAATAAAAAGTAAAAAACACTACATATACACATACCCCTACACAGCCCCCCTCCCCTCCCCAATAAAAATTAAAAACGTCTGGTACGGCACTGTTTCCTAAAAGGAGCCTCCAGCTGTTGCAAAACAACTTCCCAGTATTACCGGACAGCCATTGACTGTCTAGGCATGCTGGGAGTTTAGCAACAGCTGGAGGCACCCTGTTTGGGAATCACTAGCGTACAATACCCCTATGTACACCCCTATGCAATTCCCTAATTTAGTGCTCTAATGCGCATGGCGCTCTCACTTAGGAGCACTGTGTTATTTGCGGTATTACATAGGACTGCAGGTCATTTCTAATACAATATCTGTACTCAGTTATCACTATTATCTGTGGTGTTACATAGGACTGCAGGTCACATCTATACATTATCTGTACTCAGAGAGTTATCACTGTGTTATCTGTGGTGTTACATAGGACTGCAGGTCACATCTATACATTATCTGTACTCAGAGTTATCACTGTGTTATCTGTGGTGTTACATAGGACTGCAGGTCACATCTATACATTATCTGTACTCAGAGAGTTATCACTGTGTTATATGTGGTGTTACATAGGACTGCAGGTCACATCTACTACATTATCTGTACTCAGAGAGTTATCACTGTGTTATCTTCTTCTGTTGTGCTTCTTCTGTTTAAAAAAAAAACGATTGGGTTTTCTTCTGCTTTTAAAAAAGCAATTGGTTGTCAGAGGATACAAGGCACAAAGGACGCAAGCAAAAACACAGAAACACTCTCCTCTGTAAACTACCATGTGAATCTACAAAGGAATGCTGGTGGGGAGTGATGTTATATACTGGTCATGCCAGCAAGTTTCTATTGGTTGCTAGGGACATTGCTAAGGTCTGACAACTGTGCTTGCAGAACTCTCATTGGCTCACAGGCATAAGTAGGGCGGAATTTCAAAGAATATTCGCATTGCGAATATTCGTATTGCGAATATTCGCAATGTGAATATTCGCATGCATAAACCTTTCGCCTCACAGTCTCATCCCTGGGTCTTTAATGATACAAGCATTGCATTTATCAGTCGAAGGAGATCCCTACAATGTGCTCAGTTTAAAAAAAAAAGACGAATATTCGTAATAGCAAATTTTTAGCGCGCAATTAGTAATATTCGCGAATTAGCGAATATGCGATATTCGCTGCGAATATTCGAAATGCAAATATTCGTGAGCAACACTAGCGTGGACACCCGGTACAGGTCGTTCTCCTTCATCCTTTTTATACGAGGGTCCCTCAACAGGCACAACAGCATGAAAGACCCCATTTGCACAAGGACAGATGCTGAGCTACTCATGTCCCCTTCCTCGTCCTCACTGATGTCAGGGAAGGTATAATCTTCTTCCCCCCAGCCACGTACAACACCACGGGAACCAGATAGGTTACAAGGAGCACCCTGGGATGCCTGCTGTGGTTGGTCTTCCTCCTCCTCTTCAAAGCCACATTCCTCCTCTGCCTCCTCTACCTCACAATCCTCTTCTAGCGTTGCCGCAGGTCCAGCAAACAATGCTGATAAGGCTGTTTCTGGTGGTGATTGTGTCCACAACTCGTCCTCTTCACGCTCATCTACTGCCTGATCCAGCACTCTTTGCATGGCACGCTCCAGGAAGAAAACAAACGGTATGATGTCGCTGATGGTGCCTTCGGTGCGACTGACCAGGTTTGTCACCTCCTCAAAAGGACGCATGAGCCTACAGGCATTGTGCATGAGCCTCCGGTAATGTGGCAAAAAAATTCCCAGCTGCGTAGATGATGTCCTAGCACTCCGGTCATACAAATATTCGTTGACGTCTTTTTCTTGTTGGAGCAGGCGGTCGAACATTAGGAGTGTCGGGCTGTCACAAATCAAGCGCCTCACTGGCATGTTGTTTTGCCGCTGGATATCTGACAAGTGCGCTATGGCCGTGTAGGAACGCCTGAAATGGCCACACACATTCCTGGACTGCTTCAGGACATCCTGTACTGGGTACTTGAGCACAAAGCATTGTACAATCAGATTACACATATATGCCATGCACGGCACATGTGTCAACTTGCCCAACCCCAATGCCGCCAACAAATTTGTTCCGTTGTCACAAACCACCTTGCCGGTCTCCAGTTGGTGCGGAGTCAGCCACTGGCCCACCTGTGTGTTCAGGGCCGACAGGAGCGCTGGTGCGGTGTGACTCTCCTCTGAGGCAAGTAAACCCCAAGATGGCGTGACACTGCCGTATCCGGGATGTGGAATAGCACCTGGGGAGCTGGGGGGGTGCCGGTGATGTGGAACAAGACGCAGCTGTGGAAGAGTAGGAGGAGTAGAGGAGGTGGCAGCAGGCCTGCCTGCAAGTTGTGGCGGTGTCACCATTGTGATGTGACATCATGTGCCTTCGCAAAGCAGTTGTGCCTAGGTGGGTGTTGGACTTCCCACGACTCAGTTTCTTCTGGCACAGGTTGCAAATGGCCTCGCTGTTGTCAGAGGCAGACACACAAAAAAAATGCCACACTGCTGAGCTCTGCGATGACGGCATTCTGGTGGTGGCAACAGCATGAGTTGATTGGCGTCCCGTCTGGCTTACCCCGGGTGCCGATGCATGCTGTCTAACTGTGCCACTAGCTCCTTGTGACGACCTCCCCCTGCTTCCAACTCGTCTCCTCCTCCTCCTCCTCTCTGTCTCCCCATCTGAACTTTCCCCCTCTTCTAGCGAGAGGGAGGAAGGCGCCTCATGTGCGGGATCAGTAGATCTTGTTGGTGGGGGTAGGGGACGGTAATTCCCAAGCCGCTTACCAAAGTTGGTTGTGCGCCCACACACAACAAGGTAAAGTGCAGAAGAGATATAGAAGAAGGTCCACTGCATCCCTCCTAGGTAAGAGTAAAATCAAAACCGAATGACCAGGGAGTCAGGAGTTTGTCTGGCGCAGAGAGGAACCATCAGGCAGCCAAGTAAAATCAATGGATTTATTAGATGCAACGCGTTTCGCTGCGCATGCGCAGCTTCATCAGGCAACTTCTTCTAGCGGGCACCCACGTGGCATCCACGGACACATAGTCAGAGCACAACCAGCAGCATCTAGCTACACCAACGCATATCCAACACGTTTATTTCCACTAATACCGCAGTGCCGTGCTACTTCTTATATGAACTGTTACTTGCATCTTTTACTCTAAGCACAGAGCACGCGTAGCTGACCTGCCAGTCAGCTTGAGTGAGCAGAAAAAGCCACAAAACATGGAAACGGACGAGAACGGAATGTTGGAAGAGTTGGAAGTAGCACTACTCACAGGGAGAGAAAATGTGGGGGGATATTTCCTTGATTGCAATATGAAGGATGATCTTGAGATGATCAGTATCAAGTCCTTAGAATATCGCATCACTACTCTGTCTGAAAAAGAGATAGCATCTTTTTGGACAATACACTCACTACAGTCCTATGTCCAGTGTGACAGAGTCCCATGGGGTTTACGTACGTTCAAGCCACCTGTTGTGTTTCAAGATGACGAAGTTTTTGTCAAAGCCTGGACACAGGCCCATCATGAGCATGCCTCCAAACTATTACAAATAGTTCTTACACGCAACCGCATAGAACATGACGGTATAAAAGAGCAACTGCACAAAGCCAAGATGGAATATATTAAGAGGTCCCCACAAGCTCAAGCTACTCGCTATCTAGCCAAACTGAAAGAAAAATTAACAACTACACAAGAGGATCTTAAGATTAAGAAAAGAGATAAGTTCATAAGGGACAAACGAGACTATGACAATGGAGAAGAGTTTACATGGCAGAATAAAATATTTGACAATAAACCAGGAAAGAACAAATTCAGAAATAAAAAGACAAGAAGTGCTAACAGTGAAGATAAGGGACAACAAGCTACAGGATTTGGAACGAATAATTTGCCTGAGCAGAACAAAAATCTAGACAATAAGGTCCCTTTAGACGGAAAAGTACAAGGAGAGGGAGAACTAACACTAAAAGATGTGGACTCAGACCCCCCTATACAGGAACAAAAGAAGAAGAGAGCAGCCAACTGGAGAGCCAAGAACTGACCTCCAATGTGATTAATCTTACAGATGATCCATTAGATGCCGCCACCATTTCTTTATTATCTAAAGGACTGAACTTTGGACTCACAGAATGTTTCAATGAAGTGGCATTTGAAATTGATCTGGCTCGAGGAATTCGGGACATTAACTTGCATAAGTTTTTTGCTAATAAATCTTTTCAGCACCAGCAACATATTACAGATGGTGATAGTCAGATCACTATAGGCCCCCTGGGTTTCTTCCCTCCTAACTTGAGTGAACAGGATTGTGAGAATATTAGAATGATGGCTACTGAGTTTGATGACAATGTCAGTGAGAGTATATCCTTTGAATTTATGAAAGATAGGCAATTTAGGAAAGGCAAAAAATCAAGATTCTCCTCCCCTGTGATACAGGGTAGCAATATTGATTCCTTCACTAAAGCCGTCATGAATGATATACAAGCCATCATCCATCCTATTCCACCCTGTAACCTCACAGAACAGGAAAATCTAGCCCTTAAAAAATTGAAGAAAAGAGAGGACCTTACTGTGATACGTGCCGACAAGGGAGGTAGTGTGGTGGTACAATACACCAAAGAATACAATGAGGAAGCTGCTAGACAGTTAGCTGATGCCACCACGTACACCCCCTTGCCGGCAGACCCCACATCTAAGACCCTCACCAAACTTAAATCATTCTTACACAAATATGTAAGCAAAAATGTGCTGTCACAAAAAAACGCTGAGAAACTATTACCAGATAATGTAAAGCCTGCACGATGGTACCACCTACCTAAGGTACACAAGTCGCTGAGCCGACCCCCAGAAAGGCCAATAGTTGCCGGGATCGGCTCAGCGACGGAGTTCCTGTCCCAGTACCTCGACTGGATGCTCAATCCCTTACAGGGATCTTTATTGTCACAGATAAAAGACATTAAACATTTGTTGCAGATCCTTAATAGCATGCATATAGAAAAAGATTACAAGCTATGCTCCATAGATGTCACTAGCCTGTATACCCGTATCCCACATAATGCGGGTATACAGGCTATCAGAGAAATATTGAAGTTGGCAGGAGTGTCAGAAAGTATAATAGAGTTCATTGCAGAAGGCATAGCGCTTATTCTTAATAACAACACATTTCTATCAGGGGAACAGTGGTACAAGCAGGAGACCGGGACCCCGATGGGCACCCCGGTCTCCTGTACTTATGCCAACTTGTTTCTGGGAATCTTTGAAAATACATATGTGTACAGTAACGATAATCCATTTCTCCATCATATTAAATCATACCACAGATATGTGGATGACATCATAATTACATGGCATGGGACAGAAATAGAGTTTAATCAATTTGTCGCTTATTTAAATAACAACACAGTGAACATGCAATTCACCAGCCTCTATGGTGGAAATTGTTTAGAATTTCTAGATTTGAAATTGATAAATAAGGAAGGAACTATAGTCACAGAAAGCTATAGAAAACCTGTAGCTAAGAATACACTGCTACACTTTAACAGCTCACACAAGCATAGTGTCAAACACAACATCCCCTATGGACAATTTGTCAGATTAAAACGTAATAATAGTGATGAGACCACCTTTAAAAAGAAAGCAGAGGAATTAGAGAACAGGTTTAGACAACGTGCCTACCCAGAATATATCATTAAAAAAGGCAGAGAGAAAGCAGATAATCTAAATAGAGCAGAGTTACTAAAAGATAAAAAAATCACAAAACAAAGAAGTAGTAACAAGGGAAAGATTCACTTTTGCATTCCAGAACTCACCAATGAACTCCACAGTGGAAAGAGCAATCAGAAAAAACTGGTTTCTGATCGAGGCAGATGAAGATCTGAAAGAGATAGCTAAACATAAACCCTGTATAACATACAAAAGAAACATCACTATAGGAGACACTATTAATAAAGGCAGAACAAACAGTAAAAAAACATGAGAAAATACATGGCTAAATGAAATCACACCAAAAGGTAATTATAAATGCAAAAATTGCAATCAATGCAAATATAGCCATGAAACTAAACATATAAGATTGGGACCCGTACAACACACAATACAGGACCTCATTACCTGTCGCACCAAAAATGTTATTTATGCTATCCTATGTCCCTGCGATTTCTTTTACATAGGGCAGACAAAACGCCAACTCCAGATACGTATTAGAGAACATATGTATGCAATACGTACTGGGAGACCAGGCGCATCACGTCTGCAAGCCCACGTAAAAGAAACGCATGGTAATAATGCAGAAGTCCTGCGGTTTTTGGGTTTGGAGCGAGTAAAATCAAATAAATTTGAGCGCACCGACCAAAAACTATTGCGTGCAGAAACTCTATGGATACTAAAGACGCACGCAACAGGCAACATAGGGTTAAACGATAGGACTGAACTATCAGCATGTTTTTAGTCAGAGCACACCTTCACCCTATTCACGTCAGTCGGACACATGACTGTGATCCGAAGACGTGATTGGATGATCATTGCACTCACCTGTGTATATATATGGAGCACAGATAGGAATAGACATGGCCGGAGGAAGCACACTTAGTGTGCGAAACAGGAGCTCGGTCGCATATCACTATCCCCCCACTGCCCTCTCCCTTTGTTATATTCATGTGAGTATGCTTCAATAAAAGAAGAACATAACAGCTGAATGGTGAGTTGCCGATTTCTTTCTCTTCTCTTGGATCATCAACACCTTCACCGTTATCTGACACCTCAAGAAAGGAAGCAGCAGTGGGTACAACATCATCATCACACCGTACGTCCATGTGTGTAATGCTGCCTGACTGAGACATACTCCTGTTAACTACATCCTCTGGCAATAAATGTTGCGCATCACTCATGTCTTCAAACTGATGTGTAAATAACTCCTCTGACAGATCAAGTAAAGCTCCTGTGGTGCTACTGTTGGTGGTGGCGGCAGGCGGGCAAGTGGTAGCATGAGAGGTGCCCGAAGCTAAGCTAGAGGTGGAGAAGCATGGTGCGTCAAGGTTACGAATGGAAGCTGTAGCAGATTGGGTGTCTTGTGATAGCCAGTCAACTAAGTCCTCAGGGTATGTGGCCTCTGAACACTGGCCATTCTATGGCCAAAGGGAATCCCAGCACCACGATGGCCCCTGCGGGGTAGCCTTCCTCTGCCTGTCATTTTTTTTGGTAAAATTTGCACAAGTGTCACACCAAATGTGATTTGCACTAGGGTGACACAATTTGCCCTGCAGGCAAAAAAAATGGCAACTGTGACGTGAACTGACAGAGACGACTGGTTTTATTTAACAGCCAAAAAAGTTTTTTTTTTATTTTTTTATTTACACAACTGTCACACCTAATGTGATTTGCACTAGGGTGACACAATTTGCCCTGCAGGCAAAAAAACTGGCAACTGTGACGTGAACTGACAGTGATGACTGGTTTTATTTAACAGCCAAAAAAGGTTTTTTTTTATTTTTATTTGCACAACTGTCACACTTAATGTGATTTGCACTAGGGTGACACAATTTGCCCTGCAGGCAAAAAAACTGGCAACTGTGACGTGAACTGACAGTGACGACTGGTTTTATTTAACAGCAAAAAGGTGTTTTTTATTTTATTTTCACAACTGTCACACCAAATGTGATTTGCACTAGTGTGACAATGAGCAAAAAAGCTAGCCAGAAGAGTTCCCCTTTTAAGCAGTGGTCCTCAACCAGGGTGCCTCCAGCTGTTGCAAAACACACGGACTGATATATTTCAGTCCTTTGAATACTGCAGTAGTTAGTTGCTTTAAAGAAAAAAAGCTTGCCAGCGGAGTTCCCCTTTTAAGCAGTGGTCCCCAACCAGGGTGCCTCCAGTTGTTGCAAAGCACACGGACTGATATCTTTCAGCCCTTTGAATACTGTAGTAGTTAGTTGCTTGAAGGAACTTAAGTTTTATACTGGAGTACACCTTTTAACCAGCGGTTCCCTCCCAACCAGGGTGCCTCCAGCTGTTGCAAGACACACGGACTGATATCTTTCAGCCCTAAAATGGGCTTTTTTGGGTGCTGTCCTTAAAGCAGATGTTACACTAGTGCTTTAGAAGTAAATACAAGTAAAGTAAATACACCACCTAGCAGCAACCTAGCTATCGCTTTCCCTATACAGCAGGAGCAGCTTCTCTGACCCTCCACTTCCTAAGCCTGCAGCATGCTGAATGAGGATAGGGAAGGGAGGGACTGCTGCTGATTGGCTGTAATGTGTCTGCTGACTCTGACTCACAGGGTCAAACTTTACTGCAATGTTAAAGTATAGGGGGCGGATCGAACTTCACATATGTTCGCCCGGCGATGCGAACGCGAACATGCTAAATTCGCTGGGAACTGTTTGCCGGCGAACAATTCGTGACATCTCTAGTGTCATGCTTCCAGCCACTGATTGAAGTCAGGAACCACCGAGCATGAAATGAGTGCAGCTCTTGCGTTTGCTTCATGTACATGAGGTAAATGTATGCCATGGTGCGCTAAGTCCTAGGACACCATGACCTACATTGGACCTACATTGTGGGTCCTCTGGGAATGTCCTTCTCTCTGACTGCTATTTTCTGTGATTTGATTGGCTCTACAGAGGTGATCCATAAATGAAAAGCATGTATTTTGTGAACATGTAGGCATAGTTATAGTTTCCAGTAATCCATTTCTCTTAAATGGAAGACCTTTAACCCCTTAAGGACCAAGCCCATTTTGACCTTAAGGACCAGTGCCTTTTTTTTTGCAAATCTGACCTGTCTTACTTTATGCATTAATAACCCTGGGATGCTTTTACCTCTCATTCCAATTCTGAGTGTTTATTTATGACATGTTCTACTTTAGTTGTTCATTTTCATCAATACTTGCATCATTTCTTTATAAATAAAATTCAAAATTTCATGACAAATTTGAAAATTTTGCATTTATTGAACTTTGAAACTCTCTGCTTGTAAGGAAAATGGACATGCCAAATAAATTATATATTTATTCACATTTACAATATGTCTACTTTATGTTTGCATCATGAAGTTGACATGTTTTTACTTTTTGAAGGCATGAGAGGGCTTCAAAGTTTAGGAGCAGTTTTCCAATTTTTCAAGACAATTTCAAAATCTGAATTTTTCAGGGACCTGTTCAGTTTTAAAGTGCATTTAAGGGTCTTTATGTTAGAAATCCCCCATAATTTACCTCATTGGGAAAACTGCACCCCTCAAAGTATTTAAAATGACATTTAGAAATTTGTTTACCCTTTAGGTGTTTTACAGGAATAGCAGCACAGTGGAGGTAAAAACTCAAAACATCCTTTTTGAACACTAACATGTTCTTGTAGCCCCATTTTTTTTATTATTCTAATTTTTTTTATATTTTACCTTTCCCCTTGCTTACATTGTGTGAGCTTGCGGCAGGAGAAAATGGACATTCCCCAGCAGGCATCACGTCAATGAAGCCTGCGAGAGCTGTGGCTTGCCAATGCCCCACACACATTTCCTAAGTTTGGTCTCCTGCCAGGGTGGGAGGAGACCAAATTAACTGTTAGACTTGCAGCAGGGAACAGAACAGAGCCACCTAGTGGCAGTTTTTTAAATCACATTAAAAACATACTGTATAAAGGTTGACAATTTTAACAGCAAGTAAATAGTAAAGTGTTTTATAATTACATAAGGAACAATATATTAAAAGTTTAGTTTTGTGACAGGTACTCTTTAAAGCATACAGCATAAAACATTGTGCCCACCCTCACTCACCACATATTCACTTCCTCCTAGAGTGTGCTGTGTTGGCTCTATATATTCAATCACTATAGGCTGCTCTGTAACCCCCTCCTTTCATATTTTATACAGGAGTCTGCTAGACAAGAACAGGATTGTGCACTTGACCCCATTTACAAGTCTTTGTCCCAGCCTGTGCTCCAGTTGGGACAAAGATGATGCTACAGCAAGACAGTATTATATTCTTATTTTTATGGAGACCTCTAGTGGTGTTTTTTATAAGCCATGATTTCTAGAAATAAGAGAAAGGATATCTTTTTAAATGAAATACATTATTAAGGTTAATGTTTTGCCGATATTATGTTATGTACTATATATAAACAGTTTTTGAATCTGACAGTGCCCATTTATTAATAAAACTGATCTTTAACCCTTTAAGGACCCAGCCCTTTTTCACCTTAAGGACCCAAGCATTTTTTGCACATCTGACCACTGTCACTTATAACTCTGGGATGCTTTTACTTTTCATTCTCATTCTGAGATAGTTTTTTCATGACATATTCTACTTTATGTTAGTGGTACATTTTTGTCGATACTTGCATCATTTCTTTGTGAAAAATTAAAAAATTTGATGACAGGTTTAGCATTTTTTAACATTTGAAACTCTCTGCTTATAAAGAAAATGGACATCTCAAATAAATTATTTATTTATTCACATATACATTGGGGGACATTTACTAATCTAGTCTATTCTGGGTATGCTTATAGACCAGCGTATGTGGTAGTCTCCTGCCTATTGTGCTCCTAATTTATCAAAGGTCTCACAGCCCTTGATAAATTCTGTGCTCAGACTTCAGGGTCTACAGCTTTAACTGCATTTAGACCTGCTCCAACATGGTCTGACATTTCAGCGTATTTTGGACAGATGCGACTTGTCGCACAAAAGTCGCACTTGATAAATTCAGCACCAATGCATTTTCCAATGCATTTCTGTCTAAAATAGACTTGCATGCATCATGTTCTAAAAATCCTCTACAGCAAAAGTCGCAGAAAAGTCGCACATATTTAGACTGCGACTTTCTGTGAGACAAATTTAGACAGGAAATACCAGTCTAAATCCTTTGATACATCTCCCCCATTATGTCTACTTTATGTTTGCACCATAACATTGACATGTTTTTACTTTTGGAAGACATCAGAGGGCTTCAAAGTTCAGCAGCAATTTTCAAATTTTTCACAAAATAGTTTTTTTTTAATCTGAATTTTTCAGGGAGCAGTTCAGTATTGAAGGGAATTTGAAGGGCCTTAAAGGACAACTGTAGCGGTAAACATTTATATATGCCTGTGCCCGGGCCTCAAAAATAAACAAAATAAACTCATACATACCTTCCTACGAGCCCCCATTGATCCGGCACAGGCCTCACGGTCTGGCAGTGCTGACGTCATTCCACTTCCTGGGGACGGAGACGCAGCAGAGCCGTCGGCGTATCACCGGTCGTAGCGATGTCCCGCCCCGGCCTGTGATAGGCTGATCCCACTGTCATGTAAGGAGACGGCCAGAGCTTCTTACATGACAGTGGGCTCAGCCTATCACCGACTGGGGCGGGACATCGCTACGACCGGTGATACGCCGACGGCTTTGCGGCATCCCCGTCCCCAGGAAGTGGAATTACGTCAGCACTGCCGGATCGTGTGGCCTGTGCCGAACCAACGGGGGCTCATAGGAAGGTATGTATGAGTTTATTTTGTTTATTTTTGAGGCCCGGGCACGGGCATATACAAATATTTACCACTGCAGTTGTCCTTTAATATTAGAAATACCCCATAAATGACTCCATTATAAAAACTGCACCCCTAAAAGTATTCCAAAAGATATTCAGAAAGAGTGTTAACCCTTTATGTGTTTCAAAGGAATAGCAGCAAAGTGAAGGAGAAAATTCAAGATCTTCGTTTGGACCCAGTTTTTGAATTTTTACAAGGAGTAAAAGGAGAAAAGTCCCCCTAAAATTTGTAACCAATTTATCTCGAGTAAGGAAATACCTCATATGTGTATGTCAAGTGCTCTGTGTGTGCATTACAAGGCTCAGAAGGGAACTAGTGACAATGGGATTTCAGAGAGTGAGTTTCTCTGACATGGTTTTAGGGGGGCATGTCACATTTAGGAAGCACCTATGGTGCCAGAACAGCAAAACAAAAACACATGACATACTATTTTGGAAACTACACCCCTCGAGGAAAGCAACAGGTGTTTGATGACTTTTCGCAAAAGTTGGGTGTGTAAATGAATTTTTAGGTTTCACTAAAATGCTGCTTTTTCACAAAAATTTTAATTTACAAGGGGTAAGAGGAGAAATGCCCTCCAAAATTTGTAACCCCATGTCTTCTGAGTATGAAAATACCCTATGTGTGGACGTCAAGTGCACTGCTGGCGCACTGCAATGCTCAGAAGAGAAGCAGTCACATCAGGCTTTTGGAAAGCAAATTTAGCTGGAATGGTTTTTGCGGGAATGTCGCATTTAGGAAGCCCATATGGTGCCAGAACAGCAAAAAAAAGCCCCACATGGCACACTATTTGGGAAACAACACCACTCAAGGAATGTAACATAAGGGGTGTAGTTTCCAAAATGTCAGAACCGCTGTAATGATCAGCCACCCCTGTGCAAATCACCACAAATGTACATGGTGCTCTCACTCCTGAGCCTTGTTGTGAGCCTTCAGAGCATTTTATGTCCACATATGGGGTATTTCCGTACTCAGGAGATATTTTGTTACAAATTTCGGGGGTCTTTTTTCCCTTTTACTTCTTGTGAAAATGAAAAGTATGGGGCAACAGCAGCATGTTAGTGTAAAAAATTTAATTTTTTTACAATAATATGCTGGAGTAGACCCCAACTTTACATTTTCATAAGGGGTGAAAGGAAAAAAAGACCCCCAAAATGTGTTAGGCAATTTCTCCCGAGTATTGAAATACCCCATATGGGGCTTTAAACTATTGCCTTGAAATACGACAGGGCTATGAAGTGGGAGAGCGCCATGCGCATTTGAGGCCTAAACTAGGGATTTGCATAGGGACGGACCCAGATGCAAGAATTAGACTTGCCTCTGATACCCAAATTACTCTACAGCAGTGTTTACCAAACAGGGTGCCTCCAGCTGTTGCAAAACTCTCCGCATGCCTGGACAGTCAATGGCTGTCCGGTAATACTAAGAGTTGTTGTTTTGCAACAGCTGGAGGCTCCGTTTTGGAAACAGTACCGTACCAGATGCTTTTCATTTTAACTGTATAGGGGTATATGTATATGTAGTGTTTTACCCTTTACCATATTCATAGCAAAAATGTGCCTCCAGATGTTGCATAACTACGACCCCCAGCATGCACAAACTACCAAAATGCATGCTGGGAGTTGTAGTTGTGTCTCCTGCTGTTGCATAACAACAACTCCCAGCATGCCCTTTTTTGCATGCTGGGAGTTGTTGCTAAGCAACAGCAGGAGGCCAACCTTACCTCCTCCTGCTGCACACGCCGGATCCTGCCTGCCGCTGCTGTTTCCTCTCCGGTAGCCCCGAACCCACTGCCGATGCTGGGGATCAGGGGCCCTCTCTACAGGTATACACTCCCGGCACCCGCTCTCGCCATCCGGAGTAGCGGTAGAGCGGGTGCCATTAGGGACACCCCCACAGCAAGCGTCCATATTCATCGACCGTTAACGGCCAAAGAACCAGTGCCACCTATCTCCTGCTGCTAAAGGGTGATAGGTGCCGTGTCTAACGGCACCTATCACCCATTTTTCCATTTCACCGGGGACCCGATTGACCTGGAATCGAATTGATCGGCGATTCGTGGTGATTGCCGACATGGGGGTCCCAGGGGTTTTCAGGGTCGGGGACCAGAATTGCCATGGGCATACAGGTATGCCCTGGGTCCTTAACCCCTCAAGGACCAGGCCCATTTTGGCCTTAAGGACCAGACAATTTTATTTTTGCATTTTCGTTGTTGCCTCCTCGCCTTCTAAAAATGATAACTCTTTTATATTTCCATCCGAAGACCCATATGAGGGCTTGTTTTTTTGTCACCAATTGTACTTTTTAATTACATAACTTATTTTACCATAAAATGTACAGCGCTACCAAACAAATATTATTTATGGTGGAAAATTGAAAAGAAAATGACATTTAGCAAATTTTGGAAGGTTTTGTTTTTACGCTGTACACTTTCCGGTAAAAATTACATATTTTCTTTCTTCTGTGGGTAAATACGATTAAAGGAAAATTGTCAGCCTGTTCACGCACACTGAACCTAATAACTTGCTTATTGTGTGGATGAACAGGAGTCCAACAAGGGTGTAGGCCCTGAGATATGTCCCCCAGAAGATCCTCTACAGAATTCAGTGAATCGCGCACAGGGGATGGAGCTCCACCCGCTCAATTTACATATTCATTGTCTGTGACTCCACATCCTGGTGAAGTGGAGTTACAGACAATGAATATGTAAATTGTGTAGGTGGAGCCCCATCCCCTGTGCAAGATTCGCTGAATTCAGTAGAGGATCTTCTGGGGGACATATCTCAGGACCTACTGGACATATTTAAGTAAGTGACCCCTTGTTGGACTCCTGTTTACCCGCACTATAACACAGTGTATAGGTTTAGTGTGGGTGAACAGGCTGACAGTTTTCCTTTAAAATGGTTCCCATGATATATGCTTTTCTATAATTATATCGCTTAAAAAAATTCTCAAACCATTTTAACAAAATGAGTATGTTTGAAATTGCCCTATTTTGACCACCTATAACTTTCTTATTTTCCGTATATGGGGCGGTATAATGGCTAATTTTTGCGCCATGATCTGTAGTTTTTATTAGTACAACTTTTGCTCAGGTTTTACTTTTTTAAATATTTTTATACAATTTTTTTTGGAATAAGATGTGACAAAAAAGCAGCAATTTCTGACTTTTTTTTTAATGTTTACGCCATTCACCATATGGGATAATTAACAATATATTTTAATAGATAAGACTTTTATGCCCCGGCGATACCAAATATGTGTATTAATTATTTTTATACACTTTTTGGGCGGTAAAATGGGAAAAACAGACGTTTTACTTTTTTATTAGGGGAGGGGATTTTTCTAATTTTTTTACATTTTTATTTTACATTTTTTTTACTTTTATTTTACTCTGTAAAAGTCCCCATAGGGGTCTATTTATAGCAATCATTTGATTGCTAATACTGTTCAGTGCTATGCATAGAGCATACAGTAGCACTGATCAGGGTTATCGGTGATCTTCTGCTCTGGTCTGCTCAATCTCAGACCAGAGCAGAAGACCCCGGAAGACAGCCGTAGGCAGGTGAGGGGACCTCCGGTTGCCATGCTGGATGATCGGATCCCCGCAGCAGCGCTGCGGGTGATCCGATCATCCATTCAAAGTACCGCACTGCCGTAGATGCCGTGATCTGTATTGATCACGGCATCTGAGGGGTTAATGGCGGGATAGCAGCCGGGACCTGCCGCGCATGACGCGAGCACCGGACCGGTGCTCGCGGTCATGGGGGCGCATAAATGTATGTCATGGTGCATTAAGTAACCCGGCACCATGATGTACATTTACGTCCATTGTCGTTAAGGGGTTAAGTCGCAGGATGTCAGGGTGTACCTGTACACCCTGGGTCCTTAACGGGTTAAATAAAAGGAGTTAATGGAATATATAGATGTAGCGGAGTAAGCAGTCAGACTTGGTTGGTTAACACATTTAGTACACAAGGCAAACAAGGTGCTAGTGAATTGGCTCAAAACCATAATAAAGGTCAAAGTGGGTGAAACAAACCCACAGCACCCCTTTTTCCCACTCTCTGCACACTGACCTCTGCACAGATCAAAGTGTTTAGAGAAGTTTCCCAAACAAGAGTAAGCCCCAGACTACATCTATATCTACATATGTAGCTGCTGTAAAACACTTACTGAAGTTTTGTTAAAAGCAGCTTGGAAAAGAGGGCTGCCCCAATAATCATGTGTAATACATAGAATAAAAAAATCCACAATCAGAAAACAATAAAGCAATATGTATCAGATATTTGGTCAAAGTGTGTACTTTGACCAAATATCTGATACATATTGCTTTTTTGTTTTCTGATTGTGGATTTTTTTATTCTATGTATTACACATGATTATTGGGGCAGCCGTCTTTTCCAAGCTGCTTTTAACAAAACTTCAGTAAGTGTGTTACAGCAGCTACATATGTAGATATAGATGTAGTCTGGGGCTTACTCTTGTTTGGGAAACTTTTCTAAACACTTTGATCTGTGCAGAGGTCAGTGTGCAGAGAGGGGGAAAAAGGGGTGCTGTGGGTTTGTTTCACCCACTTTGACCTTTATTATGGTTTTGAGCCAATTCACCAGCACCTTGTTTGCCTTTTGCTTTCATTACTGTAGTTTGCATTAAAGAATATTTAGTAATTTGGCCTTATGTTTTGAATTTTTTATCAAGGACATCTAAATAAGTATTTGTACAATTTTCTAAAACACCCTCAAAGGACACTGCACCATATTTTACTCTGTATATATTGGTACATTAGATATTTAATTTGCACGAACAATTAGTAAAATAGAACATTTTTATTGGCTGCCCTAAAAGGTAAATACAGTGTGAATAATAGTAAGAACCATTAAACTGGAGTGTAATAGACCTTGTTAGGAAGCTAAAGCTATTCTTTTAGCACACCCTAGAGAAAGTTGAAAATGCATACTTAAGTTAAATGGGAAATAAAGGTAAATGGGGCATGAAGGAACAAAAGCTTTAGATAAAAATGAGATTTCATTTTTTTTGTGTAAGAGTACAGGCTCCGACAGCTGATTTAAATAAACAGAAAGGATTACATATGATTTATGAACAATTGTGGAGGTGTGCTATGAAGACATAGAGTACTAGGGATTTGTTACATTCTTTTTTGTGGATTTTTTTGGCTTGGAAAAGTACTACAGAAAAAGCCACACGTTTATTGAACATGTATTTTTTGTCCAAAATAGTAAGTTTTAGTGTATGTGTTCTTTGTTTGAGTTGTATTCTGTTCTACATTACCTGCCACAATTGTCAATCATGAAATTCTATGATCATGTCATTCAAGGATGTTGCAGGAAGAATGCAAAAAAATACCACAAAATCATGGTCCTGTCCAATCACGGCTCTGCCAGGGAAATATGAAATTACTATGCCGTAGCTACATATTTCTGTCAACCGGCTGGCTCCGCTCCCCAGCCACCCGTCCGCATCTACCCCACAACCCCCACCCCCCAGCCAGCTGTGGCAACTACAACTTCCAGCATGTCCTTACTGTAAGGGCATGCTAAAAGTTGTAGTCCTTCTAGCGGGTGGGAGGTAGATGCGGGCGGGTGGCCGGGGAGCGGAGCTTTGCAAAAAGTTGCCCAAAGTTGCAGTTGTGACTTTAAAAAAAAATTCTGTCAAAAGGCAAGTTTGTAAACCAGATATAAGAGTAAAGAGGAGGTCGGCACTGGTACTAGAGGTGCTCGTGGATCGAAGTAGATCAATATAGGTAAAAGTAGATCCCGGCACACAACAATCTTGATGCAAATCTTGATAATTTTTATTTAAGCATGCTTAACCCCTTAAGGACCGAGCCCTTTTTCACCTTAAGGACCGGAGCGTTTTTTGCAATTCTGACCACTGTCACTTTAAACATTAATAACTCTGGAATGCTTTTAGTTATCATTCTGATTCCGAGATTGTTTTTTCGTGACATATTCTACTTTAACTTAGTGGTAAAATTTTATGGTAACTTGCATCCTTTCTTGGTGAAAAATCACCAAATTTGATGAAAAAAATGAAAATTTTGCATTTTTCTAACTTTGAAGCTCTCTGCTTGTAAGGAAAATGGATATTCAAAATATTTTTTTTTTGGGTTAACATATACAATATGTCTACTTTATGTTTGCATCATAAAATTTATGAGTTTTTACTTTTGGAAGACACCAGAAGGCTTCAAAGTTCAGCAGCAATTTTGAAATTTTTCACAAAATTTTCAAACTCGCTATTTTTCATGGACCAGTTCAGGTTTGAAGTGGATTTGAAGGGCCTTCATATTAGAAATGCCCCATAAAAGACCCCATTATAAAAACCACACCCCCCAAAGTATTCAAAATGACATTCAGTAAGTGTATTAACCCTTTAGGTGTTTCACAGGAATAGCAGCAAAGTGAAGGAGAAAATTCAAAATCTTCATTTTTTACACTCGCATGTTCTTGTAGACCCAATTTTTGAATTTTTACAAGGGGTAAAAAGGAGAAAATTTTTACTTGTATTTGAAACCCAATTTCTCTCGAGTAAGTACATACCTCATATGTCTATGTTAATTGTTCGGCGGGCCCAGTAGAGGGCTCAGAAGGGAAGGAGCGTCAAATGGTTTTTGGGGGGCATGTCACCTTTAGGAAGCCCCTATGGTGCCAGAACAACAAAAAAACACACATGGCATACCATTTTGGAAACTAGACCCCTCAGGGAACGTAACAAGGGGTAAAGTGAACCTTAATACCCCACAGGTGTTTCACGACTTTTGCATATGTAAAAAAAATAAAAAAATTTTTACCTAAAATGCTTGGTTTCCCAAAAATTTTACATTTTTAAAAAGTGTAATAGCAGAAAATACCCCCCAAAATTTGAAACCCAATTTCTCCCGATTCAGAAAACACCCCATATGGGGGTGAAAATTGCTCTGCTGGCGCACTACAGGTCTCAGAAGAGAAGGAGTCACATTTGGCTTTTTGAAAGCAAATTTTGCTCTGGGGGCATGCCACATTTAGGAAGCCCCTATGGTGCCAGAACAGCAAAAAAAAAACACATGGCATACCATTTTGGAAACTAGACCCCTCGGGGAACGTAACAAGGGGTAATGTGAACCTTAATACCCTACAGGTGTTTCACGACTTTTGCATATGTAAAAAAAAAAATTTTTTTTTTACCTAATATGCTTGGTTTCCCAAAATTTTTACATTTTTAAAAAGGGTAATAGCAGAAAATACCCCCCAAAATTTGAAGCTCAATTTCTCCCGATTCAGAAAACACCCCATATGGGGGTGAAAAGTGCTCTGCTGGCGCACTACAGGTCTCAGAAGAGAAGGAGTCACATTTAGCTTTTTGAAAGCAAATTTTGCTCTGGGGGCATGCCGCATTTAGGAAGCCCCTATGGTGCCAGAACAGCAAAGAAAAAACACATGGCATACCATTTTGGAAACTAGACCCCTCGGGGAACGTAACAAGGTGTAATGTGAACCTTAATACCCTACAGGTGTTTCACGACTTTTGCATATGTGAAAATATTTTTTTTTTACCTAAAATGCTTGGTTTCCCCAAATTTGTACATTTTTAAAAAGGGTAATAGCAGAAAACACCCCCCAAAATTTGAAGCCCAATTTCTCCCGATTCAGAAAACACCCCATATGGGGGTGAAAAGTGCTCTGCTGGCGCACTACAGGTCTCAGAAGAGAAGGAGTCACATTTGGCTTTTTGAAAGCAAATTTTGCTCTGGGGGCATGCCGCATTTAGGAAGCCCCTATGGTGCCACGACAGCAAAAAAAAAAAAAAAAAACATAGCATACCATTTTGGAAACTAGACCCCTCGGGGAACGTAACAAGGGGTTAAGTGAACCTTTATACCCCACAGGTGTTTCATGACTTTTGTATATGTAATTTTTTTTTTTTTTTACCTAAAATGCTTGTTTTCCCAAAAATTTAACATTTTTAAAAAGGGTAATAGCAGAAAATACCCCACAAAATTTGAAGCCCAATTTCTCCCGAGTACGGCGATACCCCATATGTGACCCTAAACTGTTGCCTTGAAATACGACAGGGCTCCAAAGTGAGAGCGCCATGCGCATTTGAGGCCTAAATTAGGGATTGCATAGGGGTGGACATAGGGGTATTCTACGCCAGTGATTCCCAAACAGGGTGCCTCCAGCTGTTGTAAAAATCCCAGCATGCCTGGACAGTCAGTGGCTGTCTGGCAATACTGGGAGTAGTTGTTTCGCAACAGCTGGAGGCTCCGTTTTGGAAACAGTGGCGTACCAGACATTTTTCATTTTTATTGGGGAGGGGATGGGGGCTGTGTAGGGGTATGTGTATATGTAGTGTTTTTTACTTTTTATTTTATTTTGTGGTAGTGTAGTGTAGTGTTTTTAGGGTACAGTCACACGGGCGGGGGTTCACAGTAGTTTCTCGCTGGCAGCTTGAGCTGCAGCAGAAAATTTGCCGCACCTCAAACTTGCAGCCAGATACTTACTGTAATCCTCCGCCCATGTGAGTGTACCCTGTACGTTCACATTGGGGGGGGGGACCAGTGCCACCTCACCCCTGCAGACTCTGGCTGTTCGAGGACATCTATGACAGCCCCGATCAGCCAGTAATTCCGGGTCATCGGGTCACTGGAGACCCGATTGACCCGGAATCCGCCGCAGATCGCTGGACTGAATTGTCCAGCGATCTGCGGCAATCGCCGACATGGGGGGACATAATGACCCCCCTGGGCGATATGCCGGGATGCCTGCTGAACGATTTCAGCAGGCATCCGGCTCCGGCTCCCCTCCGGCTAGCGGTGGGGGCCGGAAATGCTCAGGGCGTATCCATACGCCCTCGGTCCTTAAGGACTTGGAAACGGGGGCGTATGGATATGCCCTATGTCCTTAAGGGGTTAAATAAAAATTATCAAGATTTGCATCAAGATTCTTGTGTGCTGGGATCTACTTTTACCTATATTGTAAACCAGGTATGACCTGGCTTTGACTTGCAACTTTTTAAGGGGAGTCTGTGACTTTTTTGGCCTATGTGCGACATTCGCACTTCATAAATTCCTGACCACTGCAAAGTGAAAACTGAAAATTGCTTAGGTAGGGCTGATTGATATGTTATACATACCCACAAAAGTCACACAAATATTTGCTTGGGTGCACGTGCAACTTTTTGTGCAATTTTTGTTAGCAAATAAAACAACAACTCTAAATCCCAGGATAAATCTCCCCCATAGTGCTTTGATGCCTGAATGCATAAGATGAGAAAGCAGGAACACTAAGATGACATCAGAGTAGCACAGAATGCTTTGCAGCTTCTAGCAAAATTACATGACTGCAGGTTAGCCAATCATTGCTTGCATCAGGCTCCCAGGCCAATTAGGAGACAGCAATGGGTTGGTCTAGGGAAAAATAAGACAAGATGAGCAGTAAGAACACACATAACTCACTGTAGCCCAGCAATAGAATACAATTTGAGCAAAACATTGTGCAGTGGCCTTGACTGGTTTGCATTACTGTGTCTAGTGATTCTGCTGTACTACAAATCCCAGCAGTGTGACTGCACTAAGAAGCCCATAAAGAGTTAGCACATTACAACAGTAAGCAATTTAAGAAAAGCATTGTGTGGTTGGCTGACCTGCATGTTACCGGTATTTTCAGGATTTATGCAAAAACAGAGCATTTCTAGCTGTGTGAGTTAAATTTAACTAGTCCATTTATGTCATGGTACCTGTATTTTCTGGGTTTTACTAAAACAGAGCATTTTAGCTAGGTTTAACAAAAATCTGCATTTCTAGTAGTGGGAGTGAAATTTGACTGGTAGTCTCTTTACCTTTTGACTAGTTGGTGAGTGATAACTAACCTCAAAAATCAAGAAAAATCAGGTAATGGAATGGTTGCACAAGGACAGGGTAGAGGAAAGAGCACTACTGCCATGTCCTTTGCCAATAAGCATGTTAGTGGAAGAACCAACACTATGGGCACCACCCATTTGGTCATTCCTAGTACAGGTAGCACCAGCAGCCAGGTGCCTGTTGGTAATAAAAGCAGCAAGCAAAAGTATTCCATTCAGAAGTTGTACTGTTTTGGAGAAAAATACCACCACTGTGGACTTATTTGGCCCTTTCTCGTTCATCTCAGGACAAGGAGTCTGATGATTTGAAGTTGAACCAAATGTCAGTGGATTCCTTATTGTTTACAGTTCTATGGTGCTGTGCAAGTAGCCTTTCTAGATGGTCTGTTCAATTATGTCTATAATTGCTTTACTCACCTAGTGATAAGTGAAATAATTGTCACAAGGAGGAGTTGTGTGAGGACAGTCAGCCTTTGCAGTGTGTTGCAGAGGTGATGGAAACAATAGCCAAGTATAGCAATAGTGGGACTGTTGGTGGTAGGCCTGATGGTGATATTATAAGGCATCATGGTGAATATGCTCAGGAAAAGCAAGGAGCTGAGAGGAGTGGTGAGACTATGAGGAGGAGTTTGATGATGATGTTGTGTTGGACAGGATGTGGAAACCAGGTGACAATATGGTGGTGTGTACAGATCGGGAGGGCAGTGGTACTGTCAGCGATGTAGAGTGGAGCTGAGGTAGGGCCAGAACATGTCAAATGTATGAGATATAGGCTTGCTTGTATAATTAGGCGCAGATGACGGCAACTCTGCTGCATTTGTAAGCTCAAAAGGTAAAGTGTACAGTCAGGTGGTGCTGTATCTATCCGGTAATCTGCGGAAATTCTGTGGAAAGTATTTTCTACCTTACCAGATCCAAGTTTAGGAAATACAACTCTATGCAAGCACCAATGCTTGCTGTCCGCTGTCTACAACCAGCACTATTTCAATCACCTGTTGTCCGCTGGATACAACAAACACTAATTCAATCCCCTGCTGTTCGTTGGCTACAACAATTACCACCAGCCCACCTCTGCCTTCTTTCTGCTGGCTAGAACTGTCACTAGTCCACCAGTACCTGTATTCCACTGGCTACTACAACTATCACCAGTCCATCACTGCTTGCTGTCCACTGGCTACAACAACTACTTTCAGTCCACCAATTCCTGCTGTCTAATGGCTACTACAACTACCACCAGTCCACCACTACCTGTTGTCCGCTGGCTACAACTGTTACTAGTCCACTATTACCTGCTTTCCACTGGCTACTACAACTTCATCCAGCTCACCATAGGCAGTTGTTCGCTGGCTAAAACTACCACCAATCAACAACTTGTGGCAATACCACCAGCCAGGCTTACACAAACAAAACACACGAACTCCAAAAAAGTATGACCTTCTCACGCTTTCTTATGACCATCAAATGGCATTAAGTGTCTAGGTATAAGGCTTATGTCTAACCCCAATGATGTATTTAGGACAACTTAAAAAAAAAAAAAAAACACCTGCACAAACTATATTTATCATATATTGTGTGTATTGGTAGAATGGAAGCATTATGTTAGATGCATTGTAATACATTCTGATAGATGACTTTTCTCTATGTTTCTATGGAGGAATAAAAAAAATGTACTCTGGTGGAAAAAAAATGTTTTTAAATCAACTGGTGCCAGAAAGTTAAACATATTTGAAAATTACTTCTATTTAAAAATCTTTTCAGCTGCTGTATGGTCCACAGGAAGTTCTTTTATTTTTTAATTTATTTTCAGTGTGACCACAGTGCTCTCTAATGACACCTCTGTCCATGCCAGGAACTGTTCAGAGCAGGAACAAATCCCCTAGAAAACAACTCCTGCTCTTGACAGTTCCTGACATGGACAGAGGTGTCA
Organism: Hyla sarda; assembly: GCF_029499605.1. Lineage (NCBI taxonomy): Eukaryota > Metazoa > Chordata > Amphibia > Anura > Hylidae > Hyla > Hyla sarda. The sequence goes on along the minus strand of NC_079193.1, from coordinate 196,110,135 downwards.
GCAGCGAGCAAAGTGGTTAGACAGAAAATAAATAAAAAAAGAAAAGAACTTCATGTGGAGCATACAGCAGCTGAAAAGTACTAGAAAGGGTTAAGATTTTAAAATAGAAGTAATTTACAAATCTGTTTAATTTTCTGGCAACAGTTGATTTAAAAAACAGTGTTTTCCACCAGAGTACTCCTTAAAGCCAAATCACCTTTAAAAAAATAGATGGAAGATTTGCATTGCCAGACCTTTTGACCTACTACAAGACAAGATACTGACAATATGGCTTGCTTTTGTTACTACTAGCCACATGAAGTTACCACCTCACTTTAACATTCAACAACTCCTTCCACCAGATGTTTGGGTCTCCTTATTGTTTCTTAACATCTCTCTGAAACTCTTAGCTTTACACTCCCTCCTTCTATATGCCACCTTATCGGTCATACAAGACCTAGCACAGACTGACCCTGACTTTACCTTCAATCTCCTATTAGGCATCTTCCGTTTCTCCCTGCTATTGTCACCCACTGCCTCATTAACCACCCACCACCTTATGGGATTGTTTTGCTCTTTCAATGTTAGAGGCATCTGCTCTAAAACTAAAGCTTTCACTCTAAAGGAACATGTAGTAACTATGGGGTTCAAATGCAGGATTTTAGAGTTTATTAGCCTTTGTTCACTAATGCCCTTGGCTAGAAGCTCTCGCCTTAATCTCCTCTTTTCTATAGAAGCTACTATATAACCCCTTATTGCAAGTTTTAGTGTGTGCTCCACTGGGAATCTAAATTGAGCATTATATTTTTAATGACCATTGACAAGCGAACCCTATCTCATAAATAGTTGCACGTCACAATTATACATATTTTTTTTGTAAAAATAGATTTTGAATATAATGGGTATATGAATTAATTTCTATCCTGAATTAATTCTGCTGAAATTATTTCAATGAAGTATATTTTGATTAATACAGTGAAATCACTTTGAAATGACCACCTAAAGTTACCCTGAAAAGTAGTCTTCTATGGGTGTGGCCTTAAACACATGAAGAAAGGGAGGTGCAAAAAACAGCTGAAATTTATCAGTAATTAAAACGCAGTCCAGTCCCTTATCGGTGCAAATTAATATCAGCTGTTTAAGTCCCAACTGATGGTCTACAAAAAGGTTTTATTGCCATGGTGTCACACAAGACACATCTCATGATGGGTAAAAGCAAAAATGTCGAGACCCTCTCAACCTAATTGTTGCAAAACATAACACTGGCATTGGCTACAGGCACATTTCTAAGTTTTTTGAATGTTCCAGTAAGAACTGTTCTGGCCATAATATGGGAGTGGAACATCAATAATTTCACCATAAAGTGGCCTCAACCAGTGCTCTTCACACAATTTCTGACAAGAGGAGTGAAAATAATAATACTAGAGTTGTTCAAAAGTCAAGGACCACTTGTGGAGAACATCAAAAAGACCTGGAATTCCTATGTAGTGTTGTTTCATAAAAACATTCTTTAGTAAAAACGGTGATGTGTTCAGTACTTATTTCACCTGCTGTATATAAATGACCTGAAAATCTGTCACAACAAATCTGGTCTGAATAAGCGATGACCTTCTTAAAGAGGGGGTCTTTTAGAGATCTGTGCCCTATGACACATGTAGTGCCTTTGTTAATTAGAAACCTGTAAGATTTGCTACAAATGTCATGTTGCCCAGCATAAAACACATTCTTTACATTCACCTTGTAGTTGTCTGTCTTTCAGGCCTATATATTCACAAGCAGGACATTTTCAATTCAGTGTACTGTATCTAACTGAAATGATTCATTGTAAGAAATATGGTGGTTAACGTATCTTACAAATTCTCTAGTGATCGACGCAAAGGATGAAGCAATATATAATAGAAAAATAAATTTACTTGCGATCATAAACAGTGTGTGGGGGGCATTTCCCATGCACAAAAGCGAACATTATTTTCTCGACAATTATGCAAACACATGCATGAAATGTATTGCTTCAAGTTAACATTGTACATTGTTCCATTGAATATGATAGAAAAATGTAAAAATGATTCCTAGTAGTTATGCTTATATCTAGAGTAAACTTAGAGTTTTTTATTGTCTAGTGGTGTAAATCCAATGGAGACAGATGAGGGAGCCAATATGGAGTCTGTGGGTCACCAATCGTTATTTCTTTAATTCCACTCAGCACTCGTACATCCCAGTCATTTATGTCTCTACAGCAGTGTCTATTTGTGTGTGGAATGGGGGTTAAAGGGGCTAAATCCTGGCCCTTAAAGGGGTACTTCACTGGAAAACAATTTCTTTTAAATCAACTGGTGCCAGATTTGTAAATTACTTTTATTAAACATCCTTCCAGTACTTATCAACTGCTGTATGCTGCAGAGGAAGTTCTTTTCTTTTCAAATTTTCTTTCTGTCTGACCACAGTGCTCTCTGCTGACTCCTCTGGCCAGAGTAGGAGCAAATCCCCATAGCAAGCCTCGCTTGCTCTGAACAGATTCTAATATGGACAGAGGTGTCAGCAGAAAGCACTGTGGTCAGGCAGAAAGGAAATTCAAACAGAAAAGAACTTCCTCTGTAGTATACATCGGCTGATTTTTTAATAGAAGTAATTTACAAATCTGTTTAATTTTCTGGCACCAGTTGGTTTAAAAGAAAATGTTTTCCAGTGGAGTACCCTTTTATAGTTGCTTTACAGACAAAAATGCTAAAAGACATTAAACTGTGAAGTTATGCCATTAAACCTTTAACAAAACTATAACAGTGCACTTAAAGGTCCCTTGGCTGCCCATGTATACACAGTGTAAACAATAGATACCCTCATCACAATGTCCACAGGATGCAAAATGATTGTGTTCACATTATTTTGACTGCTGCCCCATTTCTTTGTGAATACAAGTAGTTAAATCTGCACAAAGATTGTGTGTTTTCCTTACCTGTGCAAAAGTTAAGGGAAGTCGAAGAAGTGGTCATGATAAATCACATGACCACCATAATCTTTTATTGTATAATAAACAAAAACAAATCACCGTGGTGATTATCAGATTATTGAGTAAAAATGTTAAAGACTTTTATTTAGCAACCATTTAAATGGGGGACTAAGGTATAGGGAGACAGGATCTCTGAACATCTCGCTGGTCTGGTGACAGCTGTTTCACAGCTATGCTGCTTGATCACACAACCTTTTCTATAAGAGCAAATACAAAAAAATAGGCAACAATAAGGTACATTTATAATAGTTAAAGACAAGCTTTAGCAATACATAACTATAAACTGTGTTGACTTCCAACACAAATATACTCACATAGGGGGAGATTTATCAAAACCTATCCAGAGAAAAAATTGCTAAGTTGCCCAAAGCTACCAATCAGATCGCTTCTTTCACTCATGAAAAGGCCTCTGAAAAATGGAAGAAGCAATCTGATTGGTTGCCATGGGCAACAGTGTAACTTTTCCTCAGAACAGGTTTTGATAAATCTCCCCCTTAGTGTAGAAAAGCAACACATTCATTCCAGTGGTTTCAGTTAGAGATAAGCGAATTTTAGAAAATTTTTATTTGTTTCGGTCCAAATTTATTTGCATCAAATCTGTATTAAAAACCTACAGAGAGCCTCAATAGGGGTGTAGAACACTTTTCCTTGCTTTAACACGCATAGGGTGTGTGTGATGGGTTAGTGAAATAATACTGTTATTCAGTATGACATGCAGATTACCGGCATCGCTATTAGAATCACTGTCGCAGAGCAGCACAATGACAGAGCCTGAAGGTGGCATCAGTATGAGGAGACCATATAGTGGCTGAACGATACAGCGTGGAGGTGTTGGTAGCATGAGGAGACCATATAGTGGCTGAATGACACAGCGTGGAGGTGGCGGCAACTAGTGATGAGTGGCATTGGCCATACTCAAATTTGCGATATTTTGCGAATATATAGACGAATATTCCTCCTATATTCGCAAATTTCACATATTCGTTATATTTGCGTATTCGAGGAAGAAAACAGTGAGGGGGTGGGCAACTTTACTATTGGTTGCTATAGATGTTGTTGGTAAACTCTGACAAGTGTATTTGCATTATTCTAATTGGCCCACAAGTTAAAAGAAGGAATATGCGAATATTCGTAATTCTGAAAATATAGCGAATATATTTGCTATATTCGCAATATTCGCAAATTCGCGAATTTGCAATATTTGCAATAAAAATTTGAAATGCGAATATTCACGCCCAGCACTAGCAGCAGCAAGAGCAGACCATATAGTGGCTGAATGAAACAGCCTGGAGCTGGTGGCAGCATGAGGATACCATATAGTGGCTGAATGACAAAGCCTGGAGTTGGCGGCAGCAAGAGCAGACCATATAGTGCCTGAATGTCACAGCGTGGAGATGGCGGCAGCAAGAGCAGACCATATAGTGGCTGAATGAAACAGCCTGGAGCTTATGGCAGCATGAAGATACCATGTAGTGGGTGAATGACACAGCCTAAAGTTGGTGGCAGCAAGAGCAGACCATATAGTGGCTGAATGACACAGCCTGGAGTTGGCGGCAGCATGAAGAGACCATATAGTGGCTGAATGATACAGCCTGGAGTTGGCGGCAGCATGAGGAGACCATATAGTGGCTGGATGACAAAGCCTAGAGTTGGCAGCAGCATTAGGAGGCCACATAGTGGCTAAATGACAGCCTGGAGTTGGCAGCAGCAAGAGCAGACCATATAGTGGCTGAATTACACAGCCTGGAGTTAGCGGCAGCATGAGGAGACCATATAGTGGCTGAATGACACAGCCTGGAGTTGGCGGCAGCATGAGGAAACCATATAGTGGCTGAATGACACAGCCTAGAGTTGGTGGCAGCATGAGGAGACCATATATTGGCTGAATGACTCAGCCTGGAGGTGGCGGAAGCATGAGTATACCATATAGTTGCAGAATGAGAAAGCCTGGAGGTGGCAGCAGCATGAGGAGACCATATGGTGGCAGTATGAGACAGCCTGGTGCTGGCATTAGCATGAGGAGAACATATGGTGGCAGTATGAGACAACCTGGAGGTGGAATCAGCATGAGGAGAATATATGGTTGCAGTATGAGACAGCCTGGAGCTGGCAGCACAATGAGGAGAACATATGGTAGCACATGGAGTCCTGAAAGTGACCCGGGGACATAGTGGGGCGGTGAGTGGAAATACCAGTACCCAGTGACGAAGGTGGCTGAAAAAAAGGAGAACTTGTCATCAGGCGGGTGGCAGGATCAGAACAGTAGCCTAGGCAGGTAGGCAAAAAATAAACGGTCTCTTTTGTAAAAGTGTTTATGTGCACAAGTGAGTATTGAGGATATGCATTACGTAAAACAAAACTTTAAATAATTTTGTTAGGATAAAATATATGGACCCCAAATTTTTTGAAATCATACAAAAGGAAAGGTGTGCAAAAAACACCATGTGCCATCTACACCACCAAGTATTGATGTGATGCAAAGACCTCTAAAAGCTGAAATGGAACACCGTATGGTCCATTGTAAACGGCGGGGGTAAAAACTTCCCCTGTAAGGCCCTTCTTGGAAAGTGTTACTCGCCTGTTAAAAGGGCTACCCCACACAGGAAGCTCTCCTTATTACAACTTGCAAACACTGCCATTTCTCAGGGTTTTTAGGTGGAAATAGGTAGAGGTTCCTGTGTGGCGCCACCCTTTTTGAATTTAGTAACACTTTCCTCGAAAAGGTGGAAGGGAACAATGTGTTGTCCATTGCAGCAGGTGGGGTAAAAAATTCCCCTATAAGGCCCTACTCTCGCCCTATTAATTCCCTTCTTGGCAAGTGTTACTTGCCCTAAAAAGGGCATCCCCACACTGAAACTCTCAATATTTCCACCTAAAAACCCTGGGAAATGGCAGTGTTTGTAGGTGGAAATAGGGAGAGGTTCCTGTGTCGGGCCACCCTTTTTAGTGCAAGTGACACTTGCCAAGAAGGGAATTAGCCCCTTGAGGCCAGGGGTTTTTCCATTTTTGCACTTTCATTTTTTCCTCCTTACCTTTAAAAAATCATAACTCTTAAAAAGCCAAATGATGGCTTATTTTTTGTGCCACCATTTCTACTTTGTAATGATATCAGTAATTTTATCCAAAATTCGCTCATCCCTAGTTTCAGCCTAAACCAGTGTAGCACAAAAGCAAAAATCCACATGGATTCTCTCCTAAGCAATTCTTTTCTTCTATTGGGGATATTTGAATGATGTAATATTCAATGACAAATAATTGGAGGCTACTAATATAGCCACCAAGTACTAAACATAAATGTTCTATGAGTTAAAATGCTCCCACTTGCATGCATACAGATCTTAAGTGCTCTTGAAATCTCATAAACAGTTTCCTGATGGTGGAACCTACATAAAATCACCAAGTGATGCAATAGATTATGTGATCAGACCTACATGTGATGAGCCATTCAATATAAACCATCTCCCCACCTATAGAAAGTCATTTTCCTTGCAAAAAATTCTTAAAATACAGGCATCTAACACATTTATGATGCCATCTCTTTTTAGTTGTTCTATCTGAAAATGAACTGCAAAGTAGAATATTTTAATAGAGGTACTTCTCCTAAAGTAGACCATAGGATCCAAGTTTGCTGTTTCAGGAACAGCAGGATCAGCTTCTTACAGGCGACAATGACGCTTATTTACTAAGAGTGGAGTGCAGGTTTCTTTGTAGGTTTTAATTCCCTACAATTTATTTTCCACGGTATTTAGTAAAGTTTCCCTACATTTGGCACTTTCCCTACACTTTGCTTTTTTTTTTACACATGCTCTGATCTGTAGGGTTTTCCTCAGCTCAAATCCACCACATTTTCTGTGGAAACCTTAGTAAATATGTTGTGTTTTTGTGAAAATGTCAGGAACATGCCCCTTTCAGTGACCACGCCCACTTTTCTCGGCAGCCACGCCCATTTTTTGGGTTTTCTTATCAAAATGGAGAGTTAGTCGGGGTTTTTTCCATTCTGGCGCAAAATCTGGCGCAGACAGAATCTCTGGTACACAACCCGACAAAACATGTCGGGTTTACAATAGTCAATGAGGGCCAATGTTTTAGAATTTTTCTTTTTACATCTACCATGACATTATACTTAAAGGGGTTCTCCGCCGGAAAACATCTTATCCCCTTATCCAGCGATTTCTGCTGCGGCACCCTAGTAATGCTCCATGCTGGATTACTGGCAACTACAGCCACCACCCCTCCATTCATGTCTATGGGAGAAGGCGTAGACATGAATGGAGGGGGAATGGCGTGATGTCACAGACACAGAAGCCAGAAGCTTCTGTGTTCTGGACATCGCCTCTGCCGGCCCAGAGATTGCGGGGGTCCCCAGCGGTGGAACCCCCGTGATCAGACATCTTATCCAAAGGATAGGGGATAAGATGTTTTTTTGGTAGAGTAACCTTTTAAAAGAAAAAGTAAAGTATCTTTCATTCTTTTTTTCAGGGTTCTCTCTTTCAGGGTATGTACAGCATAACCTCGTGTAAATTAGTTTTCACAACTGTCCTGGTGAAGGTACAAAGAAGAGTTTTTGCAACCTCGTATTGAGTATTAGTCTCCACAAATATGGTGATATTTCAAAAATCAATACCAGATTTATTGAAACAGGAGGTAAGGGATATATTTGCAGAATTCTGGGTATTTAGATAAAAACAAATTCCTTAAAACAGGGTCTCAAACTACTGGCCCATGGGCCATTTGCGGCCCACGAAATGACATTTTGTGGCCCGCACGGGAGACCTGGAATTTGTATCGCCCCACGCCCAGGACATGCAGTTAAGAACAGATGTTAATTATCAGGGCTAAATGCCAGAAGGCTTCACACACTTTGGCAAACACTGCTGCATGGGACCCCTTGCACATATGACAGGGCAACCAGTCTTGCCCCGTCACTAAACTGCCACTTACATCTGCCAGCGGTAGCTTCCTGGAGGAGGTGCGCACAGGGAGTGACGTCCCTTATAGCGCACACCTCTGCCAGGAAGTTCCCGCAGGCACTCTAAGTAGCGCAGTATAGGTGGGGAATCTGTGCTACGGCTACCTAATGTGGGGAATCTGTGCTAAGGCTACCTAATGTGAGAAATCTGTGCTAAAGCTTGTTGCTGGTGGATAATGGGGGTTCTACTGTTGGTGGGGGTGGTGTTGCTGGTGGATGATGAGGGGCGGATGATGGGGGAATTATATGTGAGGAGCGCATGATGGGGGCATTATATGTGAGGGGCGCATGATGGGGGCATTATATGTGAGGGAAGCATGCGGCCCAGCCTCACCCAGCCGCTACCTCCAGTAGCCCCCAGATAACTTGAGTTTGAAACCCCTACGTTAAAATGTTCTTTTGTATTGGTCCAAATTATGAATTTATTGTCCACATATCTTATAAAATATCTGATATCACTGAAAACTGCAAAACAGCTGTCTCTTGACCATTAAGCTCCTCTTTGCTCAATGATTTTTTTTTTATTTTTTGATTTTTTTTGTTGGGGGGGGTGAGGGTAGGGGGGTTGCTATTCCTCTGAAACCATCCATGAATTCCTAGACAGTACGTAAAAGCAGGGGACTTATTATCAGCTCTTTCAAGATTCACCATCTCCCAAAATATGAATGGAAGAGGTGGAGTTGGGATATTGTATGTTTGTACAGTTTTTGCTAAAACAAACATGTCAGGAAGGTTTAACCCCTTCCGACAAATTGATGTATATTTACGTTCACCGCAGGCTCTCTGGGTGTGACGCGCACTCAGCAGCTTAGTATCATTCATATCTGGTGGGTCCCGGTTGCTATTAGCATGTCTGGCTAATGCCGGATATCGCCGATCGGCCCGATGTCTGGCATTAACCCATTAGATGCCTCATTCAATACTGTAAATCCAGTTCCCGGTTAGCTCAGCAGGTTGATTGGGACTGCCGTGGCAAAACTGAAAGGACTGCGAGGGCATGAAAGCCGCCACGCCCCCGCCCATAGGCTTGCATTCAGAGGGTGGAACATGACATAACACGGGGGCGGAGCTGTGACGTCACTATACTCCATCCCGTCATCGTGAGTCATCAGACCCGGAGCGATGTTCACTCCGGAGGCTGATGATCGTGTGATGCTGCATGAAAGATTTTGGGAGTCCCCAGTGGCAGGACCCCCGCGATCAGGCATCTTATCCACAATCCTTTGGATAGGGGATAAGATGCCTTAGGGCCGGAGTACCCCTTTAATGCTTATCTATGGAGCAAAATTGATCAGTGTATGCAATCTAAAGATTGCATATTACAGTCCCCTATTGTGACTAAGAAAAGTGTTTAAAAAAAGGTAATAAATATGCATTAACCCCTTCCCTAATAAAAGTTTAAATATACCCCCTTTTCCCATTTTTCAAATAAAAAAATGTAAAAAGAAAAAAGAAAACATGAACATTAGAGATGAGTGAATTTTTGAAAAATCGCATAATTAAAAAAAAATTGATTTGATCCGAATAAAGGCAAATTTTTATTAGTAATGTATTTTAATAATGTGTTTAATAAAGTGTGAGTGTGTTTCACTTTTTTTTCTCATTTTTTTTTTTTTTTTTTAGGTAATACTACTACTCCCAGCAAGGAATAGATGATTCCATGATGGGAGTAGTAGTACCTGTGCTAATAGACAGATCACCCGGGTGTCACTCCTGACACCAGCTGCGATTGTCCTGTATAAGGTATAGATGCGGGGCGGCTTTCTCACATCTAGATAGGACAATCACATCAGATGTCAGGAGTGATACCTGCTGTGATCTGTCCTTAACTGCAAGTACTACTGCTCCCAACATGGAGCACATTCTGCTCCATGTTGGGAGCTGTAGTACCTGCATTAATAGACAGATCGCAGCGAGTGTCACTTCTGACACCCGATGTGATCGTCCTTTATAATGTATAGATGAGGGCTGCCGATCGCTCTTCTCTGGTCCCACTGGAGTGTGAGTATATGCCGTATATATATATATATATATATATATATATATATATATATATAAAACAGAAAGGGATTCAGCATAGATAGGTCACATGTGCGGTGCCTGGTCTCCCCCAGCTTGCTATGCTGGATAAGAACAACCTCTCCCTCCAGGAAACAGCACCCGTCACAAGCTCCGGTTAATTTGCAGGCTAAAAGTCTTTATTGCATACAAGCATTACAATGCGACGTTTCGGCTGTAAAGCCTTTCTCAAGCACGATATAAATGTGAATACAAATGCCTTAAATAGGTAACACAGATACGTGATAGGTGAAAACACAGGTGTATACTATGACATCATCATTGCTAAGCCAGCCTCTTACTTATCATAGGCTGGAATTAAGATCATGTGACACTGAACTGTCAAACAGCTATAAACATCTAAATAAAATAGTATAAACAGTGAAAAAAGGAACCAAACAAATGGAGTGACAGAGAGGTGGGGACTCCGATATCATTTCTTTATAGATCGATGTTCACTCACTTGCGGGTTTTCATGTAAAATTCCGGGATCCGTATATCGTGGTCTTGCTAATAAATATTCCTAGTGCGGCTGTGCATCATGTATTCACATGATCGCAGCTGCCCGGAGTTCACGTCATCCTATGACTCACCGTGCGCGTGCTAACCAGCGCTCCGTGCAGCCGTGCTGAAACAGACAGGGAGATCTTGCTGGCATACGGCTAACACCCGTGTCAGAAAAACCCCTGTTATGTCTGTCAGGGTCCGGAAATAAGACTCCAGGACAAAACCGCCTCTTAGTGTGAACGTGGACAATGGATATTGTTTCAATCCTCGGAGTCCCCTTAGTCCAGGCTTCTCCAGTTGTTTGGAGTGTCAAAGTGCAGTAGCTAAAAAAGATTAAAAACATAGTTAAAATTAACACCTCACGTCTTTGATGTTGTTAATATTAATATCTGAACAGGATACGGTTTTAAAGTATAAAATAAGAAAGCAGTAGAGAAAAAAAGGGGGAGAGAATATACACTTAAAAAAGAGAGATAAGAAAAAAAAGGGGGAAGATAAAGAAAAAAAGGGAAAAAGAAAGAAAAAAAGGAAAAGAGAGAAGAAAGGAGAGAAAGAAAGAAAACAAAAGAAAGAAAGAGAGGAAGAAAGAGAAGAGGAAAAAGAATAAGGAAAAAAAAGAAATCCCATATTGGATGGGATTTGTCAGTGGATAGCAATTTTTTTTAGGTCTTTTCAGGTGATTTAACTAATTTTTGGCTAGAGAGTAGACCAAGGCCAAATAAGAATGTAGTTATATATATATATATATATATATATATATATAGAGAGAGAGAGAGAGAGAGAGAGAGAGAGAGAGAGAGAGAGAATAGAGAGGGAGATAGAACAAAAGAAAAAACGATAAAAAATGATAAAAAATATATAATATAAATGCAAAAATAAAAAAATATAAAAAAAAAATATTAAAAATTAATAAAAAAATTAATAATAAAAAATAAAAAAAATCCAATATAAAAAATAACAAAAATGAATATAAAAAAATAATAATAAAAAATTAAAAAATTAAATAAAAAATTATAAATTATTAAAATAAAAAAATATATAAAAAATAAAATATAAGAAAATAAAAAGTAAAAAATAAAAAATAATAAATAAAAAATAAAAATAGAAGTGAAAGAGAGAGAGAGAGAGAGGAAAAAAGAATAAAAGAAAAAATGATAAAAATGATAAAAAATCTATAATATAAATGCAAAAATAAAAAATATTAAAAATTAATAAAAAATTTAATAATAAAAAATAAAAATCCAATATAAAAAATAACAAAAATTAATATAAAATAATAATAATAAAAAAAAATTGTAAATTATAAAAATGAAAAATAAAATATATATAGAAAAAATTATAATAATAAAAAAATGAAAAATAAAAAATAAAATATAAGAAAATACAAAATAAAAATAAAAAATAAAAAATTATAAATAAAAAATTAAAATAGAAGTGAAAAAAATATAATAATAAAATAATAAACACAAATGAAAAAGGGGAGGCCGAGAAAAGTGCCGAAAACAGAAAAAGAAAAGAGAACGAAAAAACTGAATGAAAAAAGAAAGAAGAAAAGAAAAAAATGAAAAATAACAAGAATAAATTTACATATACGGTTTCAAATTGAAATCGATGTTCAAGCCATGTGGTTGTAACGTATTCAACTTATGGATCCATCTAAGTTCCTTTTGTCTGAAAATTGTTTCTCTGTCTCCTCCTTGCCTAAGGGGAGGGACATGGTCTATAATCCTGAATCTTAGTTGACTAACATTATGTCCCAATTCAAGGAAATGCTTCGGAATTCCACTTTGCCTGTTCTGATAGACGATTTATGTCCATTCAATCTGATCCGACACTCGTTTGTGGTTTCCCCCAAGTAATACAGTCCACAAGGGCACTGTATTAGGTAGCCTACAAACGAGGATCTGCAGGTATACCTCTCCTTGATCTGAAATGTCTCCTCTCTAGATTTTACCTCCATATTAGACCGATATTGTTGTAACAATCTTTGTGGATACCCTCTATTCTGGAATTTACCACACATCTCATCAAGTCTACCCTCCGGATTTTCGGGGGGCGAAACGATACGTTTCACCCTCAACATCTGGCTCCAGGGTAGGGAACGTATCATTGGCCTAGGATGAAAACTATCATAGGCCAATAGGTTGTTCCTGTATGCTTCCTTCGTGAATAGATCTGTAGTAAGTCTATTCCCACGAAGGACAACCTTGGTGTCTAGAAAATGTAAGGAATTGACTGAATGTACCATGGTGAATCTCAATTCTGGGTAGATATTGTTTAAGGCCTCAAAGAACCCATCTAACTCTGTCTCAGACCCCGTCCAGACCACGAACGTGTCGTCGATATAACAAAGCCACGTCCGGACATGTCTGAACAGGGGGGACAGATAGATGTGTGCTTTTTCCACCTCGGTCATGTAGATGTTAGCGTAGTTAGGTGCCACGTTAGAGCCCATGGCCGTTCCCCTGTTCTGGACATAGAAGTCATCCCCAAACAGAAAATAATTCTGTCTGAGGATGATTCCCAATAAGTCCAGAACAAAGGAACGGGCTCCCTCCGTCATATCAGTCTTTTGCAGAGTTTTGGCTACCGCCTGCATGCCTCATCGTGATCGATCGAGGTATATAGGTTCACTATATCAAATGATACTAGTATAGTGTTCGCAGGACACTCTAGTGACATAATCTTGTGGAGAAAATCTGTAGTAACCTTTACATGGGATTGAGCATTGATAGCAAAGTCACGTAACACTTTATCGAGATACACTGCAATAGGGGAAAATATAGAGTCCCTCCTGGAGACAATTGGTCCCCCAGGGGGGACTCTGCAGATTTTTGTGAATTTTCGGTTGTGTATAAAACACTGGTGTGCGTGGATTGAAAGAGCTTTATTGTCCGTTCAGTCATTACAAGTCATACAATAAATTACAGTCACACAAAGCATGACAGTACAATACACAGCAAAGGTTCCCTAAGCTATACATCGCACATCATGCTACTCTAACACTCCGCTCAATCCTGTAATAAAAAGTACAAGAGATCGAACAACAAAACAATACAATCTGTGATCGGGGTAGGGGTGTGGGCGACTATGTGGGGGTGGGGAGGGGGCAGATCACAGGGCAAAACTGCTGGGCTGTATCTTCAGGGAGACATGGGAGAAGGAGAGGGGTCTTCACTCCTCTTCTTCCTCATCAACGGCCGGGCTGTCCAAGATGGAATAGTCTCTAAGCAGGCTCTTGATGAACCTGCGGCAGTCCCGGACGGACATGTTTTCCCTGTTGATCACGAGGCGGTTCCTGGCAAGCCACACTGCGTCCTTAAAACAGTTCATAAGGCGCCAGGCCTCCTGGATGGCCTCCACGTCGTGGGTCCCAGGGAACAGACCGTAAAGCACCGAATGGTACGATAGGCAGCTCCTGGGTACAGAGTCTCTGAGTTCATGTTCCAGGGCGTCCAACAGACCCTGTGCAAAGGGGCACTGCCAAAACACGTGAAAAGATGTTTCCTCCACGTAGGGGCACCGGGGCAGTACCGGGTTGGGCACAGGTTGCGGGCATGCATGAATGATCTGAGAGAGAGTCCTCCCTTGACGGACATCCACGACAAGTCCTTGTGTCCATTGGTAAGCCGCTTTGAGGCCACATTATTCCAAACTGTCTCTGCAGTGGCTGCGGGGAGTCCCGGAACCAGCTCGGTCAAGTCCTTAGCTCGGATGAGCTTGTAGATTGTCTTCGGCTTCCATAGGTCGGGTTTCAGTCCTTCCAGCTGGTGCTCCCTCACAAACCGGACAACATCCCCGTAGAACTAGGGAGTGTTCCAGTTGTAAGGGATGGAGCTGTCCCACTTGTCCCAGCCCAGCTGTCTCCAGAGGGGCATGAGAAATAAGCGAGACATGGACCTGCCCGCTGAGCCAGTCTTTTCAACAAGAGTCCGCTGCACGGTGACACATGCAAAGGAAGCCCTCAGCAAAGTGGGGATATCGGGTATTCCCTTCCCACCCTTCCGGGGCTCCTTGTACATCACAGTCCTCTTGACTCTGTCCATTTTGCCCCAGATGAAGCAAAACACTGGGGGGCTGTGTTGGACTGTGCTGCTCTAGGGCGACGTCTCCTTCCTCTCTGGTCCTGTTGTTGGTGGACTTGGGATTGCCAGGCGTAGCCCTTTCCATTTGATTCTCTTGGCTTCCTCTAGCTCTTGCTGATGTTTCAGAAGTCTAGCTGCCAGCCTCTCTTTTGAATCTTGGTAATCTTGAGGTGTAAGGAGAGTCTTAAGTTGTTCCTCCACTCCACATTTCGTCTGGGTTTTTTCAATTTCAGATTGCAGAAATTCCATGTTAAGTAACATGACATTGAAAGCATATTTATTTGATATCTGGATAAATTTATGGTGAAAAGAGTCATTATGCGGAAATTTGGGCTGAGGTGAGAGCGCATTCCTCTCGGGATTCTTTGCTCACAAAAATATTTGCCAATAGTCACCAAATGTAACTCTAGAGTCACTAGGCATCTGGATTCTCCATCCCATTTCTTCCGCAATAATTCAATCCATGGAACACTCAGGAACGTGGCTGTTCTGTGCACCGTACCCAAAATTCTTGTGGCATCCTGTTCAGAATATGTAAAGGTGCTTGTAGCAGCAGCACCTTGAGGCGCAGTACCTCCCACCGGAGGTAAAGACATCTTAATAGTATAGCCGCTTATCAGAATACCAAGTCCATGCAAGAATCAGAGCAAATCACAAAAACCAGAAAGGGATTGAGCATAGATAGGTCACATCGATATATATATATATATATATTTCCTGCAGAGAGCTGTGAGTGGCTGGAACCATCTGGCCAATGACAGCTCTCTGCGGGAAATATGAATAAGTGATGTAAATTCTATTCACATTACTGGCCGGCTAGAGTATAGTGCAGAGATGTGAGCACAGGAGAAAGCCGCTCCATCTCTGCAAAAGATAGGATGATTGCATCAGGAGTGACACCCGGGGCAATCTGTCTATTAGTACAGGTACTACAGCTCCCATCATGGAACAGTCAGGGGAACAGTCATGTGATTGTGCATAATATAGCAGAGATGTGGAGCATCTCTATACAGCGCTTGCATCTCTGCACTAAACTCCGGGCCAGCCAGTGATGTGAATAGAAATTCAAATCACTCATTCATATTTTCTGTCCAGAGTGGGTATTGGCCGGATGGTGAGAGCCAATCCCTGCTCTCAGTGGTAAGTATGAATGGTGAGTGGCTGGCTGGAGTACAGAGCAGAGATGCGAGTGCAGGAGAAAGCCACTCTGCATCTCAGGGATGAAACATGATTGCAGGAGTGACACCCACTGGGATCTTGTTATGATTCGGCAGGCTGGAGGTGGATCCTCTGTGTCAGAGAGGGATTGGCGTGGACCGTGTCGGCAGACCGGTTCTAAGTTGCTACTTGTATTCACCAGAGCCCGCCGCAAAGCGGGATGGTCTTGCAGCGGCGGTAGCAACCAGGCCGTATCCACCGGCAACGGCTCAACCTCTCTGACTGCTGAGATAGGCGCGGTACAAAGGATAAGGCAAGAGCAAGGTCGGACGTAGCAGAAGGTCAGGGCAGGCAGCAAGGGTCGTAGTCAGGGGCAACAGCAGAAGATCTGTAACACAGGCTTTGGACAACACTAAACGCTTTCTCTGGCACAAGGCAACAAGATCCGGCCAGGAAGGGAAGGGGAAGTGAGGTTATATAGACAGGGAGCAGGTGGAAGCTAGTAGACTGATTGGGCCAGGCACCAATCATTGAGGCACCAATCAATCTTAGAGAGCTGGCGCGCGCGCGCCCTAGAGAGCGGAGCTGCGCGTGCCAGAACGTGACAGCCGGGGACCGGGACGGGTAAGTGCCTTTGGATGCGAGCGCGCGTCTCGCTATGTGAATCGCATCCCCATCGTGAATGTCAGTGCAGCGCTCCCTGTCAGCGGGTCTGACCGCGGAGCTGCAGAGAGGAGAACTCCGCGAGCGCTCCGGGGAGGAGCAGGGACCCGGAGCGCTCGGCGTAACAGTACCCCCCCCCTTAGGTCTCCCCCTCTTTTTGTCTCCTTGTCCCTTCAAATGAGACGAGAACATAAGGGCGCGTCTTGAGTTTCCTTCCGGAACAAAAAGAAGTCCTGGGTAGCTACATCAGCGGCCGGTAATCCAGAAGAAGTGGGAATGGGGAGGGGGGGCAGAGGGTAAAGCTTGTCACGGGGCAGAGTGTCACCAGGAAGAGGGCTATGATGAGCAGATGTGAGGCATCGTTTGTGACAAGCAGGACCCCAATTCTTGATCTCCCCGGTGGTCCAGTCAAGGGTACGAGATTGACGCTGGAGCCATGGCAGATCGCGGAGGACTTCAGAGGTGCAGTTGGGCAGAACAAAAAATTCAATTTTCTCATGATGCAGACCAATGCTCATAAGCAAGGGCTCTGTGCGGTAACGCACAGTGCAGTCCAACTTCACTCCGTTGACCGAAGAAATGTAGAGCGGCTTGACGAGACGGGTCACCGGGATGCAGAACCTATTAACCAAAGAGGCCAGAATAAAATTTCCAGAAGAATCAGAGTCCAAGAAGGCCACAGCTGAGAAGGAGAAGTTGGCAGAAGGAGAAATCCGCACGGGCACAGTGAGACGTGGAGAAGCAGACTTCGTACCAAGAGACGCCACACCCACGTGAGCTGGGTGCGTGCGTGCGTTTCCCAGACGCGGAGGGCGAATAGGGCAATCCACCAAGAAATGTTCGGTACTAGCGCAGTACAGACATAAATTTTTATCCCTACGGCGAGTCCTCTCTTCATGGGTCAGGCAAGACCGATCCACTTGCATAGCCTCCTCGGCGGGAGGCACAGGGGTAGATTGCAAAGGATACTGTGAGAGAAGTGCCCAGAGATCAAGGTCTTTTTCCTGGCGGAGCTCCTGGTGTCTTTTAGAAAAACGCATGTCAATGCGGGTGGCCAAATGGATAAGTTCATACAGGTTGGCAGGAATCTCTCGTGCGGCCAGCACATCCTTGATGTTACTGGATAGGCGTTTTTTAAAGGTCGCGCAGAGGGCCTCGTTATTCTAAGATAATTCTGAGGCGAGGGTACGAAATTGGATGGCGTATTCGCCTACAGAAGAATTTCCCTGGACCAGGTTCAGCAAGGCAGTTTCGGCAGAAGAAGCTCGGGCTGGTTCCTCGAAGACACTACGAACTTCAGCGAAGAAGGACTGGACTGAGGCTGTGGCAGGATCATTGCGGTCCCAGAGCGGTGTGGCCCAAGACAAGGCCTTTCCAGACAGAAGACTAACTACGAAAGCCACCTTAGACCGTTCTGTAGGAAATTGGTCCGACAACATCTCCATATGTAGGGAACATTGAGACAGG
Source organism: Hyla sarda (assembly GCF_029499605.1). Classification (NCBI taxonomy): domain Eukaryota; kingdom Metazoa; phylum Chordata; class Amphibia; order Anura; family Hylidae; genus Hyla; species Hyla sarda. The sequence goes on along the minus strand of NC_079193.1, from coordinate 196,092,242 downwards.
AAACCACGGCAGAGTCTAGAGTCCCCATCAAATTTGTCCGGCAGGGACAAGCGGAGGCTAGGAGCGGCCACTCGCTGCGGAGGAGGTGCATGAGCTGGCGGTGGAGATGGTTGCTGCTGTAGCAGTGGCAGAAGTTGCTGTAACATGGCGGTCAACTGCGACAGCTGCTGTCCTTGTTGGGCAATTTGCTGAGATTGCTGGGCGACCACCGTGGGTAGGTCAGCGAGACTTGGCAGCGGCACCTCAGCGGGATCCATGGCCGGATCTACTGTTATGATTCGGCAGGCTGGAGGTGGATCCTCTGTGTCAGAGAGGGATTGGCGTGGACCGTGTCGGCAGACCGGTTCTAAGTTGCTACTGGTATTCACCAGAGCCCGCCGCAAAGCGGGATGGTCTTGCAGCGGCGGTAGCAACCAGGTCGTATCCACCGGCAACGGCTCAACCTCTCTGACTGCTGAGATAGGCGCGGTTCAAGGGATAAGGCAAGAGCAAGGTCGTTCGTAGCAGAAGGTCAGGGCAGGCAGCAAGGGTCGTAGTCAGGGGCAACAGCAGAAGATCTGGAACACAGGCTTTGGACAACACTAAACACTTTCTCTGGCACAAGGCAACAAGATCCGGCCAGTAAGGGAAGGGGAAGTGAGATTATATAGACAGGGAGCAGGTGGAAGCTAGTAGACTGATTGGGCCAGGCACCAATCATTGGTGCACTGGCCCTTTAAATCTTAGAGAGCTGGCGCGCGCGCGCGCGCCCTAGAGAGCGGAGCCGCGCGCGCCAGAACGTGACAGCCGGGGACCGGGACGGGTAAGGGGCTTGGGATGCGATTCGCGAGCGGGCGCGTCCCGCTATGCGAATCGCATCCCCATCGTGAATGTCAGTGCAGCGCTCCCGGTCAGTGGGTCTAACCGGGGCGCTGCAGAGAGGAGAACGCCGCAAGTGCTCCGGGGAGGAGCAGGGACCCGGAGTGCTCGGCGTAACAGATCTGTCCTTATCCTGGTTATAAAATAAACATATGTGCTATCGCTGTATGTGTAAATGTCCAAACTATAAAAATATATCATTAATTAAACCGCACGGTCAATGGCGTACACGTAAAAAAAAATTCCAATGTCCAAAAAAGCTTATTTTGGTCACTTTTTATACCATTAAAAAATGAATAAAAAGTGATCAAAAAGTCCGATCAAAACAAAAATTCGGACCCCTATTACTTTTTTATATTTACGCTTATAGAGATTTATGAGAACTCATTCTTTGTGCCGTGATCTTTAGTTTTTTTTTAACCATTTTTGTTTTTCTACTATCTTTTGATCGTGTTTCATTAATTTCTTTCCTTCAGAGCATCGGAGCCACCAGCAGTGGATCACCACCACGATTGCGGTGTGGGGGGGCGATCCACCCCACTGGACCACCAGGGACAGGATAAAGGCACCTTTATATGCCACTGTCAACTTTGACAGCAGCGATCTAAATGGTTAATAGCTGATCGTGGTGATCGCCGGCCGGTATGACTCAGGCTCGAGTTGGGAGCCCGCATCATACCCCGTTAAGGGCCATTGACGTCCATGGTCGTTATCGGGTTAAATAATAATCATTTTAATAGTTCAGACATTTATGCACCACGTTTATGTTTTACTAGCTTAATACTTCTTTGTTCCTTTCTAATCCTTGTTGGGGAGGAAAATAAACAAAGGAGGAAGCTTTTGACTTCATATCCCGTCCTCATATATTGTTGTCATATCCCAACCCCATATCCTGTCCTCCTATCCTGTCCTCCTTTCTTGACCTCCTATCCCGTCCTACTATGCCATCCTCCTATTCCGTCCTCCTATCCCATCCTCCTATCCCGACCTCCTTTTCCTGACCTCCTTTTCCCGACCTCCTATCTCAACCTCCTGTCCAGTCCTCCTATCCCGTCCTCCTGTCCCATCCTCCTATCCCGGTCCCCCCAACCCTATCCTCCTATCGTGTCCTCCTATCCAGTCCATCTATCCCAACCTCCTATCTCGACCTCCTATCTCGACCTCCCATCTCGACCTCCTATCCCAACCTCCTATCCTGTCCTCCTATCCGGTCCTCCTATCCCGTCCTCCTATCCTGTCCTCCTATCCCGTCCTCCTATCCCATGCTCTTATCCCGGTCCTCCTATCCCGTCCTCCTATCCTGTCCTCCTATCCCGTCCTCCTATCCAATCCATCTATCCCAACCTCCTATCTCGACCTCCAATCTCGACCTCCAATCTCGGCCTCCTAACCCAACCTCCTATCCCGACCTCCTATCCCGTCCTCCTTTCCCGTCCTCCTATCCTGATCTCCTATACCATCCTCCTATCCCGTCCTCCTATCCAGGTCATCCTATCCCGTCCTCCTATCCCGACCTCCTATCCCGACCTCCTATCCCGACCTCCTATCTCGACCCGTATTATGTGTACCAGTATTGAAATATCTCCAGCCATTCAGAAGTTATGTGAGAACATACATTTCCCATTGATTTGCATGGGACTTTAAACAAAAACTTTGACACTCACAAATGGGGGTAGTTAAGGGTTAAATTAACAATTCTATATTTTAAGTGGACATATAAGTCACATGTGACCAAGTATTATCGAAATATATCCAGCCATTTGGAAGTTATGCAGTAATATATATTTCCCATTGACTTGTATGGGACTTTAAACATAAACCCTGCCCCTGGCAAATGGGGGTGAGTAAGGGTTAAATTACCTATCCTATGCTTGTTGTTAACATATAAGTAACATGTGTGCCAAGTTTCATGTTAATATCTTTAGCCGTTAGGACGTTTTTGTGGAACATACATACATACATACATACACACACACATTGAGTTTTTATATATATATATATATATATATATATATATATATATATATATATATATATATATATTTAGAAAAATGGGAAAAGGGGGGTGAATTTAACTTTTATTAGGGACGGGGTTAATGCATATTTATATTTTTTAATATATTTTTTCTTTTCACTTTTTTTTAGTCCTCATAGGGGGCTATAACATGCAATCTTTAGATTGCATACACTGATCAATGTTGCTCCATAGAATAGCATTGATGAGTGTTATCGGTGCTCTATTTCTCCAGCCTGCCATGGCTGACTGGAGCATTAGAGCAGTGATCAGACGGCGAGGAGGAAGGTAAGGCACCTCCTGTTGTCCTTTCAGCTGATCGGGATGCTGCGGTTTCGCCGTGGCAGCCCGATCAGCCCACTGAGGTAGCCGGGAATAGGATTTACAGCATTTAGATGCCGAAATCAACTTGCCAGACATCGGAATTATCCGGGACCCACCTGGTATGACGCGTGCTCAGCTGCTGAACGTGCGTTATACATTGAAAGCCTGCAGTGGACGTAAATATGCGTTCATTTGCCGGAAGGGGTTAAGGAAATGAGAACGGTCCATAAGATCCCTGACATGTAAGATAAGGAACCAAGTAAGCATGATATGTTTTATTTTTTTATTTCACAACTGCGTGAAAATAAGGTCCTCAATAAAAACTAACGTGAAATACTGTATAGGGCACATAGTGTATTTTTAAATTCTGCGAAAAATAACCAAGGACATAGTTGAGTATATTGATTTCATGGTGTTCAGTTCAGTTTTGATCAATCTTTTCCTGTTTACTAGCTGTATGATATTCCCTTCTGACAGCTGTAATGTAACTACCAGCTAAATTAAGAAGAAAGGTAGATTCTATTTCTTTTATTGTTTTACAGCAGCCGAGAATTATAACTGTAGGGTATCAAGCTTTATTTGATAAGTATAGATAGACAGACAGTAGAATTTTAATGAAATGAAAAGGCATCCAGTCAGCAGAATGCAGCTCTTTTCTGAAATCATGTCACTTGTCTTATTATTTTTTGATGATTGTGGATATTCGTTGTTATTTTTTCTGATATCCCTGCAGTTCTCCTTGTATAGAAAGCTATAAAAATATTTTTTCCTAGTGTTAAGGACATGAAAACGCCTAATCTAATGCCAATTCTCTCTATGGGTATCATGTTATAGTTTGATAAATATAAAAAATGATATATATTATTTTGTTGACATTATTTAAATCCTTTCTCTTTTTATTCTTAGGGGTCTAGCAGACAGTGTCAATGATAGGATCACTCAGTGAACTCTTAAAAACCCTTCAACAACTAATAAAAAAAAATATAAAAATACAGAAGGTAAAGTGATACACACTTTCTTAACTCTTCTACTTTATTTAAGTAATTGGGAGAAGGAGGTCAAAGTGGTCAGACTAGTTGAACATTGGTGGCATATCCTAGAAGTATGTCATAATGTTATGATGAGACAATTATGTAATTTGACCTACTGAAGTTCAAAAAGAAACTCCAAATTACCATGACCTACATACATTTAGGCATTGTGAAAAAGAATGTAATTCTGAAAAATAATCTAAATAAAATGATTTGAAAATCCTACAAGCTGTACTAACTACCGTCATGCTCTAACAGTTCTTCTATTGAATTCTGCAATCCATTTAGAAACATATTATTAAAATAGAAAGTATTGTTTCAAATACTGTGTCTGGTTACATTATATGCTTCATTATATCATAATTGCATTGGTGTTCAGGGCCTTGGTAAAGTGTAATTTATATGTTTGTTGGAATGGAAAGAAATCAATGCATTTCTGTCAGAGTAGATTATTAACATTCAAATCATAAATAGGAACACAAGATTCATTGTAAATTGTTTCTTTTCCAAAGTACATTTGTCAAGCTGAACTAGCTCACACTATCACACACGTCAAGGGAAATAAATTCTGAAGTATTAAGATCAGTGTTCTTTGATGTGCACTTCAAAAGTGTAGATTAAATGTTCTCTTTTTAATGTGATATTACAGTGTATTAGGAGATGTATTATACATATGCAAGTCTCTCACCGGAGAAAAGCAGCTTTTGTAGAAGAATACAACAAAGGCCGCTTCACTGTTAATCATTCAAGCTTCTTTTCTTCAGGAAATAGTCGATTTGTTTCTCTATATGGACATGTGAATGCCACAATTACTTTTTATACGTCTTTACTTGTCTGCTGGGCAGTGATGCTTCATCTGCTTAATTCTCAATTTGCTTTAGCTCTTTATTTGCATGCCAATTCATTGCTAAACCGTATTAAAGTTATTTTTAAGCAGACAGAAGTAATACATTTATTGATTTACTTTTTTTTATTTTTTTCTGCAGTTGAGTTACTTAAGGCTAACATGATAATGATAGAAATCTGTCAGTGTAGTTTATCTCTCAGCCTCCTTTGCAATGAAGAATTGGAACAGGTTTTGGAAGTTGCCAAGAGTTGTCTGTCTTGCACAAGGCAGTACTTTATGCACAAATACAGGACAAACACTCCATGTGCTACCTTTATGTTCTCTCAGTGTGGCAATGTACTGTGATGTCCTAGTATGGGAAACATTCCTACAGTCCTTTCTGGTTAAGTCCCTGTATGACCTTAGGGCTCACCTGTAGTGTTCCCCATAATGTGTATGTTACATATTAAGGGAAAAGGACGGGTTCCATTGCGATCCTTCTGTATAATTTATAGATGCGGCCGGCCGCTCTTCTATGGTCCCCTGCACTGCTGTATTTATACACCTATTCATATTTCCTTCAGAGAGCTGTGATTGGCCAGATGGTTCAAGCCAATCACAACTCTGTGGGAAATCTGAATAGGTGTATATATACGTCAGTGCACGGGACCATAGAAGAACGGCCAGCCACATCTAAACATTATACAGAAGGATCACAGCAGGTGTCAGGAGTGACATTCACTTTGATCTTTCCTTAACTTCAGGTACTACTACTCCCAACATGGAGCACACTCTGCTCAATGCTGGGAGCTGTAGTGCTTGCATTAACCCCTTCATGACCCAGCCCATTTTCACCTTCAGGACCTGGGCATTTTTTGAAAATCTGACCACTGTCACTTTAAACATTAATAACTCTGGAATGCTTTTACTTATCATTCTGATTCCGAGATTGTTTTTTCGTGACATATTCTACTTTATGTTATTGGTAAAATTTCACTGATATTTGCATCCTTTCTTGGTAAAAAATCTAAAAATTTCATGAAAATTTTGAAAATTTAGCATTTTTCTAAATTTGAAAGTCTCTTCTTGAAAGGAAAATGGATATTCCAAATAAATTACATATTGATTCACATATACAATATGTCTACTTTGTGTTTGCATAAAAAAATTGACAAGTTTTTACTTTTGGAGGACACCAGAGGGCTTCAAAGTTCCGCAGCAATTTTCCAATAATTCTCAAGATTTTCAAAATCGTAATTTTTCAGGGACCAGTTCAGGTTGGAAGTGGATTTTAAGGGTCTTCATATTAGAAATACCCCATAAATGACCGCATTATAAAAACTGCACCCCCCAAAGTATTCAAAATGACATTCAGTAAGTGTTTTAACCCTTTAGGTGTTTCACAGGAATAGCAGCAAAGTGAAGGAGAAAATTCTAAATCTTCATTTTTTACACTCGCATTTTCTTGTAGACTCAATTTTTGAATTTTTACAAGGGGTAAAAGGAGAGAAATCACCCTAAAATTTGTAACCCAATTTCTTTCGAGTAAGGAAATACCTCATATGCGTATGTAAAATGTTCGGCGGGCGCAGTAGAGGGCTCAGAAGGGAAGGAGCGACAATGGGATTTTGGAGAGTGAGTTTTTCTGAAAGGGTTTTTGGGGGGCATGTCCCATTTAGGAAGCCCCTATGGTGCCAGAACAGTGGACCCCCCACATGTGACCCCATTTTGGAAACTATACCCCTCATGGAATTTAATAAGGGGTGCAGTGAGCATTTACACCCCACTGGCGTTTGACAGATATTTGAAATGGTGGATTGTGCAAATCAAAAATTTTATTTTTCATTTTCACAGACCACTGTTCCAAAAATCTGTCATACACCAGTGGGGTGTAAATGCTCACTGCACCCCTTATTACATTCCGTGAGGGGTGTAGTTTCCAAAATGGGGTCACATATGGATATTTATTGTTTTGCGTTTGTCAGAACTGCTGTAACAATCAGCCACCCCTGTGCAAATCACCTCAAATGTACATGGTGCACACTCCCTTCTGGGCCTTGTTGTGCGCCCTCAGAGCACTGTGCACCCACATATGGGGTATCTCCGTACTCGGGAGAAATTGCATTACAAATTTAGAGGGTCTTTTTTCCCTTTTACCTCTTGTGAAAATGAAAAGTATAGGGCAACACCAGCATGTCAGTGTAAAAAAATTATTTTTTTACACTAACATGCTGGTGTAGACCCCAACTTCACCTTTTCATAAGGGGTTAAAGAAGAAAAAGCCCCCCAAAATTTGTAAGGCAATTTCTCCTGAGTACGGCGATACCCCATATGTGTCCCAAAACTGTTGCCCTGAAATACGACAGGGCTCCAAAGTGAGAGAGCGCCATGCGCATTTGAGGCCTGAATTAGGGATTTGCATAGGGGTGGACATAGGGGTATTCTACGCCAGTGATTCCCAAACAGGGTGCCTCCAGCTGTTGCAAAACTCCCAGCATGCCTGGACAGTCAATGGCTGTCCGGCAATACTGGGAGTTATTATTTTGCAACAGCTGGAGGCTCCGTTTTGGAAACAGTAGCGTACCAGACGTTTTTCATTTTTTGGGGGGGAGGGGGGCTGTGTAGGGGTATGTGTATATGTAGTGTTTTTTACTTTTTATTTTAGGTTAGTGTTAGTGTAGTGTAGTGTTTTTAGGGTACAGTCACATGGGCAGAGGTTCACAGCAAGTTTGCCACTGGGAGTTTGAGCTGCAGCGCAAAATTTGCGCCATCTCAAACTTGCAGCACTCACTGTAAACCTCCGCCCATGTGAGGGTACCCTGTACATTCACATTGGGGGGAGGGGGCAAACATCCAGCTGTTGCAAACTCCGAGCATGCCCTTTGGCGGTCCGTGCATGCTGGGAGTTGTAGTTTTGCAACAGCTGGAGGCACACTGGTTTGGAAACACTAAGTTAAGTAATAAACTTTCAAGTGTTTTGCAACCAAACTTAGTGTTTCCAAACCAGTGTGCCTCCAGCGGTTGCAAAACTACAACTCCCAGCATGCATGGTCTGTCAGTGCATGCTGGGAGTTATAGTTTTGCAACAATTGCAACAGCTGGAGGCACTGAGTTAGGAAACGGACAATGTTTCCCAACTAGTGTGCCTCCAGTTGTTGCAAAACTACAACTCCCAGCATGCCCAGACTGCCCAGGCATGCTGGAAGTTGTAGTTCGGCAATATCTGAAGGATCAGATGTTGCCGAACTACAACTTCCAGCATGCTTGGGCAGTCTGGGCATGCTGGGAGTTGTAGTTTTGCAACATCTGGAGGTCCACAGTTTGGAGACCACTGTATAATGGTCTCCAATCTGTGCTCTTCCAGATGTTAGAGAACTACAACTCCCAGCATGCCTGGACAGACTGAGCATGCTGAGATTTGTAGTTTTGCAACATCTGGAAGAGCACAGATTGGAGACCATTATACAGTTGTCTCCAAACTGAGGACCTCCAGATGTTGCAAAACTACAACTCCCAGCATGCCCAGAAAGCCAAAGGCTGTCTGGGCATGCTGGGAGTTGCAGTTTTGAAACTCCCAGAGGCAGCAGTGAGATCGCTTTACGGCGATCTCACTGCTGCCAATGAAGATGCCGCACTGCTGCCGGAAACTCACCTCCGGGAAGCAGCGCCGCCGGGACCGCATGGAGGACGCCGGGACCGCTCGGGACACCGCTCGGACGGGTAAGTGACGCCGGGGGACGGGTCAGGGACACTTAGCAGAGCGGTGTGTGTCCCGATCCCCGTGATCAGGACTCACACACCGCGCTGCTAAGTATTTTCATAGGGAAACGCTGCTATCAGCTAGTCAGATTTGACCAGCTGATAGCAGCGATCGCTGCGGGGGGTGGGGGATGAAACCCCCCGTGGTCGCACGGTAAGATGGCTGGCTATCAGTGATAGCCACCATCTTTCCGGGCGCTGCGGGATGCCGTGAGTAGCGGCAGTAATGTTCATGACGTACCTGTATGTCATGGGTCGGGAACACCTTGCCACCCATGACGTACAGGTATGTCATAGGTCGGGAAGGGGTTAATAGACAGATCGTAACAGGTGTCAGAAGTTACATTCGCTGTGATCTGTCTATTAATGCAGGTACTACAACTCCCAACATTGAGCAGAGCGTGCTCCATGATGGGAGTAGTAGTACCTGCAGTTTAGGACAGATCACAGCAGGTATCACTGCTGACATCCGCTGTGATCATCCTATCTATTGCAGAGATGTGGAGCGGCTCTATACAGTGCTCACATCTCTGCACTATACTCCGGCCAGTGATGTGAATAGAATATCGCTCATTCATATTTCCCGCTGAGAGCTGTGATTGGCTGCCATCATTCTGCCAATCCCCACTCTGGGCGGAAAATATGAATTAGTGATGTTCTATTCACATCACTGGCTGGCACAAAGCAGAGATGAGAGCGCTTTATAGAGCCGCTCCGCATCTCTGTATATTATGGAAGATCGCATCGGGTCTCAGGATTGGTACCCTGGGCGATATGTCTATTAGTACAGGTACTACTACTCCCATCATGGAACAGTCTGTTCCATGCTGGGAGTGGTAGTACTACCTTAAAAATATTTTTTAAAAAAATAGAGAAAAAAAAATTAAACACACATACACACTTTATTAAAAATGAATTACAAGTTTATTATAAAAAATAAAAATGTCCTTAAAATTTTTTCCCATCCCTACTACATCCTTTTTTTTTTTTTTCTTTTGTACCCAACACATTTTGAAAAAAAAAAAAAAAATATGCCAAAGGGGCAAAAAATGCAATTTCAACTCAAATGCAAAAATGCCAGAAAAAATGTCAGATGCAGGAAATTGCAACGCCATTTTTTCTGGTGCTTTTTTGCTGTAAACAAAACCAAGTGGAATTCCAGCCTTAAAGAGTTATCACTCTTCTTGTGTACCAAAACAAAGGTTATTTGTAATGAATCTCCTTCTACGAAAGAGTGAAAGTAAGATGTAATGTAATATATATATATATATATATATATATATATATATATATATATATATAGTGCTGTTGCAAGTTAAATATAATATCCCCTTAAAAGAACAATGTCCGACATTTATCATTGTCTTTAGACAGTTTTTTGTGTCTAGAAGAGGCACAAAAAGGAGCAAGCAGGGTTTATTTGCACCTTTTTTGCGCCTTTTGGTTTACATGTTTCTGCTGATTTTGAGTTATAATCCACTGATTTTGGCAATACATATGATATGGAAGGGTTTTATGAACTGCACCTTTTTATGAAAAGGCACAAAAAAAAAAAGGCACAAAGCTACTGAAACATCTCTAAACTACACCAGCCCAGACTTAGCTTAGCTTTTTGGTGTATGTGAAGAGTAAAATTTCTGAAAATGTGACCTGCACAAAATTTATGAAATGCACTGCAATCATTTAACCCCTTAAGGACTCAGGGTTTTTCCGTTTTTGCACTTTCGTTTTTTCCTCCTTACCTTTTAAAAATCATAACCCTTTCAATTTTCCACCTAAAAATCCATATTATGGCTTATTTTTTGCATCGCCAATTCTACTTTGCAGTGACATTAGTCATTTTACCCAAAAATGCACGGCGAAACGGAAAAAGAAATCATTGTGCGACAAAATCGAAAAAAAAAACGTCATTTTGCAACTTTTGGGGGCTTCCGTTTCTACACAGTGCATATTTCGGTAAAAATTACACCTTAACATTATTCTGTAGGTCCATACGGTTAAAATAATACCCTACTTATATAGGTTTGATTTTGTCGCACTTCTGGAAAAAATCATAACTACATGCAGGAAAATGTCATCTTCTGACCCCTAGAACTTTTTTATTTTTCCACATACCGGGCGGTATGAGGACTAATTTTTTGCGCCGTGATCTGACGTTTTTATCGGTATGATTTTTGTTTGATCGGACTTTTTGATCACTTTTTATTCTTTTTAATGGTATAAAAAGTGACCAAAATACGCTTTTTTGGACTTTGGAATTTTTTTGCTCGTACGCCATTGACCGTACAGTTTAATTTATTATATATTTTTATAGTTCGGACATTTACGCACGCGGCGATACCACATATGTTTATTTTTATTTTTTTTACACTGTTTTATTTTTTTTATGGGAAAAGGGGGGTGATTCAAACTTTTATTAGGGAAGGGGTTAAATGACCTTTATTAACACTTTTTTTTTACATTTTTTTTTGCAGTGTTATAGGACCTATAACACTGCACACACTGATCTTTTACACAGATCACAGGCGTGTATTAACACGCCTGTGATTAGTGTTATCGGTGCTTGACTGCTCCTGCCTGGATCTCAGGCACGGAGCAGTCATTCGGCGATCGGACACCGAGGAGGCAGGTAAGGGCCCTCCCGGTGTCCGGTCAGCTGTTCGGGACGCCGCGATTTCACCGCGGCGGTCCCGAACAGCCCGACTGAGCAGCCGGGTCACTTTCACTTTCACGTTAGAAGCGGCGGTCAGCTTTGACCGCCGCTTCTAAAGGGTTAATACCGCACATCGCCGCGATCGGCGATGTGTGGTATTAGCTGCGGGTCCCGGCAGTTGATGAGCGCCGGGACCGACGCAATATGATGTGGGATCGCGATCGCGGGAGCGGGCGCAGGACGTAAATATACGTCCTGCGTCGTTAAGGGGTTAATACATTTGGTGCTCCTACACATTACCAGCACACAAAAAGGTGTAGAAAAATGCTTCACTTACACCTACAATGATAAATGCCGGCCTATGCCTTTTTTTTTTCCAAAAGGAAACTGTGTTGTTTAACTGGTGGCTTGTATGATACTCTTATGTCAGTAGTGTGAGAGGATCCTGATGCACATTAGCAGCCAAGGGTAGTAAAGCATATGCAAAAAGTAGTAGCATATTTTTTCAAAGCAGTATCCATTTTTAGAACTGACAAGCTAATGAGCTACCACATCATTTGAACAACTGGAGCTTCTCAAGACAATATTGTCACTAAAATGAATAGTAGTATATATATAATACAAAGAAAAGGCCTATTAGAAAGCAACAATAAAAAAAAAACTAGAGAGTGTTTTTGTTTCAAAATACATTTTTGCTGTCCACTATAGACGCTCACAATCATGCTTTGTTCATGCACTGCTTCAGTATGTCACAATACATGTTGGTATTTATGGTTCCATTCATGAAATGTAGCTCCCCATTGCCAGCTTGCAGGAATAGACCATGACACTCCCATCATTAATGCTTGACTGTAGGCAAGACACACTTGTATTTGTTCTAATTTCTAGTTCTCACCACACATGCTTGACAACATCGGAACCAAATATATTTATTTCTGTTTCAGCAAATTAAAGGATATGGTTCCAGTAATCTATGTTCCTAGACACTGAGAATGTGCACTCAACTTCTTTAGTTGACCATAATGAGGTCTGTTTTGAGTGGAACTTGTACTGTGAAAGCACTGTATGGTCTTGCTTACCATGCTGCAACTTAGTTTCAGGGTCTTGGCAATTTTCTTTTATTCTAGGATATCTTTATGTAGAACAAGAAGTATTTTTCCAGATTCTCTGAGAGTTCTGTGCCATAAGGCACCATGTTGAACTTCTAGTGACCAGAGAGTGTGAGTGTGAGAGTGATTACACCAAATGAAAACTGCTCTCTATTCATACCTGAGAGGGGTGGGTGAGTAATTTAACCCCTTAAGGACGCAGGGTTTTTCAGTTTTTGCATTTTAGTTTTTTCCTCCTTCCTCCTTAAAAATCATAACCCTTTCAATTTTCCACCTAAAAATCCATATTATGGCTTATTTCTTGCATCACCAATTCTACTTTGCAGTGATATTAGTCATTTCACCCAAAAATCCACGACAAAATGGAAAAAAAATCATTGTGCGACAAAATTGAAGAAAAAACGCAATTTTGTAACTTTTGGGGGCTTTCGTTTCTACACAGTGCATATTTCGATTACAATGACACAGTAGTATCCTGTAGGTCCATACGGTTAAAATGTTACCCTACTTATATAGGTTTAAATTTGTCGTACTTCTGGAAAAAATCATAACTACATGCAGGAAAATTTATACGTTTAAAAATGTCCTCTTCTGACCCCTATAACTTTTTCATTTTTCCGCATACGGGGATGTATGAGGGCTCATTTTTTGCGCCATGATCTGAAGTTTTTACGAGGTACCATTTTTGTTTTGATCTGACTTTTTGATCATTGTTTATTCATTTTTTAATGGCCAAAAAGTAGCTTCTGTGGACTTTGGAATTTTTTAAGTGTACTCTATTGACCGTGCGGTTTAATTAACAATATATTTTTATAGTTCGGACATTTACGCACTTGGAGATACCACATATGTTTATTTTTATTTACACAGTTTTAATTTTTTTAATGGGAAAAGGGGGGGGGTGATTTAAACTTTTATTAGGGAAAGGGTTAAATGATTTATTAACACTTTTTTTTAGTTATTTTTTGCAATGTTATAGCCCCCATAGGGGACTATAACACTGCACACACTAATCTTTTACACAGATCACTGGCGTGTATTAACACGCCTGTGATCAGTGTTATCAGCGCTTGATTGCTCCTGCCTGGATCTCAGGCATGGAGCAGTCAGTGGCCGATCGGACACCGAGGAGGCAGGTAAGGTCCCTCCTGGTAATCTGTAAGCTTCTCGGGATGCCGCGATTTCACCGCAGCGGTCCCAAACAGCCCGAATGAGCAGCAGGGATAGTTTCACTTTAACTTCAGACGCGGCGGTCAGCTTTGATCGCCGCATCTGAAGGGTTAATACAGGGCATCACCACGATGATGACCACCGATATGACGCGTGGTCACCGTAAATATACGTCCTTCGTCATTAAAGAGTTTATTCACTTTGTTGCAAAGGTTTTTACTATTATTATTATTATTAGTTTTACAATTAATTACATACATTACATCTAAAAAAATAATAACCTATCCTATAATATATTTCATTTTGCATTCTCTCTATACCTCATTTGTTCATATATATAAAAAAATTTAACTAACCATTTCCAAACTCTAATCGATGGATACTTGCAAACCAATTTCTCGCTAGAATCAAGACCCCACAAAAATTCTACCTCCTCAATCCACCTTCTATCCCCTTCTTATCAACTCCGATTCCACATCCAAATTCAAATTGTGACTAATAACTTTCATAATTTCCTCCCAGAACCTCCTGGAGGCCTGAAAATTCCAAATCATATGTTCTAACCCCAATTCCCCTTCATTGCATCTGGGACATGCCACAGACGCTCCAGCTCAAAATTTGGACATATTCCTCGGAGTATAGCAAAGTCTATGGATAACCTTAAACTGAATAATTTTATGATTTCCATTTACTGCCACAAAATTAGGACTTTTTAACGTGCCCATCCACTCCTTATCCTGTATAACTCCCCTTTCTTCGTACTACGTTATTAAAATTTAGTTTGTTTGCAGTATATTTTATAGAGCCAAAATATTCAGCTATTGAGAAAAAAAACACATTGGAACAGAATTGAAATTATTGCATAATTGACACAAAAAAACTACCTTAAATAACTTATAACACATATGGAAGGTTGGTCCGCTCACACGATCCTCAGCACGGCTTGACTCGCACACAAATGGATAGACAGCAAAACAGCCAGTGGGTAATGATGTACACTTTATTCAGAACAGGATAAAAGCCACAAGGCATGCGTTGCAGCCAGCATAAAACAGCAACAATGTAAAGAGTGTGGATGCGTTTCGGGTGAGACTCTTCGTCTATGCACACAAAGTCTCAGGTACAGTCAGGTTTACATGGGGATTCAGAAGTGTGAAGGAGGAGCAAGAAGGAAACTGAAAACCTCCATTTAACCCCTACCACCTCATAGCTGGATCAACCCGTATACACAACATAAACATTGGTAATACTCTGACAAAAGTTACCATAACATTATGGAAAAGGAAACCAAGTTTCAACTATATGCAAAATTTACATGTGTAGGTGGGCAAAAAATCCATATTGGAAAAATAAAAATAAAGGCTCTTAGAGGCTCTTAAATATTTACTCTCCCACAATTTTTTTTTCCTTTTATGGAGAATTTTTTATCCAAAAGACAGGCGCCTCAATGGACGGGAAGTCCTCACCATCTATAGTTAACATTTTAGTTTTCTGGTTGGAATTACATTATGTCTTTTGTGATACCAATCCCTTCCAGAAGGACATTATCTACTTTGGAAGGTATGTGGACGACATTGTTGTAATTTTGTCTTTAGATGAATATAGGGCCACAAAGTTTGTGGATTATATTAATAATAATCCATATAATGTGTGGTTCACGTTCTCATGGATTTCTATTTCAACTCCGTTTTTGGATATATTTTTGGTTGCTAGTGGCTCCGGTGTGCAAACTTCTACTTACCGCAAGCCCAGTGCCGGTAATTCTCTTTTAAGGGCTGAGTCATGTCACACAGTTTCTGCTGTACCTGTGGGTGAATTTACATTTGTTAAATGCAAGTGCTCTTCAGAAGAGATTTTCTTTAGAGAATCGGCTGTGATGAGTGGACAGTTTGCACACAGGGGCTACTCCTCCCAACTATTTAACAGGTGTAAATCCAAAGTGTCCACTTGAAATAGAAGGGACTTACTAGTCAGTTCCAGTAATAAATCTATCAAACATGGTCCTCCTGTCCATGTGGACAATGTCACATTCGTCACCACCTATAGTGCTGAGTATCATGAAATAGTTTAAATTGTACAAAAAATACCTACCCATGTTATCACAGGATCCCATTGTGGCCAAGTTCACATGTTGAGGCTGCAGATTTTCATCCCGCAGATACCCACGTTGGAATATATATTGTCACCCATTGCATTTGTTTCTGAATGTTCACAAATTACTACCTGGTAACACATTAAAGGTTTTTACAAATGTGGTTCCTCACGGTGTGTAGTGTGCAAACATGCCTTTCAAACTAAGGTAATTTCAGGCTTAGATACTGATAAATGCTTCGCTATACATGCGTTTATTAACTGCCAGTCAACGTATGTAGTATACAGTATTTGTTGTAATATATGTAACCTATCTTACATTGGCAGCACCATACGCCCCTTAACCCCTTAAGGACTGAGCGCTTTTTTTGCAATTCTGACCACTGTCAATTTATGCATTAATAACTCTGGGATGCTTTTACCGATTATTCTGATTCTGAGAATTTTTTGTGACATATTCTACTTTAACATAGTGTTAACTTTTCGTCATTACTAGCATCCTTTTTTGGTGAAAAATCCCCAAAGTTCCTGAAAATTTAGCATTTCTAACTTTGAAACTCTTTGCTTTTAAGGAAAATGGATAATCTAAATAAATTTTATATTGATTCACAAATCCAGTTGTGGTGTCCGGTATCGCATCTTATGCGGTCCCTTTATGTGTATGGGTCCCCATAGCCAGAGTACCTAGGTCGTAGGTGCCCATGTGGTATAGTCTACCCCTTGTCACCTCTATTCCATCTAGTAAACCAGTAACTTTTGCAAGGTTTATGTAAATATAGTTAAATAAATGTAAATGAATAGTTAATTACCTGCACGTAGCGTACCAGGACCTGCGGGTCACATGACTAGGTGAACTCTATGGTATTTCTGCTTTCTGGAGGTCCCTATGATGTATGCAATCCCATCATTCTGTGTATGAGTGAATGACAGGTATTCGGACCAATCAGATTCACCCAGCCTCTGCCCATATAAGGGAGCGGTGGCCATTATTCTCTCTCTTGTTCCTGCGCAGCCAAGCAGTAAGCATCTCTCTTGTTCCTGGGCTGTCAACCAAGAAGGACCTGCGCAGCTATTCTCACAGTGAGTTAGGCCTGAGCCTTGCGGCGACGGCTGATCAATACTAAATCGAGAGTGTATCAATCCCCAGACACTCTGCAGCATCACCGGACCTAATTTAACAGCTAAATCCGGATGGATCTGCAATATCTACCCTAAATTCAGAGACTTTCTAAATACCTTAAGGTCCGCAACAACTGTCAGTCACTGAGCAACATAAGGACTGTTATATTAGACTGTTACTGTGCCTTGGATGTACCGTAAGCACTTAAGTAAAGCTGTTCAAGTTCAAGTAAAATCTCCTCATATACCGATACAACACCCCCACTACTATACACCCCCCAAGGGCTACCACACAGTATGTCTACTTTATGTTGGCATCAGAAAGTTAACATGTTTTTATTTTTTGAAGACATTAGAGAGCTTCAAAGTACAGCAGCAATTTTCAAAATTTTCACGAAAATTTCAAAATCTTAATTTATCAGGGACCAGTTAAGTTTGAAGTGGATTTGAGGGGTCTTTCTGTGAGAAATACCCCATAAATGACCCCATTATAGAAACTAAACCCCTCAAAGTATTCAAAATGACATTCAGAAAGTTTAACTCTTTAGGTATTTCACAAGAATAGCAGCAAAGTGGAGGAGAAAAATAAAAATCAGCATTTTTTACGCTAACATGTTCTTGTAGCACCATTTTTTTTAAAAGTGGTATTAGGTGAAAAAGCCCTCCAAAATTTGTAGCCCAATTTCTCTTCAGTATGGTAATACTTCATATGTTGACATAAAGTGCTCTGCGGGCTCACAACATGACTCAAGAGGGAAAGAGCAACAGTGGGATTTTTGATTTTTTTTTGCTGTCATGATTTTTGGGGGCCATGTGGCATTTAGGAAGGCCCCATGGTGCCAGAACAGCAAAATAACCCCAACATGACATACTATTTTGGAAACAACACCCTTCAAGGAATGTAACAAGGGGCATAGTGAACCTTAACACCTCACAGGTGTTTGACGACTTTGCGTTGAAGGCGGATGTGACAATGGAAAATTTTATTTTTAACATTAAAATGATGGTGTTACTCTAAATTTTTCATTTTTACATGGTGTAATAGGAGAAAATGGACCCCAAAATTTGAAGCCCAATTTCTCCCGATTAAGACAATGCCCCATATGTGGATGTTAAGTGGTCTGCTGGTGCACTACAGCTCTCAGAACAGAAGGAGCACCATTGGTCTTTTGTAGAGAGAAATTTTGCTGAAATTGAAGTCGGGGGCCATGTGTATTTTCAAACCTCCCTTGGAGCCAGAACAGCAAAAACCCAGAAAAGCAGGAAATTAAAATTTTAATACTGATATGCAAATTCCCAGAATGATGACCCAGAGTATAGCCGAAAGTAAAAATGATGCCCGCCCTAAACCCCATGCTCATCATCATCATCCTGGTAATGTGATGTGTGTTGCTGTCCCTAACCTGTTACCTCAAATGCGCAGCCTGCTCAGGTGGGGAGAGAGCGCTGCACATTTGAGGCAACTGCAAACCCCCAATGCTGTTGACTCTGTGTACCATGACCCATTTTTTTTTTGGGGGGGGGGGGGGAGATGTCAGGGGAATTGGGAAAGAGTTTTTTTTTTGGGGGGGGGGTTTGGTTTTAAAATTTGGAAGACAATGTACTCTGGACAGGAACATTGGAGTCAAATTCTGGGGAATTAAAATTAGGGAAAATGATTAAAAATGTAGTGCCCCATGGAAGTGAGATACTCCCTGAAGCAGTTTTTAATGCAGAGGCCCGGATGATCGGGGCAAATGTCACATTGAGTGGTGGTGTCCCTCCAAATCACCCTCCTGTGACACACATTTTTTCTGGGATTGTCCCCTGGAAAGTGTTGGCCTGGGACGATCCGGGGGCCCACAGTTCCAGAGGTGCTCTGACCCGCTCCTTTGTGGCCACCAAAGATGAGGGCCTTTAGAACTACCTCTTGAAACTGCAGGAATGTCCCTGTGTTGCCAGCGTACTGGGAGAGTACGAAAGAGTTATACATGGCAACCTGTACCATGTAGACCACAACTTTTTTGTACTATGTCCGTGTTTTCCGCATGGCATCATATGGCTTGAGAACTTGATCAGAAAGATCAACTCCCCCCCCCCATATACCGATTGTAGTCCAGAATATAACCAGGCTTGAGGATCGGTCCCGCGGTACCTCGCACATGGACAGGGGTGCTGCCCTTCCCATGAATAGTGCTGAGCATAAGGACATCCCTCTTGTCCTTATACCTGACCAGCAACAGGTTTTCATGGGAAAAGGCATGGGGCTCACCCCGAGGGATAAAAGCATGTAGGGGATGGTGCGGAAGGCCTCTTTGATTCTTTCGGACTGTCCCACAAGCGGTGGTGAGGGATGTGAAGAGAGGGATACTAGTATAAAAATTATCCACGTAAAGGTGGTAACCTTTATCTACCACCCAGAGTGGGAGGGACATTCTGGGGGTTCAATACCGGAATCTCGTCCCTCATACACCATAAACTTGCAAGTGTACCCTGAGTTACTCTCGCAAAGTTTAAATATCTTCAGGCCATACCCCGCTCGCTTGGTTAAAGCTGATGAGAGACTCATCAATAGCGACCTCCCACCCAGGGACATAGGCCTCCCAAAATTTGTCCCCAAAGTGATTGATGACCAGTCTGATTTTATACAGGCGGTCATACGCGGGATCAGTTCGGGGGGGACATGCTGCATTATCAGCATAATGCAAATACAGTTTGTCTGGTCAACCATCAGATTGACAATGTCGTCACTGAAAAATAACTGAAATAGTCCATTTCAGTGAACCTGTATATGTCAATCTTGATTCCTGAGTCGCCAACAAACTCAGGAATCACGGGCTTGTGGTCCGCTGGCTGATTCCAGACAAGTTTGCCGGTACAGGGCACCAGTAAACTTGGCTGGGGGGCTTGACTAGAATGAGCACCAGGGGGACTCATACTAGCATGGGGCACAGGGTCAGGAGCAGAGGAGGTTTGCGGCCTCGCATGGTGGCGTCTCCGCCACCTTGGTGGCTCATCATCAGAAGATGGTGAGGAGGACGAGGAAATAAGGAAGGTGAGGTCTTCCTCGTCCTCTGTGGCGCTTTCAGAGTCGGAGGCAAATAAGGCATATGCCTCCTCCGCTGAAAACACCCTGCGACCATTTCCCTATTCTAATGGGGGTGAAGTGTATATATGTGGGTGGAAACTTTATTGGCGTGTGTACTGCGTGTGGTGTGGTGCGAGACTACCGCCCTAAACCGCCCTAACCTAACCTAACTAACTAACCCGCCCTAAGAACAAATATATAAAAATATAAAATAAAACAAAAAATAAAAATAAAAAATAAAAAAAATGACTTCAAGCGCAAAAAACCCTGCGCCAAAAAAAAGCATTTACCTAATCAGTGCTGTGAACACTGATTAGCGCTTGGTTGCGGCATGGTGCGCAGAAGTCAGTGGGGGTCTGGCCACTCAGCCCAGAACAGTGGCTGGTGGCACGTACACAGACCCCCACACAAAAAAACGAAATAAAAAAAAAGGTTAAAACCCGAAAAAAGCACCCACCTGGACCCAAAGAAAACCGCTGATCAGTGATAAATCACTGACAGTGGTAGGGCAGGCCGTACAAACAGGTACAGCCGGTCCGTCCACACAGCACAGGCCTGATACTGGTGGGATGGACCGCCTTTAGGTGCAAAAAATGTAATTAAAAAGACGCTTTAATCCCCGAAAAAGCGCCCTCACCACAAAAAATGCTGATCAGTGCTACGGGATTGATCAGCGGCGGGTGGGCTTTAGGTAACAGTGGCAGACCACTATAGCCAAGAGGGCCCACCACACGTTTAGCAAAAAAAAATAAGGGTCTTCACCCCCCAAAAAAAAAAGATGGGGGCAGACCGCAGCGACCCTGTAGGGCCGGGGTCACGCAGCTAAAGGTGCTACGGACCCACGGACCCACGGACACCTACAAATATATGTTAACTTATTTTTTTAACCCCTAAATGTCCCTACCTAACCTAATCCTTTCTCTGACTGCTTTCTGTGCCATCTGAGGGGGGAGATGGCAGTACAGGGCTCCATCCTGCACACCAGATCTCTGTGAAATGGTGGGCAGAACTGAGTAGCAGGCTCTTGATCCCACCTCCCCCCCTCCATACTGCAGTGATTGGTGCGGTCACTACGGCCACCCAATCACCGATCATCATCATTATCTGGGTCATCGGGTCACACATGACCCAGATTACCTGGAACTGCCGCAGACCGCTGGTTAGTATTTACAGGTGATATGGGGGATCCTCAGGATCCCCCTTGGAACTCTGCCGGGATGCCTGCTGAATGATTTCAGCGGGCATCCAGCTCCGATCCCCGCCTGGCGAGCGGCGGGGAACAAAATCGCAGGACTCCCCTCGGCGATTTGCCGGGATGCCTGCTGACTGATTTGAGCAGGCATCCCGGTCTGGTCCCTGACCGGCTAGCGGCAGGGACCAGAATTCCCATGGGTGTACACATACGCCCTCAGTCCTTAACCCCTTAAGGACCAGGGGATTTTCCGTTTTTTCACTTTCATTTTTTCCTCCTTACCTTTAAAAAATCATAACCCTTTCAATTTTGCACCAAAAAATCCATTTGATGGCTTATTTTTTGCACCACCAATTCTACTTTGTAATGACATCAGTCATTTTACCCAAAAATCTACGGAGAAAAGGAAAAAATCCTTGTGAGACAAAATTGAAAAAAAAAACGCCATTTTGTAACTTTTGGGGGCTTCTGTTTCTACACAGTAAATTTTTCAGTAAAAATGACACATTCTCTTTATTCTGTAAATGATACCCTACTTATATAGGTTTGATTTTGTCGTACTTCTGAAAAAAATCATAACTACATGCAGGAAAATTTATATGTATAAAATTGTCATTTTCTGACCCCTATAACTTTTTTATTTTACCGTGTTTGGGTCGGTATGAGGGCTCATTTTTTGCACCGTGATCTGAAGTTTTTAGCAGTACTCTTTTTGTATTGATCGGACTTGTTGATCACGTTTCATTCATTTTTTCATGATATAAAAAGTGACCAAAAATACACTATTTTGGACTTTGGAATTTTTTTGCGCGTACGCCATTGACCGTGCGGTTTAATTAACAATATATTTTAATAATTCGGACATTTACGCATGCGGCGATACCACATATGTTTATTTTTATTTTTATTTACACTGTTTTTTTTTTAAATGGGAAAAGGGAGGAGATTCAAGGGGAGGTGTTAAATGATTTTTATTCACTTTTTTTTTCACTTTTTTTTTGCAGTGCTCCCATAGGGACCTATAACACTATAACACTGCACACACTGATCTTCTCATAGGAAACCAGTGATCAATGATTCTGCCGCTTGACTGCTCATGCCTGGATCTCAGGCACTGAGCAGTCATTCGGCGATCGGACACAAGGAGGCAAGGTAGGAGACCCTCCTCGTGTCTAACAGCTGAGCTAACCGGCATGGTTTCACTTTCACTTTAGACGCAGCATTCAACTTAGCCACGGGTCTCGGCCTCTAACAACGTCGTGGCCCCGCGTTATAGAAAGGGAAAGAACTCAGGACGTACCAGTATGTCCTTGGTCCTTAAGGGGTTAAGGACTTTAAAATGGGGGCGTATGGGTACGCCTGCCGTCCTTAAGGGGTTAAGGAAGATGATACAGGAGCAAATAGTGAATCCGCATCATCTGAACATCTAGGGATCCTCTTGGCACTTTTGCGATGTTCACTCAGGGGACACTTCTTCTCTAAGTTGATATGGCGGGGAGCTAATACGTGAACCATGGCGAGTAGGTGATCATCTTACACTGTTACGCAGCAGGGAGGTATTTTCGATATAAATGTTGCATACTACGCAACCATTTACCTTAAATTACAGGACAGATTTAATATTTCATTATTAACTGGTATAGTTTACATTCCCTCTCAAAAGTATCTTTCCCATATTTTTTTAGTTTTTTGCTTTTTGTGTTTTTTCTTTTTCCAATATGGATTTTTTGCCCACCTACATATGTAAATTCTGCATATAGATGAAACTTAGTTTCCTTTTCCATAATGTTAAGGTAACTTTTGTCAGAGTATTACTAATGTTTATGTTGTGCACGGGTTGATCAAGCTGTGAGGTGGTAGGGGTAAAATGGAGGCTTTCTATTTCCTCCTTGCTCCTCCTTCATACTTCTGGATCCCCATATAAACCTGACTGTACCTGAGACTTTGTGTGTATAGACAAAGGGTTTAACCTGAAACGCATCCTCGCTGTCTACATTGTTGCTGTTTTATGCTGACTGCACCGCAGGCTTTTATGCGGTTCTGAATAAAGTCTACATAATTTACTCCTGGCTGTTTAGTTGTCTATCGACTTATAACACATGTATTATGTCTTTACATTTTTTTGTTATGTTTTAGAATCGTTTTTACCTCCTTGGCCTGGTTTCACCAAAACAGGAAATGAGCTAAAATTGGCAAAAATTTTCTTACGTTTTGGCACAAAATTCTCGTGTAAAGTAAGCCAACTAATATTTGGTCTTAACTTAACCACCGTGACAAATCAGACACTTAAAAACCATCTTTGCAGTAAAAATAATAAAGTTTTACTTATTTTACCTATTGTTTTGTGCCAATATGTGATTTATGTATTTTAATAAGTAAAGCCTGGGTGATTATTCTATGGTTGCTCCATATTTTTATTTATTTTATTTTTTTTATGTGTTGTATGGCCCATCTGCCTTTTGATTTGTTAAATGGGCTAATGGGCTAAAAAGAAACATTTTGAAATGTTGAGGAGGCACAGGGTCTGAGTGTTAAGAATGGGACCTATGGCAAGACCTAACTAGGAGAAGAGTTTGGTAAGCAAGACAAATTTGCAATGTAAGTCTATGGGATTGTCTTGGTCTGCTGCACTTTCCTTCTCGCTTGTTCAAAAAATTGGTTGGGGTCTGAACACCCAGATGATGACCAACCAAAACTTTTGATATGTCTCTGGGATATGTGAATTCAAATAGAGAAAACAGACATGGTTGCACATCCACAACATGCACAATGATCTAATGCTTCTCAGCAACATTTATTAAACTAACAGGTCATTAGTGTACTTTTTGATCATGAAGTGCAAGCCTACTAGCCACGTCACGGCCACCTGTAAGCAGTGGGTCCCTAACATCCCTAGGACAAAATGACGTGGAACTGGGTGGTGACCATCACCGCCGCAACACCAGTGCCCACAGAGGGAATGACCCACTGGCAGAGCAGCCCCAATGCAACTCAAACCAGTCCCAGGGCTGCACCTCCTCATAGACATGGAGCCGTGGGAGCAATGGACACCGCACAGCACCACTCTAGGATATGTTTAAAGTATTTTTAAAGCAAAAGGTACACTTTAAGGCCATGTGTCTTCTGATTGACCCATGCTTGCTCCTTAGTCTGGTGATTTATACCTACAGGATATATCATTGCATTGGTGATTGGTTTGAACCAATCACAGTTGGCTCTTGTTGTTCTCTAGTCTTCCCTGATTGAACCTTCAGTTGTCAAAATAAACCCTTAACGACCACGGACGTAAATGTACGTCCTGGTTTGGCGGGACTTCTCGCACCAGGACGTACATCGGAACGGTGCTCGCGTCATACACGGCAGGTTTCAGCTGCTAGTAGCAGCCGGGGACCCGCCAGTAATGGCTTATCCAGTAATGTCTGATCACGCGGATGTCCGCCATTAACCCCTCAGATGCCGTGACCAATGGCGATCCGATCATCCAGCATGGCGGCCGGAGGTCCCCTCACCTGGCTCCGGCCGTCTCCCGGGGTCCTCTGCTCTGGTCTGCGATCGAGCAGACCAGAGCAGGAGATAGCCAATAATGCTGATCAGTGCTATGTTCTATACATAGCACAGAACAGTATTAGCAATCAAAGGATTGCTATAGATAGTCCCCTATGGGGACATAAAAAGTGTAAAAAAAAAAAGTTGAAAAATGTAAAAATAAAAAGTAAAAAAAAGTGAAAAATCCCCTCCCCCAATAAAAATGAAAATTGTCAGTTTTTCCCATTTTACCCCCGAAAAGCGTAATTTTTTAAATAAACAAATTTGGTATTGCTATGTGCATAAATGTCCATACTATCAAAATATAATGTTAATCATCCCGAACAGTGAATGGCGTAAACGTAAAAATTTAAAATAGTCAAAAAATGCAGCTTTTTTGTCACATTTAATTAAAAAAATTATTTAATACAAATTTTTCTAAAAGATTTATATATGCAAATGTGGTATCAATAAAAAGTACAGATGACAGCGCAAAAAAAATTGCCCTCATACCGCCCTATATATGGACAAATGAAAAAGTTATAGGTGGTCAAAATAGCGCGATTTTAGATTACTGATTTTTTTTACAAATCTCTTTTTATTGACATAAAAAAAGTAGAATAACAGAGAACAAATTGGCCATTTACAGTACAATGATAGTGATGGATTTCAGTACAAGGTATACATATGCATGCAATGTCATTGTTGGTAACTGTGGATCAAAATAATCATCATAGTCATAGGCCATCTATAGTATTTTCGGAATAAAGTATTATAGTAAATAAACAACAAAATAACAGTGGACAATTTCAGGACCGGTCGATTACATATGCTTAGTACATCGATATATGGGCTTGGTTAAGAGGGTCCTGGATCGTCTATGAAAACCGCTGAACCAATTGAATTAACATAAGAACAGTTATCACGCAAGAGAGTGGCCCGACCAGGCCATGGGGTGAGTAAACCAGGGAAGCATTAAGAATGTGTGTATGTGTGAGTGTTGTTACTGTTACCTAATGATCAAGTGGTTGTCAAGAAGATGCAGCAGTGGGGGGAAAGGCCTGTGGTTTATATGTGAGCCATGGCTCCCAGATGCGATCAAAGGTGTCATGAGTGTGGGAATGCCAGCTTGTCAGTTCCTCCATGCGACATATACGTCTCCACAGCAAAGATATTAGAGTTTTGGCAGCTGCTAGCATATGTGCAGGTAGTGAATTAGCTGTTAGCCTATGGAAGGCCGAGGGGAGGGCCAGTGCTACTGTGGCTATGGAGAGAGAGAGATGGAGCAGTTACAAACCAAGTTAATCGTATCTTCAACTTCCTTCCAGAAGAATTGAATTTTGGAACATGACCACCAAATGTGTTCAAACGTACCAACCCCGGCATTGCATCTCCAGCATGACTTGTCCCATGTAAGCCCAAATCTGAATAGAGCTTCCGTAGTTTTGTACCACCTGGTAAGCAGTTTAAAGTGATTCTCTTGTAGTTTAATACAAGGTAAGAAACCATGTGAACACTAGAGCACAGACCGGCGTTGCTCATCCGTTATATCTAAACCTAATTCCGGTTCCCATGAGTGTAAATATAATGGGTGGCTACTACCACTCTCTCGGACCAAGTGACCATAAAACAGTGACAGCTTCAGTTTTCTCTGAGTTCCATGAATGCAGAGCTCGTCTATCCATGAAAGGGACTTGGCAATAGAGAACTTTTTCAAGAAAGTTCTACATGCTTGTCTTGCAGAATAGGCGTGGAAAAAGGAGCAACTCTATACTAGGGGGGGGGGTCATCTGGGAGAAAGTCTGAAATGGTTGAGGAGGAGACTAAGGGCCACAGCGGGTTAGTCTGAAGATCCTGTGTACTTTAAGCTTGAGGAATAAGGGAAGCTGGGGTACTTGGTGATACTGTCTGTGCATTAGTGTCTGAGGGGACCGTACTACATTTAACCAGCAAGGTACCCCTCAATAAAGGGTTCTCAATGGAGGAGACTTCATCTCTCGTCGGGAGCCAAAGGAGTCGAAGGGCCCTATCACCCAATTGTCTGATTTCCAAATCTCGGTATTGGAGAACACCTTTGCCCAAGGCCAATTCCACCCAGTGTTTCAGGTGTATTGCTTTGTAGTAGCATTCTATGTCTGGTAGGCCAAGCCCACCGCTTTGTTTTTTGCAGATTAATATCGAATGGGCCAAACGTGGCTTCCTCCCTTTCCAGAGAAAGTTGGAAAAAAGACGTTTAATCTTTTGAAGGAATGATTTAGGTAAATGAGAGTACATATGTTTGTAACAGATTTTTGCGGCCCATCCACGATAGATATGGTATATCATAAGCATGTAAAGTGTCAGTTAGTTTTCGTAAGAGAGGAGGGTAGTTAGTTTCAAAGAGCTTTGAAAGCGCGTTAGGGAGTCGGATGCCCAGATATTTCATAGATGATGAAGGCCACTGGAATGGGGCAAGATACCTAATCTCTGCTGCAAGGTGTGTAGGTAGGTTAATATTGAGGATTTCAGATTTAGAATAATTTACTTTAAAATTTGATGCCAATCCAAAAGCAGACAGGACCCGGAGTACTCCAGGGACGGATCTACATGGATTTGTCATCAATAATAAAATGTCGTCGGCAAAAGCCGATGTTAGATGCTCATGGGGGCCAATAGATTACTGATTTTGTACAAAAAGTTTTAGATTTTTTTTAAGTGGTACACAAATAGAAAAGTATCTAGCCATGGGTGTCATTTTAGTTGTATTGACCCACAGAATAAAGAGCATATGTCATTTTTACCATAAAGTGTGTAGTGGGAAAACAAAACCCTCCAAAATGTGCAAAATTGTGGTTTTCATTTAAATTTCCACCCTAAAAAAATAATTTTGGGGTTTGCCATACATTTTATAGTAAAATGCGAGATTGAATTACAAAGTACAATTGGTCACTTAAAAAACAAGCCCTTATATGGGTCTGTAGATGGAAATATAAAGGAGTTCTGGATTTTAGAAGGCGAGGAGGAAAAAACGAAAATGCAAAAATAAAATTGGCCTGGTCCTTAAGGTGAAAATGGGCTTAGTCCTTAAGGGGTTAAACAATGTCTAGAGGACATGTGTAGTATACATAAATAGTTTTATTCAGATCTTACATTATCTTTATTGTAATTTTTCCTGAACACTTTGGTAAGTCGGGAAGAAGACTCTTGAAAGCTTTGACAAATGAAGTTTTGATTGTTATCCATTGTAAAAGGAATGTGCAATTACATTTTCAAACAATACTCATTCATATATTCAGAATAACTCAGTGACAACCGAATAATGCAAGTAAATTATTATTTGTGATTTAAGTGAACAATATTACCAAAATTCTCAAAAAATTTACTCTTTACCATGCCTGGCATTCTATTTTTTTAAACAGCTTCCCTGTTGTAATCATAGTAAAGAGGTTTATAATTTCACACCAGTTCTACTTTGCTATATTTGTCTGAGTTCCTATTTAAGCTTAATTAAATGTTGATTAACATGTTCTTCTTGGATTTATTTCTTATCACTTGGGAAATTATGTGGAACAAGCAGAAAATTGGAATAATGAGAATGGAACATTTATCCTTTATGCAAGTAATGTGTATATTTAACACATATATATATATATATATATATATATATATATATATATATATACAGTATATACAAAAAAGAAGATTGCAGCAGCACACATTGGTCAAAAAATTGAGGCTCTTAGCGCACTCTTTTGATCAAAAACGTGTCCCCCATCCACCATGGGGAGGTGGCCTCATTTAGGATGGGATCCTAACACACATTCTGAACCTAACACTCAGATACCAACTCACCTCTGCTGGGCATTTAGCCTCTGACTGGGTGACATGCTGGATCCATATACAATTTAAAACACCACCTGGGAGAAAGGGGGAGGGGTGCACAGCTAAAGAGGGTGCCATTCCCCCTGTGTAGTAAATACAAGCAAAAAGAAAAATAGCTAGCACAACAACCTAATACACGGGTGCACACTGCTGTGGCAGATACAGAGTATACAAAAAAGAAGATTGCAGCAGCACACATTGGTCAAAAAATTGAGGCTCTTAGCGCACTCTTTTGATCAAAAACGTGTCCCCCATCCACCACGGGGAGGTGGCCTCATTTAGGATGGGATCCTAACACACATTCTGAGCCTAACACTCAGATACCAACTCACCTCTGCTGGGCATATAGCCTCTGACTGGGTGACATGCTGGATCCATATACAATTTAAAACACCACCTGGGAGAAAGGGGGAGGGGTGCACAGCTAAAGAGGGTGCCATTCCCCCTGTGTAGTAAATACAAGCAAAAAGAAAATTAGCTAGCACAACAACCTAACACACGGGTGCACACTGCTTTGGCAGATACAGAGTATACAAAAAAGAGGATTGCAGCAGCACACATTGGTCAAAAAATTGAGGCTCTTAGCGCACTTTTTGATCAAAATGTGTCCCCCATCCACCACGGGGAGGTGGCCTCATTTAGGATGGGACCCTAGCACAAATTCTGAGCCTAACGCTCAGATACCAACTCACCTATGCTGGGCATAAAGCCTCTGACTGGGTGACATGCTGGTTCCATATACAATTTATGCTAGGGTCCCATCCTAAATGAGGCCACCTCCCCGTGTTGGATGGGGGACACATTTTGATCAAAAAGTGCACTAAGAGCCTCAATTTTTTGACCAATGTGTGCTGCTGCAATCCCCTTTTTTGTATACTCTGTATCTGCCAAAGCAGTGTGCACCCGTGTATTAGGTTGTTGTGCTGGCTATTTTTCTTTTTGCTTGTATTTACTACACAGGGGGAATGGCATCCTCTTTAGCTGTGCACCCCTCCCCCTTTCTCACAGGTGGTGTTTTAAATTGTATATGGAACCAGCATGTCACCCAGTCAGAGGCTATATGCCCAGCAGAGGTGAGTTGGTATCTGAGCGTTAGGCTCAGAATTTGTGCTAGGGTCCCATCCTAAATGAGGCCACCTCCCAGTGGTGGATGGGGGACACATTTTGATCAAAAAGTGCGCTAAGAGACTCAATTTTTTGACCAATGTGTGCTGCTGTAATCCTCTTTTTTGTATACTCTGTATCTGCCAAAGCAGTGTGCACCCGTGTATTAGGTTGTTGTGCTGGCTATTTTTCTTTTTGCTTGTATTTGCTACACAGGGGGAATGGCACCCTCTTTAACTGTGCACCCCTCCCCATTTCTCACAGGTGGTGTTTTAAATTGTATATGGAATCAGCATGTCACCCAGTCAGAGGCTATATGCCCAGCAGAGGTGAGTTGGTATCTGAGAGTTAGGCTCAGAATTTGTGCTAGGGTCCCATCCTAAATGAGGCCACCTCCCCGTGGTGGATGGGGGACACATTTTGATCAAAAAGTGCGCTAAGAGACTCAATTTTTTGACCAATGTGTGCTGCTGCAATCCTCTTTTTTGTATTCTCTCTCTCTCTCTCTCTCAAATCCCATCCAAGCAGCTTGAGAGGGTCTGCGGAGAGAAATGGCAAAAAAAAAAGTCCTAAATTCAGCTGTACCAACCTTGGACATTATACCCAGGGCTGGACTGGGGATAAAAACCAGCCCTCAAAATAATTGCATACCAGCCTCACAGCACTGCGTTATAGTGCTAGGCTGCAGCGCACAGTTCTATCACTTTGACCGGCTAATATATATATATATATATATATATATATATATATATATTCCAGAAGAAATGCAGCACTACTTATCTACTCCTGATGCAGAAAAGAAAAGAAAAACTGACAAAACGCAGGAAAAAGCTGGGACAGTTTTTCTGGCATTTTTTATGATGGACAAAAAACCTCAATGGAATAATGGCCTCAAAGCAATAGAACAAAATCCCTACATCCACTTTTCCTGTGAGGTAGAGTGAGGGGGGGGGGGGCTTCTGTATTTGAACAAGATTTATCAAAGGAGTGCCACAGCCTTTGTAAATTCTGAGCAAGAGTGTAAATTAGACAAGCGGTGTAAAGGGGTAGAACTGTGTCTACAATAGACACCTAATGATAAATCTCCCCATTGAGATATATATATATATATATATATATATATATATATATATATATATATACAGTACAGACCAAAAATTTGGACACACCTTCTCATTCAAAGAGTTTTCTTTATTTTCATGACTATGAGAATTGTAGATTTACACTGAAGGCATCAAAACTATGAATTAACACATGTGGAATTATAGACATAACAAAAAAGTGTGAAACAACTGAAAATATGTCATATTCTAGGTGGAAAGTGTCCCCAAGTGCAGTCACAAAAACCATCAAGAGCTACAAAGAAACTGGCTCACATGCGGACCGCCCCAGGAAAGGAAGACCAAGAGTCACCTCTGCTGCGAAGGATAAATTCATCCAAGTCACCAGCCTCAGAAATCGCAGATTAACAGCAGCTCAGATTAGAGACCAGGTCAATGCCACACAGAGTTCTAGCAGAAGACACATCTCTAGAACAACTGTTAAGAGGAGACTGTGTGAATCAGGCCTTCATGGTAGAATATCTGCTAGGAAACCACTGCTAAGGACAGGCAACAAACAGAAGAGACTTGTTTGGTCTAAAGAACACAAGAAATGGACATTAGACCAGTGGAAATCTGTGCTTTGGTCTGATGAGTCCAAATTTGAGATCTTTGGTTCCAACAACTGTGTCTTTGTGCGACATGCCTGGTTCCCACCGTGAAGCATGGAGGAGGAGGTGTGATGGTGTGGGGGTGCTTTGCTGGTAACACTGTTGGGGATTTATTCAAAATTGAAGGCATACTGAACCAGCATGGCTACCACAGCATCTTGCAGCGACATGCTATTCCATCCGGTTTGCATTTAGTTGGACCATCATTTATTTTTCAACAGGACAATGACCCCAAACACACCTCCAGGCTGTGTAAGGGCTATTTGACCAAGAAGGAGAGTGATGGGGTGCTGCACCAGATGACCTGCCCTTCACAATCACCAGACCTGAACCCAATGAAGGCATAAGGGCCAACAAGTGGTAGGCATCACTGGGAACTCCTTCAAGACTGTTGGAAGACCATTTCAGGTGACTACCTCTTGAAGCTCATCAAGATAATGCCAAGAGTGTGCAAAGCAGTAATCAAAGCAAAAGGTGGCTACTTTGAAAAATCGAGAATATGACATATTTTCAATTGTTTCACACTTTTTTTGTTATTTCTATAGTTCCACATGTGTTAATTCATAGTTTTGATGCCTTCAGTGGGAATCTACAATTTTCATAGTCCTGAAAATAAAGAAAACTTCACAATCACCAGATCTGCGGAGAGAAATGGCAAAAAAAAAAAGTCCTAAATTCAGCTGTACCAATCTTGGACATTATACCCAGGGCTGGACTGGGGATAAAAACCAGCCCTCAAAATAATTGCATACCAGCCTCACAGCACTGCGTTATAGTGCTAGGCTGCAGCGCACAGTTCTATCACTTTACCCGGCTAATATATATATATATATATATATATATATATATATATATATATATATATATATTCCAGAAGAAATGCAGCACTACTTATCTACTCCTGATGCAAAAAGCAAAAAGATGCAAAAAGTGCCAGCGCTATTCAAGACCTAATCAAAGTCCATCCATAGATAAGAACCTAACCAAGGCGCAGCACTCCAACTAACTGTGGCTTATTGTCTCATGTAAGCATTACAACGTTTCAACTCCTCCTGGAGCCATTTTCAAGCATAGTAATACACAGCAAAGAGGACTTTTATGCCCAAATAATTCATTAAGTGCAAATCCATTCCACCTAGTGACAATTATCAGGAAATATGCATAAAATTACATAAGTGCATTAGTATATTCATAAATAAAGTGCATAAATACCAAGAAAGTGATATAGTGCATAGTGTACAAAATATATATAAAAAGTAAAAAAATTGCTTGAAAAACATGTTATTACATTAATTGCATATGATTATGAAATATCAAACACATGTAAACACATAATCAATAATAAAACTAATACATACTACACAGTAGGGAAGAGACATCCTCCCTAGCTGTGCCAGTCTGCAGCACAGAGTTCGCTACAAAGCAGGACTGCCATCACGGACCTTTCCTACCAGCAGTGCGGTGAGTGGTGCAGAGCACCAAACTCTCAGCAAGAGACAATATCTAAAACTGTGTACATATAACTCTATCTAGCTACCAAACAGTGACATTATTACAGCAAATAGGAGGCCAACTGACTGTTCAATAACTGGCTACAGTTTCAGCATTACCCTGCAACAGGAGGCTGTTTTAAGGACATTTTATTCATACATATTTTGCAATAACATATTTCTAATATTATTATTGTATATTTATATTATGGTAATTTTTATTCATAGTCCATAACAAGGGCCCTGCTTGGACAATCTATATTATTTTCAACTACAATAAATATCTTTTTAACCTTACACAACTAGCCAGTGTCTATATATATATATATATATATATATATATATATATATATATATCTAGAGGTCTGTATCCTATATTGTCCTTTATTTATAATTTTTTTGCACGGAGTTGCGGGCAGCACAAGTACCTCAATATATATAATATATATATATATATATATATATATATATATATATATATACCATATTTTTCGCCCTATAGGACGCACCGGCGTATAAGACACACCCAATTTATAGGTGCAAAATCAAAAAAAAATAAAGATTTTGAACCCAATAGTGGTCTTCAACCTGCGGACCTCCAGATGTTGCAAAACTACAACTCCCAGCATGCCCGGACAGCCATTGGCCATTCCGCTGTTCATCGTCACAATACATAAAATCTGACATAGTCCTCCACATTCACGTATCTAAATTTCCAAGAAAAAAAATACGTTTCCACGCACCAGCAAAAATGCAAGAAAAAAAACGCAAGAAAAACTGACAAAACGCAGGAAAAAGCTGGGACAGTTTTTCTGGCATTTTTTATGATGGACAAAAAACCTCAATGGAATAATGGCCTCAAAGCAATAGAACAAAATCCCTACATCCACTTTTCCTGTGAGGTAGAGTGAGGGGGGCTTCTGTATTTGAACAAGATTTATCAAAGGAGTGCCACAGCCTTTGTAAATTCTGAGCAAGAGTGTAAATTAGACAAGCGGTGTAAAGGGGTAGAACTGTGTCTACAATAGACACCTAATGATAAATCTCCCCATTGAGATATATATATATATATATATATATATATATATATATATATATATATATACAGTACAGACCAAAAATTTGGACACACCTTCTCATTCAAAGAGTTTTCTTTATTTTCATGACTATGAGAATTGTAGATTTACACTGAAGGCATCAAAACTATGAATTAACACATGTGGAATTATAGACATAACAAAAAAGTGTGAAACAACTGAAAATATGTCATATTCTAGGTGGAAAGTGTCCCCAAGTGCAGTCACAAAAACCATCAAGAGCTACAAAGAAACTGGCTCACATGCGGACCGCCCCAGGAAAGGAAGACCAAGAGTCACCTCTGCTGCGGAGGATAAGTTCATCCAAGTCACCAGCCTCAGAAATCGCAGATTAACAGCAGCTCAGATTAGAGACCAGGTCAATGCCACACAGAGTTCTAGCAGAAGACACATCTCTAGAACAACTGTTAAGAGGAGACTGTGTGAATCAGGCCTTCATGGTAGAATATCTGCTAGGAAACCACTGCTAAGGACAGGCAACAAACAGAAGAGACTTGTTTGGTCTAAAGAACACAAGAAATGGACATTAGACCAGTGGAAATCTGTGCTTTGGTCTGATGAGTCCAAATTTGAGATCTTTGGTTCCAACAACCGTGTCTTTGTGCGACATGCCTGGTTCCCACCGTGAAGCATGGAGGAGGAGGTGTTATGGTGTGGGGGTGCTTTGCTGGTAACACTGTTGGGGATTTATTCAAAATTGAAGGCATACTGAACCAGCATGGCTACCACAGCATCTTGCAGCGGCATGCTATTCCATCCGGTTTGCATTTAATTGGACCATCATTTATTTTTCAACAGGACAATGACCCCAAACACACCTCCAGGCTGTGTAAGGGCTATTTGACCAAGAAGGAGAGTGATGGGGTGCTGCACCAGATGACCTGCCCTTCACAGTCACCAGACCTGAACCCAATGAAGGCATAAGGGCCAACAAGTGGTAGGCATCACTGGGAACTCCTTCAAGACTGTTGGAAGACCATTTCAGGTGACTACCTCTTGAAGCTCATCAAGATAATGCCAAGAGTGTGCAAAGCAGTAATCAAAGCAAAAGGTGGCTACTTTGAAAAATCTAGAATATGACATATTTTCAATTGTTTCACACTTTTTTTGTTATGTCTATAGTTCCACATGTGTTAATTCATAGTTTTGATGCCTTCAGTGGGAATCTACAATTTTCATAGTCCTGAAAATAAAGAAAACTCTTTGAATGAGAGGGTGTGTCCAAACTTTTGGTCAGTACTGTATATATATATATATATATATATATATATATATATATATATATAGTAAATTTACTTCTATGAAACATGACTTGATGCTGAAGACAGATGTATCCTAATATGAAACGGAAGAATAACCTTTGTGCTGCACTCTTTATCTATGTATTAAAAAAAAAAAATAACACATATATTGAATATAGTATGTGTAAATTATATTCACTCAACTCAGTGTAATGTTTAAAGCAAAAAGGGATACTAATAAAAATACCTTAAAAAATATTGGTGGATTTAGACCAATAGGTGTTTTCTTGCCAAGTTTGAAAAATGCATAAGAATGGGAAAGAAAAATGCAAAAAATATGCAATATAAACATATAATATGTGTTTCCATAATTGTTTACTTATATTGTGTACTTTAAATCTGTTATATAGCATTTTAAATGTGTATGAACAAAACAGCAATGAACACTTGGTACGGGTATGCAGGCCCAACAAAGATACATGATATCACATAGTAATCACACAACTTTCACAGGTGACATATGTGTATCTTAACCCGTTCAGGATGCAGGGCATATAGGTACGCCCTTGGGTCCTGGTATTTTAGGACGTAGGGTGTACCTGTATGCCCTGGTACCATTACTGATGGTTGAAGCCTGCTCACAAGCTGAGCACGCATCAAACCTGGTGGGTCCCGACTGCTATCAGCAACCAGGGCCAAGGGTTAATGCTGGGCATCACCGATCCAATCGATGCTCTGAAGCTCCCAGCAAGCCATGGCAGGCTTGAGCAGCAGAGCACCGATAACACTGATCAATGCAATGCTATGAACAGTGTATGCAATCTAAAGATTGCATAGGAAAGACCCCTAAAAAAATGTAAAAAGTACAAAAAAGTCAATAAATTTGAATAAGCCCCTCCCCTAATAAAAGTTTGAATCACCCCTTATTTCCCATTTTTTTAAAATAATGTAGTAAATAACGCTATGTAAGCAAACATAGCGTTTAATTTTTATTTCACCACACAAATAAGTTTTTTTTTCTTTAGCTGAAGATTATGTTATAAAATAAGTGATGTCATTACAAAGTACAATTGTTGACGCAAAAAAACAAGCCCTTATATGGGTCTGTAGGTGCAAAATTGAAAGCGTTATGATTTTTAGAAGGGGAGGAGGAAAAAACGAAACTGCAATTTTATTTTTGCGTTTTCGTTTTTCCCCCTCGCTTTCTAAAATCCATAACTCTTTTATATTTCCATCTACAGACCCATATAAGGGCTTGTTTTTTTGCGTGACCAATTGTACTTTGTAATGAAACCTCTCATTTTACCATAAAATTTACTGCAAACCCCCAAATTTTTTTTAGGGAGGACATTTAAATGAAAACCACAATTTTGCACATTTTGGAGGGTTTTGTTTTCACACTATACACTTTACGGTAAAAATGACATGTGCTCTTTATTCTGTGGGTCAATATGATTAAAATGACACCCATGGCTAGATACCTTTATATTTTTGTACCACTTAAAAAAAAATCTGAAATTTTTTGTACAAAATCAGTAATCTAAAATTGCACTATTTTGACCACCTATAACTTTTTCATTTGTCCATATACAGAGTGGTATGAGGGCTCATTTTTTGTGCTGTGATCTGTACTTTTTATTGATACCACATTTACATATATAAAGCTTTTAGATAATTTTTTATTAATTTCTTTTATAAAACAGAAAAGCAGAATTTTTTTACTTTTTTTATTTTTTATGTTTACACCATTCACAATACAGGATCATTAACATTATATTTTGATAGTTCGGACATTTACGCACATGGCGATACCAAATATGTTTATTTAAAAACATTACGCTTTTTGGGGGTAAAATGGGAAAAACTGACAATTTTCATTTTTATTGGTTTTTATTTTTCTTTTTTTTAACATTTTTAAAATACTTTTCATGTCCCCATAGGGGACTATCTATAGCAATCCTTTGATTGCTAATACTGTTCAGTGCTATGTATAGGACATAGCACTGATCAGTATTATCGGTGATCTTCTGCTCTGGTCTGCTCGATCTCAGACCAGAGCAGAAGACCCCGGGAGACGGTCCGACCCAGGTGAGGGGACCTCCGGCCACCATGCTGGATGATCGGATCGCCGCGGCAGCGCTGCGGGTGATCCGATCATCCATTTAAAGTACCGCACTGCCGCAGATGCTGTGATCTGTATTGATCACTGCATCTGAGGGATTAATGGCGGACATCCACGCGATCGCGGATGTCAGCCATTACCGGCGGGTCCCCGGCTGGACCTGCCGTGTATGACGCGAACACCGTTCCGATGCTCGCGGTCATACACAGGACGTAAATGTATGCCCTAGTGCGCGAAGTACCGCCAAACCAGGACGTACATTTACGTCCGTGGTCGTAAATTACCTGTATTAAAAAATCTTAATCCTTCCAGTACTTATTAGGTGCTGAATGCTACAGAGGAAATTCTTTTATTTTTGGAACACAGAGCTCTCTTGTGACATCATGACCTATAGTGATTAGAAAGAGAGAGATAAAGATTAGAAAGAGAGACCTTGTCTGTCTGTGTGTATGGGATTCAATCACCATACAAGAAAAATCCTATAGGGGATCCTATACACCAAAACAGCATATAAGGGGACATCTTAATAACAGACTCTGAAGGGCTCATCTTTGGCTACCACACACCCATAGCCTTTTTCAAGGCCCATACTTGCATATACCTGAATTGAATAGTGTTCCTGAATCAGTTTTAGTGAGGTGTATTGATCTGTGCCATGCACCCACAATGCGTATTCAAGTAGCACCTATATACCTATAGGGCCTGTGAACACAGTAGTGAATAAAATAGATTTCTGCAAACACCTTCAGTACGCAATGTGCTGTCATCTCTGCCACCCAAAAAGTAGTGTTATACGGTCCTGGTGCATTTAATATTGTTTCACAAACACCTTCAGTACTCATTGTGCTGTAATCCCTGCTATGCAAAAAAGCATGTTAAAGTTACACGTATCTAGCCTGTAGTGTTATAAAGTGTTGGCGCATTTAATATTGTTCCACAAACACCTTCAGTACTCATTGTGCTGTCTCCTCTGTCACCCAAAAAGCTTGTTAAAGTTACACATATCTAGCCTGTTGTGTTATACGGTTCTGGTGCATTTAATATTGTTTCACAAACACCTTCAGTACTCATTGTGCTGTAATCCCTGCTATGCAAAAAAGCATGTTAAAGTTACACGTATCTAGCCTGTAGTGTTATAAAGTGTTGGCGCATTTAATATTGTTCCACAAACACCTTCAGTACTCATTGTGCTGTCTCCTCTGTCACCCAAAAAGCTTGTTAAAGTTACACATATCTAGCCCGTTGTGTTATACGGTTCTGGTGCATTTAATATTGGACTGCAAACACCTTCAGTACTCGTGCTTTCATCTCTGTCACACAAAAAGCATTCAAAGAGTTGAAACTTAGTAGGTTGGGGAAATTCACCCAAAAAGGATAAAAGTAACCCAAAAAAAACATGTCTGAAAAACGAGTTGGTGCACAGGGAAGAGGGCAGAAGACCCCTGCCATGTTCTCTGCCAGTAAGAATGTTCGTGGAAGTACTAGTGCAGTTAGTGGCAACAGCAGACAGGTGTTGTGTGGTAGCAGTGCCAGCCATCAAGTTCTCACTGCCTAAGAGAGGTTATGTGGTTTCACAGGATGATCCGGCTTTACTGGGATATTTTTGTCATACGACTTCTGAGGAGGAAGACTTGACAATATGATGGTGAGCCACCAGTCAGTGGATTTCTTCACGTCCACACTCACATGGGGAAGTGGAAAGGTCCATTATAGATGATGTGCTTTCTCATCTCTGGCTTTGCCTCCTCCCCTGCTGCTACGCAGAAGGATAGCACTAGCCACAAGGAGGAGTTGTGTGGGGACAGTCAAGCTTAGGAGTGTTTTGGCGAGGTGGTGGAGATTGGATCAATGGTTGAGCCCAGCACAAGTGGGACTTGTGGTGGAAGGCATGGTGGGGATACTGTAAGGTGTCAAGGTGGCTATGCTGAGGGGGAGCAAGGAGCCCAAGAAGTTCATGCAGAGAGGAGTGGCATGGACAATGAGGAGATTGATGTTGACATTGATGTGATGTTAGACAGGATGTGGGAATCACTTGAGCATTAACTGACTTGTTCAGAACAGGGGAAGTGGCAGTGTAAGCAAAGAATAACAGGCGTAGTGCTGTTGGTCTGATGAGCTCAGGAGATGGTGACGGTGATGCTGTTGGCTGTTCAGGTTCTGTTAAAAAAAACATCCAGAGGAGGAGCACATTCTCATGTGTGGAACTTCTTTTTCAAATTATCTGATGCAGAGAACAT
Source organism: Hyla sarda (assembly GCF_029499605.1). Classification (NCBI taxonomy): domain Eukaryota; kingdom Metazoa; phylum Chordata; class Amphibia; order Anura; family Hylidae; genus Hyla; species Hyla sarda. The sequence goes on along the minus strand of NC_079193.1, from coordinate 196,052,641 downwards.
GGCAATATGTTGTCTCTGTAAACAGAAAGTAAGGTGTTGCCAGGGTCCAAGTGTAGGAACTATGGACCAGATTTATCAAACTGTGTGAGAGAAAAAGTGGAGTGAGTTTCCCAAAGCAACCAATCACAGCTCAGCTTTCACTTTACCTCAGCTCGTTAGTTGAGCTGTGCTTGGTTGCTGTGGAAAAATCTCTCGACTTTTTCTCTCACACAGTTTGATAAATCAGGGACTATGTCTCTAGGTAGACATATGGAGCCGCATGGGACAGTCGAGATGCCCCAAAACATGAGGAAAACACTGCTGCTGCTGCTACTGATGATCCTCCAGATCCCTCCACACTGTCTAACAGCCAGGCCTCTTCCACAGGCAAAACATTTTAGGGATTTGCCTCATCTATGTTGTGCCCTCCTTCTCCCTGCTCCTGTCAGTTATCCAATGGGGATTCCATGTCCTCCAGACAACAGTATTTTCCCAGTCATCCTGTTGTTTTGCACCTCAATGCGTACCTGGCCAAGTTGTTGGTGGTGCAAGCCCTCCATACCATCTTGTGGACTCCACGGCCTTCAGGCAATTAATGGGGTGTGGCCAGCCCAGGTGGCACATACCTAGTCACCATTATTTTGCAGAGAAAGGCATCTCTGCTTTGCACAATCATGTGGTGGAGAGGGTGGGCCACTCCTTGAACTTGTCTGTGTGCAGAAAAGTGTATGCCTTGATTTATACTGGATGTGGAGTAATAGTTATGGCCAAGGGCAATACATGTCGGAAGAAAAGTTTTGTTCCATTGCTTTGATTCCCCAGCCAGGCCTGTGTCGCCTGGCTGGTGCAAACTTCAAATTTATTGTGTTTGCTTTTGCAAACACCCTGTGGCCAGCCAGGGCTGTCGGCCAAATTAAAACAGATTTTTTTGGCAAACCTGCCTGGGATGCCTGGCTGGCTGGGGCAAAATTCAAATTGATTTTAAAGCTGCTACTGTACGCAGGCTACTATTCCTTCCTCTAGTAAACCATTGTGACTTGCTAAAGGTTGCTATTGCAACATTCCTTCCTACAGCCAGGCAGGCCTGGGTCACATGTCTGTCCAAATTTGAATGAATTTTAAAGGTGTCTCAATCTGCTCCTTTATTCAGACTACTACAACTTCCTCCAGTAAGGCACTATGACATGTTCTGCTGGTAGTTTTAGCCAGGTCTACCCATACACAACCCATGCATGTCAGCATCACCAGTCCAGTAACCATATAATTGAATTTGAATTTATATTTAAAAAAAAAACAAAAAACTTCATTGAAACATTGTTAAATTTAAGTAAAAAAACATCGCCTGCTGTACGCTATTGACATAACTCCGCCATCTCATGCTGTACGCTAGTAACATCAGTCAGCCACCACCTGCTGTATGCTGGATACTACTATAACATCAATCCACCATCACCTTACTTCCAGCCAGGCCTACATGTACACAACCCATCATCCACAAAAAAAAGGATCACGCTTGGAAAAAGCCATATAAACACCAGCAGGCATCTACCGACACCAGCAGGCATCTACCGATACCTTTTGCCACTTAATTTTGGTGTGAGTAAGCCTAAAAAATGGTCAAGGTGTAACAGTTACCATGGGTTATCGCATGGGGTTTAGAGGTGTTAGGCAGTGTTATAAGCATGTTTAGGGGCTTATTTCATTGCCGGATTGTTTGAGTCGTACCGAGCTGAACCGAACGCAAAATTTCCAAAAAGTTCAGGAAGTCCAGTGAACCAAACCTTTCAAAAGTTTGCTCAACTCTACCACCAATTTTGTAAAATAAACAATTTTGTAACTGTGAGAATGGTGGATGACTGTAAATAATGAAAAAGAGAGATGAACACTGCTGATATATGTACATTGGGAGACATAAACTGCCACAAAGTAATCTAAACAAACCAAGGAAAAAGGAAGAAATGATAGCAACATGTTTACCCAAACTAATGACAAATACATGCCCAGGACTACAATACCTGTAAAAGAATGGGGAGTCATGTCTACCCAAAATTGTGGGGAGGAGGGCCATTTAACCCCTTAAGGACGCAGGACGTAAATGTACGTCCTGGTGCGGTGGTACTTAACGCACCAGGACGTACATTTACGTCCTGTGCATAACCGCAGGCATCGGAGCGATGCCCGTGTCATGCGCGGCTGATCCCGGCTGCTGATCGCAGCCAGGGACCTGCCGGCAATGGGCGTCTGCCATTAACCCCTCAGGTGCCGGGATCAATACAGATCCCGGCATCTGCGGCAATGCGCGATTTCAATGAATGATCGGATCGCCCGCAGCGCTGCTGCGGGGATCCGATCATTCAGAAGCCCGCACGGAGGTCCCCTCACCTTCCTCATTCTGGCTCCCGGCGTCTTCTGCTCTGGTCTGAGATCGAGCAGACCAGAACAGAAGATGACCGATAATACTGATCTGTTCTATGTCCCATACATAGAACAGATCAGTATTAGCAATCATGGTATTGCTATGAATAGTCCCCTATAGGGACTATCGAAGTGTAAAGAAAATGTAAAAAAATGTAAAAGTTAAAGTAAAAAAAAAGTGAAAAATCCCCATCCCAATAAAAAAAGTAAAACGTCAGTTTTTTCCTATTTTACCCCCAAAATGCGTAAAAAATAAATTTAATAGACATATTTGGTATTGCCGCGTGCATAAATGTCCGAACTATTAAAATAAAATGTTAATGATCCCGTACGGTGAACGGCGTGAACGTAAAAAAAAAAGAAAAAGTCCAAAATCGCTACTTTTTAAATACATTTTATTTAAAAATTTTTTATAAAAAATGTATTAAAAGTTTTTCATATGCAAATGTGGTATATAAAAAAGTACAGATCATGGCGCAAAAAATGAGCCCTCATACCGCCGCTTATACGCAAAAATAAAAAAGTTAGAGGTCATCAAAATAAAGGGATTATAAACGTACTAATTTGGTTAAGAAGTTTGTGATTTTTTTAAGCACAACAATAATATAAAAGTATGTAATAGTGGGTATCATTTTAATCGTATTGACCCTCAGAGTAACGAACACACATAATTTTTACCTTAAATTGTACGGCGTGAAAACGAAACCTTTCAAAATTAGCAAAATTGCGTTTTTCTTTTTAATTACCCCACAAAAATAGTGTTTTTTGGTGGCGCCATACATTTTATGATATAATGAGTTATGTCATTACAAAGGAAAACTGGTCACGCAAAAAACAAGCCCTCATACTAGTCTGGCGATGAAAATATAAAAGAGTTATGATTTTTAGAAGGCGAGTAGGAAAAAATGAAAAAGTAAAAATTTCATTGTCTGAGTCCTTAAGGCCAAAATGGGCTGAGTCCTTAAGGGGTTAAAGGAAGGTTCAAGCGTAAATAGAAGTTCAAGAAGCAAACATTATGAAAGTGTCCTATGTAAATCCAGATATGTAAAATAGTACCCATTCTGGTGTTTCACTTCTAACAAGCACCAATGTCAGAATTTGAGAGAATGCAGAGGATGAAAAATCACTCCTAATTCACTTTAAAGTAAGGTTAAGAAGGGTACATTAACTAGAAGATTAACATATATCTTAAGGGGTAAGCCATTAGGAACTGTAGGGAGCAACAAGAAATATTCCAGCCAATTGGTGTCTCAAAATAAAGGAAATTGGATCCTTAAAGGGGCATTCCAGGAAAAAACTTTTTTTCATATGTAAACTGGCTCCAGAAAGTTAAACAGATTTGTAAATTCATTTTTTTTAAATCTTTATTCTTTCAATAATTATCAGCTGCTGAAGTTGAGTTGTTCTTTTCTATCTGGCAACAGTGTTCTCTGCTGACATATCTGCTTGTCTAGGGAACTGCACAGAGTAGAACAGGTTTTCTTTGGGGATTTGCTTCTACTCTGGACAGTTCCCGAGACAGGTGTCATCAGCGAGCACTTAGATAGAAAAGAACAACTCAACTTCAGCAGTTCATAAGTACTGAAAGGATGAAGATTTTTTAATAGAAGTAATTTACAAATCTGTTTAACTTTCTGGAGCTAGTTGATATTATATATATATATATATATAAAAGGGGTCAGTACTTTCCTCAGGGAGAGGACACCTCTTCAGGTGTAACGGAGATTCAGGTTAGGCCATTTAGCACTCCGCAGGCATTCTGGGTAGGGGAATATGCAAAGCAGCTCATTACACAACCTTTTCAGGTAGTGTTCCCTGGTATCAGCTTAGCTCCTGTTAAGGAATATAAAAAGCTGAACGGGATATATGCCAAGCCAGACTACTCCCCAAAAGGGAAGTTTCGACCCATCTGCAGACAGCTGTTTCGGGGTTTTTGCCCCTCGTCAGTACAGAGCAGGGTGATCTGGCTTGGCTGTGGTGAGAGGCCTGAGGCTTTAAAAGGGGTCAGTACTTTCCTCAGGGAGAGGACACCTCTTCAGGTGTAACGGAGATTCAGGTTAGGCCATTTAGCACTCCGCAGGCATTCTGGGTAGGGGAATATGCAAAGCAGCTCATTACACAACCTTTTCAGGTAGTGTTCCCTGGTATCAGCTTAGCTCCTGTTAAGGAATATAAAAAGCTGAACGGGATATATGCCAAGCCAGACTACTCCCCAAAAGGGAAGTTTCGACCCATCTGCAGACAGCTGTTTCGGGGTTTTTTGCCCCTCGTCAGTACAGAGCAGGGTGATCTGGCTTGGCTGTGGTGAGAGGCCTGAGGCTTTAAAAGGGGTCAGTACTTTCCTCAGGGAGAGGACACCTCTTCAGGTGTAACGGAGATTCAGGTTAGGCCATTTTTTTTTTTTTTTATCTAAAGCCGAGGAACATGCTTTCGATTCACCCAAAGTGCAAGAAAAAGTGCAAACGTGTTACACTAAAAAAAGTGCACAAAGGATGCGGTCTATCGCTAGCCCTTCTCCGATAGGAGAGAGGCCCCCCCAACAAACCTTACCCTTCACCTCCGGACCAAAAGGTACCTGCGAGGTTCCAGGTTCGATGTCCCTTTTCGCCGAAGCTACTAGGGGACCACAAATGCTCCCGGCATCCCCCTTGGCGTTAGCCAAGGTATCTGCCCGCAGAGCCGATTACGGTAGGTACCCTGCCAAGCAGGAGTACCCGGGGTGTTTGCAGGGAGGTGCGGAACCTAATGGCCACACACACCTCCCCTAGACCGCCAGGAGGGACACCCAGAAGGGCTACCGCATCCTGACAAATCCTGTGAACACACAACACGCAAAAAGTGACACAGTGAGACAAAAAAGAAATAAATAAGTGAATGTGTGCAGATATACTGCCCGGACATCCGGCCGGATCTATAAAAAATTCTCTGATCCTAGCCAGAAGGCCGGGAATCAAGAGGTGAGTGCCACAAGGTGAAGAGATTATGGTGCCCGTGCTTCAACTCAGTGAGTCTATCCTCCCAGTGAGTTTCGGCACCTCGGGGTCACCACTCCCCGAGGCACAAAAGTACCTCGGCTCTAGACCCTCTCAGCCTCATGGCGAGACCCGGAGGGAACAGGTCACATCGGGGCAGCCGTCGAGCTGATTCCTCAGAACCAGCCCCGGAAAGCCCTGGTACACCTGCATCCTCCATGCAGCACCAATCCCCACCAGCCCCATACCGGCGTTACGGTACACCGGCATGAAAAACTGATAAGAACAGATACTACACTTGATCTTAGCCAAAAGGCCGAGAAGCGATTCAGGTTAGGCCATTTAGCACTCCGCAGGCATTCTGGGTAGGGGAATATGCAAAGCAGCTCATTACACAACCTTTTCAGGTAGTGTTCCCTGGTATCAGCTTAGCTCCTGTTAAGGAATATAAAAAGCTGAACGGGATATATGCCAAGCCAGACTACTCCCCAAAAGGGAGCTTTTTATATTCCTTAACAGGAGCTAAGAGACTGGCAAAAAGAGACCGTCCGACCAGACTGGCAAAAGGCAGACAACAGGCGTGTGCGAAGAAGTGGGACTTGAGGAAACTGCAGCGCGAGCTGCGGTCCCTGCAGGACCTGCTCCAGTGTGGCTGGGACGTCAGGGAGGAGCTGGAGGAGACCAAAAAGAGCTTGAAAAGGCACTTTGAGGAGGAATCCAAGCGAATCGTCTTTCGTTCCAAGGTGGAGAACCTGGAGAAGGGTGAGAAATGTAACTCTTTCTTTTTCAGGAAGCTCCATGCCGGCCACACGCCCCTGACTGAGCTACGAGATGAGACCGGACACATGAGGAGCGGCAAGGAGGAAGTGAATGGGGTCGTACACGACTTCTACAGCAACCTCTACGCCCCCAAGTCATCCGACCCCGAAGCCGCCGAGAGGTTCCTGTCAGGTGTCACTAACGTTGTTGATCCCGCAGGTGCGGCGGCTATGGACGATCCGTTGACGGTGGGGGAGCTGCTCTCTGCCGCTAAATCCTTTAAGCCCGGCAGGACCCCGGGCAGTGACGGTCTCCTGGCCGAGCTCTACGTAGCGCTGGGTGACCTGATCTGTCCGGACCTGTTGGAGGTGTACGAGGAGATGGTGGTGGGGGGCAGAATGCCTCCGTCGTTGAGGGAAGGGATGATCACAATCTTGTATAAGCGGAAGGGGGAGAGATGTGACCTGAAAAACTGGCGTCCCATCTCTCTCCTGAACGTGGACTACAAGATCCTCGCCAAGGTGCTGGCCAACAGGCTGAAACCTGTCATGGGGCAGATCGTCCATCCGGACCAGACCTGCAGCATTCCTGGCCGCAGGATTGCTGACAGCCTTGCCCTTGTGAGAGACACGGTCCATTACATCCAGGACCGCGGGGGCCGCGCCGCCCTGGTCAGCTTAGATCAGGAGAAGGCGTTCGACCGTGTCTCCCACGCATTCATGGACAGGGTTTTGCGCAGGCTGGGTCTGGGGAAGATGTTTTGCTCTTTTGTTAACGTTATGTATTTTGACATTTACAGCACGGTGTTGGTGAACGGCTGGAAGACTGACCCCTTTTCTATTCTTTCAGGGGTTAGACAAGGCTGCCCTCTTTCACCTCTCCTTTTTGTTTGTGTTATAGAGCTCTTCGCTGAGACTATCCGGCAGAATGGAGAGATCAGAGGGATCACCGCACCAGGACCAGATCGCCACGAGGTCAAGTGCTCGCTCTACATGGACGACGTGACCGTCTTCTGCGCTGACCAGCGTTCGGTGACTGCACTCGTCCAGACCTGCGAGGACTTCGGCAGAGCTTCGGGGGCAAAAGTCAACTGCGGGAAGTCGGAGGCCATGCTCTTTGGGGAGTGGCACCTGGCTTCTTCCGCCCCCTTCCCCTTTACGGTTAAGCCGGACTTCATTCAAATTCTTGGAGTCTGGTTCGGGAAGGAAGGAGCAGCCCTTAAGTCTTGGCAAGACCGACTAGGAAGGATAAACTCGAAGATCGGACTGTGGAGCTCCAGAAAGCTCACGATGGAAGGCAAGGCACTTGTCCTGCGGAGTGAAGTTTTGCCTGTGCTCCAATATACCGCACAGGCCTGGCCTCCCCATGCCACCGTTTGCAAGGCCATCACCCGGACAGTGTTTGGCTTCGTCTGGGGCAAAATGGACAGAGTCAAGAGGACCGTGATGTACAAGGAACCCCGCAAGGGTGGGAAGGGAATACCCGACATCCCCGCTCTGCTGAGGGCCTCCTTTGCATGTGTCACGGTGCAGCGGACTCTTGTTGAAAAGACTGGCTCAGCGGGCAGGTCCATGTCTCGCTTGCTTCTCATGCCCCTCTGAAGACAGCTGGGCTGGGACGAGTGGGACAGCTCCATCCCTTACAACTGGAGCACTCCCTGGTTCTATGGGGATGTTGTCCGGTTTGTGAGGGAGCACCAGCTGGAAGGACTGAAACCCGACCTATGGAAGCCGAAGACAATCCACAAGCTCATCCGAGCTAAGGACTTGACCGAACTGGTTCCGGGACTCCCCGCAGCCACTGCAGAGACAGTTTGGAACAATGTGGCCTCAAAGCGGCTTACCAATGGACACAAGGACTTGTCGTGGATGGCCGTCATGGGAGGTCTCTCTCTCAGGTCATTCATGCATGCCCGCAACCTGTGCAAGACCCGGTACTGCCCCCGTTGCCCCTACGTGGAGGAAACATCTTTCCACGTGTTTTGGCAGTGCCCCTTTGCACAGGGTCTGTTGGACGCCCTAGAACATGAACTCAGAGACTCAGTGCCCAGGAGGTGCCTATCGTACCATTCGGTGCTTTACGGCCTGTTCCCTGGGACCCACGATGTGGAGGCCATCCAGGAGGCCTGGTGCCTTATGAACTGTTTTAAGGACGCAGTGTGGCTTGCCAGGAACCGCCTCGTGATCAACAGGGAAAACATGTCCGTCCGGGACTGCCGCAGGTTCATCAAGAACCTGCTTAGAGACTATTCCATCTTGGACAGCTCGGCCGTTGATGAGGAAGAAGAGGAGTGAAGACCCCTCTCCTTCTCCCATGTCTCCCTGAAGATACAGCCCAACAGTTTGGCCCTGTGATCCGCCCCCTCCCTACCCCCACATAGTCGCCCACACCCCTACCCCGATCACAGATTGTATTATTTGGTTTTTGTTTGATCACTTGTGCCTTTCTATTGCAGGATTGAGCTGAATGTTAGAGTAGCATGGTGTGTGATGTATAGCTTAGGGAACCTTTGCTGTGTATTGTACTATCATGCTTTGTGTGACTGTAATTTATTGTACGACTTGTAATGACTGAACGGAAAATAAAGCTCTTTCAATCAAAAGAAACAGCTGTCTGCAGATGGGTCGAAACTTCCCTTTTGGGGAGTAGTCTGGCTTGGCATATATCCCGTTCAGTTTTTTATATTCCTTAACAGGAGCTAAGCTGATACCAGGGAACACTACCTGAAAAGGTTGTGTAATGAGCTGCTTTGCATATTCCCCTACCCAGAATGCCTGCGGAGTGCTAAATGGCCTAACCTGAATCTCCGTTACACCTGAAGAGGTGTCCTCTCCCTGAGGAAAGTACTGACCCCTTTTAAAGCCTCAGGCCTCTCACCACAGCCAAGCCAGATCACCCTGCTCTGTACTGACGAGGGGCAAAAACCCCGAAACAGCTGTCTGCAGATGGGTTGAAACTTCCCTTTTGGGGAGTAGTCTGGCTTGGCATATATCCCGTTCAGCTTTTTATATTCCTTAACAGGAGCTAAGCTGATACCAGGGAACACTACCTGAAAAGGTTGTGTAATGAGCTGCTTTGCATATTCCCCTACCCAGAATGCCTGCGGAGTGCTAAATGGCCTAACCTGAATCTCCGTTACACCTAAAGAGGTGTCCTCTCCCTGAGGAAAGTACTGACCCCTTTTAAAGCCTCAGGCCTCTCACCACAGCCAAGCCAGATCACCCTGCTCTGTACTGACGAGGAGCAAAAACCCCAAAACAGCTGTCTGCAGATGGGTCGAAACTTCCCTTTTGGGGAGTAGTCTGGCTTGGCATATATCCCGTTCAGCTTTTTATATTCCTTAACAGGAGCTAAGCTGATACCAGGGAACACTACCTGAAAAGGCACTGAGTGCCGAAAAACATTTTCCCTTTACAGGCTATCTATGCCCAGTGGCAAAATCAACAACAGAGCTATAATCTATATCTAAAGGGAACTTTATCCCGGTATGTAAAGGGGAAACATCTATTACGTTATATGCGCTAAATATCTCTGGAGACTTTCCATTTTTTACAGGTGGCCTCTTTACTTTAGGTGGACATCTTTACAGGTGGACATTTACCATTTTTACCATCATTAAGTGAAACTACAGAATATCTCTTTATTTACAGGTGGACGCTCATTACTGCTGGTTCATTCACACATTGCCATGTAATCATTTGTTAAACCATGAGACATAATTGAATTTTTATTGCATTTGTTTTTATTTCTATTTTTATTTTTTACTTTCACTATTATCTATCCTGCATTATATGTTACTATTTTTTCTTCATCTCCATTGTGGGAACAATATTGAGTCCGGCTATTATTAACCGCATTGGCCCTGCGGGTTATTTTTATATTGTATTTTTATTATATTTTTATATGTGATTAAACCATTCAACTATTTCTACATATTACCGAAGTCCATCATAGTTTTTATTTTGAGGTAGGACACTGAGGACTGTGGTGTTTTATTTTCTTTCCTTTACTCTTTCCCCCTTGGGTGAGGGGGTCAGAGTTAACCTTGTGCCCTCTGTTGTGAGCTCCACTTTTTCTGTTTTTCTAAAATGATGCCCTACTTATGTAGGTTTGATTTTGTCGTACTTCTGGAAAAAATCATAACTACATGCAGGAAAATGTATATGTTTAAAATTGTCATCTTCTGACCCCTATAACCTTTTTATTTTTCCACGTATGGGGTGGTATGAGGGCTCATTTTTTGTGCCGTGATCTGAAGTTTTTAGCGGTACCATTTTTGTATTGATAGGACTTATTGATTGCTTTTTATTTATTTTTTCATGATATAAAAAGTGACCAAAACGACACTATTTTGGACTTTGGAATTTTTTTGCATGTATGCCATTGACCGTGCGGCTTAATTAATGATATATTTTTATAACTTGATCCAGAAGAAGGACGCATTCACGTGTAAAACTGACGGCGAAGCCTCCGAGCGCCATTACACCTGCTCTGATGCTGTGTTCCAGCTACCCATTAACCGGACCCCTACACCGAATTGTCTCCGCTGAGTGGTGAGTGCACATATGTTTTCTTCCTTGTATTAGATTTGTAAATTTCTTCTATTAAAAAAATCTTAATCCTTCCATTACTTATTAGCTGCTGAATACTACATAGGAAATTCTTTTCTTTTTGGAATATAGTGCTCTCTGCTGACATCTCTGTCCATTTTAGGAACTGTCCTTAAAATGGATAGAGATGTCAGCAGAGAGCACTGTGTTCCAAAAAGAAAATAATTTCCTCTGTAGTATTCAGCAGCTAATAAGTACTGGAAGGATTAAGATTTTTTTATAGAAGTAATTTACAAATCTGGAAAAGAAAGAAATGGAGTGGCTCTTGTTCTTACTATAACCAAAATGGACCTGGGCTGCCCAAACTGTACACCTCTACCCACGGTGTACCAATAATAGATTATTAAGCAGAAAGATTATTGGGGCTCAAGGTCAAGGATTTGAGGACACAGATCTATATATAATAATTAATTGATTTATTCTAATATATTAAAAAGCTATACAGTGATACCAATAATACACAGGGCCCTTGTGTAATTATGGTGATAACTGTAAATGGATAAGCAAACAATATGTATATAAAAATTAATAATAATAATAACACCACCTACAATGTAAATAGAAATAAATAAGAAATGGTCTATAGCAGCAAATGGCAAAAAATCCAATATTCAGTTAATCCTGCAATGAAAACATCCAAAAAGATTGTCCAACAGTCATTAATGTAATCACTGGTAACTGTGCTGCTGTCACCTATAGCAACAGTGAGAGATACCACTCACAGCGTTCTGTGTGGTCTCATGTAAGTTTTAAATGACAGTCATCAGCCACTTTGTTTCAATATGGGTGACAAAAAATGAATGAATGGCACAAGAAGCAGCCGGCATGCATAGATAGTGGATCTTCAAACAGTTAATAGTTGTTACTAATTGTAGCCAGTTCCTGCAGCAAGTGATACTTGTATAACATGAGAGACTTTTATGCTCACCGCTCTGCTGGCTAAGACAGGGACAGGTTCAATGCTCTGACATCGATCTGTGTGAAGCAGGTATCATGTTCTTTATGAGATGCTGCGATCTCCCCTGCAGTCTTTTTACTTTCACTTTGCCTCTCTCAGCAAGAGAGAACGTCGCCTGGAGACTCGGCCGACTCCTAGGTTGATGGCGTTTAGGTGGCGGTGGGTCCCAAATGTGGATGCTCCAGCGCTTCCACTGAAGGTGCCGGTCGAGTCCTCATGGCGATTGAGCGCACGCACGGGACAGCGTGTCAACAGGAGATAAGGTGACAAAGTCTATACTTGACAGGATGTATAAAATGATGGTCAAATAATTCTAGCTGGACGTGTTTCAATACTTTCTCAGTATTTTCCTCAGCAGCAAATGAATATACGAATCTGTTTAACTTTCTGGCACTAGTTGATTAAAAAAAAAAAAGCTTTTCACTGGAGCACCCCTTTAAGGAGTCTTCTAAATTTAGGGAGACATTTTATGTCTCTTTAATTGGAATGTTTCCTGGATTACCGTATTTATTTTAGGCTAAAATTTTCGCCTAAAGTCTGTGTGCATGTTATACGCCGATATACCCCCAGGAAAGGCAGGGGGAGAGAGGCCGTCGCTGCCCGCTTCTCTCCCCCTGCCTTTCCTGGGGTCTAGAGCGCTGCTGTCGGCCCTTTTCACCCCCTGGTTATCGGCGCCGCTGCCCGTTCTGTCTCCCTGACTATCGGTGCCGGCGCCGATAGCCAGGGAGAGAGAAGCGGCGCCGACAGCCAGGGGGAGAGAAGGGGCAGCGGCACCCATTGCCGGCGCCGCTGCCCCGTTGCCTCCCCCCATCCCCGGTGGCATAATTACCTGGGTCGTGCGTCCCCGGCGTCATTGCTATGCGATGAACGGCGCGGCACATGACGTCAGAGCGCCGCACCGTGCATAGCAACGACGCTGGGAACGCACGATGGAGGCCTGGAGCAGCACGGACCCGACTCAGGTAATTATGTCACCGGGGATGGGGGGAGGCAACGGGGCAGCGGCGCCGGCAATGGGTGCCGCTGCCCCTTCTCTCCCCCTGGCTGTCGGCGCCGGCACCGATAGTCAGAGAGACAGAACGGGCAGCGGCGCCGATAACCAGGGGGTGAAAAGGGCCGACAGCAGCGCTCTAGACCCCAGGAAAGGCAGGGGGAGAGAAGCGGGCAGCGACGGCCTCTCTCCCCCTGCCTTTCCTGGGGGTATATCGGGGTATACACGCGCACACACGCACCCTCATTTTATCATGGATATTTGGGTAAAAAACTTTTTTTACCCAAATATCCTTGGTAAAATGAGGGTGCGTGTTATAGGCCGGTGCGTGCTATACCCCGATAAATACGGTATCTTTTTTTCTTTTAGAACAGTGGGGAGTCTTTTGTAAGACCTTTTCTTACAATACTACAATGCAGATGAATACTGTATATCATATTTAGCAAGCTACACTACATATAATCACCTATGATTGCTCAATTCCTTAATACATAGTTCAGCATTTACAATGTTCTTCTGATTAGTATGGGTCTCAGAAATTAAATCCAGACCGATCAAAACTTTTAACATGTCCCTATGACATGTCAAAAGTTTTTCACAGTGACAGTACCCATGTTTAATCAATCAAGAGCCCCAACAGGTGTTGGGTTGAAGGAAAATATTATATATTACTGCTTGAAAAAGAGCTTTAGATAATGCATTAAAAGACTTAGATAAAATGTCTTAAAAGCACTATAAGCATCTTTAAATGTAATTTTTTGAGAGATACATTCTTAGTACCCCCCATGTGCCTGCTTTGTTTTGATAGCTTGATGCCCTTCGTTGCATCCACCTTATAAAATCCACTAAAGTGGTCAAACATGATCTGTTTAGATACAATCATCTGGTGTATTATCCGCATGTAGTTTCCACAGTGAATGAAGAAGTTATTTTTATGTATGCTGCAATGCCATGGCATAGCGCTTATGAAGATACCTTGGAGTAACCATGCAGGCATTGTGCTGGAGGATGATTTACACAATACAGTACTAGATGACATGCGCTGGTGTACTATTGGACTGGCTCTTTAAGGTGCTACATAAGCAGAAATAAAATAAATAATAGTAGCACAACATGAAAGGAGTTACACTAAACACTGAATTGCTACAGATGAGCTGAAGGGGGATTACACTGCAGTATTGTGGACATACATCATTGACTACATTGACTACTTGCATTAATACAAGAGACAGCTACCCTAAACTGTTTGGATGATCAGAGATTTGGGGTCTATACCTGACCTAGCAATCTTGGGCAATTGCACCCCATGGGCAGGGTAGATGGTGGCACTCTAGATGGGGCCTACCCTGCCTACCTCTTATCTCAGCCCTGGTAAGCGGTTTGAAATTATAGTGACCATGTAAAAGAACCCATTTCTTCTACTATTTTTGTTCCATTCTCCTAATACAATGTCTGATCTTTCCTATTCTTGAAAATATTTATTCTTATTTGTTCAATGAAAAAAACACATCAGATTTTTTTATTTTTCTTTACGCATCTGCTTTATTAACCTTCTCAGAAACCTCAATTAACCCATTCAGTCCTATGCCATACTAATCTTTAGGAGTAAGAAGGTCATTATTATGAACACTGTTATGTAACAAAACAGGCACAGAAGCTATCCAGTATAAATTAGCACCTTTAAGTGCTAGTTGAATTATACTTCTGACACACGGCTTGACACAAAAATTAACCATGCAATTAATACATTTATTTTACAATATAATACATTTGTAATATTTCTGTATGTTAATATATTTTGTCTGTCAGTATTGCAAGACTTTAAAGTGGTATTCCCATCTTCTTAACCATGTTTGTATGTGTAGAGAACAGTGGCATAAAAATGTTTGCTGGTTATGTAGATATATTTTCTTATTGTCACTCTTGTTGACAATTAGTAATCATGGTTCCCGTCCACCAGCTCTGCTTAAGAAGTAGTGGTGGTGTCACTCTTTGGCCGGAGCTCCAGAGCACAGGCTTACCTCCGCACATGCATTGTGTTTGACAGTTACAAGCGTATTGCTTTAGCTTGTTAGCCCCTCTATATCACCTCTCACCCCTCATTAAAGGGGTACTCCGCCCCTAGACATCTTATCCCCTATCCAAAGTATAGGGGATAAGATGTCTGTTTGCTGGGGTCCTGCCACTGGGAACCCCCACAATCTCTCCTGCAGCAACCCCTGTCATCTGCTACATGGAGCGAACTTCTTCCCGTACCTCATGACGGGTGATACAGGGGCCAGAGTATCATGAGTGAACACGACCCCTCCCCCTCAATGCAAGTCAATGGGAGGGGGCGTAGAGGCTGTCACGCCCACTCCCATCGAATTATATTGAGGTGGTGTGCTGTGATGTCACGAGGGGTTGGGGCCATGACATCACAACACTCCAGCCCCTGTATCGCCCATCATCAGGCATGGAGCGAAGTTTGCTCTGTGCAGCAGATGACGGGCTGCTGCAGGAGAGATCGTAGGGGTTCCCAGTGGCGGGACCCCCGCGATCAGACATTTTATCCCCTATCCTCTGGATAGGGGATAATATGTCTATGGGCAGAGTACCCCTTTAAGTCTGTAGAATTGTCAAACTAGGCAGACCCAGTTTATCAGTAGGTGGACCCTAAGTAGTCTTCCTTAGTTAGGGTAGGTAGACTGACCATATTAATAAGTAGGTTGAGACCCAGTATTTAATATTTAGACAGGGCCCACAATTTTAGGTGAGAAACCTTAATATTTAGTTAGTAAGTAATCCCCCATAGGTAAGTAGGTCTCCAAAAACAATTAGAGAGATAGCCCGTTATGTGACATAAATTGAAAATTCCCCATCACATTAGTTAGGCAGTTTGCCCTTCATGTAAGCTAGGTAGATAAACCCCTCCAGTTTAGATAGGATAGGTTGATTCTTCCCTCCTTCATATTAGATACTATATACGTTGATCCTTTCATCCTTCATATTAGATAGTATATAGGATGACCCCCCACCCACCTCCATATAAGATAGTATTTAGGCTAATTCTTACCCCTCCTACATATTAGATAGTATATAAGCTGACCCTCCCTCCCCCGTATTATCATATAGTATATAGGCTGATCTAGCCTCCAGAATAGCTTGTATATAGGCTGATCATTTACCTTCCTTTCCTATTAGATAGCATAAAGACTGATCCTTACAACCCCTCCATATAATATAGTATAGAGGCTGATCTCCCCTACATAATAGTTAGTATAAAGGCTGATCATTGTTCCTCCTTTCCTATTAGATAGTATAAAGGCTGATCCTTACACTCCCCCTCCAATTAGTATAGAATATAGGCTTATCCCCTTCCGTATTAGTATATAAGCTGGTTCTTACATCCCCTACCTTTCATACTGGAGAGTATATAGGCTGGCTCCTGTTTTGCAGTAAAAAAAAAAAAAAAAATACTGTATGCCCATGCAGAGCCACTCAGTCTGGTTAGGTGCGCAGTGGCACGATGATATGAAGTCATTATGACACCAACACAGGATGCAGACATCTAATGTGGCCTCCGACCTCAAGCAGGTCCAGGGTTAAAGAGCAGAGCTACAGAGTTAGTAGTGGGCTGGGGTGCTTATAGCATTTAGCTCTGCCCCACACAGAAAACAGAGCTAAGAACTATAAACTTCCCAGCCTGTTACTAACTGCACAGAGAATGCTCTTCATTTGTACAGCAGCCTTGTATGCTATTGGGAGGGGGGGGGGGGGCTTGCCCCAATATGGCCGGATGGTCATCTGTGAGCCAACCTGCAGATAGAGTGCAGCCAAAAATGTTTGTCATCTGGTGGCCAAACAGCAGTTTCGATGTCGGGCCCTGTTGACCCTCAAGGCGGCAAGCTTGACAGGAAAATTCCTGGTATCCAGTCTTGCCCTGTACCCCAGCCTTGTCCACCAGGGAATGTGAGCTGACAGCAGGAGCAGAGAAAGAGGTAACTAATCAGATGAGAAGACCCCTTTAGGTGCAAATAGGGGTTTCTAAACGGCAGGTCTAAGGGTTATACTTAGGTCCCTAGCGGTCATGGCAACAAACGGGCACCCCAAAATCACTTTGCAGGGATGCCAGTAAGCTTACAATTGCTCTTGGCCACAGCATCTAAGAGCTTTACAGCCAGGATCAGAATACACTCCAAACTGGGCAATTTGAATGGCTTCTTGCCCATACCACCACTATGCCACAATAGTATGGCAGTTTATGTAAACAACCCATGGACTATTACTATGCAGGGCCCAAAGGTGTAAAGGTTTTCTACATAACATACCAAGTACCTGCTATAGTATACCTATATTACTCAATAATTCTTCCCAGCAGCATTAATGGATACAGTAAACTGGGCAGTTAGTATACAGGTTTCTACTTGTGCAATACAAAAAATAGTTACTAGATTTTCTACTAACATGTTTTATTTTATTTCCATTCTAATGTTTACTGTTTAGTATTTCTTAATTAACCCCTTGTCGCTAATGGACATCAGCAGGTGAGCGCATATCATACCCTGTAGGTCCCGGTTGCTATAAGCAACCGGGACCCACAGCTAATGCCAGAGATTGTCGATCAGGCTGATGTCTGGCATTAACCCTTTAAACGCGGTGATCAAACTTGATCGCCTCATCTAAAACAAAAATAAACATTGCCGGTTAGCTCAGTGGTGCTGTTCGGGACCACCATGGTGAAAATGTGGCATCCCGAACAGCTTGCAGGATGCGAGGACAATCTCTACCTGCCTCCTCGCTGTCTGATCGCTGAATGACTGCTCCGTGCCTGAGATCCAGGCAGGAGCAGTCAAGTGGCAGAAACACTGATCAATGCTATGCTATGGCATATCAGTGAACAGTTAAGCAAATCAATGTAATGCATATTATAGTCCCCTATGCCCCCCAAAAACATTTTTGTGGTGAAATTATTAAAGGTATTACAAAGTAAAATTGTTGGCGCAAAGAACAAGCCCTCATATGGATTTTTAGGTGGAAAACTGAAAGTGTTACGATTTTTAGAAGGTAAGGAGGAAAAAACAAAAGTACAAAAATGAAAAATCGAGATAAAGGGTTTAAACATTTACAATTTTAACCATTTTAAAATTATAACTTTTGTGGAATTGTTGTTTTAATGCTTTAGCTCAACAAATTTCATTTCTTCTGCTTGCAGTATAATATTCATTGTTTATGGGGAGTGCTACTGTAGCATTTTCAGTAAAACTGGATTTGTTTACTATAAGGATAAAGACAGATCTAGGTTTGTCTGCTAGATGTCACTGTTTCACAACAAAGAAAGAGCAGTTTTATAAACTATACGTATTTCTAGCCACACACATATATATAAAAACTGTTTAACAGAATAAACAGAATAAAAAGTGATTCAATCAATTATGAGGTACAGTAGAACATTTTCCTAGCAGCACAATGTTGCTTAGTCACAAGGCTAAAATACTGTTCTGTATCTCATCCAAATTAAATGTGAGAAACCAATCAATAGAGATAAATGGATTGAATTTTAATTGAAAAATACACTGCTGAATTTCTTCTCCTACTTTGTTATTGATATAGTCGTTTTATGCATGGTACAGCTGTAGTTCTGTCGTGAGCATATCATATGTTTTCCCAATAAGAAAAACAGGATTTTCCTTTTTTTTCCAATTGTTAATTCAATTTCTCTTGTGTTCCAAATCAGGTCCATTAGTTCAAGAGGAGGGAGGGAAATAGATAGAGTTAAATGTAATTTTCTCTTTTTGATCCAGAGGGAGTGATACAATAGTAATAGACTTCCCTTCAGACCCCATGTTGTTATTAGACAGAATTCATATTTAAACAAACATTCTACAAATATTTGCATAAACATCAATTATGTTTTGTTATAAAAAAAAAAAAAGCTTTCTGAACACATTAAATGTTTCTTCTATTTCTAGCTTCTGTGCCCCCTTTATTTTGAGGGATTTGAACAGTTTTCCTTTTTTTTTTTTGTTTCTTATTTTTTTTGAACAGACTATTTACCGTATATACTCGAGTATAAGCTGACCTGAATATAAGCCGATGCCCCTAATTTCACCCCAAAAACCCAGGAAAAGGTATTGACTCGACTATAAGCCTAGGGTGGGAAATACATCATACCCCCATGTCATCATCCAGACCCCCGTCATCATCCCCCCCCCCTTCATCACCACCGCCTGTCAATCCTTTCATCAGTGGTCTTCAACCTGCGGACCTCCAGATGTTGCAAAACTACAACTCCCAGCATGCCCGGACAGCCATCGGCTGTCCGGGCATGCTGGGAGTTGTAGTTTTGAAACCTCTGGAGGTCCGCAGGTTGAAGACCACTGCGGCCTTCATCATCATCCAGACCCCCCTTTAGTTTTCTACTCACCTCCCCTCGGTGGGAAGGAAGGGTGAGCTGGTCCAGGCCATCTATGCTGCAGGGACTGTCCGGTGGGGAGGGTTAGTCATTCCGGGCTGTCCATTTACACCGGGGGGGCCCTCTTCTCCGCTCCGGGCCCGGCCCCGGATTAGTGACGTTGCCTTGACGACGACACACAGGGATGTTCATGCGCATCCCTGTGCGTCGTCGTCAAGCCAACGTCACTAGTCCGGGGCAAGCCCCCCCCCCCCGGTGAGAATGGACAGCCCGGAACGACTAAACCTCCCCACTGGACAGTCCCTGCAGCATAGATGGCCCGGACCAGCTCACCCTTCCTTGCCACCGAGGGGAGGTGAGTAGAAAATTAAAGGGGGGAGGGGTCTGGATGATGACGAAGGCCGCAGTGTTCTTCAACCTGCGGACTTCCAGAGGTTTCAAAACAACAACTCCCAGCATGCCTGGACAGCCGATGGCTGTCCGGGCATGCTGGGAGTTGTAGTTTTGCAACATCTGGAGGTCTGCAGGTTGAAGACCACTGAGAAGGGATTGACAGGTGGAGAGTTCACTCGAGTATAAGCCGAAGGGGGTGTTTTCAGCACGAAAAATCTTGCTGAAAAACTCGGCTTATACTGGAGTATATACGGTACATACTTGCATACACCAGTATATTCAGGATGTTATTATACCTAGTAGAACATAACAGAAATATTTTATTAACATGAATAACACACATCTAACTTTTATCTATACACTACATGGCATTTGTCTAGGGTGTAGTCCAGTTCTGTCCAGACATGGGCCACTGTTTCAGTGATGTGTTTTCTTAGGTGGTTCAGATGCTGTGGCTGGGTGGCTGGGGGAAGATACTGTGAGTCCTTGATGCCAGATCAAACTTTGGTGAATCATTGTTTCTGGCTGACAGACTGATGTTCCCACGTTTTACCTCAATTGGAAGGTCAAGCGCCTCAACGTTTGGAGTACAGAAATAAACATGCGCCTTTATCAAGCACATATCACCCAAAGTAAATATGTGCTGTCTTTATGTGACATGGCCCAGAGCCAAGGTTAGGTCAGGAAGCCTTTTGGCTGCTCTATCACTGGGCTACTCCTCCTATGGGCAATGGTGTTGCAGTGGTGGTGGTCATTGCTCAGTGTCATGCCCTTTTATGTTATGTGGCCTTACATAAACACATAGGTGGCTGTGATGTGGCTAGTGGGATTGCACATTATGATCAAAAGCACAGGATTTTTGTGCGGACATGTCTGTTCTTTTTTTTATTTTTTTTTCCAATGATGTTTTACTGGCAAAAGTTTATTCTCCCTTCTTTTTTGAAAAGGATACGGTGACTGGCCACTCCTACCTGGACATGTTAAAAGAATGGCTTATGCCGCAGTTAGACCATGTTATACATTTATTTCTCTATCAGCAGCATGGTTCCACATTTCCATTTGGATGATTGTCGATGCCTAAATGTTTGATCGGCTGCCCCAGATTCACCAGGATCTGAATGACCTGAGACAATGCATTACTTTAACAGTGAAGTTCATATCCGAGAACATGCTGGCACATGTCTGGACAGAACTGGACTAACCCCTAGACATCTAGTCCCAGCGCTTGACACCCTGCAATCAAATAATTTTCCCTTATCCAGTATATGAAACATTCTAAAAGATCACAGATCATCATATGCAAAGTTTGTATATATACAGTATATTACATGTTAACAAAATAATTTGCTCATGAAACTGCTTATACGCTGGATATGCAATATCCTAGCTTCACCTACAAATATATGTAATTTTAGTGTTCTAAAACAAGTTGGAAATGATCATTCCTAATGATATATTTTTCCTAAATATAATGGGGCATTCAGGTGTTTGCTAAAGAAACAATATGCTGCTGGAATGGGGAAGGGGGACTAGGAAAAGAAAAAGGGCATACTTACCGAGCTCCAATCCCCAAATGGTCCCCACAGCTCCCATTCCCCTCTATTTGGACCCCCAATCTATATTCTTCTTTCTGCATCCGAGACAAGTGCTCATTGCAGGACCATTGCACTCGACCAATCACTTACAATTATACAACATGTGATTTTACATACAAGAATTTTTTCCATTTAAAAAAAACAAAAACATTAAAAAAAATTAAAATAATAAAGGACTTAATTAAATACTCTTTGCAATATAACATGTTTTGCATTGTAAAAGCTTTTTTATGGCAATCAGACTCATCAATTGAATTCTAGATCATTTTTTATTCCAGATTTTTTTTTTTTTTTTTTTTGAGAAACTCATCAATCCAAGTACTTTTGGCTGCCTTTCAGTGATTTGGTTATAGCAGCTAGTATAAGAGTGAGTGTAATCTTTACATCTGTACATTACTTAGAAGGGCCTGATCATATCATTTTTTATAGTATGACAATCTACACCCAACCCCCCCCCCTCCCCGTTCCTGAAATATAGGGTTTTGTAGCCCCTCTGAAAGTTAAGGTTAATCCATCAGGGGGTGGGAACCAAGATTACTATACGTGATATTTGTGGTGCAGTGACTGTTATGGAGGACATGTATATTTAATCTCTGGGGGGCGTGTATTCAGCGCTGGCCATGCTTTCATGAGGATGGTTGGAGCTGAATGTTTGAAAATGGACTGCAGTGAATATACGCCCTTTGGACATAAATACGCATGCCGCCCGTCACAGTCACTGCATGTGCACAGCCTATATTATGATGTCTCTGATGCATTACCTCAACTGTTAAAGGGGTACAAGGTTGATGATCTGTGTTCCGTAGACTCTGCTAAATGCAGTGACCAATCTGAGTGTGGAAGTGCAATTGCTTAACCGGTTATTCTCTTCAATACAATTGCCTGACAAGTTCATTCCAAGTTTATTATGTATGTTATGTACTCTGTGTACAGTTTATATTAATCTAATGCCTTTACAAATGTGTTTTTCCTCTACAATCACTTGATCATGCCTTGAAGTACTGTAAATTCTAACAGAAACATGGCTGAAGGAACCAAGCTTTAAAATAATGTGCCTGAATTCTGGAAAAAGTTGCACCAAAAATTACTCAACACATTTATTATGAGTTTTATACACTTTTTAGACATTTTTCTGTCTTGCATAAAAAGGGGTGTGGCCTCAAAAAGTAGGATTTTGTAAAATAGTCGAAGGTTACACTGTATTAGAATTAGACAGTTTTAGTAAAATTCTGCAAAAAGTGATAAGATCTCATACACTATAGAATACATCGATCTGCCTCTCTGAGAAAGAGGTAAAGTTGTTCTGGACTAACAACACTCCATTCATTGTAATCGAGCACCGCATGGTTTATTACAAGGATGTGTCACAATATAGAGATGATAAAGAATAGCAGTATGGAAGCAAGCACATATTGATCATTCAGTAAATGTAATGTAGATTGTACACTGTCAGTCACAGAAGGAACATTATGATCTCAGAATAACAAAAAATCCAACTAAAACTAAAAGGATGTGTGCTGGAAACTCGGTACCAGTATATATTGAAGAGAATGGATGATACCAATTTAGATTAACACAAACAACTAAAAAAGATAGACAATAATATAGATAGAATCTATATCTGGAATAAAACTAAATATAGGACAGCTCAACAAAGGTTTCCAAATCTTGAGAAAATGACTGAATAATGGATGTATTTCTTTTTCAGTGCTTTTTATAGTTTTTGGAGAGTGAGGGGGAAAAATATAGTTTGGGCATTAAGTTTTTATTTTTAATTTTTATTAAGGAATATAAAATAATGTAAAAGTTTGGACAATGCTGAATCAAGTGTCACAATTCAAAATGTTGCCTTTCTTCTCTTCTCTTTGAACCCTCCAAACTTTCATTTCACCAGAGCAATTTGCGAAATGAAAGATGATTTGTGATTTATTAGATAAGGTAATGGGAAACTTTTTCTACTTATTAGTTCTCAAAAAGTAATTCCTATTTTTACCACAAATGTATAACCATGGAGTAACAGCCCTGATAACGGAGGAACATGCCCTAAGATGTACCTATTAGTTAAAGGGGTACTCCCCCCCTGGACATCTTGTTCCCTATTCAAAAGGATAGGGGATACAATGTCTGATCACAGGGGGGTCCTGCCACTGCGAACCCCAGCGATCTCGGGGGTCCTGAACATTTTTGTTCAGATGGCCATGGTTGTGATGTCACGCTATGCACCCTCCACTCATGTCAATGGGAGGGGCATGTCGGCTGTGGTCGCTTGCCACACCCCCTTCCATAGACATGAATGGAGGGGGTGGGGCATGTCTTCACAACCATGGCCATCCAAACCCAGCTTTCTGAAAAAAATGTTAAGAACGCCAGAGTGCCAGCCCGGAGGTCACAGGAGGTCCCAGCTATAATTGATATCACGATGTGCAAAAATATAATGTTATTTATAAATTTAACTATTCACCTATACTATCTGAGGATGGTGCCAATAAAAGCTACAAACCACAGATCATTTCACAAAGAGGAGCTCTCACACAGCTGAAAAAAAGAATACAAAATTTATAAGGGGTAAGAATAAGATGATGCAAAGCCATTAAAAATATAAAAAAAAAAATATTAGCCATCATTGAGATTATTTAATGGTCTCTTGTGAAAACTGGGGTTTTATTTCCACTGAGAGAATAACATATTGGCCCTTATTTACTAAGAGTGGAGTGTAGGTTTCTTTGTGGGTTTTAATTCCCTACAATTTATTTTCCACGGTATTTACTAAGGTTTCCCTACAGTTTCCACTTTCCCTACACTTTGCTTTTTTTTTACACATGCTCTGATCTGTAGGGTTTTCCTCAGCTGAAATCCACCACATTTTCTGTGGAAACTTTAGTAAATATGTTGGGATTTTGTGAAAATGTCTGGAACACGCCCCTTTTCTGTGACCACACCCATTTTCAGACAGTCATGCCCCTTTTTCGGGTTTTCTTAGCAAAATGGAGAGTTAGTTGTTTTTTTTCATTTCAGGCGCAATTTCAGGCGCAAATTCAGGCGCAGACAGAATTTCAGACGCAATGCGCCAGAAAATAGCACACATCCCGACAAAACATGTCAGGTTTGCAATAGTAAATGAGGGCCATTATGTAGGTAGGTAGTGGAAAACAAATTGGTTGGCTCCATGCAGTTGATTCTTCTGCCTTTCAGTATACATTATATATTTCCCTTAACAGTGACCGAATTTATCTGAGTGCTGATATTCTGTGTAGCATGTCTATGTAAACCATCTTTATTACACCCTTTTACATGTAAATGCAATGTTAACATTAGAAAAAGATTCTTCATACTGTAAAGGGGTACTCTGGTGGAAAACAAGTGGAAAACAAATGTTTTCAAAGAAAGTGGTTTCAGAAAGTTATATAAATTTGTTCATTAGTTTTATTTGTTGTAAATCTTTAGCCTTCCCGTGATTATCAGCTGCTGTATACTACAGATAAAGTTGTGTAGTTCTTTCTAGTCTGACCACAGTGCTCTCTGCTGACACCTCTGTCCATGTGAGAAACTGTCTAAGTAGAAGTAAATCCCTATAGCAAACTTCTCCTACTCTGGACAGTTTCCGACATGGACAGAGATATCAGCAGAGAGCACTGTGGTCAGACTGGAAATAACTACACAATTATACCTTTAGTATTCTGCAGTCGATAAATACTAGAAGGCTTAACTCCTTAAGCACATGGCACATTTTGGCCTTAATGGGGTACTCCACTGCCCCAGCATTCAGAATATTTTTTTCCCAAAGCTGGGTGCGGGCTGGGGGTTGTAACATCACGCCCACACCCCTTCGTGATGCCACGCCACACCCCCTCAATGAAAGCCTATGCAAGTTACATTGACTTCAATCCACAGCAGGAAACTCACAATAGATCCCACCTGTGCGAACGTACCCTAAGGATAGGGTCACATGTGCCGTATTTTGCTGCATATTTTCTTCAGCTGATTTTGCTGTTTTGCTTCACTTAAAATACACAGCAAAATATGTAGCAAAATATGACAAGGGTGCGTTCATAAGAGCAGATTTACTTATAGTATTGCTGTGTTTTTTTTTCTGCATTCAAGATTGAATAAGGGTGGGCTCTCTGAGACAAATGTTTGGCAGCAGAAAATCCACCACAGACCCCATTGAAGTCAATAGGGTCTGTGGCGTATTTTTAACAGCAGAAATATGCTGTCGAAAATCTGCTGTGAACTCACAATAGGAATCTATTCTAAAGGTGCACTCTCATAAGCCGATTTAGTTTTAAACTTGCAGGGAGTTTCTTGCTGTGAGTTTGAAAGGGGTGGCTCTCTGTGAGCTATTTGAGCTGTCAACTGCAGAAAATCCTCCACAGACCCTATTGAAGTCAATTAAGTCTGCAGCAGATTTTTATCAGCGGAAATACCACTGCTGAAAATCTGATGTGGGCAGCCTGCAAAGAGCCCGTCTTGTTAAAACTCGCTGTGAATTTGAAACTAAATCTACTTGTGTGAATGAGCCCTTAACCCCTTAAAGACTCAGCCCATTTGGGCCTTAAGGACACAGACAATTTAATTTTTACGTTTTTGTTTTTTCCTCCTCGCCTTCAAAAAATCATAACTCTTTTATATCTTCATCTACAGACTAGTATGAGGGCTTGTTTTTTGTGCGACCATTTGCCCGTTGTAATGCCATCACTCACTTTACCATAAAATGTATGGCGCAACCCAAAAAAAATACTATTTGTGTGGTGAAATTAAAAAGAAAACCGCAATTTTGCTAATTTTGGAAGGTTTTGTTTTCACCCCATAAAATTTACGGTAAAAATGACATATGTTCTTTATTCTTTGGGTCAATACGATTAAAATGATACCCATGATAACATACTTTTCTATTACTGTTGCGCTTAAAACAGAATCGCAAACTTTTTAACCAAATTAGTATGTTTAAAATCCCCCTATTTTGAAGACATATAACTTTTTTATTTTTCATATAAGCGGCTGTATTAGGGCTCATTTTTTGTGCCGTGATCTGTACTTTTTATTGATATCATATTTGCATATATATATAAAAAAAAATGTAAATCAATTTTTAATAAATTTTTTGGGGAATAAATGTTATAAAAAAGCAGCAATTTTGGACTTTTTTTTTTAAGTTCATGCCGTTCACCGTACGGTATCATTAACATTTTATTTTAATAGTTCAGATATTTACGCACGCGGCGATACCAAATATGTATATAAAATATTTTTGTAACACTTTTTGGGGGTGAAATAGGGAAATGGGACAATTTACATTTTTATTGGGGGAGGGGGTTTTTCACATTTTTTTTACTTTATTTTTTTACTTTCATTTTTACACTTTAATAGTCCCCATAGGGGACTATTTATAGCAATCATTCGATTGCTAATACTGTTCAGTGCTATGTATAGGACATAGCACTGATCAGGGTTATCGGTCATCTTCTGCTCTGGTCTGCAGGAAGGCAGAACAGAGCAGAAGATGCCGGGAAGGCAGCGGAGCAAGGTGAGGGGACCTCCGGCTGCCATGCTGGATGATCGGATCACCGCGGCAGTGCTGCAGGCAATCCGATCATCCATTTGAATGACCGCGATGCTGCAGATGCCGTGATCTATATTGATCACGGCATCTGAGGGGTTAATGGCGGACATCCGTGGGATTGCGGTTGTCCGCCATTACGGGAGGGTCCCTGGCTGCGATCAGCAGCCGGAACCTGCCGCGCATTATCCGGGCATCGCTCTGATACTCGCGATTATGCTTAGGACATAAATGTACGTCCTGGTGCGTTAAGTACCACCTCACCAGGTCGTACATTTCCGTCCTGCGTCATTAAGGGGTTAAAGGGGTACTCCGGTGGAAAACATTAATATTTTTTTCAATCAACTGATTGCAGAAAGTAAGTACTGAAAGGATTAAGATTTTTTAATACAAGTAATTTACAAATCTGTTTAACTTGCACCAGTTGCAACTGGTACCAGTTGATTTGAAAAAAAAATATATAGTTTTCCACCAAAGTACTCCTAGGGAAAATCTGGCAAAAAAAAACTACATATCCTCTATCCATCAGATAGGTCGATCACCGGGATGGGATCTGGTGCTCAGTGAGGATATTGTGCTGCAGGCAGCACATGCTTCATTCATTTCTATGGGAGTGCTAAAGAGACCTGAGTACAGCCCTCAGGCATCCTCAGTGCTCTTAAAGAAATGAATGGAGGGGGTGCTGGCTACCAGTAGTCCCTAGGGGTTAACAAAGGCCTCTAAATAGGTATGTGTTCTAATTTAACATAACTTTTAATCCAAATTATAATAAAAGGTGAGAAACAATACCACACAATTAAAATCCCTAACCCAATGTCATTGCATTGATGTCACAATTGTAACACGAAGTAGACAGATCACTGCACTAGTCAACCTTTTGGTCAGTATACTTAGTAGTCATGTGTCTTGATAGACATCAGTAGGATTCTGCCTAATTATGGTTGAATGGAGTGTTCTTTTCTAAATCACTGAATCAGTGCTTGGGTGGTTTATGTAGCCACCTTAAGTGGCATACACATCAATCCATTGACCAACTGTGTAGCCCACAGCTCCAAATGCCACCACCCTGGCTCTATCCAGTAGACTGCTGTCAGCAATCTCCTAGATAAAGCCACGTGAGGGGCAAAACATGTCGGGGTGTGACAGCCTGACTTTTTAATCCTCTCCCAATGCATCCTGAATAATGAGTCATTACATTATGCATCTCTAACGTTTTCACTAGTGGGCAATATAAGCCTATAAGTCGAGACCTACGGTGCACAGCAGGTACTGGTCAGTGTGCAAAGTGACTGAGGTACATGAATATGGAACAAAATAGACAGTTTCATTATGGATGACGTCACCCTAGTGGTGAATTTTGAATAAAGTGGTTTTCTCAATCACAGCATTTGGAGCTGTGGGCTACACAGTTGGTTAAAGGGGTACTCCAGTGCTTAGACATCTTATCCCCTATCCAAAGCATAGGGGATAAGATGCCTGATCGTGGGAGTCCCGCCGCTGGGGACCCCTGGGATCTTGCACGCGGCACCCCATTTGTAGTCAGTCCCCGGAGCATGTTCGCTCCGGGACTGATTACCGGCGACTACAGGGCGGGCGGCGTGTGACATCACGCCCCCGTGTGATGTCACGCTCCACCCCTAAATGCAAGCCTACGGGAGGGGGAGTGGATAGGGGCTAAGATGTCTAAGCACTGGAGTACCCCTTTAAATTGTCCTCCAAATTTCCCATCTCAATCAGATCCAGCACCTCACAGTTCCTCACAACTTACAAAGGTCCTGTAAAATCCATACCTCAGGGAATCAGAGCTGTTTTGGTGATACAAAGTGGCCGTTGCAGTTACAGATATATGGTTTTAATGTTATGGCTGATTAATATATATACATAAAGGAATATCTTTGTCCTATATTAGTCACAGTACAATGTTTCCTATAACAGTCTTACACCAATTGAATCGGAAAATGTACTATTTTTGTTTTCTGAAAGACTAGTTGTAAATATGTTCTGCATTATCTGTCTTGTAATTCAAACTGGTGAGTTTTACTCCTCTAGAATAATTTAAAACTATAATTCCTGCAGAAGGCAATAACAGTTTTTTTTGTGTATTTTTTATTTTATTTTTGCTTTTTTTTTTTAAATGTATAAGATGATTAAATTAAAAATAGGGCTGCAAAGCTAAGATGCTGTCTGAAGATTGTGTCACTGTGCAGCTCATCAGGTAAATTGAATTCATATACTCTTTATTGCTATTAGATGGGAATTTGTCCTCTCCAAAATTGACTTTAATTATCCTCTTCAGATGCAGGTGAAAGCCATTTTATTTAGTATGTGGAGGAGAGCTGGAAATGGCAATGCCAGTGACCTTCATCTGAACTCTGCTGTAATGTGGAAGGCTTGATTTCTGGGTATCATAAAGAAGATAGTGTACCATTCTATCAGCTTTGAAGTATGCAGTTATTTAAAGATTGTGCTGAAAAATGAATTAGGTTAGAAACGACATCAGTGGGAAATATACTCAACCCAGGAGTAGTAGATTACTCTTTATAGATGGATTAGGTATTATAAACCCGATTTATTGGAAATGTTCGCCTTGTATGTCAATGTACTTTAACATAAGTCAAGATAAGTATCAGAATTTTAAACCTCAGAATTTTCTTTTAAGACTTGTGTTTGAAAGTATGAAAAAAAAAAACCCTGTTTAGACAAAAACTGAACATTTTGAAAATAGTAAGATAATAAATTTGTCTAAATAGAAAATAATAGGGTTCGGTTTTGCATGAGGTTATTATGGTCACATACTGGAATGTGGTTTCTTTAAAGCGCAAACTGTATGATACTGACTAGATTAAGATGGGGAGTCTTATAAATTCTTTAACCTGAACAACAAGATATTGACTTTGCTGCAGGGGGATTCCAGAGCGCAGTCCCCAGGAGGACCACCCTCATGACTCATGGCTCAGACAGAAGTTTCCCTTTAAATGGGTACTCCACCCCTAGACATGTTATCACCTACCCAAAGGATACTGCGGCATTACCTGTTCGTGCAGTCACGACACGACCCCTTTTTCATGTTTATGGGAAGGAGCATGACAGCTGACAGCATGGCTGTCCCATAGACATAAATTGAGGGGCGTTGCGTGATGTCACAAACAGGGACGCCCCATGGTTTCATGTTTGGAAGGCCGCAATGCCAGTCTGGAGATCAGAATGAGTGTTATTCCAGAAATCAGTCCGTGTACTGCTCCTTCTGGCGGGCTTTGTAATTGTGTTAGTTCCTCTGAATATTGTTTGTGCTGTAATCGTGCTGTCATCCAGCTGCCCATAAGGTGTGCGCATGCTCTCTCCCAGTCTCTTACAGGCCTATTGTGAGCACCCATATCCTTCTTCATCCATAACTTTGAATCACCTGGTTTATAAGGCAGCCATACCCACTCCACCTTGCCTGAACAAAGGTTCCCAGTGTTCCAAAGGAGGTGTTTTCTGCATGTGATTCTGTTATAGTATAAAGATTGTTTCCTTCACTTTGTTCTTACCTGCTCGCTATTACTTTTTTATAATGTACATGCATACAATGTAATGGCTTATGCTGCAGACCATGTAATGACATTACTTCATTGTGTGCAGCCTCTTATCAGAAGTTCTGCGACTCTCCAAGAAATAGATCAGAGCGGTGACTGGGAGCATCTATCTAATGGGTGGTGGGAATTATCTACCTACTGGGGTATTTTGCCCAATGGAAGGATTATCTACCTAATAAGAACATCTACTGTACATAATGGAAGGGAAATTATCCAGCTAATGAGTGAAATTATCCAGCTAATGGAGGAATTATCTAACTACTGGGGGGCATCTACCTAAAGGAACAAGATTACCTACCAACCACCACCTAATAGCCCTACCCTTCGCACATTTACCAACTCACTCATACTATGCAAGGCACAAGGGGATGCATTATTGGGGACACTATGGGTTGGGAAAAGGTGGGGTATGGACTAGAAAAGTGCAGAGTCTAAGATATTTGGTTGGAAGAGTCTGTGGAGAGGAGTTATGGTTTGAAGAAGTCTTTATGGTGATCTGAGCCAGAAAGAGAAGAAAAAGAAAGAGGATGCCACCAGCTTGTAAGTTACTTGATGTTATTATTCTCTCACATGATCTGCAGAGTCTGTATAGAGCTGTGGTAACCACTTCATGGGCACTGTATAGGAAAATATTGGTCTGTGTACAGTAGTTTTAATTTAGTATCAGTATGGTGGTGTTATTTGGTCACTATGTGGTGGTAATGGTAGTGACCATGGTGTGTTACAATAATTTGTCCCCTGTATAAAACTGTTATAGATAATATTGGTCTGTTTATAGTGTTTTTTTCTTTTATAACAGTATAATGGTATTACTTTGTCACTGTAGTAGTAATGTGCCATCCGGGTGTAGAAGAATGTTTGAAACCCCTAGCCTTAAGAAAATCCTGCATGCAGCCCCGGTGACACTGGCTACATCCCCACTCTATAAAATTCACGGGTTGCTGAGGGGGGGGGGGGGGCGGGGGCTCATGGCACTCAATATTTTACCTTGCCCACAGTGCTGCCGACCCTTGCTTGGTTACTTGCTTTTATTATAGACTTGTATTTGCTCAGCCTCGGCTTGAAACGGGTTCTGCAGCAATGGCACAACGATCTCACAGCCAATCAGATCACCAGGTGAAATCTGCAGAGAATAAAGAAGTACCACTTTTAAGGCTTATCTTAATATACGCTATTTATACAGCCACAGATACCAATGGTTCTGTCCTGTCTGCCTGTTTCTGACCATGCCAGAGCATCACTAGTTGCCATTACCTGGACTCATCTCTGCCATCTCTGTCTCCTCGGTGCCTGGTTAATCCTCTTTAACACGTAGTATGACCTGATAATATGTGATTCAAGCTTTAAAGATGTAAATTTTGAACTTGTTTTTTTTCTTGAGACAACTGCACTGAAGTCCTCTTGGCCTTAGCAGCAGCATTCTCAAACATAGCTGAAGCACATAACTCAGGGACAACATCTTTCTGCGGAGGTCAGCAAACATCAATCATCATCCTCTGCATAATCTTTCAGGGCAAACACTAGTAAAGGCACGGCTATATACTGGCATGTCACTTTCTTCAGTAAACTAATCTTAGGCACTAAAGGACCTGGAACTTATTCCCACTCTTTACTATTTCTCCACTAGATGATAGGTTGGAACTTAAATGGTTATACCAGGAAAAAAACTTTTTTTTATATCAACTGGCTCCAGAAAGTTAGACAGATTTGCTAATTACTTCTATTAAAACAAATCTTAATCCTTCCGATAATTATCAGCTGCTGAAGTTGAGTTGTTCTTTTCTGTCGGGCAACAGTGCTCTCTACTGACATCTCTGTCTCGGGAACCACACAGAGTGGAAGAGGTTTGCTATGGGGATTTGCTTCTACTCTGGACAGTTCCCGAGACAGGTGTCATCAGAGAACACTTAGACAGAAAAGAACAAATCAACTTCAGCAGCTCAAGTACTGAAAGGATTAAGATTTTTAATAGAAGTAATTTACAAAATTTTACTTTCTGGAGTCAATTGATATTTAAAAAAAAAGTTTTTTTTCCTGGATAACCCCTTTAAGAATATGAGAAAGTCTAAACATCACTAAGGGTTTAAATGTTGCTATTTCTCTGTGTATCACTTTGGGAACAATAAAATGGGTCAGTGATCAAGGGATATTGTTTCTTTCTTGTACTTTTGGTAAAAACAAAGTCATACCAAGAAAAGTCAGCAGGCAGACTGGATATGTTCAACATTTTTGTGGTCAGTGTAGATGTTCAAAGGGAACAAAAGCAGGGACTACTGTGGAAGAAAGAAGTCCCCATTCCTGTACAAAATGCAAAATGTATTGATGCTTACCCAGAACAAGAAATAGGACAACAGGCACCTAACAAGTGTGGTAAGAACTATGGGGAAGAACATAAAGTCAAAGCAGGACTTTATTATATATTATACAATATTCAGCTTCAAATACTGCATGCTAGAGAGAAAATAACCTTTACAAAAAAGAGCATTGCTACTTTCTATCCTCCAAGAAAAACCATACTTAGGTGAATCTTAATTCCTACCTAATAATATAAATATGTATTTGGCTCCTTCTAACTTAATTCATAATTGTATATGACTAAACACAAATCATTATCAACTCCAAAGGCTTTGACCTATGTATCAATTAGTCTGCATTTATAGAATGGGCATATGTGGTATCCCTGCTGTTTCTATGTTGGGCCCATCGCTCCATGGTCTAATTTTATATACTATGTTGTATTCCTGACTCATGTTATCCTTAATTTGTGAAAAGGAATCCTTAAGGGAATGATGCAGAGTGACCAGGTAACCCTGACACACCAATGGGAGCCCCCAACATTGGCCTTTATGTAGTGTAGGGGGTGAGGAGCTGTTCAGTTTGAGTGTGGAGGTCTTCAGGTAAGTGTGAGAGGAGAGTGTGAGAGGAATCTCAGAGTTGAGGGACAGAGTGAAGAGACCTTAAAGGGGTACTCTGGCACTTAGACATCTTATCCCCTATCCAAAGGATAGGGGATAATATGCCTGATTGCGGGGGTCCCGCCGCTGGGGACCCCCGTGATCTTGAACGCCGCACCCTGTTAAAATCAGTCCCCAGAGCGTGTTCGTCACAGCTGTCATGCCCCCTCCCAAAGGCTTGCATTGAGGGGGCGGAGCGTGATGTCACACGGGGGTGGGGCCGTGACGTCACATTGCTTCGGCCCGTGATCGACAGTAATCAGACCCGGAGCGAACACGCTCCGGGAACTTATTTTAATGGGGTGCAGCGTGCAAGATCACGGGGGTCCCCAGCAGTGGGACCAGGCCCGTCGCTACCGGACCGGCAAACCAAGCAATTGCTTGGGGCCCCGAGCTGGCTGGGGGCCCCGAGCAGAGCCGGTGCACATCCAGTAGCGACGGGGCACTTCGGGGGGGGCCCGCACATTTCAATTAAATTACCTTAAGAAACAAAGCGCAGGGCTGGCACCGGACAGGTCAGGGGCTGATGGGAGTAGAGACGTCACGTGCCCCGCGCAGGCACGCACGTCCACTCCGATCACCTGACCTGTCCTTGCTTACATCCCTACGCGAACCTCCTGCTTCCTCCTCATGCAGTGACAGGAGCAGCAGAAGACTCACGCCGATGCAACGATCCGCGGCAGGGTAAGTAAACTGGCCGGGTGGGGGGGGGGGGGATTGTATGGTGGTTAGGGGACTACATTGGTGATGAGAGGTGTGTGTGTGTGTGGGGGGGTGTTATGGGGGTGATAAGAGGTGCAGGGGTGTTATGGGGAATGTTATGGGGGGTGTTATGGGGGTGATGAGAGGTGCAGGGGGGAGTGTTATGGGGGGGATAAAAGGTGCAGTAGGGGTGTTATGGGGTGATAAGAGGTGCAGGGGGGTGTTATGGGGTGATAAGAGGTGCAGGGGTGTTATGGGGAATGTTATGGGGGGTGTTAAGGGGCTGATGAGAGGTGCAGGGGTGAGTGTTATGGGGGTCATGAGAGGTGCAGTAGGGGTGTTATGGGGGGATAAGAGGTGCAGTAGGGGTGTTATGGGGTGATAAGAGGTGCGGGGGGGGGGGTGTTATGGGGGTGATAAGAGGTGCAGGGGTGTTATGGGGAATGTTATGGGGGGTGTTATGGGGGTGATGAGAGGTGCAGGGGGGAGTGTTATAGGGGTCATGAGAGGTGCAGGGGTGTTCTGGGGGTCATGAGAGGTGCAGGGGGGTGTTATGGGGGTCATTAGAGGTGCAGGGGGTGTTATGGGGGTGATAAGAGATGCAGGGAGGGGTGTTATGGGGGTGATGAGAGCTGCCCCCCTGCACCTCTCCTCATCACCCCCCCCCCATAACCCCCCCCCCCCTGGTTATAGTAGTATTTTATTCAGGGTACAGTGTATGGCAGTATTATATTCAGGGTACAGTGTGTGGCAGTATTTTATATAGGGTACAGTGTGGGGCAGTATTTTATTTAGTGGGTACAGTGAATAGCAGTATTATATTCAGGGTACAGTGTGTGGCAGTATTATATTCAGGGTACAGTGTGGGGCAGTATTATATTTAGTCGGTACAGTGTATAGCAGTATCATATTCAGGGTACAGTGTATGGCAGTAATATATTCAGGGTACAGTGTATGGCAGTATTATATTCAGGGTACAGTGTGTGGCAGTATTATATTCAGGGTACAGTGTGTGGCAATATTATATTCAGGGTACAGTGTGTGGCAGTATTTTATTTAGGGTACAGTGTGGGACAGTATATTATTTAGTGGGTACAGTGAATAGCAGTATTATATTCAGGGTACAGTGTGTGGCAGTATTATATTCAGGGTACAGTGTGGGGCAGTATTATATTTAGTGGGTACAGTGTATAGCAGTATCGTATTCAGGGTACAGTGTATGGCAGTAATATATTCAGGGTACAGTGTATTGCAGTATTATATTCAGGGTACAGTGTGTGGCAGTATTATATTCAGGGTACAGTGTGTGGCAGTATTATATTCAGGGTACAGTGTGGGGCAGGATTATATTTAGTGGGTACAGTGTGTAGCAGTATTATATTCAGGGTACAGTGTATAGCAGTTTTATATTCAGGGTACAGTGTGTGGCAGTATTTTGTTCAGGGTACAGTGTGTGGCAGGATTATATTTAGTGGGTTAAGTGTATAGCAGTATTATATTCAGGGTACAGTGTGGGGCAGTATTATATTCAGGGTAAAGTGTGGGGCAGTATTATATTCATGGTACAGTGTGTGGCAGCATTAATTTTAGTTCGTACAGTGTGTGGCAGCATTATATTCAGGGTACAGTGTATAGCAATATTATGTTCAGGGTACAGTGTGTGACAGGATTATATTTAGTGGGTACAGTGTATGGCAGTATTGTATTCAGGGGTACAGTGTATAGCAGTATTATATTCAGGGTACCGTGTATAGCAGTATTATGTTCAGGGTACAGTGTGTGGCAGGATTATATTTAATGGGTACAGTGTATGGCAGTATTGTATTCAGGGGTACAGTGTATAGCAGTAATATATTCAGGTTACAGTGTATACAGTGTATAGCAGTATTATGTTCAGGGTACATTGTGTGGCAGGATTATATTTAGTGGGTACAGTGTATAGCAGTATTATATTCAGGGTACAGTGTGGGGCAGGATTATATTCAGGGTACAGTGTGGGGCGGTATTATATTCAGGGTACAGTGTATAGCAGTATTATATTCAGGGTACATTGTGGGGCAGGATTATATTCAGGGTACAGTGTGGGGCAGGATTTTATTTAGGGTACAGTGTGGGGCAGTATTTTATTTGGGGTACACTTTCTGGCAAGGTTATAATGATTACTGTCTTCATGCAGAGGATGAGGATCTGCTGACAGTGAGGAGCCAATGATGTCTGGATGTCAGACTCTGCAGAGAAGATGGAGCTGGGGGAAGACCTGGTCTCTGGACCTGATGAGGAAGAAAAGATAACAGAGAAGATGTCACTCAAGGCAGAAGACATCACTCAGGTCACTGATATCATTGTGTGTTCTCCTGACTGTCCCATCAGAGCTGTAGTCACTTGTAAGTTCTGCAGTGATGATGGGTAAAACTGTGTCCAATTTGTGTTTCTCCAGCTGTTACAAAACTTCAACTCCCATTGCCAGAGGCTCCCCAGACATGATGGGAGTTTTAGCTTTCCAACAGCTGGAGAACCACTTCAACCGAGGTGATCGGTGGGGGTCTCAGCAGTCAGACCCCCACCAAAAAAAATGGCCCTGGGGGGGGGGACAGGAGGTATGAGTAGGGAACACTGCTGCACCTAATGTGGGGGGTGCACTGCCTGCCTACTAAGGGGGAACACTGCCAACCTAATGTGGGGAGAACTATGCTGCACCTAATGTGGGGGGAACTCTGCTGCACCTAATGTGCATCGTATCGACGTTCGCTCACGTTGTGCTCCCAGAATTCAAGGGCCGGCGTTACTATGTCCTGACGCCGGCCCTAGAGTGTGACGTGCGTGAACATCAAAGGGGGGGGGGGGGGGGGCCTCCATGTCCATTTTGCTTGGGGCCCCCAAATTCCTTCAAACGGCCCTGAGTGGGACCCCCGTGATCAGGCATCTTATCCCCTATTCTTTGGATAGGGGATAAGATGTCTAAGCGCCGGAGTACCCCTTTAAGAAATAGCATAAAGTTTGCAGCAACACAAATCTCAAGAAAACCCCAGTGCACATGTGAAAGTCAAAGCCTGGAGGTAAGCACAGAGTCCTTGGGGAGAAACATAGGGGGAGATTTATCAAAACCTGTCCAGAGTAAAAGTTGCTGAGTTGCCCATAGCAACCAATCAAGTTGCTTCTTTCATTTTCCAGAGACCTTTTCAAAAATGAAAGAAGCAATCTGATTGGTTGCTATGGGCAACTCAGCAACTTTTCCACTAGACAGGTTTTGATAGATCTCCCCCATAGTCTTCAGTCAGTCAGCACAAAGTCTCTGAATCCAGCGTGAACTGCTATAATCACTAATCTGCAGTTTCACCTACTACAAGTCTCAGCAAGATGGCAGGCTCCCCTGGTTATACTCTGCACATCCCTTTGCACTAACGTTTGTACAGTCAAGGATTTGCTAATTCCTGCAACAGTAAAGATAGTTATCCGAAACCTTGCATCATTCTCATCCTTGTCCCTGCGCTTGGCCCCAAAATTTTGTTCAGGCGGTGCGCCAAATTCTGGCAAAAAGTGCAGTTTAGTCCAAATCTGTTCAATGGATGACGCCTGGTGGTAAATAACAGCTTGTTTAAAAACACTCTACACTCGCAGATTTTTGATACATTGAAAGATTATTTAAAAAGCCCCAAAAAATGATCTCTTCTTGGTGGCATATGCACATAAGGTTTTCGGTAGAAGCAATGGCATTTTCTAAGTTAAAAAATGATCACCTTTGGGATTAGCAACAGGTTTTGCTCCTAGAAAGTAAATATGGCATGAAGGTAATGCTGAGAGATGGTACACTTGCCTGGAGAAGGAGGTGAAGCCTCCGAAAATGTTCACATTTTGACCTGCAAAGACATCTGATCGTTTCTGTTCAGAAATGCCTTCTCTGAGAGAGAAGCACACCTGGCATTTTCGGTAACCCCCATTCATTACTGCGTTAGGACTAAGAAGTGTGCTATTTATACATCAATAAGCTAATGGATTAATTTAAATGTTGTTGCACAAGAAGTAGTGTTATATCATTGAAGTAATGTATAATTTTGCATTGAAAAAATAAATGAAATTTGATAGAAAGGAAAGTGCAGTAGGACTGCATTGAAATGTGCTGTTACAGTAGACAACAATACAGTCTGGGCAGAATTATACCAAAAGAAGGAACATGTACCGTATTTTTTGCCGTATAAGACAAACTTTTTCTTCCCCAAAACTGGGGGGAGGGGAAAGTTGGTGCGTCTTATACGGCGAATACACACCTATCGCGACGGTCCCTGCGGCCATCAACGGCTGGGACCCGCGGCTAATACAGGACATCACCAATCGCGGTGATGCCCTGTATTAACCCTTCAGATGCGGTGATCAAAGCTGACCGCCGCGTCTGAATCGAAAGTGACACTAACCCGGCTGTTCAGTAGGGCTGTTCGGGACCGCCGCGGTGAAATCGCGGCATCCCGAACAGCTTACAGGACACCGGGAGGGACCTTACCTGCCTCCTCGGTGTCTGCGCCGTGCCGGGATCCCCTGCATGGCCGGCGCTCTCCTTCGACATCATCACGTCGTCGCGCACGCTGTCCTGTCATCCAATAGCAGCGTCGTGCGTAGCGACATGATGACGGCGACGTGATGACGGCGACAGAGAGCGTGGATCCCGGGGAAGAAGACGTCCGGAGAGTCGGGGACACCACGGGCATGCTGGGAGTTGTAGTTTTGCAACATCTGGAGGTCCGCAGGTTGAAGATCACTGTTGGGTTCAGAATCTTTTTTTTCTAGATTTTGCACCTTTAAAATTGGGTGCATCTTATATGCCGGTGCATCCTATAGGGCGAAAAATATGGTACTTCTTTAAGTGGGTCTTAAATCTTAAATAACCGCTGTGGAGTTTTCTGCCGTGATAATTTTGCAGTGTAAACGCTGAAGCAGAATCCCATTGAAAACAAGCGGAATTCCTTCACAGATTCGTTTGGGGTAGAAATTTTTCAGTGAGGATGAGTCCTTACTTTTCTGAGTAAAATAAAGGCAAACGCGAGGAGCTTTTGATAAAATCTTAAAGCACAATACACGTAATCACATAGACACACAAGCGCACGCACATACATATTGCATGCATCACATTTATTTTGTGGGTAAAGAAAATTAAAATGCTCAAAGAGAGGAAATATGGTAAGCTGGAAAACTAGCCAAGCAGTTTATTTAATGCAGATAAACCAACCTCTGCATGAAATAAACCTCTAGGCTGTTATTGCTTACTCCTTGTGTCTCCTCCGTGAATTACTTTCCGGTATTTAATCTTCTGCATGAGAAAGAAGCCATCTGGGAAATTATTATTATCTTTTATTTATGTAGCGCAATAATATTCCACAGTGCTGTACAGCACAACAAAAATAAATAAATACAGATATTTTGGTAGCAACATTTTAAAATGAGTCAAAAGCCTAGACACTACAATTCAAGCAAGCGCATAGTCTAAAATGTTTTTTCTTCTTGTGCGACTAATATATTAATCATTAGGAATTAGCTAAAACTACAGAAATGAAGGAGAATTAATGGACCATGTGTTCATAGTTTATCAAAACTCATTCTGTGACCTTCATGCTGGATTACTTGAGCCTAGCTAAGAGTTTGGTTATACGTTTTATTATTACGGTATTTACATTCTGTCCTAGAGCACCACACAAAGTACAGTAACATCGTCAATATCATTTCTTTATGTATTAAAAACAATTTTCCAATAAAATTTATGTATCATCTCCTTTTTTTTTTGTTAAAGATTTCTGTAATCTATTATCGAATTAGGAACTTACATTGTTTCTTGCAAGATAAATATTTGTTCTGATCACAAGGACACGCAGGCGCTTGGCTCATTACAAGCTTGATAGATGAAAACTGCTGCAACTGTAACAACAATCATAACATAACTAATACATGATGTAATTAGCTAAAAATAAACAATTTAAGTTTCCATTTGTTGACTGCAAGAAAAGGTTCTGTAAACCCATGAGCAGCTCTACCTATTATAGGAACAGGGGGTCACCAGCCGTGACTGCATACTGCATACTATGTCCGGCATAGGTGAACTCACCCTATATCTCGACGCAGCTGATGCCACAACTGATGACAAGTTGTCATCAGCTGCATGGCATCCTTCATCCATTGTTTCTGTAGCAAGCTGTGTTCCCCTGTCCGGTGCCCTCCGGTGTGTCCAACCATCTGGCGTCAAAATTGAGATGCTGGATGATTGTGAACTGTCCCATTCAATTGAATGGAATCAGTTCTAGCATCAGTTTCCCTCCTGTGCACGCCGGAGGGAAACTATGTCAGATGCTTGATATATGTGAACCCAGTCTAACAGGTGGCCACAAATATTTGAAACTCTCGCTACTGGTGTATAAGATGTATAGGAACAAATGGTAACTTCCTTAGAAAAAGTTACTTAAAATTAAACACAGTGTTACATTTCCTCTACTTTCCTTTATTTAATATTAGATTTTGCTTCAAGATTTGATAACATTTATTGTGACAAATATTGAGTAACAGGGGAAATCATTAAGAGAGAATTTGTCACAGCACAGTTTACACAGTACCTTCAAGCATAATACCAAGAAACTCAAGCAGATGGGGACAAAGAAGTAGTAGTGAAAGTAGATAAACCAGCATTGGCACCGAGCAAGAAAATAAGATGCATGCATTTTGAACATTTAAAAAATCTTATGTTAACTTATCTATTGTTAAAAATAGTATAATCCTTAAATTTATTTTGGCCAGAGGCCATCGCATGTTGAAGGCAGCATCAACATACGATGCTTTTATATGTCGGGGCCATCGCATAAACGGCTATCCGGCAGCGCTGACTGCTTCAGCTGCCGCCAGATAGCCGTTTACGGGGCCCAGTGTGGTCCGCTGACGATCACTTACCTGTCCTCAGGGCTCCGGAGCGTCGTCTTCACAATCCCCTCCATCGCCGGCGCTCTCCTTCGTCGTCATCACATCGCGCGCACGCCGTCCCGTCATCCAATAGGAGCGGCATGCGTGCGTAGTGACATGATGACGGCGACAGAGAGCGAGGATCCCGGGGAAGCAGAGACGTCCGGAGCATCGGTGACACCACGGGGACGAGGCAGCAGCGATGGAGGATGACATCCAGGGCAGCAGTGACGGGTCAGGAGCGGCGGGGGCAGGTGAGTACAGCTTCCTAGACTTTGCATTGCACGGATCCCTCAACATACGATGGTTTAAAAAAACGATGGTTCATTTGGAACGGATTACCATCGTATGTTGAGGGACAACTGTATATACATATATATATATATATATATATATATATATATATATATATACAGGGTGGGCCATTTACATGGATACACCTTAATAAAATGGGAATGGTTGGTGATATTAACTTCCTGTTTGTGGCACATTAGTATATGTTCAAGATGGGTGGTGACCATGCTGTCCATTTTGATGTTGGCCATTTTGAATCCAACTTTAGTTTTTTCAATAGGAAGAGGGTCATGTGACACATCAAACTTATTGGGAATTTCACAAGAAAAACAATGATGTGCTTGGTTTTAACGTAACTTAATTCTTTCATGAGTTATTTACAAGTTTCTGACCACTTATAAAATGTGTTCAATGTGCTGCCCATTGTGTTGGATTGTCAATGCAACCCTCTTCTCCCACTCTTCACACACTGATAGCAACACCACAGGAGAAATGCTAGCACAGTCTTCCAGTATCCGTAGTTTCAGGTGCTGCACATCTCGTATCTTCACGGCATAGACAATTGCCTTCAGATGACCCCAAAGATAAAAGTCAAAGGGGGTCAGATCGGGAGACCTTGGGGGCCATTCAACTGGCCCACGATGACCAATCCACTTTCCAGGAAACTGTTCATCTAGGAATGCTCGGACCTGACACCCATAATGTGGTGGTGCACCATCTTGCTGGAAAAACTCAGGGAACGTGCCAGCTTCAGTGCATAAAGAGGGAAACACATCATCATGTAGGCCACTGGATATGCAAAATTGCTACATGATGATGTGTTTCCCTCTTTATGCAGTGAAGCTGGCACGTTCCCTGAGTTTTTCCAGCAAGATGGTGCACCACCACATTATAGGTGTCAGGTCCGAGCATTCCTAGATGAACAGTTTCCTGGAAAGTGGATTGGTCATCGTCGGCCAGTTGAATGGCCCCCAAGGTCTCCCAATCTGACCCCCTTAGACTTTTATCTTTGGGGTCATCTGAAGGCAATTGTCTATGCTGTGAAGATAGGAGATGTGCAGCACCTGAAACTACGGATACTGGAAGCCTGTGCTAGCATTTCTCCTGCAGTGTTGCTATCAGTCTGTGAAGAGTGGGAGAAGAGGGTTGCATTGACAATCCAACACAATGGGCAGCACATTAAACACATTTTATTAGTGGTCAGAAACTTGTAAATAACTCATGAAAGAATAAAGTTATGTTAAAAACCAAGCACATCATTGTTTTTCGTGTGAAATTCTCAACAAGTTTGATGTGTCACATGACCCTCTTCCTATTGAAAAAACAAAAGTTGGATTCAAAATGGCCGACTTCAAAATGGCCACCATGGTCACCACCCATCTTGAAAAATTTCCCCCTCACATATACTAATGTGCCACAAACAGGAAGTTAATATCACCAACCATTCCCATTTTATTAAGGTGTATCCATATAAATGGCCCACCCTGTATAAATATATATATATATATATATATATATATATATATATATATAGATAGATAGATAGATAGATAGATAGATAGATAGATAGATATGTAGTGGGGAGAACAAGTATTTGAGAAACTGCTGATTTTGCAGTTTTTCCAACTTACAAAGCATGTAGAGGTCATGCCCCATCCCACAGACATGCATGGAAGGGGCAGTATTCCATTTAGAAACCTTATCAATCAATCCCTTGATAACCAATTAAAGAGTTATTCAAATAAAACTATCACCACAAGACATATAACTTTAAGATAATGTCATAAATTGTACAGTCTTCAGTATGATTTAGCTTAAAATATCCCTGACGGTAA
Organism: Hyla sarda; assembly: GCF_029499605.1. Taxonomy (NCBI): domain Eukaryota; kingdom Metazoa; phylum Chordata; class Amphibia; order Anura; family Hylidae; genus Hyla; species Hyla sarda. Next base: position 196,009,728 of record NC_079193.1, on the reverse strand, counting down.
TGTGGTGTTGTCTTCAGCTTCCTGGCTCCTCCTTTTCTCCCGAAAAAATGTATCATCATCTGCTGTCTTAGCATGCTGCCTTGTGCTGAGCAATGCCACAGTCAGAGAAACAGAAATATATAAATAGGCAGCTATTGCAGAATTGCTGTTTGGAGTGATAGCCTGACGTGAAGAACAATGTTCTGCAGCAGCTCTAGGCGAGGAACTGGCAGGGGTGCTGACGGAGGGAAGTGAGCAAGGTGGGAGGGCTGTGATGAAGAGCGAAGAGCGATGAAGGGAAACTGTTGAATTCTGGAAGTTGTAATACTGAGCAACTGCTCCACCAGGGTACACAGAGAATATCTGACAAAGGAAAAGACCTGTAGACACACACATTTTTTTTTTGTGGTTTTAGAACAGGGGCAGATAGGTAAGCAATGCTATATGCTTCTAAAGTATTTTTTAGTTTTTTTAACTGACATCGTAATATCATAAAAATCGGGCAAAAAAGGACAAGAAATCCTGAAAATTCATAGAAAATATGCCACACTTACTGGTGTGGCAGGCTAGATTCCTATTCCCACCATGATGCAGATCAGCCACAATGCTATATGGGGGAAGTCGCATAGGTACAAAATTCTGATGAACAACCACTCACACACCTATTATTCATGATGGGGGTAGTTGCTTAGTATTATAGATGTACACAGCAATATGATATATAGTGCACCATGCTGCCTTAAAATCTATTAGTGATGCCCATACTAGTCAATCAAACGGGCTGCCCAGCATCTCATATGTGCACCTCATAAAGCACTGACACCCCAGGCTCCTCCAGCATTACAAGGCCAGACCACATCATAAAAATATATACTAGACATGATGAACATGAGGTATTAGTTCATATTTTGTGCAAAATATGCAAGCTCGCAAAACACATCAAGGGTCGCTAGTCTCTTGCGATTCCCTTCCCTAACATTACCCTAACATTACACAAAAAAATTGGACAAAATCACTAACTATTTTTCTGTAATTTTTGAGTAATTTTTGTCCCATTTTCTGTGATTTTTTTCTGTGGTGTTAGTGTAGGGACTCTCAGAAACTGAGGACCCTTGAGGCATGTTGCAAGCTTACATATTTTGCCCAAAATATCATCTAATACCTTAAGTTTATCATTGCAACTTTAGATGAGCGAATTTTTGAAAAATTTTATTTGGCCAATTTTTTTCCCAAAAATTCCATTTCATTAAAAAAATTTGCACATTTTTATTAGCAATGTATTATAACAATGTGTTTAATAAAGTGTGTGTGTATGTTTCATTTTTTTCTCTATTTAAAATTTTTTTTTGGTAGTACAACTACTCCCAGCATGGAACAGACTGTTCCATGATGGACATAGTAGTACCTGTGCTAATACATAGTGTTGGGCGCGAATATTCGCAATGCAAATATTTATCGCAAATATCGCATATTCGCGAATTCACAAATATTGCGAAGATAGCGCTAAATATTCGCAATTACGAATATTCACATTTTTTTTCACAGTACACATCACAGTGATCATCCCTCCCTGCTTCCAGCTTGTGGTGTAAATGAGGCTCCAATACTAGTTACTGTGTCAGACTGGCGGGCGCCCGAAAATGTACATATGCAAATTTCCGTGCATATTGATCCCTCCCTCATGATTGCAAAGAGCCTACATAGAACCAAGTATTGTACTATTTACTACCTGTTATTCTGTATCTGTGCTAAATTCAGTGCTATTCCACACATAAGTATACACCTGCTGGTGTATTAAACAAAAAAGATCGTTTTTTCTGCGTAGAAATACGCATACCAGTGCGCTCATCATTGAAAAGTTTAGGGTTAACCCCTAAGTAATCGTGTGCTGCTGTTCTATACCCTCATAAACGCACTAAGTATGTCAGGCAGGGAAGTGCCAGGACGTGCACAGAGAAGGGGCAGAGGCCTACATATGTCAGGCAGAGTTGGCAGCAGACTTGGGGCGAGTGGCAGCAGGAGTCACAGCAATAGGCCTGAGCTCCCGTTAACACCCAGCGGTCGTGTCGTCGACCCATCTCTCCTCGTCAATTGGTTTGCACACTCATCCCCATCATCACAAGCGACATCTGACAACCCCAGTCAAGAGTCGGTGGGTTCCTCAGACACCACCCTCAGTTGGCATGGCCCGGGAGCAGTCCCTGTAATCCCATTGCCTTTGTCCTATGCTGTTCCCTCTCCCAAAGAAGTATCTCATGCTTTGGGTTCAGCTCCACTATTTAGCGAGGACGATGTAATAGAGGACAGTCAGCATTTAATGGGCAGACAAGAATGTGAGGAGACATGCATCCCTTGCTCCGCAAGGCGACCAAGTAGTGATGCGGAGAGTGACGTGGGAGGCGGTGTTGCAATTGTTCAGGGTCCTGAAGCAGACACTGTTGTGGAACCTGAGGAGAACATCAGTGACGTGCACACATCTTTTGATGATGATGAAGCCGATCGCAATTGGGAGCCGGGTGCAGAAACCGGGGCTTCATCATCATCAGGAGAAGAGATTTGCTGTTTGCCAATGAGGCAGCAAGGCGGTAGCACGTTGGCAATCAGCGTGGTGGTGGCAGTAGTAGAAATTCAGGAGCCAAACGTGCCAGGGGGAGACCATCTGCTTCGCGGCAACCTACCATTCTGGGAGGTAGTGGAACAGGGGTTCCTGGAGACGGAGCCAATAGCAGTCAAATAGTGCGGACTGCGGGTGGGAAAATCAGCTACTCTGCGGTGTGGTTGTTCTTCATAAAGAATCCGGAGGACCTTAGTGTAGCCACATGCAAGATCTGTTGGCAGAAAGTGGAGCGTGGCCAGGGTCCCAATGTGGGCAACACATGATTCGCCACCATATAGCGGCCTGGGATAAACGTGACTCCGATGTAGTGGTCCAGCCTACCGCATCACCCAGTGGCCATCCGCTCCCTCCGTCATCCAGCCAAGGCTCTCCCACCTCAGCCGAAGGGAGCATTGTGTCAAACCCTCCTTCAGGCACTCCTGCTTCTTCCGCTTTTAGTCAGCCATTCCGCCAACAATCGATCGGCGAAGCCATGTCCAAGAGACAACAGTATGCGCCTACTCATCCAATGGCGCAGAAGTTGAATGTGCTCCTGTCCAAGTTGCTGGTGTTGCAGTCCCTCCCTTTCCAACTGGTGGACTCTGCAGCTTTCAGGGAATTTATGGCTTGTGCCGAGCCGAGGTGGAGAGTCCCAAGCCGTCATTTCTTTGTGAAGAAGGCAGTACCAGCTGTACTACGGTCAGGGACAATACATGTCTTTTACGGCCCACTGGGTAAATGTTGTTCCTGCACAGCCACAACAGCAACTTGGACAGGTCACATCGCTTCCTCCTCCACGCTCTCGCTCCCAGGCAGTTGGTCCTTTTACAGTGTGTGCCTCCTCCTCTTCCTCCTCCTCCTCTTTCCCCCTGTCCTCAGCCTCCACTGCACGTCCAAATCTCGGTGGCCCTTCATCGTATCATGTGTGTAGGGCACAGCGGTAACAAGCCGTTCTTCACATGGTTTGCCTTGGCGAACGGAGTCACACAGGGGAGGAACTGCTAAAGTTCATTCGTGAAGAAATCTGAGTATGGCTTACTCCACGAAATCTGGAAATGGGAACCATGGTGACCGACAATGGGAAGAACATCGTGGCCGCACTGCGACAAGGAAGTGTGAACCATTCGCCCTGCATGGCACACGTGTTGAATCTGGTTGTCAAGAAGTTCATCAAGTCTTCACCCCATTTGCAAGACATCCTGGCAATGGCAAGGAAACTGTGCATGCACTTCAGCCACTCGTACACCGCCAAGCACACTTTGCTTGAGCTGCAGCGTCAGAACGGTATCCCACAACATAGTCTCATTTGTGACGTTGCTACACGTTGGAATTCCACCCTCCATATGTTGGACAGACTATACGAACAAAGAAAAGCCATCACCGATTTTTGAATGATCCAAGCAGATAGGAGTACTCCCCTGTGTAACTTCAATGTGAACGAGTGGCAGCTCATACGTGACACCTACCGTTTGCTGAGGCCCTTTGAGGAAGCCACATTTTTTGTTAGTTGCTCGAATTACGCCATGAACAACTTAATTCCACTCCTACATTTACTCCAAAAAATGATTGAAAACATTGCTGGTCATGGCAATGGAGATTTTGCGCCTACATCAGAAGGCTACATGAATCCTGTGCGGGATGAACTGGAGGAGGAGGAGGATGATGAGGGGCAGAGCGGAGCACAGTTTACGGTGGATGAGATGACTGGTGTTTCTAGTCATTGGACAGGAGAGGAGGAGTAGTAGCAGCCAGAGGAGCTGGAGGGTTATTACGAGGGAGGTGAGACAGAGGACCCAGACACACCGTGGCAGTATGCAGTGGAGATGGAGGCAGGTAGTCCCAGCGAGTCACTGTCACAAATGGCACGATACATGCTCAGTTGCTTGCGTAGTGACCCCCGAATTGTCAAAATTCATCAGCGCGATGACTTCTGGATCTCCACCTTATTAGACCCTCGCTACCGGCCCATAATGGGGGCCTTTTTTACACCCATTGAGAGGGAGGACAAACTGACCTACTACAGAGAGCTTCTACATAGTCGGTTGGCCGATGCCTATCGGCCACATGGTCCATCCACTCGCAGGTCGGTCTGACTCGGGGGGCCCTCTGCGCTCACCTTCCACTGCCATGGCTGCTGGGGAGGGGAGGGGTGGCAGGAGCAGTACCGGCTCAATCAGCAGCAGCCTGAGTCTACAGTCGCTGATGAGTAACTTCTTCAGCCGCATAGTGAAGATACTCATCAGCAGCAGGTGGACATGGAGCAGGACCTGAACCAGCAGGTGGTGGCATACCTCGAAATGACCGTGCCATCAACCGTTGAAGATCCGCTGGACTTCTGGGCAGCCAAACTCGATTTATGGCCGCAACTAGTGGAGTTTGCCCTGGAAAAGCTGTCCTGCCCGGCCAGTAGTGTGCCATCAGAGCGGGTGTTTAGTGCGGCCGGGGCCATAGTCACCCCAAGGCGAACTTGTCTGTCCACTAAAAATGTGGAGAGACTGACGTTTGTCAAGATGAATCAGGGATGGAACAGCCAGGATTTCCAGCCACCAATGACAGATGGGTCTGAGTAGATGGACCATGCTGATACAGCAACATTTCTCCCAATTATGCTTGGTTATGAAACACTCTTGGGCAGACCAAGGCATTGTATGGCCCGCTGGCCAATATGGCCCTTTGATTGGCTCTGACCGGCCCGCGCTGAATGGGGGACATCTATGCTGCCTAATCTGGGGGATATCTATGCTCCTAATCTGGAGGACAACTATGCTCCTAATATGGGGGAAACTGATGCTTCTGGCCTTGGGCCTATAATTTTTTAAAGTTAAGCAGTAGCTAAATACATGCTTAAGGCAAATGTAAAAATTGATCTTTAAATGTAAGGGGTTATGAAACCCTCTTGGGTACTGCGAATGACTGCTCCAGACTCATTCTGTGTCTTTCACAAAATGCTTACCTCCCTGGTGCCTCAGGCCTTGGGCCTATAATTTTTTTAAGTTTAGCAGTAGCTAAATACATGCTTAATGCAAATGTAAACATTGATCTTTAAATGTAAAGGGTTATGAAAACCTCTTGGGTACTGCAAATGACTGCTCCAGACTCCTTCTGTGTCTTTCAGGAACTACTTGCCTCCCTGGTGCCTCTGGCCTTGGGCCTTCAATTTTTGGATGTTTAGCAGAAGCTAAATACATGCTTAATGCAAATTTCAACAATGATCGTTAAATTCTCGGCAGTCTGCCTGGGCCTTCTCCTACCCCGCCGGGCAGATCCGAGGACCTCACTAAACCATGCTATCGGTAGTAGCGATGGATGGTGTATACAAAGGGCAGGGACTTAATCAACGTGTGCTTATGACCCGCACTTACTGGGAATTAATCGTTCATGGGAAATAATTGCAATCCCAGATCCCTATCACGAACTGGTTTCAGCGTGTAACACACACCTGTCCTTGAAAAATAGAGACACGCTAATCCGTTCAGTGGAGCGCTAGTGCGGCCCAGGACATCTGAGGCCATAACACACCTGTTATTGCTCGATCTCGCAATCGGGCAAGATAAGGGGTTATTAAAGCCTATTGGGTACTGCTGAGGCCTACTCCTGACTGTTCCTGGTGCAATGTAAGGGGTAATTAAACACTCGGGTAGTGTTATTGATAAATTTACTGATAATTTTATCAGTAATAAAATTGAATTTTGCAGAATGCTAACCGTTACACAATGGAACTCTTGGTGTGTGTGATTTTTTAATGAAAATAAAAAAATATAAATACGGAGAGGGATTAACTTCTGCTTACACACATATGTAATAATTTTTTAACCAAATTTCAAACATTGTGTGGTTTATAATTTTTGAGAAGAAAGTCTTTGGGTGGTCCACCGTCCTGCATTATAGAGTCTTCTGAATTGTTGTTTTTACACAAAGGTGTTTCGTCAGACAATTAAAAAAAATGTTGCTGTTTTTTGGGGTGGATTGTGAATCCCGAGTGTGTACTCGTGCATCAGTCAACTCCAGGCTGTGTCTTTCAGGCAATCTATGGGTTACTGAAGCAGCAGAGGTGGGGCCTGGGTCTAGGAATTTCAATTTAAAAAAAAAAATATCAAAAATTGTGTGGTTCATTATTTTTGAGAAGAAAGTCTTTGGGTGGTCCAACGTCCTGCCTTATAGAGTCTTCTGAAATGTTAGATATGCACTTGTTCTTACACAAAGGTATAAAAAAAATAAAAAAATAAAATACAATTTTGTTGATTTTGGGGCGGATTGTGAAGCCCTGTGTGTACTGGTGCATCAGCCAACTCCAGGCTATGTCATTCAGGCAATAAATGGGTTCCTGATGCCGCAGAGGTGGGGCCTGGGTCTGGGAATTTAAAATTTTTAGATAGCGGGTGCTACCAATGAGAAATCTTTGTCAAACATTTCTCATATTGTGTTGTTTTTGGGGGGGATTGTGAAGCCCTGGTGTGTAGTGTACTCGTGCATCAGCCAACTCCACGCTGTGCCATTCAGCCACTATATGGTGTCCTCATGCTGCCAACACCTCCACACTGTGCCATTCAGCCACTATATGGTGTCCTCATGCTGCCAACACCTCCACGCTGTGCCATTCAGTTGATGGTTGACAACATTTATTTGCATTCCCTTAACACGGTTACTAAGACCTGGGGTAATGGTTTTCTGCTGTGAAATCTGGATGGTCTTGGTAATGTTTATGGATGAGGACCATTGAGCCATGGCGGAGTTCATAGTGATGGCCGGCGCGATCCTCTTCAGGCTGATATTTTCCCGGGCGTCCATCAATTTTGGAGGTTTTACTGCAAAACCCACCTGCTGCTTTTTAGAATTCAACATCTCTCGGGCATCTTGCACTTTACCCTTTATTCTGAAACCTGCATCTTTGGCGACCATTTTCTCGCGGGCATCCTTCATGCCTAGCTTCAGACGGGCATCTGTCACGCCAATCTTCTGACGGGCATCAAACGTTCTCTGGAAACTTTTTTGCAGGGATGCATGTTTCAGAATAAAGGGTAACGTGCAAGATGCCATTGCAAGGCACCTTGTCCTGGTATGTTATAGTAAGTTTTATCTTCCGAGGATGTCCTACATTTGGGGAAACAGGATAATAAATTTGAAATTTCCAGAAGGATAACCATTATACAACGGAACGCTTGTTGCGTGTGATTTATTAAGTAAAATTTTACTAAAAAAATACAAAGAGGGATTAATTCTGCCTCTTCATCCTTTTTTGTGAAAATTAGGAATTTTGTGGTCCACCATCCTTAATTTTGGGGCCTCATCGACTTGTTAATCGAGCTTGTTTTTAAAATAATTAAAAAATCTTTGTCAAAAAATTATCATTATGTTGTTCTTGGGGGGACTTGTGAAGCCTTGGTGTGTACTCTTTCATCAGTATACTCCAGGCTGTGTCCTTCAGGCAATATATGGGTTACTGATGCCGCAGAGGTGGGTCCTAGTGTTGAGCGGCATAGGCCATATTCAAATTTGCGAATATTCGCGAATATATGGACGAATATTCGGCATATATTTGCGAATATTCGCATATTCGTAATATTCTCGTTTTATTTTCGCATATGCGAAATTTCGCGTATGCGAAAATTAACATGCAAAAATTAGCATACACCAAATTAGCATATGCAAATTTTCACATATGTGAAAATTCGCACACCAGTCTCACACGGTAGTATTAGAGCCTTCTTTACACCACACAAGCTGGAAGAAGAGAGGGATGATCACTTTGATGTGTACTGTAAAAAAAAAAAAAAAAAAAGAATATTCGTAATATTCGAATATTCGCGAATAAAATTTGCATTGTGAATATTCGCGAGCAACACTAGTGGGTCCTGGGTCTGTTCATTTCAAAATTTTGGATAGCGCGTGCTACCTATGAGAAATCTTTGTGAAAAATGTCTCAATGTCTTGTTTTTTGGGGGAGATTGTGAAGCCCTGATGTGTACTGATGCATCAGCCAACTCCAGGCTGTGTCCTTCAGGCAATATATGGGTTACTGATGCCGCAGAGGTGGGGCCTGGGTCTGGGAATTTAACCCCTTAAGGACCGGAGGTTTTTCCGTTTTTGCATTTTCGTTTTTTGCTCCTTGCCTTTAAAAAATCATAACTCTTTCAAATTTACACCTAAAAATCCATATGATGGCTTATTTTTTGCGCCACCAATTCTACTTTGTAATGACGTCAGTCATTTTGCCCCAAAATCTATGGTGAAGCGGGAAAAAAAATCATTGTGCGACAAAATTGAAAAAAAAACGCTGTTTTGTAACTTTTGGGGGCTTCCGTTTCTACGTAGTACATTTTTCGGTAAAAATGACACCTGATATGTATTCTGTAGGTCCATACAATTAAAATGATACCCTACCTATATAGGTTTGATTTTGTCGGACTTCTGGAAAAAATCATTACTACATGCAGGAAAATTAATACGTTTAAAATTGTCATCTTCTGACCCCTATAACTTTTTTATTTTTCCGTGTATGGGGCGGTATGAGCGCTCATTTTTTGCGCCGTGATCTGAAGTTTTTAACGGTACCATTTTTGCATTGATAGGACTTATTGATCACTTTTTATTCATTTTTAAATGATATAAAAAGTGACCAAAAATGCACTATTTTGGACTTTGGAATTTTTTTGCGCGCACGCCATTGACCGAGCGGTTTAATTAATGATATATTTTTATAATTCGGACATTTCCGCACGCGGTGATACCACATATGTTTATTTTTATTTTTATTTACACTGTGTTTTTTTTTTTATTGGAAAAGGGGGGTGATTCAAACTTTTAATAGGGGAGGAGTTAAATGATCTTTATTCACTTTTTTTTTCACTTTTTTTTTGCAGTGTTATAGGTCCCATAGGGACCTATAACACTGCACACACTGATCTTCTATGCTGATCACTGGTTTCTCATAAGAAACCAGTGATCAACGATTCTGCCGCATGACTGCTCATGCCTGGATCTCAGGCACTGAGCAGTCATTCGGCGATCGGACAGCGAGGAGGCAGGTAGGGGCCCTCCCGCTGTCCTGTCAGCTGTTCGGGATGCCGCGATTAGCCGCGGCTATCCCGAACAGCCCGACTGAGCTAGCCGGGAACTTTCACTTTCACTTTTAGCCGCGCGGCTCAGCTTTGAGCGCGCGGCTAAAGGGTTAATAGCGCTATTAGAGGCGGGTCCCGGCTTCACTATGACGCCGGGCCCGCCATGATATGACGCGGGGTTACTGTGTAACCCCGCGTTATATCAGAAGAGCAGGACCAAGGACGTACCGGTACGTCCTTGGTCCTTAAGGGGTTAAAATTTTTGGATAGCGGATGCTACCTATGAGAAATCTTTGTCAAAAACTTCTCATATTGTGTTTTTTTTTTTTTTTGGGGGGGGGGGGGATTGTGAAGCCCTGGTGTGTAGTGTACTAGTGCATCAGCAAACTCCACGCTGTGCCATTCAGCCACTAAATGGTCTCCTCTTGCTGCCAACATGTCCACGCTGTGTCATTCAGCCACTACATGGTGTCCTCATGCTGCCAACACCTTCACGCTGTGCCATTCAGCCACTATATGGTCTTCTCATGCTGATAACACCTCCACGCTGTGCCATTCTGCCACTATATGGTGTCCTCATGCTGCCAACACCTCCACGCTATGTCATTCAGTCACTATATGGTCTCCTGACACTGATGCCACCACCAGGCTCTGTCATTGTGCTGCTGTGCGGCAGTGAGTCTAAGAGCGATGCCGGTAATCTGCATGCTATTCTGAATAACAATATTATTTCACTACCCCAGCACACTCCATGTGCATTTTAGGACACAGCAAAGTGTTCTATACCCCTATAGAGGCTGTATGTAGGCTAGAAATAGCCTTTTTTAATATTGATTCACCGCGAACAAATTTGGATCGAAACAAACTTCTTCGGAAAATTCGGCGAATCAGCCGAATCGAATTTTTGAAAAGTTCGCTCATCTCTAGTCCTCAACTGCAGGTTCTACTGCTTCCAACATCGAGGACACTCTGCTCCATGCTAGGAGCTGTAGTACTTGCATTAATAGACAAATTGCAGCGGGTTTCACTTCTGACACCTGGTGCAATCTGTCTATTAATGCAGGTTCTACAGCTCCTAGCATGGAGCAGAGTGTGCTCCATGTTGGGAGCAGTAGTACCTGCAGGTAAGGAAAATTCACAGCGAGTGTCACTCCTGACACCCAATGCTATCATCCTATACAATGTATAGATGCGGGCGGGCGGCCGCTCTTCTCTGGTCCCACTGTAATATGAGTATATGCCGTATATATACATATTATTCATATTTCCCACAGAGAGCTGTGATTGGCTGGAACCATCTGGACAATCACATCTCTCTGCGGGAAATATGAATAAGTGATGTGAATTCTGTTCACATCACTGGCCGGCCAGAGTATAGTGCAGAGATGCAAGCGCAGGAGAAAGCCGCTCCATGTCTGCAACAGAAAGGACAATCGCTTTATTAAAAACTTTATTAAAAACATTAAAATACATTACTAATAAAAAGATTTTAAAAATTAATCATAAAAAATATATTATTTTACATTCATTTTATTATTGTCGGCTACATTTTTAAGTGCCTGCTGCCCACATAAATTGATCCCTGTTTAAAAATGAACATTTACATTTTTCTTTTTTTTTTTTTTTGTCTTTAAATTTTTGGGATCGGTTAGGGACCAGAAAATTCAGTGTTCAATATTAACGCCTTAAGGACCAGGGGTGTTTCAGTTTTTGCACTTTCATATTTTCCTCCTTACCTTTAAAAAATTGTAACTCTTTAAATTTTGCACCTAAAAATCCATTTGATGGCATATTCTTTGCACCACCAATTCTGCTTTGTAATGACATCAGTAATTTTACCCAAAAATTTATGACGAAATGGAAAAAAAAATCATTGTGCAACAATATTGAAGAAAAAAACATTTAGTAAATTTGGGGGGCTTCTGTTTCTATGCAGTTCATTTTTCCCTAAAAATGACACCTTCTCTTTATTCTGTAGGTCTATATGATTAAAATGATACCCTATTTATATAGGTTTGATTTTGTCGTACTTGTGGAAAAAAATCATAACTACATGCAGGGAAATTTATACGTTTAAAATTGTCATTTTCTGACCCCCATAACTTTTTATTTTTCCGCATATGGGCGGTATGAGGGCTCATTTTTTGTGCCGTGATCTGAAGTTTTTAGTGGCACCCTTTTTGTATTGATCTAACTTTTTGATCACTTTTTATAAATTTTTTTTTGATCTGAAAAGTGACCAAAAATATGCTATGTTGTACTTTGGAAATTTTTTGTGGGTACGCCATTGACCGTGAGGTTTAATTAATTATATATTTTTATAATTCGGACATTTCCACATGCGGAGATACCACATATGTTTATTTTTATTTACACTGTTTTTTTTATGGGGAAAAAGGGGTTGATTCAAACTTTTCTTATGGAGGTGGTTAAATGATCTTTATTAACTTTTATTCTGCAATGTTATAGCCCCATTGGGGGCTATAACACTGCACACACTGATCTTTTACATTGATCTTTGTTATCCCATAGGATGACATAGATCAATGATTCTGCCGCTTGACTGCTCATGCCTGGATCTCAGGCATTGAGCAGTCATTCGGCGATCAGACACCAGGAGGCAGGTAGGGGGGACCCTCCTCGTGTCCTACTGCTGTTCGGGACACCGCAATTTCACCACAGCGGTCCCGAACAGCCCACTGAGCTAGCCGGGGGTAGTTTAGTTTCACTTTAGACACGGCAATCAACTTTGAACGCTGCGTCTAAAGGGTTAGTAGCATGCGGCACTGCAATCAGTGCTGTGCGCTATTAGCCACGGGTCCCGGCCCGACCCGCTATGATGCTATAAACATCTTAATTCTTTTATTTTCACTTTACTTTTATAGCTCCATTTATATTATTAAATTTTTTCGGGCATTTAGATGTGCTGCCATGAATAATTGCGGTAGTCAGAGACGAGATGAGGACAGGTAATATAAACAGAATATAAACAGGCAAACTCATAAGACAACATAAGACACTGTTCACACTGGGACACAGAACAAACAAACTGGACACCCCACTCCACAAAAGGAGTAGCCATTAATAATAAAGCCAAATAGGCTACTGGCCAGCGGACACACTCCACCGTGTGGACAAAATGCTGACACAGAAAAATAATACAGGAAACACTAGACCAGATGAGTCTGAATAGACTACAAAATACCAAACAGGAATATAACATACAGAGCACAGGGTACAAGCAAGACTCAGACACAGTGGGAACACACAGAGTTTAACACATAGTGGAATTAAACTAAATGACCAGCACCAGAATGCAGGAGAACTCTGGTTAAATAACTCCACCAAAGTTCTCATTTGTTCAGGGCATTAACTATTTCCTATCCAGGTAGAATAGCAAACTGCTTTGAACAAATTAGTGTGTGAATACACACCGAAACAGAAAAATACAAACACAAATAAACGGACATTACAGTAGTGAGATCATGAGAGGCACTCTTTAAGCTTTGAGGATATATATATATTTTTTATTGATATTGTGAAGTTAATGTTGTTTTTATTACAATGTACAGGCAGACTGAATACAGTATATGCTAGATTGCAGCTGCAGCCTTGTCATAGCCCTTGATCATGTGAATACAGAAGCAGTGCTTGTGCAGTCAGTGTGATGAGTATGCTTGTCATGATGCACCTACTGCCTGACGCTCACGACAAGCATATAAGACAAGCTGTTAACCAGACCAGAGAACTACTACAAAGAATCATATCTTTCTCTCTGGAAGACCCGTTACATCCATGTTTTACAGAGATAGAAACTATGCAATGCTCAATTTCTCCAGCAATGGCACCGAATCATGGGAGACAATAATAAGCTTTTCATCAGGGAACTATCCTAACACAAATGTAATGTCCAATGCAAACACAATTTTCAACCTTTCTGATATAGGTTTTCTAATTTCCAAACTATTAACCTTTCGTATTTACATTTTCAATATATGTAAAGTTGAAATTGAAAAAAAATGTATTTGACAAATTTGGGGTGTTTTTTTTTTTATCCTCTTCCTGTTTAATGCCTTTAATGTTTCATCAGATCAGCACACTTACAATACCCAGTTTTCAAGAGTTACAAGTTTACTAGTTTAATATAAGCCTAGGCCCCTAATTTCACCCCAAAAATCTGGGAAAACTTTTTGACTTGAGTGTAAGCCTCGGGTGGGAAATACATCAACCCCCCCTGTCATCATCCAGACCCACCCTGTCATCATCCCCCCTTTCAATCCCCCTGTCATCATCCAGATCCCCCCCCTGTCATCATCACCCCCAGTCAATATCCCCCTAGTCATCATCCAGACCGCCCCCTCCATCATCATACAGGCCCCCCTCGTTGTCTACCGACCTCCCCAGTTCTCTCGGTCCTGTTGCCTAGTAGCTGCAGGGACCGTCCGCATACCAGTGGGGAGGTTGAGCCAGTCCGGGTCATCCATCTTCACTGGGAGGCCCTCTTATCCTCTCTGGGTCGGCCCAGAACTAGTGACATTGCATTGACACTGCTTCGCAGTGACTTCTGTGCGCAGCAGACATCCGTGACATCAGAGGCATCCCTGCCTGGCGGCATCAATGCAGCGTCACTAGTCTGGGGCCGCCCCGGAGAGGAGAAGAGGGCCTCCGGGCAAAGATGGATGGCCCGGACTAGCTTACCCTCCCCACCAGATTGTGTACGGTCCCGGCAGCATAGATGGACGGCCCGGAGGGGGGCATTTTCAGCAAGTAAAAAAATTGTGCTGAAAAACTCGGCTTATAGTTTTTGGAATCTGGAAGTGCCCATTTAAAATTGCCCTGTTCTAACCCCTATAATTTTTTTTTATATGCCTGTGTGGGCATTTGTTTTAATCATGATGTGTATTTTGTATCATACCAATCAGGCATAGATTGGACTATTAGATAATGGTTCAGGCAATCATGCATGTGGACATTTTTTATTGGAACAATGGGAAAAGGAGGGGGATTAGAATTTTTATATTGGAATGTTTTATATGTCTAACAACTTTGACACTTTTCACTGTAAAATCCGACATTGATGTCGTATCAATGTAACACTATAGTATTACATTTATTTAATAGATTAGCCCTCTACTTCCATAGGCAAGCTGTAGAAATAAATAGGTCATGGCAGCTATGAAGGCAATGCAAAAGTCAAGGGTTTTCATAACAGTGGATTGGCTCTTCACAGTGCGATCCAATGTGAGCCAATGCAGCCACTGCACCACCAATGACATTTGCTGAACACTGTTTAAAACAGTTAATAACTCCAGAAATAACTCCATGCCGACTTTTGGAAGTGAACCCTTAAAGGGGTACTCTGCCTCTAGACATCTGATCCCCTATCCAAAGGATAGGGGATAAGATGCCTGATCGTGGGGGTCCCACCTCTTGGAACCCCTGCAATCTCTCCTGCAGCACCCGCTTGTCATTAGCTGCACAGAGCGAAGATCGCTCTGTGTTGATGACTCACGATACAGGGGCTGGAGTATCGTAATGTCACAGCCCCCTCGTGATGTCCATGCCCCCTCCTATATACTTGCATTGAGGGCGTGGGGTGTGACTTCACAAGGGGGCATGGCCGTGACATCACGATACTCCAGCCCCTGTATAGTGAGTCATCAGCACAGAGCGATCTTCGCTCCGTGCAGCTAATGACAAGCGGGTGCTGCAGGAGAGATCGCAAAAGTTCCCAGCAGCGGTACCGCTGTGATCAGACATCTTAGCCCCTATCCTTTGGATATCAGATAAGATGTCTAGTCTTTAATGGTATCATGACTATTATTTTCAATAAATTTAATGTTATGCATGCACATTCAATAAATATTTAGCAACATAATGTATAACCTAGTAATTTTAAATCTGGGTTCAAATATAAACAGTATTTAACTAGCTAAGTAGCCAGCGCTGACAGGTTTTTCCTACCTTATTCTTGTGGGGGAGGAAAAGCAACAAAGGAGGAGGATTTTGTCCTCATATCCCGTCCCTAAATCATGACCCCATATTCTCTCCTCATATCCTGACCCCAAATCCCCTTCTCATATTCTGACCTCATTTCCTGTCCTCATATTTTGTTCTCATATGTCGACCCCATATCCCATCCCTATATTCTGTCCTCATATCCCGACCTCATATCCCGACGTCATATCCCGTCCCTATGTCCCATCCCATTAACATTGTCTACCAACTTCTCTTAATTATAGCATTTGATATACAATTAATTTAAAATTTAACAGTATATACATTAAAGTTATATATGATCTAGAGGCACACTAAATCTGTTTATTTATATGTGTCCTGTATATGTAGTTGTACTTGCACACATTATTGGCAATGTCTTGTATTAGAAAACATATCTCAGTGAAAATATATTTCAAATACTGTATATTTTTACTCTGATACATGAAAATGTTTCTAAATTGGCAAACTTAAAGAGTACCTGTCATAGCACAGAAAAAACAATGCTTATACATTATAGGGACATGTCTGAGGCAAGCACTGAGCTTGTCCTCTCTTATCGATAGTGTTGAGCGGCATAGGCCATATTCGAATTCGCGATATTTCGAGAATATATGGACGAATATTCGTCATATATTCGCTAAATTTGCATATTCGTAATATTCGCGTTTTATTTTTGCATATGCGAAAATTCCTGTATGCGAAAATTAGCATATACAAGAATTTGCATAAGCGAAAATTTGTATATGCGAATATTAGCATATGCTAATTTTCGCATATGCGAAAATTCGCACGCCAGTCTCACACAGTAGTATTAGAGCCTTCTTACACCACACAAGCTGGAAGCAGAGAGGAATGATCACTGTGATGTGTACTGTGAAAAAAATAAATAAAAGAAAACGAATATTCGTAATTACGAATATATAGTGCTATATTCGCGAATATTTGCGAATTTGCGAATATTCGATGTTCACGAATAAAATTTGCACTGCCAATATTCGTGAGCAACACTACTTATCATGCATTACTTTCCTCCTTGAGTCTTCTGTGCTGCACTGGGTCTCTTTATATTGGTCTCTTTATTATTACAGGCTGCTCTGTAACCCTTTCCTTTCTGTTTTCAGACATGAGTCTAAAGAGGAGATGGGAGGCAGAATAGGAATGGTCCCTCACTTCCTGGACTTTGTCCCAGCCTGCACTTTAATTGAGACAAAGTTGATACTGCAGCCAGACAGGACTATGTTCTAGATAGCATAAGGACCCACTAGTGGTCTTTTTTTTTTTTTTTTTTGCAAGCCATGATTTCTATTAAAGGGATATAACATATTTTATACAACACAAATAGAGAAACATAGCCGCACATGCACCATTTGTATTTTGATATACTTGCTTCTCAGCATAATTTAAAAACTAGCAGGTTGTTAGCATACATTTTGATCAAAAAGTACAAGCCCACTTGCCATGTCAAGGCCACCTAGTCAGAGTGGGTCCCTAACCTAACACTGGCGTAGCGCCGGGCGGCTACCACTGCCTCCGAGACACCATGCTCACAGGGGGAATGACCCAGTGGCCAGGCAGCCCCACTGCTGCCAGACCAAGCCCCTGGCTTTGGGCCGCACCACCCCACAGACAAAGCATCACAGAAACAATGGCCGCCACAGAGAACCACACCAGTGTGAACACTTACCATGTGCTCCCTACCAGAGGGCTGGAAGAATGTAAGGAGGAAAGCAAGAGAAGAAAGTAGATCAAAATACAAATGGCAGATGCGCGGCTATGTTTCTCTATTTGTGTTGCACATTTGTAGTCTCTCCCTTCTTCCATGGCCAGCACACCACCCATTTGGCCCAGTCATTTTAAATAGAAGGAGACTGCATAAGGGTTTCCTCCTTCCATTCTCCCAGCCCTCTGGTAGAGAGTACATGGTAAGTGTTCACACTGGTGGGGTTCTCTGTGGCAGCCATTGTATCTGTTGTGATGCTTTGTCTGCAGGGTGGTGCAGCCCAAAGCCAGGGGCTTGGTCTGGCAGCAGTGGGGCTGCCTGGCTACTGGGTCGTTCCCCCTGTGGGCATGGTGTCTCGAAGGCGGGGTCGCCGCCCAGCATTACGCCAGTGTTAGGGTAGGGACCCACTTTGATTAGGTGGCCTTGACGTGGCGAGTGGGCTTGTACTTTTTGATCAAAATGTATATTAACAACCTGTTAGTTTTTTAACTGTGCTGAGAAGCAAGTAGATCAAAATACAAATGGTTGATGTGCGGCTATGTTTATCTGTTTGTGTTGATAACATATTTTATATACAGCATCTAATTTTTTAGTACACCCCTCACATTGTGATACATATAATATCTTATCTTTTTTTAAATCTTTTATGTGGCAACGCTGAAAATTCATTGAATATTCATTATCGCTGGTCACATGAGCGCTCAGTCACACAGCGCTCACGTGACCAGCAAAAATTAATATTCAAAATGAGACTGCGGGCCTGCCTCCAGCGCGCAATTCACAGAAGATGGAAGAAGAGGGACAGATCTCCGGAGTAAGGGTACATATAAGAGTCAGTGACCCCTTATCGGTCTCCTGTTCACCCACACTATAATCCAGTGTATTAGGTTTAGTGTGGTTGAACAGGATGACCGTTTTAGTGAGTGCACAGCCTGTGTAACAGTGTCTATTGTTGCTGTCCCCTCAAAATAACTCAACAGCCATTAATGTCTAAACCTTGGCAACTAAAGTGAGGACAGCCCTAAGTAGAAATGTCCAAATTGGGGCCAAAGTGTCAATATTTTGTGTGGTCACAACTTTTTTCAGCACTGCCTGAAACCTCTTATGCATAAAGTTCACCAGAGCTTCATAAGTTGCCACTGGAGTCCTCATCTACTCATTCATGATGACATTGTTGAGCTGATAGATGCACTCCCCCATCTATCATTTGAGGATGCCCTACAGATGTCCAATAAGGTTTAGGTCTGGAGACATACTTTGCTAGTCCATCACCTTTACCTTCACAACATTAAACACATACAGGCTGTTCACACACTACTTTACATTATATCAGAATGTCATTTTATCAGTGTTACAAGTAAAGATATTGTAAATATACTGTAAGTTTAAGAATATTAGAAAGGTTAATGGGGGAGATGTATCAATGTTGTTGTTGGTAGACGTTTTTTGTAGATCATTTTGGTTGGTCTAAATTTGGTGCATTTTCTCCAAATTTATCAAACTTGTGCAAGCCCCATGATAAATTTTGTGCAATGGTCTAAATCTCCACACAGTTCTATTTGTAGACCTGTTCTACACCTTACAGGAAAAGTGGTGTTTCCTGGACGCTGGGCTTTTGTTCTATTGTTTTTCAGGATTCCACTGAGGTTTTTTTTGTCCACCAGCAAAAATGCCTGAAAAACGGTCCCAGCTTTTCCTGCATTTTGGTAATTTATCAAAAACTGTACAGAGGAAGAGTAGTGCAGTTGCCCATGGCAACCAATCAGATTGCTTCTTTAAAAAAAATGAAAGGAGCGATCTGATTGGTTGCTATGGCCAACTGCACCAATCTTCCTCTACACTGGTTTAGCAAAATTTCCCCTCTGATCATGAAATGTTGTCAGCATGTGAGATATTTGACACAGAGTGGAAATCATGCCAGACGATCATTTTCTGTCCATATGAAAAAACAGACATGAGTTGACCCAAAAAATAATGTACGCCCTAGCAAACTACAATCAGGTCAGCAGTCCACTAATAGTTAATGAATGCATGGTTTGGCACAGATTCGAGGTCAGCTGATTATAGATTAGGAAATCGCATCTGTTGTGCAGACATTAAAATTGTGTTCTTAAGACGACCAACAGATTCACATATGTTTATGTTTTGGTGGGAAAATAGTCAAAATAGTAAAAGTACATGTTGAGAATGTCAAAAAAAGGATGCTGACTACATTGTGAAATAACAATGTAGTTAATTTGGAATATGTTTATTTTTTATTTTTTCATGTTTGTAAAAAATAAAAATATAAAAAAAATAAAAAGTTTAAGTGTAAATGGAAATAACGGAAAGCACTGGCCAATTACATCACATATTCTAGAGACACTTGCACCAAAAAATGAATTAACACACAATTTCAACACCCATGCTTGCTTGGCTTTAAACAGTGGAGCATCAGACACATTCTACGTGTCCTTGCTACCACTCGTAGATTTGTAGACGATTTTGACCAAAATAACGCAATTGCGCCAAAAAAATCTACATTTTTTGAGCGCAAATGATAAATAACAGTCCACTGGATTAAGTTGTCTATGGTACACCAAAATGGTGACAACTTTAGAAAATCATTCACCAAATAAAAACCGCAACCCAAATGCAAAAAAAACGCAATTGCGCAAAATCGGTAGACGGGAAAAGTAGTCTAAAGGCAATGATACATGTCCCCAAATAATTTGGCAAGAAGTACAACATATAAAAAAGTTTTTTTTTATTCTAACAGTGACCATTTAATTGTTTAAACATATTTTCCTAATGAGTAGAATTAGAAGTATTGTGTTTTTTTTAGCCAGGGCTAGTGACACTATGTGGAATAAAACAGTGGGAACTACATATTACCTATAGAAATGGATTAGAAAAGTTCATCTTTTCCTAATTGCCATTGACTATGGTTTTAATGTCTACTGTTTAGCTCAATTTTATAGATGTGGGTCAATATGTGTAATTAAATATGATTGATTTTATTCAGGGGATACATTATTCCATTTAAACAGTTTTTGGTATTATTCAAGCCATGTTGGATAACTGCTCTGCATCATTGTTTAGAAAGAAAGCTATTCGATTTTTGCATATTAGGTTGGTTTATCAGTGTTAAGTCAGAACAGCAACAGCCAATATTAGTTCAGTTAACTGCACATTACTTTCCCTGACTTAACAAACCTTAATAAATCTTCCCCAGAGAGAGAAAATGGGATAATGAATCCCCTTACTCGGTTTCTGGATATCTATACATCTACATATATTAATAGATATCAATATACAAGTAAATAAATGATAAAACCTCATGTAACTGAATAGATGTCAAGTAGTACTTGACAAAATTACACGTTTTGTTAATTTAATACAAAATGTTTAATTAAATATGTCCATAATTTAAAATAGCACCATAACATCACATTGCAATAGTATAATAATAATAATAACTATATATATATATATATATATATATATATATATATATATATTTTTTTTTTATTTTTTTTTATTTTTTTTATTTTTTTTTACAGCAAAAGGCCTGTAAGTGTAGCTCACTCAGCATTTCTCAACTACTAGGTTATCCTACATAGCCCTGAACCCAATCACGCAACATATGGAATTTATCATATTTTTTAACCCCTTAACCCCTTAAGGACCGGGGGGGTTTTCTGTTTTTGCATTTTCGTTTTTTGCTCCTTGCCTTTAAAAAATCATAACTCTTTCAATTTTGCACCTAAAAATCCATATGATGGCTTATTTTTTGCGCCACCAATTTGCGCCACCAATTCTACTGTTTTGATCAAAAAGTGCGCTAAGAGCCTCCATTTTGTTGACCAAGTGTGCTGCTGCCATTTTCTTTTTTTACATGTTTTGTACTTGCCACAGCAGCGTGCACCCGTGTATTGGGTTTAGGTGCTGGCTACATTTTCAGTTTTTTTTCTTTGCTGTGCAAATTTGGGGGGAGTGGCTCCCTCTGTAGCCGTGCATTCCCTCTCCTATTTTCACAGGAGGTGGTTTGGATCGTTAGTGGATCCAACATGTCACCCAGCCTCAGGTAGGTGAGTGTTTAGGGACCCATCCGATAAGAGGCCACCTCCGCGTGGTGGATGGGGGGACACGTTTTGATCAAAAAGTGCACTAAGAGACTTCATTTTGTTGACCAAGTGTGCTGCTGCCATTTTCTTTTTTTACATGTTTTGTACTTGCCACAGCAGCGTGCACCCGTGTATTGGGTTTAGGTGCTGGCTACATTTTCAGTTTTTTTTCTTTGCTGTGCAAATTTGGGGGGAGTGGCTCCCTCTGTAGCCGTGCATCCCCTCCCCTATTTTCACAGGAGGTGGTTTGGATCGTTAGTGGATCCAACATGTCACCCAGCCTGAGGTAGGTGAGTGTTTAGGGACCCATCCGATAAGAGGCCACCTCCGCGCAGTGGATGGGGGGACACATTTTGATCAAAATGTGCGCTAAGAGCCTCCATTTTGTTGACCAAGTGTGCTGCAGCCATTTTCTTTTTTTACATGTTTTGTACTTGGCACAGCAGCGTGCACCCGTTTATTGGGTTTAGGTGCTGGCTACATTTTCAGTTTTTTTTTCTTTGCTGTGCAAATTTGGGGGGAGTGGCTCCCTCTGTAGCCGTGCATCCCCTCCCCTATTTTCACAGGAGGTGGTTTGGATCGTTAGTGGATCCAACATGTCACCCAGCCTGAGGTAGGTGAGTGTTTAGGGACCCATCCGATAAGAGGCCACCTCCGCGTGGTGGATGGGGGGACACGTTTTGATCAAAAAGTGCGCTAAGAGCCTCCATTTTGTTGACCAAGTGTGCTGCAGCCATTTTCTTTTTTTACATGTTTTGTACTTGGCACAGCAGCGTGCACCCGTTTATTGGGTTTAGGTGCTGGCTACATTTTCAGTTTTTTTTTCTTTGCTGTGCAAATTTGGGGGGAGTGGCTCCCTCTGTAGCCGTGCATCCCCTCCCCTATTTTCACAGGAGGTGGTTTGGATCGTTAGTGGATCCAACATGTCACCCAGCCTGAGGTAGGTGAGTGTTTAGGGACCCATCCGATAAGAGGCCACCTCCGCGTGGTGGATGGGGGGACACGTTTTGATCAAAAAGTGCGCTAAGAGCCTCCATTTTGTTGACCAAGTGTGCTGCTGCCATTTTCTTTTTTTACATGTTTTGTACTTGCCACAGCAGCGTGCACCCGTGTATTGGGTTTAGGTGCTGGCTACATTTTCAGTTTTTTTTCTTTGCTGTGCAAATTTGGGGGGAGTGGCTCCCTCTGTAGCCGTGCATCCCCTCCCCTATTTTCACAGGAGGTGGTTTGGATCGTTAGTGGATCCAACATGTCACCCAGCCTGAGGTATGTGAGTGTTTAGGGACCCATCGGATAAGAGGCCACCTCAGCGTGGTGGATGGGGGGACACGTTTTGATCAAAAAGTGTGCTAAGAGCCTCCATTTTGTTGACCAAGTGTGCTGCTGCCATTTTCTTTTTTTACATGTTTTGTACTTGCCACAGCAGCGTGCACCCGTGCATTGGGTTTAGGTGCTGGCTACATTTTCAGTTTTTTTTCTTTGCTGTGCAAATTTGGGGGGAGTGGCTCCCTCTGTAGCCGTGCATCCCCTCCCCTATTTTCACAGGAGGTGGTTTGGATCGTTAGTGGATCCAACATGTCACCCAGCCTCAGGTAGGTGAGTGTTTAGGGACCCATCCGATAAGAGGCCACCTCCGCGTGGTGGATGGGGGGACACGTTTTGATCAAAAAGTGCGCTAAGAGCCTCCATTTTGTTGACCAAGTGTGCTGCTGCCATTTTCTTTTTTTACATGTTTTGTACTTGCCACAGCAGCGTGCACCCGTGTATTGGGTTTAGGTGCTGGCTACATTTTCAGTTTTTTTTCTTTGCTGTGCAAATTTGGGGGGAGTGGCTCCCTCTGTAGCCGTGCATCCCCTCCTCTGTTTTCACAGGAGGTGGTTTGGATCGTTAGTGGATCCAACATGTCACCCAGCCTGAGGTAGGTGAGTGTTTAGGGACCCGTCCGATAAGAGGCCACCTCCGCGTGGTGGATGGGGGGACACGTTTTGATCAAAAAGTGCGCTAAGAGCCTCCATTTTGTTGACCAAGTGTGCTGCTGCCATTTTCTTTTTTTACATGTTTTGTACTTGCCACAGCACCGTGCACCCGTGTATTGGGTTTAGGTGCTGGCTACATTTTCCGTTTTTTTTCTTTGCTGTGCAAATTTGGGGGGAGTGGCTCCCTCTGTAGCCGTACATCCCCTCCCCTATTTTCACAGGAGGTGGTTTGGATCGTTAGTGGATCCAACATGTCACCCAGCCTGAGGTAGGTTAGTGTTTAGGGACCCATCCGATAAGAGGCCACCTCCGCGTGGTGGATGGGGGGACACGTTTTGATCAAAAAGTGCGCTAAGAGCCTCCATTTTGTTGACCAAGTGTGCTGCTGCCATTTTCTTTTTTTACATGTTTTGTACTTGCCACAGCAGCGTGCACCCGTGTATTGGGTTTAGGTGCTAGCTACATTTTCCGTTTTTTTTCTTTGCTGTGCAAATTTGGGGGGAGTGGCTCCCTCTGTAGCCGTGCATCCCCTCCCCTATTTTCACAGGAGGTGGTTTGGATCGTTAGTGGATCCAACATGTCACCCAGCCTGAGGTAGGTGAGTGTTTAGGGACCCATCCGATAAGAGGCCACCTCCGCGCAGTGGATGGGGGGACACATTTTGATCAAAAAGTGCGCTAAGAGCCTCCATTTTGTTGACCAAGTGTGCTGCAGCCATTTTCTTTTTTTACATGTTTTGTACTTGGCACAGCAGCGTGCACCCGTTTATTGGGTTTAGGTGCTGGCTACATTTTCAGTTTTTTTTTCTTTGCTGTGCAAATTTGGGGGGAGTGGCTCCCTCTGTAGCCGTGCATCCCCTCCCCTATTTTCACAGGAGGTGGTTTGGATCGTTAGTGGATCCAACATGTCACCCAGCCTGAGGTAGGTGAGTGTTTAGGGACCCATCCGATAAGAGGCCACCTCCGCGTGGTGGATGGGGGGACACGTTTTGATCAAAAAGTGCGCTAAGAGCCTCCATTTTGTTGACCAAGTGTGCTGCTGCCATTTTCTTTTTTTACATGTTTTGTACTTGCCACAGCAGCGTGCACCCGTGTATTGGGTTTAGGTGCTGGCTACATTTTCAGTACCAATTCTACTTTGTAATGACATCAGTCATTTTACCCAAAAATCTACGGTGAAACGGAAAAAAAAATCATTGTGCGACAAAATTGAAAAAAAAAATGCAGTTTTGTAACTTTTGGGGGCTTCCGTTTCTACATAGTACATTTTTTGGTAAAAATGACACCTTTTCTTTATTCTGTAGGTCCATATGGTTAAAATGATACCCTACTTATATAGGTTTGATTTTGTCGGACTTCTGGAAAAAATGATAACTACATGCAGGAAAATTAATACGTTTAAAATTGTCATCTTCTGACCCCTATAGCTTTTAAATTTTTCCGTGTATGGGGCGCTATGAGGGCTCATTTTTTGCGCCGTGGTCCGAAGTTTTTAACGGTACCATTTCTGCATTGATAGGACTTATTGATCGCTTTTTATTCATTTTTAAATTATATAAAAAGTGACCAAAAATGCACTATTTTGGACTTTTGATTTTTTTTGCGCGCACGCCATTGACCGAGCGGTTTAATTAATGATATATTTTTATAATTTGGACATTTCCGCACGCGGTGATACCATATATGTTTATTTTTATTTACACTGTGTTTTTTTTTTTATTGGAAAAGGGAGGTGATTCAAACTTTTAATAGGGGAGGAGTTAAATGATCTTTATTCCCTTTTTTTTTCACTTTTTTTTTGCAGTGTTATAGGTCCCATAGGGACCTATAACACTGCACACACTGATCTTCATCATTGATCACTGGTTTCTCATAAGAAACCACTGATCAACGATTCTGCCTGGATCTCAGGCACTGAGCAGTCATTCGGCGATCGGACAGCGAGGAGGCAGGTAGGGGCCCTCCCGCTGTCCTGTCAGCTGTTCGGGATGCCGCGATTAGCTGCGGCTATCCCGAACAGCCCGACTGAGCTAGCCGGCAACTTTCACTTTCACTTTTAGCCACGCGGCTCAGCTCTGAGCGCGCGGCTAAAGGGTTAATAGCTCGCGGCCCCGCGATCGCGCTGCGCGCAATTAGAGGCGGGTCCCGGCTTCACTATGACACCGGGCCCGCCGTGATATGATGCGGGGTTACTGTGTAACCCCGCGTTATATCAGGAGAGCAGGACCAAGGACGTACCTGTACGTCCTTGGTCCTTAAGGGGTTAAGGACCCATTTGGGCCTTAACCACTTAAAGACCACGGACGTACAGGTACGCCCATACGCCCTGACACGGGACGGGGACCGGACCGGGATACCTTTTGATATCTACCGTGCAAATGCTCAGGGGGGTCCTGAGATCCCCCCATATCGGCGATCGCTGCAAATCGCTGGTAATTTCACACTGGTGATTTCTGGCGATTCCGGTCATATGGGTTACGTGTGACCCGATGACTCAGAGATACATGGTGATCGGAGGTGTAGACTATACCCCCAATCACCTCCTGTATCTATGGGGAGGTGGCAATTTCGTCACCCCCCAAAAGCACTGCTATTGGTCGGTCGGACCAATAGCAGCCAGCAGAGAAGGGGTTAATGTCCTCTTCTCACAGCTCTTCTAGCCCACTGAGTTCAGTCAGCGGGCAGAGCAGTGAGAAGGAGCCAGGGACCCCCCCTCTGCTGAGATCTGTGTCCCTCAGGGTTGAAGAACAGATTTCCGGTGTCCAGTAGTGCAGGGTGAGTTTTATCTGCAGGGACAGGTAGGAGTTAAAAAAAGTAAAGAAGTAAAAAAAAGTAAAAAAAAAAAACTCTGCCCCCCCCCTAATAGGTCCCAAAGGGTCCGCCGCAGATTTTTCAGCATGTCCCGGGCCCTATTAGGGGTAGGGGTTCAGGGCACTGCATTTGTCCCCCCCCCCCCCCATTTTTTGGGGGGCCGCAGCATTTTTTTCTCCCATATAACGGTGTGTGAGTTATAATCACACACCGTTATATATCAAAGTTACACCAAGCACACACACTACATACTCCCCCCTACACATACCCCCCCCCCCCCCCTCCACCACCGTAGAAAAAATGTGATGGCTCGCTGGGCATTTTCTGTGGAGGAGGCATACGCTTTACTTGCCTCCAACTCCGAATCTCCCAGTGAGGACGAAGAAGATCCTACTTTTCTGTGTTCTTCCTTGTCGTCCTCATCACCTGTCACTGATGATGAGTCCCCTGTACAGTGGCGGAGACGCCGCCAGGCGAGGCCAAAGATCCCCCATAAAAGTGGCCCAATGGTTGACACTAGTATGAGCATCCATGCCGCTCATAATAGGAGTCCGACCCCCAAGACAAGCATATCAGAGCCCCCTTCTGGTGGACCTGTCTGGAGACCCC
The DNA here is from genome assembly GCF_029499605.1 of Hyla sarda. Classification (NCBI taxonomy): domain Eukaryota; kingdom Metazoa; phylum Chordata; class Amphibia; order Anura; family Hylidae; genus Hyla; species Hyla sarda. Next base: position 195,982,874 of record NC_079193.1, on the reverse strand, counting down.
CAGAGGGTTATCAGCCACAGATTCCTGAGTTTGTTGGCGTCTCAGGAACACGGATTGACATGGCCGGATACACTGAAATAAACTATTTTAGTTATTTTTTTCAGTGACAGCTTTGTCAATCTAATGGTGGAGCAGACGAATCTGTATGCCCAGCAGTTCATCGCCCACCACCAAGATTCGCTTTTGGCTAGGCCCAATGAATGGCACCATTGATGCAGCCGAAATGAGGACATTTTGGGGCCTCGTGCTGCATATGGGCCGGGTCAAAAAACCCAGTGTCAGGCAGTACTGGAGCGGAGACATCCTCTACCAGACCCTGCATTACAGTATGGTCATGGCACGGAAGCGGTTCAAGGCCATTCGGAAATGCCTGATTTACACTGATAATGCGGCATGTCCCCCCCCCCCATCCTCATTGATCACTTTGGATCCAAATTTTTGAAGGCCTACGTAACCCTCAGAAAGCTCTCGGTAGATGAGCTTTCAGCTTTAAGGGGAGACTCACCTTCCAACCGTATATTCCCTCAAAGCGGGCGCGGTATGGCATGAAACACTACAAACTTTGTGAGAGTACCTCCGTGTACACCTGCAAGTTCAGAGTATATGATGGACAAGATTCCTGTATTGAACCCCCAAAATGTCCCCCCACTCTGGGTGTTAGCAGGAAAATTGTTTTGGACCTTGTGCACCCATTGCTGGATAAGGGTTACCACCTTTACGTGGACAACTTTTATACCAGCATCCCTCTGTTCACATCCCTTGCCGCAAGATCCACATCCGCTTGTGGGACCGTGCGGAAGAACCAGAACTGCCTCCCTCTAAATTTGATTCAGACACCTATGCCCAAGGGTGAGTCCTGTGCCCTTACCCATGAAAACCTTTTGCTGGTCAGGTATAAGGATAAGAGGGATGTCCTTGTGCTGACCACAATTCATGGTAACGGCAGCTCACCTGAGGTACCACAAAAACGATCCTCAAGCCTGATTGTATTCTGGGCTACAATCAGTATATGGGGGGAGTTGATCTCTCTGATCAAGTCCTCAAGCCAAAAGTTGCAGTCTACTTGGTATAGGTTGCCATGTACAACTCTTTTGTACTGTCCCAGCATGCTGGCAACACAGGGACATACCTTCAGTTCCAAGAAGAAGTCCTAAAGGCCCTGATCTTTGGCGACCGGGAAAGAGCAGGCCGGAGTTCCCAAGGAACTGAAGTTATAGGTGCCTGGATCGTCCCCGACCAACATTTTTCAGGTGAAGTCCCAGAAAGAATGCAGAGTGTGTCCCAATAGGGGGATACAGAAGGACACCACCACTCAATGTGACACTTGCCCCGATCATCCAGGCCTCTGCAGTAAAAACTGCTTCAGGGAGTATCACACTTCCATGCAGTACTAAATTTTCCCATTTCATTTTAATTTTCCATAATTTGACCCCAATGTAGCAAGTCCAGAGTACATTCCATGTTTTAACCCCATGAAACCACTAAACTGCCCAAAAAACTATTCTATAAAAAAAAAATAATAATAATTACCTGATAAGACCTCTGGGGGTATTTTTTCCAAAAAAGGGTCACTGAGTCACTATCATTGGGGACTTTTTTATGTTGCCTCAAATACGCAGCACTCTCTCTCCACCTGAGCTGGGTGCGCATTTGAGGCAATAGGTTAGGGATGGCCACACACATTCCCAGAATGATGATTCAGAGCATAGGGCTTGGGGTGGGCATATTTTTTAGTTTTGGCTATGCTCTGGGTCATCATTCTGGGAAAATAACCTGCTTTATGATTTTATATCCCCCTGTACTCCATTTTAGTAATTTATCCCATGTAATGCTCCTTGAGGGGGGGTCCCACTGTTCTGGCTCCATGGGCAGCTATGTAGAAGCTCAAGGCCCCTGAATGCGCTCCTGCTCTTCAAAGACCAGTGTGCACCCGCAGAGCTGTTTACGCCCAGATCAGAGGTATGTCCTTTCTCCAAAGAAATGTATTTACAAATTTACAGTGACATTTTCTCCTTTTGCAACTTGTGGAAATGAAAAAGTGGGGGTATCCCCAGCATTGTAGCAGAAAAAAAAAATCCTATTCACATCCCTCTATAATGAACATTTATCAAACACCTGTGGGGTGTTAAGGCTTATTTTACTGCTTGTTACATTCCTTGATGGGTGAAGTTTCCAAAATAGAATGCCATGTGTTTTTTTTTTGTTTTTTTTTGCTGTTCTGGCACCATAAGGGCTTCCTAAATGCAACATGCCCCCTATTTAAGCAAAATTTGCAAATGTGACTCCTTCTCTTCTGAGCATTGTAGTGTGTCCACAGTGCACTTGACATCCACACATTGGGTACTTCCATTCTCAGAAAAGATGGGGTTACAAATTTTGGGGGGGGCATTTTTTCTTATGACCCCTTGTAAAAATGTAAAATTTGGGGGAAAAAACTGCATTTTAGTTAAAAAAAACTAAAAATGAATTTACACATCCAATGTCATCAATCACCTGTGGGGTGTTAAGGCTGACTGTACCCCTTGTTACGTTCCTTGAGGGGTGTACTTTCCAAAATAGTATGCCATGGGGGGGGGTGTTGCTGTTCTGGCACCATAGGGGCTTCCTAAATGTGACATGCCCCCCCACCTTCCAGCAAAATTAGCAAATGTGACTGATTTTCTTCTGAGCATTGTAGTGCGTCCGCAGTGCACTTGACATCCACACATTGGGTACTTCCATACTGAGAAGAGATGGGGTTACAAATTATGTGGAACATTTTCTCCTATTACTCCTTGTAAAAATGTAAAGTTTGGGGGAAAACCACCATTTTTGTGAAAAATTTAATAAAATTTCATTCAACTTCAACGAAAATTCGTCAAACACCTGTGTGGAGTTAAGGCTCACTATACCCCTTGTTACCTTCCTTGAGGGGTGTAGTTTCCAAATTAGTATGCCATGTGTTTTTTTTTTTTTTCTGTATTGGCACCATAGCGGTTTTCTAAATGGGACATGCCACCCAAAAACCATTTCAGCAAAATTTGCTATCCAAAAGCCAAATGTGACTCCTTCTCTTCTGAGCATTGTAGTGCGCCCACAGTGCCCTTGAAGTTCACACTTGGGGTATTATCATACTCAGAAGAGATGTGGTTACAAATGTTGGTGGCATTTTCTCCTATTACCTCATTGTATAAATGTAAAATATGGGGAAAACAAGCACTTTAGTGGAAATAAAAAATTAATTTACACATCCAACATTAACGAAAAGTCGTCAAACGCCTGTGGGGTGTTAAGGCTCACTGTACACCTTTTTACGTTCCTTGAGGGATGTAATTTCAAAAATAGTATACCGTGTGTTTTTTTTTCTGTTTTCTGCCATCATAAAGGCTTCCTAAATGTGACATGCCACCCAAAAACCTTTTCAGAAAAACTCACTCTCCAAAATCCCATTGTCGCTGCTTCCCTTCTGAGCCTTGTAGTGCACATGCAGAGCACTTGACATACACATATGAGGTATTTCCTTACTCGAGAGAAATTGGGTTTCAAATTTTAGGAAGATTTATTTTCTTTTACCTCTTATAAATTTTCAAAAACTGGGTCTACAAGAACATGCGCGTGTAAAATATGAAGATTTTTAATTTTCTCCTTCACTTTGCTGCTATTACTGTGAAACACCTAAAGGGTTAACACACTTACAGAATGTCATTTTGAATACTTGAGGGGTGCAGTTTTTATAATGGGGTATTTCTAATATGAGGGCCCTTCAAATTCACTTAAAAATTGAACTGGTCCCTGAAAAATTCTGATTTAGAAAATTTTGTGAAAAATTGGAAAATTGCTGCTGAAATTTGAAGCCTTCTGATGTCTTCCGAAATTAAAAACATGTCAACTTTATGATGCAAACATAAAGTAGACTTATTGTATATGTGAATCAATATATAATTTATTTGGAATATCTATTTTCCTTACAAGCAGAAAGCTTCAAAGTTTGAAAAATGCAACATTTTATATTTTTTCATCAAGTTTTGGAATTTTTCACCAAGAAATGATGCAAGTATCGAAAACATTTACCACTAACATAAAGTAGAATATGTCACGAAAAAACTTTCTCGTAATTAGAATGAAAAGTAAAAGCATCCCAGAGTTATTAATACTCAAAGGCCCTCATTTATTAAGAGTGTTGTGTAGGTTTCTTTGTGGGTATTAATTCCCTACAATTTATTTTCCACCGTATTTACTAAGGTTTCCCTACATTTTCCACTTTCCCTACACTTTGTTTTTTTTTACACATGCTCTGATCTGTCTGGTTTTCCTCAGCTCAAATCCACCACATTTTATATGGAAACCTTAGTAAATATGTTGGGTTTTTGTGAAAATGTCGGGAACAAGCCCCTTTTCGGAGACCACGCCCCCTTTTCACGGTGGGCACGCCCCTTTTTCGGGTTTTCTTAGCAAAATGGAGAGTTAGTCAGGGTTTTTTCAATTCTAGCGCAAATTCTGGCCCACATTCTGGCGCAGACAGAATTTGTGGCGCAGATTCTGGCGCAGACAGAATTTCTGGCGCAATGCGACAGAACCTGGCGCACAACCTGACAAAACATGTCGGGTTTGCAATAGTAAATGAGGGCCAAAGTGACAGTGGTCAGATGTGCAAAAAACGCTCAGGTCCTTAAGGTGAAAATAGGCCTTAAAATGGTCCTTAACTCCTTGGAGAAGAAGGGCGTATGTATACGCCCTCGCGTACCGCCACTTAAGGACGGAGGGCGTATCCATACGCCCTCCGCATTTTCGATCACCGCCGCTCGCCGGGGCGGTTATCGGACCAGGATGACTGCTGATATCTATCAGCAGGCATCCCGTGGCAATGCCTGGGGGGTCATGAGACCCCCCCATGTCAGCGATCGTGGCAAATCGTTGGTCAATTCAGACCAGCGATTTGCCCGCGATCCGGGCCATCCGCGATCGCCCAGAAAATAAGAATGATAGGAGCTGTCAGAGCCAGCTCTGACCATCCTAAAAGATAGGAGCGAGGTGGCAGTGTTACCACCCCCTCCTATCCCCTGCCATTGGTCGGTCAGGCTGACCACCAATGGCAGGAGGGGGGCAGGGGGTTAGAGTTAATTTCTCCCGCTCTGCCCACCTATAGAAGTCGGGGCAGAGCGTGGAGAACACCGGAGGCCCGGCTTTCCCAGATCGGCGGAGGCATCCTGGACCAGTGGCAGTGGCGGCTGCGGCATCGACACAGGAGGAGCGGCCGGAAAGTGCGGCGGAGTAGGCTGCAGCGAAGATTGCGGTAAGTGATCTTCTCTGTGGCCTTCTAAAAGCTGCAAAACTAGAACTCCCAGCATGCCCACAAAGCCAAAGGCTGTCTGGGCATGCTGGGAGTTCTAGTTTTGCAACATCTGGAGGGTCACAGTTTGCAGACCACTGTGCAGTGGTCTCTAAACTGTGGTCCTCCAGTTGTTGCAAAACTACAACTTTCAGCATACACTGACTGTCTGGACATGATGGGAGTTGTAGTTTTGCAACATCTGAAGTGGCACAGTTTGGAGACCACTATACACTGGTCTCCAAACTGTAGCCTTCCAGATGTTGCAAAAATACAACTCCCAGCATGGCCAGACAGTCAGGGATGCTGGGCATGTAGTTCTGCAATATCTGGCCCTTCATATGTTGCAGAACTACAACTCCCAGTATGCCTGGACAGTCTGGGCATGCTTGGAGTTGTAGTTTTGCAAAATTCACTCTCCAAAATCCCATTGTTGCTCCTTCCCTTCTGTGCCCTCTACTGCGCCCACCGAACACTTGACATACACATATGAGGTATTTCCTTACTCGAGAGAAATTGGGTTACAAATTTTGGTGAGCTTTTTCTCCTATTACCACTTGTAAAAATTCAAAAATTGGGTCTACAAGAACATGCGAGTGTAAAAAATTAAGATTTAGAATTTTCTCCTTCACTTTGCTGCTATTCCTGTGAAACACCTAAAGGTTTTTTTTTTTTTTTTTAAACAACAGATTTGTAAATTACTATTAAAAAACATGAATCCTTCCAGTACTTGTTAGCTGCAGAATACTACAGAGGAAATTGATTTATTTTTGGAACACAGAGCTCTCTTCTGACATCACAAGCACAGTGCTCTCTGCTTGTATCTCTGTCCATTTCAGGGACTGTCCAGTGCAGCATATGTTTGCTATGGGGATTTTCTCCTACTCTGGACAGTTCTTAAAATGGACAGAGATGTCAGCAGAGAGCACTGTGCTCGTAATGTCAGCACTAAAAATAAGTACTAAAAAAGGATTAAGATTTTTCAATAGAGATAATTAACAAATCTGTTTAACTTTCTTGCACCAGTTGATTAAAAAAAAAAAAAAAAAAGTTTTCCACCGGAGTACCCCTTTAACCCCTTAATTTTCCACCTAAAAATCCATATTATGGCTTATTTTTTGCGTCGCCAAATTCTAGTTTGCAGTGACATTAGTCATTTTACCCAAAAATGCACGGCGAAACGGAAAAAAAAATCATTGTGCGACAAAATCGAAAAAAAAACCCCATTTTGTAACTTTTGGGGGCTTCCGTTTCTACGCAGTGCATATTTCAGTAAAAATTACACCTTATCATTATTCTGTAGGTCCATACGGTTAAAATGATACCCTACTTATATAGGTTTGTTTTTGTCGCACTTCTGGAAAAAATCATAACTACATGCAGGAAAATTTATACGTTTAAAAATGTCATCTTCTGACCCCTATAACTTTTTTATTTTTCCACGTACGGGGCGGTATGAGGACTCATTTTTTGCGCTGTGATCTGAAGTTTTTATTGGTATGATTTTTGTTTTGATCTGACTTTTTGATCACTTTTTATTCATTTTTTTAATGTTATAAAAAGTTACCAAAATACGCTTTTTTGGACTTTAGAATTTTTTTGCGCGTACGCCATTGACCGTATGACTTAATTAATGATATATTTTTATAGTTCGGACATTTACGCACGCGGCGATACCACATATGTTTATGTTTATTTTTTTTTTACACTGTTTTATTTTTTTATGGGAAAAGGGGGGTGATTCAAACTTTTACTAGGGAAGGGGTTAAATGACCTTTATTAACATTTTTTTTTACTTTTTTTTTGCAGTGTTATAGGTCCCATAGGGACCTATAACACTGCACACACTGATCTCTCATCCTGATCACAGGCGTGTATTAACACGCCTGTGATCAGCATTATCGGCGCTTGACTGCTCCTGCCTGGATCTCAGGCACGGAGCAGTCATTCGTCGATCGGACACCGAGGAGGCAGGTAAGAGTCCTCCCGGTGTCCGATCAGCTGTTCGGGACGCCGCGATTTCACCGCGGCGGTCCCGAACAGCCCGACTGAGCAGCCGGGATACTTTCAGTTTCACTTTAGAAGCGGCGGTCAGCTTTGACCGCCGCTTCTAAAGGGTTAATACCGCACATCGCCGCGATCGGCGATGTGTGGTATTAGCCGCGGGTCCCGGCCGTTGATTAGCGCCGGGACCCACGCGATATGATGCGGGATCGCGGCGCGATCCTGCTTCATATCGCGGGAGCCGGCACAGGACGTAAATATACGTCCTGCGTCGTTAAGGGGTTAAGGACGACTTTTATTTTGGAATTATTGTTTTCACCTCCTCGCCTTCTAAAAATCATAACTCTTTTTATATTTTCATCCCAGACTAGTATTAGGGCTTATTTTTTGCATGACCAGTTGTCCTTTGTAATGACATCACTAAGTTTACCATAAATGTATGGCACAACCATTGTGTGGGGAAATTTATAAGAAAAGAAATTTTGGAAGGTTTCATTTTCACACTGTACAATTTATGGTAAAAATGACATGCTTTCTTTATTCTGTGGGTCAATAAAATGAAAATGATACCCCCATGATTGCATACTTTTCTGTAATTGTACTGCTTAAAAAAAATCGCTAACTTTTTAACCAAATTTGCACGTTTAAAATTCCTCTATTTTGCAGACCTATAACTTTTCTTTGTTCCGTATAAGCGGCGGTATGAGGGCTCAATTTTTTGTGCCGTGATCTGTACTTTTCATTGATACCGCATTTGCATATATAAAACTTTGAATACATTTAAAACATTTTTTTTTTATAAAATGGTATAGAAAAGCAGCAATTTTGGACTTTCTTTTTACGTTCATGCCGTTCAGCGTACGAAATCATTATCATTATATTGCAATAGTTCCGAAATATATGCACGTGGCACAACCAAATATGTTTATTCTTTTTTTTTTTTCATTTTTGGGGTAAAATGGTGAAAAAGGGACAATTTACATTTTTATTGGGGGAAGGGATTTTTCAAATTTTTTTTTTACTTTCTTTTAAACTTTTTTTCCCCTTTATTTCTTCACTTTAATAGTCTCTATAGGGGCTATTTATTGCAATCACTTGATTGCTAATACTGTTCAGTGCTATGCATAGGGCATAGCACTGATCAGTATTATCGGTCATCTTCTGCTCTGTTCTGCTCGATCGCAGACCAGAGCAAAAGACCCGAGGAAGGCAGCAGAGGCAGGTGAGGGGACCTCCGTCAGCCATTAAGGATGATGGGATTGGCAACGCTGCGGGCAATCCGATCATCCATTTTTCTGACCGCACACCCACAGATGCCGTGATCTGTATTGATAACAGCATCTGTGGGGTCAATGGCGCAAATCTGTACGATCGCGGATGCTGGCAATTACGGCAGGTCCCTGGCTGCTATCCACAGCCGGGACCTGCCGCGCATGACCCGAGCATCGCTCCGATGCTTGTGGTCATATACAGGACGTAAATGTATGTCCTGGTGCGTTAAGTACCACCGCACCAGGACATACATTTATGTCCTGTGTCATTAAGGGGTTAATAGAATAAAAATAATAAAAAGATTTTTAAAATATTTTTATTCTTTTGCCATGCCATGTCTTTTACTGCCATTCATGTCTGTGGAAAAAGCTGCCTACCAATAGACCGTTCACTAACACTTTGATTGAGCATATGCTATAACAGAGTGACATCAGTCACATTCAGTGTTTAAAGGGTTACTCCACTCCCCAGCGTTTGGAATATTTAGTTCCAAACACTGATGCGTGCTTCAAGAGTTGCCCCTGCCCCCTCAATGTAAGTCTACGGGAGGGTGTGTGAAGGCCATCATGCCCTCTCCCATAGACTTACATTGAGGGGGCGGGACATGATGTCATGAGGGGCCGAGTGTGCCATCATGAGGGGCATGGCAACCCCCGAAGCCTGCAGCAGCATTCGGAACTAGATGTTCCAAATGCTGGGGAGTGGAGTACCCATTTAATGCAACACTAATGGTCTATACTCTCCAGTTTACCAGGATTGCAACATATCAACAGTGAATCTCCCCAATAAATAAGTCTGTGCTCTGGTACAACTGGCCAGCTGTGTGGCAAAGGTTCAAGCTGAAGACACTTGGAATGCGGCCAACTCACTTGGGACCACACTAAGCCAAAAAAGCCAACAAACATCTGAAGAGCTTGGTTGGGTAAGCAGTGCATAGCCCCACAATACATGTAATTTGTGATCTTTTATGATTCTATTTAAACTTATAAGTATCCACATATCTTTAAATTGACTCTGATATAGAGCACAAGAACTATTTATGTATTTGTTATTCCATAAGAGATACTATTGGAAATTACTATACTATTGCGATTCAAATCCACATACTGACTCAGAAACAGAGCACAAGAACAATCTATGCATACTTTGTTCCACAGGCATCAACAGCTGAACAACAATAATCACTAATATACATTTTGTTTTTTGATTTTTTTTTTTCCGTGTAAAGGTTTTTATGAGTGTGAACACTTAAAAAAATAGAAAAGCTTCTCCATAACAGAGAAAGTAATTACAAATGATACTTTTCATTTCACAGGAACAACATCAGAATGGTTTATTGTTAAATACTAATGTGGTAATTTTGATATTTTACAATTCATAGCAACATATAATAAGTCTGTGATTCCTGCGCAATATATCTTTTGTAGCTGAACACAGGCAGGCCATTCAATATATGCTCACATGATATTTGCTACATTAATAGTCATTTTTTTAGCATTTTACTTTATTATATTTGCTGTAATTGTTTCTGTATACTACCTGGGATGACCACAAGGGCCCTGTAGTCTTGCCCTAGTGTGTTTGTTGAATTAATAGTTCTATTAAAAAAAAAAAACATTATATATAACACATAACCATACCTTTTCTTTTTCTATCATTATACTCTCCTTCTTTTTTATTCCTCAATCATCTGAGGATCTACACTCTTTTGGTTTGTTTTTGTTTTTTTTTGTATTTTTTTAAATAATTATACTATGTTTTTATAAAAAATACTAACTATTATAGTTTTATGTCTTAACAAATAGGGAGGACAAGCCGCCTGCGCGTTGGGACCTTCCTTATAGTAAAAATTGTACTTGTGACCCAAGGGGTTTGGTGTTCCCAGGCAAAGAGTTGGAAGAGCTTTCTAAGGTTCTTGACGTCACATTAGAGTATTTGCACTTAAAATACAACAAATATAAGGTATTCATAGTGGAAGATGTCAATCACTATTGAAAACCCATGACAAAAAGGAAAAAAGAAAGTTGTGCAGGTTGTTATGCAAGAAACAACGCTCAATCATTTGTTATTGCATTACACCTATGTGGGATAGACTCTTTTCATGTCTTCATCAGATAACCATAATCATATTTACTGAAAAATAGCACAGAATGCAGCAATATCTCTTCTCAATGGATCTAGTTGTTAAGATGTCTCACAAACCCCTTTTATCATCTATTCTGTGAATAGTAGGAGATTGTTTTGGATATTATTGGTACCAAAACTGACCATTAGGAGTGGATCCTAAAATCCTTGTCTCCCATCTGTTTTCATGAAAATTTCTAAAGGGCAAAGGAGTTTGTAGACGGCAGCAGTTGAAGTGATAATATTTTATTGTAGGAAAACACCTTCAAATTTGAATGACTATTTTGGTTTCTTGAATTGTCTTACTTAGATATGAATGTTAACAAGATAAACGTCCCTGAAGACGTGTAAGTTCAATATTGTATTTAGTCCTAGAACTCTTAGAATGATGTTGTAACAATTGAATTATAAAATTGTTATTTATCTTTAGTGTTGTCATTGCACCTACATTTCTTATTGGAGATAAAAAGACAAGACCTGCCAGGAAAGGTTCAGAATAATAAAATGAAGGTGATAATTGCACAGTTAGTATTCATGATAATTGTCTTACTGAAGTCACATCACTCAATAGTTTGAAAGACTTGATATTCTTAGTCTTTCGTTCTTAAGCTTGTAACAATTGTACAGGAAAAATCTAAAGAAGAATCTAGCATTACTTATTGAAGTATTACAAGAAGAATAAGATATGGTTGGACACATCCTACACATATTTATTAATACATAATTAGCTAAAATGATAGGTCTGAAATTACCCCTTTCAAGCTTGTCAGAACACTATATCTCCATCTTCCTCCCATTTCATATGGAGACATTCAGAGGCTTCTGCTGTTATATTTCATTAGAAAAATGCTGGCTGCTTTTTCACATAGAATAGAGGAATTATTTCCTAGAAATGCTGTACAGCATTTTGAAAGCATTGAAAAAAAAAATTGTTCAGTCTATTAAAATATTGCATTTGCTTGCACAGTTTTTGTTACGCCCTTTAAAACATGGTAAAAATTTGATCTAAAAAGACATATGTACACCAACATGATACAATGAAAACTACAGTGCAGCTTGAAAGAAATTGGCAAAAATGTCCATAGATAGAAAAATAAATATTGTATGATGACAGAATATGGCAGAATAATGTATTTCCCAAATTATTATATTTTTTTGTAACAAATACAGTGACAAAAAACTGCATACATTTGGTATGGCTGTATTTCAACTTGGAAAATAAAGTTTATACTATAGTTTAGTTTAAGTTTATATTATTTAGTTTATACCACACAAATAGACCTTCATCCCATTATGTTGTGATTTGAGCTTTATTCCCTAAGCAATATAAAAAGTCACAGATCTGTCTTATGCAGTATTTGTTTGCTGCAGTTTGGCTTCTTGTTCCAACTCACTGGATGACCTTATAATTTCCCATGGTTGGATGCATGGAAATCAAAAGTGAACCAGCTCTTCCAATTTAAAGAGCTGTAACATTTGGATTCTCACTTAGATTTCCTGGGCTACTTAGAGAGGATAATAGAGAGTTATTTTCTTTGTTTTGTTCTGCATTTTCCCATGTTTGTTGGTACCTTCTGTTAAAGAGAGAAAAAACACTAATGTTTCCAGAATTAGTTGAAACTGACATGTCAAAAAGTTTCTGGGAAAATGTCCTTTGGACAGATGAGAAAAAAACTGGAGCTTTATGGTATGTCCCATCAGCTCTATGTTCGAAAATGCAAACATTAAGCATACAAATAAAAATAAAAACACTGTACATACTGTGAAGTAAGTAGGAGGCTCTGTTGTATTTTGGCGCTGCTTTGCTGCATCTGGCACAGGGTGTTCTGAAGCTGTACAGGGTACAATCAAGGCATTCTGGAGTGAAATGTGGTGCCCAGTGTCAGAAAGCTTGGTCTCAGTGAAAGGCCATGGGTCCTCCAACAGGATAATGACCCAAAATACACAATTAAAAACATCTAAGACCAGGGCCGGACTGGGACACAAAATAGGCCCGGGCATTTTAGACTAAGCAGCCCATTTTAGTCATGGGCGGAGCCACAAAAGGGAGGGACCAAATGTCAATCATAGTTGGGTATAAAAGCACATAATGATAAAAAAAAAATGTGTGTGTGTATATATATATATATATATATATATATATATATATATAGATATATATCTGTATACTGAGACCAGTATACAAGGAGGAATATTGAGGGGAATTCATCAAGTTATTTAGAACCTTTTTTAGTCTAAATTTGTCGCACAAATATCTCAGGTCACTTCCCATGTGACTTTTGATCATATTTGAAAGTGAACCACCATTTGCAGTGCTTTAGACTAGTTTTATTCAGTGGGCACTTATTCATTATGTGCGACTTTTCTCTGAAAGTTGCAAAAAATTTGCAGCGGCCTACATTCATTTACTTTAGCCCTGTAAAGCAGTCTAAATGGGTACCATGGGCGTAGGAGCCGGTAAATTCATCATGTAGCATGCGACTTTTGATTAATTTGGCGCAGGTAGGTAACATCAAACGTGACTTTCCTGCTCTAAAATAGTACACATACTAGACAACAATTGATGAATTCCCCTCATTATCACCATACATATTACCATCATACTGTTACTGACCAAATCCTGTATACTGAGACCAATATTACCAAAAATACCAGTATACAAGGAGAAATATTATCACCATACACATTACCATCATACTGTTCTAGTCAGTAGGGTTGTAAACAGTGCAGTCAGTGTATAACAGCAATGTCCTGAGCGTCACACTATTCTACAACAAAGTTACACTGCTATCTAATAGTGGTACCTCCAAATCTGTGTTATCGTTGCAGGCTCTCTCACCCTCCTTGTGACTCCTCCAGCAGAATAGTGAGTACAGCTCTGGGGTATAATACAGGATATAACACAGGATCAGAACAGGATAAGTAATGTAATGTATGTACAGAGTGATCTTACCAGCAGAATAGTGAGTACAGCTCTGGAGTATGATATAGGATATAACTCAGGATCAGTACAGGATAAGTAATGTAATGTATGTACACAGGGACCTCACCGGCAGAATTGTGAGTACAGCTCTGGAGTATAATACAGGATATAACTCAGGATCAATACAGGATGAGAGATGTAATGTATGTACACAGTGACCCCACCAGCAGAATAGTGAGTACAGCTCTGGAGTATAAAACAGGCTATAACTCAGGATCAGTACAGGATGAGTAATGTAATGTACGTACACAGTGACCCCACCAGCAGAATAGTGAGTACAGTTGTGGAGTATAATACAGGATATAACTCAGGCTCAGTACAGGATACAGTAAGTAATGTAATGTATGAAAAACAGAGGGGTCTGAAGGAGAACAGAGGGGTCAGGGATGGACAGAGGGGTCTAAAAGAAAAACAAAGAGGTCAAGGATGGACAGTGGGGTCTGGTGAAGAACATAAGGGTCTGGAGGTGTCCAGCGAGGTCAGAGTTGGGCAAAAGGGTCTGGTAGAGGACAGAGTGGTCATGGATGGACAAAGGGGTCAGGGATGGACAGAGGGGTCTGGCGAATTACAGAGAGGTCAGGGATAAATAGAGGGGTCTGGTGGAGTACAGAGGGGTAAAGGGTGGACAGAGGGGTCTGAAGTAGTACAGTAGGGTTTGTGGGGGTGTGGCTTGTCACTAGGTAAGGTTTTTTTTTTCTTCAGAATTTTCCCTATATATTGTCTTTGCTGTAAGGACCTTACAGTGAGGACAATACAGAGGGAGCAGATAAAACACATCTGCCATTAAAGTTTTTTTATTAGCATGGATAGGCATTTTAGTCCAGACCTGCATAATATGGACTCTAATATTACTCCATCTGCATAAAGCAAACCACAGTAAGAAACCCCCCACCCATATCGGCGCCCCCCGCATAATACAGAGACAGACCTCAGAATGCCCCTCCCTAGTCGTTCACTCTTACTTTTCTTCTCCATCTGGCTTGGACCTCAGTGAAGTGTTCTCCCAGCTCTGACTTGTATCTGCAGAATCTGATGGACACACATTTTAGGCTCCTTTCGCCAGCACCTTCCCCACCTCTATACAAACTCCTCATCAATATTGCCCACTTTGTGCCCCCATACACACATATTGCCCCCTCACACGCGTGCGCTTTGCCTCCATACCCCCTTAACCCCTTAAGGACCAATGCCATTTTGACCTTAAAGGGGTATTCCAGGTCAAAACTTTTTTTTTTATATATTAACTTGCTCCGGAAAATTAAACAGATTTGTGAATTACTTCTATTAATAAATGTTAATCCTTCCAATAGTTATTAGCTTCTGAAGTTGAGTTGTTGTTTTCTGTCTAACTGCTCTCTGATGACTCACGTCCTAGGAGCTGTGCAGTTCCTATGGGGATATTCTCCCATCATGCACGGCTCCCGGGACGTGACATCATCATTGAGCTTGAGACAGAAAACTTCAGAAGCTAATAACTATGGGAAGGATTAAGATTTTTTAATAGAAGTCATTTACAAATCTGTTTAACTTTCCGGAGCCAGTTGATATATATAAAAAAAAGGTTTTGCCTGGAATACCCCTTTAAGGACCAGGCCAATTTTATTTTTGCTTTTTCGTTTTTTCCTCCTCGTTCTCAAAAAATCGTAACTCTTTTATATTTTCATCCCAGACTAGTATGAGGGCTTGTTTTTTGCGCGACCAGTATTCCTGCATAATGACATCACTCATTTTACCATAAAATGTATGGCACAACAAAAAAAAAATACTACTGTGTGGGGAAATTAAAATAAAAACCTGCAATTTAGCAAATTTTGGAAGGTTTAGTTTTCATGCCGTACAATTTACGGTAAAAATGACATGTGTTTTTTTTTTTTATTCTGTGGGTCAATACGATTAAAATGATACCAATGATTTCATACTTTTCTATTTTTTATGCGCTAAAAAAAAATCGCAAACTTTTTAACCACCTATATTTTGACGACCTATAACTATTTCATTTTTTTGTGTAAGCGGCGGTATGAGGGCTAATTTTTTTGCGCCATGATCTGTAATTCTTATTGATACCACATTTGTGTATATAAAACTTATACATTTTTTATAATCTTTTTTAATAAAATGTGACAAAAAAAGCAGCGATTTTCCACTTTTTGTACGTTCACGCCATTCACTATACGGAATCAATAACATTATGTTTGAATAGTTTGGAGATTTGGGCACGCAGCAATACCAAATGTGTCTATTTATTATTTTTTTACACTTTATGGGGATAAAATGGGAAAAAAAGGACATTTTACATCTTTATTGGGAGAGGGGATTTTTCACATATTTTATTTTATTTTTACACTTTAATAGTCCCCATAGGGGACAATTTATAGCAATCCTTTGACTGCTAATACTTTTCAGTGCTGTGCATCAGTGTTATCGATCATCTTCTGCTCTGGTCTGCTCGATTTCAGACCAGAGCAGAAGACCCGTGGAAGGCAGCGGAGGCAGGTGAGGGGACCTCCGTGCGCCGTTCTGGATGATCGGATCGTCGTGCCAGTACTGCAGGCGATCCAATCATCCATATTTCTGACCACACTGCCACAGATGCCGTGATCTGTATTGATCACGGCATCTGAGGGGTTAATGGCAGACATCCGCGCAATCGAACACCAATTGTACTTTGTAATGACGTCAATCATTTCACCAACAAATCTACGGTAAAACAAAAAAATATTTGGGGGTGAAATGAAAATAAAAAATGATTTTGTAATTTTGGAGGCTTCTGTTTCTACGCATAGCACTTTTTGTTAGCAATGACACCATTACCCTAATTCTGTAGGTCCGTACAATTAAAGTGATACCCAGTTCATAAAAGTTTTGTTTTAATTTACTAACCTACTTTATTATTTTAGTTTTTACAAAAAAAAATATTTTCCGTATACAGGAATGCATAGGGGCTAATTTATTGAGTGATCTGTAGTTTTTATCGGTACCATTTTTTTTTTTTTTTTTTGAGGGACTTTCTGATAAATTTTTTCTGGTATATGAAGTGACCAAAGATGCCCAATTCTGGAAATAGTTTTTCTTTTTTAACATGTACTCCATTGACCATGCAGTTTAATTAACGTTATATATTAATAGTTTGGACATTTATGCAAGATCGATGCGGAGTCTCAGACTTATATACATACCTGCAGTCCGGCGCCTGGTCCCTCTGAAGATCTTCTACTGTCTTCTCTAAAGGCGGGCCCGCTGGCTGGATTTGAATATTCATGGTTGCTGGTCATGTGAGCGCATATGCCTACTAATCCAGCTGGCGGGCTGGATTAGTAGGCATATGTTGATTGCGGAGTCTAAAATTTAAGTAAAATGATACCGGCAGCTCAGTGGAGCCGATCAGGACCATTGCGATGAAACCGCGATATCCCAATCAGCTGTGTGGACGACGGAAGGGCCCTTTCCTGCCTCCTCGCCGTCCGATCGTTCCCCTGAAGCTCCAGCCAGGCTCTGCAGGCTGGAGCAGCAGAGCACCGATAACACTGATCAATGCTATGCTATAGCATGGCACTGATCGGTATATGCAATCAAAAGATTGCATGTTATAGCCCCCTAGGGGGGCAAAAAAAAAAGTGTTGAAAAAAAGTTAATAAAAGTTTGAATCCCCCCTTTTATTATTTTTAAGTAAAATAATGTTAAAAAAATTATAATAATCAGGTGGTACCGCAGCGTGCATAAATGTCCAAACAATGTAAGGTAAGCTAAACCACATGGTCGATGGCGTACCAAAGTCCAAAATTGTGCATTTTTGGTCACTTCATGTACTATAAAAAAAAATTCACAAAAAGCGATCAAAAAGTCCCATCAAAATAAAAATGGTACCGATAAAAACTACAGACCATGGTTCACAAATTAGTCCTCATATAGCCCTGTATGCTGAAAAAAAAAAAGTTATAGGCGTCAGGAGATGACAATTTTAAACATACAAATTTTGGTGCATGTAGATATAATTTTTTTTCAAGTAGTAAAATCAAATACAACTTATATGAATTGGGTATCCTTGTAACCATATGGACCTACAGAATAAAGATATGGTGTAATTTTTACCGAAAAGTGCACTGTGTAGAAACCAAAACCCCCAAAATTTACAAAATGATGTTTTTTTTCCGTTTGCCACAGATTGTGTTATAAAATAAGTGATGTCAATACAAAGTACAATTGGTGACGCAAAAACAAGCCCTTATATGGTCTGTAGGTGCAAAGTGTTATGATTTTTAGAAGGGGATGAGGAAAGGGCTTAAAGATGAACTGTAGTGCTATATAGCTTATCCCCTACCTGAAGGATAGGGGATAAGTTATAGATCTTGGGGAATCCGACTGCTGGGGCCTTCTTGCGATCTCCTGTACGGGGCCACGGCGGTCTACAGAAAGCGCCTTGTCGTTCCCAGTAGGAAGCCACAGCAGACACACCTCCTCAATGTATTTTGATGGGATATGTGGAGGGGGTGTGTCAGCCAATGCGTCATGCGGGGACAGACATGCCCCTTCCAGCATACTGCCGCGGTGCCGTACAGGAGATTTCGGGGGGTAAGGTAATACACATACACAGCCCCATATACACATACACATCCCCTATACCAGTGTTTCCCAACCAGGGTGCCTCCAGCTGTTGCAAAACCATAACTCCCAGCATGCCCGGAAAGCCTTCAGCTGTCCGGGCATGCTGGGAGTTGTGGTTTTGCAACAGCTGGAGGCACCCTGGTTGGGAATCACTGCCCTATACACACATATACACTTTTCCCATACACAGCCCCCATATACACACTCATACGCAGCCCTCCATGCACCCACATAGACAGCCCTCCATGCACACACATAGACAGTCCTCCATATACACACATAGACAGCCCTCCATATACACACATAGACAGCCCTCCCTACACACAGCCCTCCATGCACACAGCTCCCATCCCCATGAGTTAATACCTCATTTATAAACACAGATGGCAGCTGCAGCTCCTCCATTGAGGTGCCAAGCAGGGAGAGGGATGGACATGACGGCCGACGTCATTGGCCGACGTCTTCTCACACTGGCTGCTGGTTATTGACATGCCACGCACAGGCACGTCTCATACTAGCAGCCAGTGCTGTAACACGGACTGCATCACGGCCCCACGGCCACACCTCCATCCCCGCCCCCCATTCAAGGCCAGAGCAGCCCCAGTAATAAAAAATAACGTTACAGCAGCCAGTGTGAGGTGAAAAAACACAGGCCGACACTCTGCTTAGGCAGTGTTTAAGTGCCTAAACAGTCTGTCTGCTCCGGGGCACGGCCCACCGGGCAAACGCCCGGCTTGCCCGATTGCCAGTCCGGCCCTGTCTAAGACTTACTATGTGCCCTGATCTGGATCCTATGGGACACCTGAGTAAGGAGCTGAAACATAACAAGGTAACCTTCACAACCGAGACAGCTGGAGCAGTTTGCTTATTAAAGTGAGCCAATCTACCTTCAGACAAGTAGGGAAGTCTCACTGAGAGTTACAAAAATAGCTGGATTGCAGTGACTGCCTCAAAAGGTTGTGCAACAAAATATTAAGTTCAGGGTACATTATTTTTGTCCAGGCCAGTATCATTATTTTGTTCTTCAAAAAGATTATGTTGAATCACAATTCTGATTTTCATCAGTACATTTTCAGTAAATCTTTATTCGTTATAATTTTTGCCAGTTTAAAGTTATTTCAGGGAGCATTGTGGGTTTCTCTGTCAGTAACCAAAATTGTTAAAAGGGTACCAACTGCTGACACCTCCCAGCACATGGAATGTGGTAGGTAGTGCAATCCACTATTCAACCTCTCCTACCATGGCTTCCAGGGACATTCTATTGATAGAGCCTGTCTGTGGTAGTAAATCAGTAAACGAATTAAGCGCAGATCACATAGACCAATGCAGTTCAATAGAACTGCACTAATATGTATGGGGGACCTAATGACTCCTTATACAAGTCCCATAAGGGGACAGATAAAGTGAAGAACAAAAAAATAAAGGTTTTACACATATACATTACCCCATGTTGAAAAAAAAATGAGCCCTCGTATAGCCCCATATATGGAAAAATAAAAAAGTAATAGGGATCAGAAAATGGTAATAAAAAATTTTAAAAGTAATAAAAAATATGTGACAGAAACTATAAAATTAGGTATTTTTGTAGTTGTGCTGACCTATATAATCAAAACAGCATATTTGGACTGTATGGTTAACAGCATAAATAAGAACCCCCTCCAAATTTGATGATTGCATTTTTTTTTTCAATTTCACCTAACAATAATTTTATTTTTTCAGTTTTGGAGCATATGTTATTAAAAAATTAAAGGGGTATTCCAGGCAAAAACTTTTTTATATATATCAACTGGCTCCAGAAAGTTAAACAGATTTGTAAATTACTTCTATTAAAAAATATTAATCCTTCCAATAGTTATTAGCTTCAATGGAGTACCCCTTTAAGGCCGAAATGTGCTGTGTCCTTAAGAGGTTAAGGTTAGTGATGGTGAATATGCTGTCAGTTCCCTTTAAAAAATAAATTGTTTATACCTTTTGGTATTTTACTTTGGGATAGATATAATAATTTGTTATAAAAATTATTTGATCTGGATAATGCTTTTTTTAATTATGTTTATCATCTTTATTTGTTAACTATGGTGGGACTTAATTATATATATATATATATATATATATATATATATATATATATATATGTATATATATAAATAACCATTACATTATATTACAGGCATTCTGTAAAAGCTGGATTGATATATATGGTTCAAATAATGCTTAAGCCCTTAACAACCATGGACGTGGGCTCCTGACTCAAGCACGCACCATATTGGCCAGCCCCGATCGCTGCAGATGGCTATAATCCTTTAGATCAGCTTTGACTCCAGCGTCTAAGGGTACCTTTAACTGCTCCCTGGTGGTTCAGGGCTTATCTCTGCTCCTGTGTTGGTTGCTTGTGCTTTGAATGATAAAGCCTGGCAAGACCAGGCTTCATCAATCGAGCGCAGAGCACACAGACCAATGAGGTTCTATGGAACCTCATTGATCTGTGTGAAGAATCAAATGATTCCTCCTAAATGTCCCCTAAGGGGACTAAAAGTGTAAAAAAAAAGTTTAAAAAAAAGTTTAAAAGCACACAAATTAACCCCTTCCTTATTAAAAGTTTAAATAACCCCCCCCCCCCCCTTTTCCCAAATTCCAAATAAAAAATATATAAACATAATAAAAATAAACATATGCGGTATCACCGCATGCGTAAATGTCCAAACTATAAAAATATAAGGTTAATTAAACTGCACGGTCAATGGCGTACACGTAAAAAAAAAATTCCAAAGTCCAAAATTGTGTATTTTTGGTCACTTTGTATACCCTAAAAAAATTATAAAAAGTGATCAAAAAGTCTGGTCAAAATAATCATGGTACCTATAAAACTTCAGATCATGGTGCAAAAAATGAGCCCTCATACCACCCCGCATTCAGAAAAAATTAAAATTTACAGGGCTCAGAAGAGGACAATTTTAAACATACTAATTTTGGTTCATGTAGTTACAATTTTAAACCTACATAATAAAATATGGTGTCATTTTTACCGAAAAGTGCACTGTGTAGAATCTGAATCCCCCAATAGTTACAAATTGGCATTTTTTTTTTCAATTTTGCCCAACAAATATTTTTTTTCGGGGTTCGCCATAAATTTTGTGGTGAAAAGATTGATGTCATTACAAAGTACAATTGGTGGTGCAAAAAAAAAGCCCTCATATGAGTGTGAAGGTGCAAAATTTTAAGCGTTATGATTTTAAGAAGGTGATGAGGAACAAATTAAAGTGCAAAAATTTTTACGCTTTCGTTTTTTCCTCCTCCCCTTTAAAAAATCATAACTCTTTTATATTTTCATCCACAGACTAGTATGAGGGATTGTTTTTTGCGCGACCAGTTGTCCGTTGTAATGCCATCACTCACTTTACCATAAAATGTATGGCGCAACCAAAAAAATACTATTTGTGTGGGGAAATTAAAAAGAAAACCGCAATTTAGCAAGTTTTTTAAGGTTTTGTTTTCACGCCGTACAATTTATGGTAAAAATGACATGTGTTTTTTATTCTCTGGGTCAATATGATTAAAATGATACCCATGATTATACACTTTTCTATTACTGTTATGCTTAAAAAAAATCGCAAACTTTTTAACCAAATTAGTACGTTTAAAATCCCCCTATTTTGAAGACCTATAACTTTTTCATTTTTCCATATAAGCGGTGGTATGAGGGCTAATTTTTTGCACCCTGATCTGTAATTTTTATTAATACCATATTTGCTTATACAAAACTTTTATTACATTTTTTATTTATTTTTTTGGAATAAAATGTTATAAAAAAAGCAGCTATTTTGGACTTTTTTTTTTTTACGTTCATGCCGTTCACCGTATGGGATCATTTACATTTTATTTTAATAGTACGGATATTTACGCACGTGGCGATACCAAATATGTATATAAAATATTTTTTTTTACACTTTTTGGGGGTAAAATAGGGAAAATGGGACAATTTACGTTTTTATTGGGGGATGGGGTTTTTCAATTTTTTTTTACTTTATTTTTTAACTTTTTTTACTTTTATTTTTATACTCTTATAGTCCCCATAGGGGACTATTTATAGCAACCATTCGATTGCTAATCCTGTTCAGTGCTATGTATAGGACACAGCACTGATCAGGGTTATCGGTCATCTTCAGATCAGAGCAGAAGACTCCTGGAAGACAGCGGAGGCAGGTGAGGGGACCTCCGTCTGCCGTGCAGGATGATCGGATCACCGCGGTAGCGCTGCAGGCGATCCGATCATCCTGTTAAGTGATCACGATGCTGCAGATGCCGTGATCTGTATTGATCACTGCATCTGAGGGGTTAATGGCGGACATCCGCGGGATCGCGGGTGTACGCCATTACCGGCGGGTCCCTGGCTGCGATCCACAGCCGGGACCTGCCGCGCATGATGTCGGCATCGCTCCGATGCCCGCGGTTATGCTCAGGACGTAAATGTACGTCCTGGTGCATTAAGTACCACATCACCAGGACGTACATTTACGTCCTGCGTCGTTAAGGGGTTAAATAGTGAGACATATACAGTATGTGAGCACTATACTAGGGGGTCATATCGTTTTGTGCTTTGTTTACTGAATGCATTTGTATCATATTGTATCTTTGTTTACAGAAAAACAGTTGTATCATGAACTGTCCCAAACATTATTTAACACTGTGTTTTCAAGCAACAATATGTTAGGCGGCAATATATTGCTGGTTAATGATGGATAATTTTTTACTTCTGAAACTCAACCATTTTCAATCATTTATGATGAAAAGCAGCACAAGTGTGTGACTATTTAAAGCTTGTTTAATGTAGGAAGATGACCTACTTCTGTTGAATTTTTGCAGAGCTTACAGATTGTTTTCTAAAACAGAATATGTGCTTTTTATTTTACTTTACAGACAAAATGTACAGGTAAAGTACATTACAAGAAGAAAAAAGTATAATTAGATGTGTTACAAAGATATTAAAAAATGATACTGCAAAAACAATTATTATAAACACCTTTTAAACATTTTGAATTAACTTTTGTAAACAATCTAGGCATATGGGTCATCGTCTTAAAGGGGTACTCCGCCCCTGGCATTTTATCCCCTATCCAAAGGATAGGGGATAAGATGTTAGATCGCCGCGGTCCCGCTGCTGGGGACCCGGGGATCGCCGCTGCAGCACCCCGCCATCATTACTGCACAGAGCGAGTTCACTCTGTGCGTAATGACAGGCGATATAGGGGCCCGGAGCAGCGTGACGTCATGGCTCCGCCCCTCATGACATCACGGCCCGTCCCCTTAACGCAAGTCTATGGCAGGGGGCGTGGCAACCACCACGCCCCCTCCCATAGACTTGTATTGACGGGGCGGAGCGTGATGTCACGAGGGGCGGAGCCGTGACGTAACAATGCTCTGGCCCCTGTATTGCCCGTCATTACGTGCAGAGCGATCTCGCTCTGCGCAGTAATGATAGCCGGGTGCCGAAGCAGCGACCGGCTTCTATATACACTGTCATAATTCATAATCCCTGCCAGGAGACGGGAGCTCTGATTGGTCAATAGCTATTCACCGATCAGAGCTCCTGTGTTCCAGTGGCGGTGATTATGAATTATGACAGTATATATATAGAAGCCGGCGGGCAGTACAGTGTAGATACATGTACCGCCGGTTTGAATAGTTAATAAATGCTGATCACAGCGGATCTCCAGAGAATGATCTGCTGCGATCAGCATTTAAGTTAACAAGCCGGCGGTACAAGCCGCTACATCGCTACAGAGTTCCCGTCTCCCGGCGGCGGGGATTATGAATTATGACAGTGTATACAGGAGCCGGCGTGCAGCGCAGTGTAGCCGCATGTGCTGCTGGCTTTTACAGTTAATAAATGCGGATCGGAGTGGGTCTCTGGATAATGACCTGCTGCGATCTGCACCTCAGCCCCTGGACTACAACTCCCATCATGGGCAGAGTCTATCCATGATGGGAGTAGCAGTCCTCACTGTCCCAAAATAGACATTTTGGTACGTGTCCTCCGAGGTGGTGTATATTTGCACAAGAAAAGTGCTTTTGCGCATTTTTTTACGCAACAAAACACAGTTAATAAATTCGAATCAACAGTAGAAAGTGCTCTATGGTAAACTTAATCGTTGATATCAGATTTTCCGCAAAATAAATGCGCCAAAAAACTCTTGCACAAATTTTTGCATTAAAAATACACCCAAAAAAAGCTCTATATACAATGATAAATTCCCCTCATTGTCACTAACAGAAACTTTTTTCATCAGCTTTTTTCACTCAAATATGGTGCCTTTCTCCCACCACTATACTGCCTACTTATTGGCTGGGAGCTGTATGCAAGCCATTATAAGCTAATTTGAGTGATATTACGTGATCTTGCTAGTTGTACAGTATTCTGGGTTCATATTATATCTGTGTTCCTACTTCCTCTTCCTATGATAAAATGGCACAAACACCATTTGTTCTCATCCCTTCTCCTATACTGACATGCTGTTGGTGCCATGTTGCCAGCTTTAGCCAAGTGAATCTGACAATATTCTCCTTTAGGACGGATGGAGAATTTTCCAAACTTCTGACTAAACCCAACTTCTATGGATTCGGTTCACTCAACACTTGTTAGAAAGTTTTAAACACACACTCCTGTACAGCAGTAGCTCAGTCATAACACTGCATGGCCTTTTTGTAACACTACTCTCTTTCATTTTGCAGCTGCATAAGTAAGTGGTCATTTTCAACAATACTCATTGCTGTATAATAGCATGGAGGACTCTAACCCCCAATGGGCAGACTAGCTTTGTTTTCACATTAAATACTGTAAGGCCACACTAGTTCTGATTCCTTGTTGACCGCCGAAGCATCGTTAGAATCAGTGGCAGTAAACTGGCATGTTTCACCAGACACAATCTAGCCCTCAATGCCCTTATTCAGACCATTGACTATTTAAGCCTGTGAAGTGATGCCAATTAAGTGTGACTATCTCCGTCATGACCTACAAAGGTAATATGTATTAATGCAGCAACAATTGTGTACCATATTGTACAGCTGCTTATCTATATTATCACTTAATAGTATTTTGCTGCTGCTGATCCTGGTATTTATCTCTGTGGATCTATAGTAAGGGAAATTACTTTACCTTAATTACAAATATATATCTACATTTGGCCTAATATTGTTTGAATATTCCAAGATATATTGTGTGACAGTGGCAAAGTGTTTGATCACTGTATTGATCATATGATAGGACATTGGCTATGAAATTGTAATTTTTTTGTTTCCTATTCTATTCTCAAT
Organism: Hyla sarda; assembly: GCF_029499605.1. Lineage (NCBI taxonomy): Eukaryota > Metazoa > Chordata > Amphibia > Anura > Hylidae > Hyla > Hyla sarda. The sequence continues at coordinate 195,957,273 of NC_079193.1, read as the reverse complement.
AGTTTTTTCTTCATCTGAAAGCTATAAAGTTAAGTTTTACATATACACATAGATAAGTTTATATTCTCGTAACTACTGGGAAACAGGCCCATTAATTATTTATTAACCTGCGAGAGGTTTCAGGTCATTTAGCATTTTAAGGGGATAATAGGTCTTCTTGAGGAGACTACTGAACTAGTATAATAAAGTTGTATAAGCCGTACAATTCTCCCTGGGGGAAAAAGGATTCAAAGTTGTTTTACCTTAGAATGAAAACCACTTGCTTTTATATGCTGTTTCCAATAGGGGGTACTAGAGAGAAAGCTCTTTCCACTCTGGAGGAAAGATTTTTAAAAATGTTTTTTTTCCAGGGAGCATTGCATGGTCTATTTGACTTCCTTAGCCCCAAGAGGAGTAAGGGCTGTGAGAGATGAATCTTCATTCAGTACAGCCAAAAAATGATACCTATAAACACCAGGAAATACAAATAAGTGGGAAGGAACTTTATTAAGTCTTTATAAGGTAATTATCTTGGGAATATAAATAGAAAGAAATAGGGCAATATGACATTGCTTGGCCTTGTTATAAATCTTACCATATGAAATCATTTTTACAGCGACAGATTAATACTTAAAGGGGTACTCTGTCCCTAGACATCTTATCCCCTATCCAAAGGATAGGGGATAATATGTCTGATTGGGGGGTCCCACAGCTGGGACCCCCGCGATCTCGGCTGTGGCACCGCAGTCATCAGGTGCGTGGAGCAAACTTCCTCCCTCTCAATGCAAGTCTATGGGAGGGGGCGTGAAGGCCAGCACCACAGGGGTATGAGCCAATACCAACAGACCCAGCTTGTCAAAAATTGTGCTCCTTGGCCTAGGCGGTAACAGGCTGGCGTTCTTTAGTCGTTATTTAGGACCAGTAACAATGGTCATCACTCACCCTGGTAACATCAGGCTGTTGTTGCTTGGTTGGAATCTGGACAATGGAAACCCTAGGTGTTTTTTTGCCATTAAATATATAAATGTATACATTTAAAAAATATATATATCTTAGGGTGTTTGTTTCAATCAAATATTCTGATATTGGAATACCTATGATGCCTATGGCATGTCCTAAAAGCTCCTGTAGGTGTGATGTTTAAGAGTTATAATACTTCTGTCCATATATTATAGCTGGCTACAACAAAGCCTGGTTCTTTAGAATCTACATCTGGTTATTTCCGACTGAATTTGAAATCTTATTGAATTTTGTTTTTACTGTTTTGGCTTTAATCAACATCTTCTATGAAGTGTATTCCAATGTAGAACAAATATTAATTATATTTAAGTTTAAAAAAGTACGAAAAAAGCTGCAATTCTGTACAGCAAATGTGGATATTACAAAACTAAAATGTAGGTTGATTCAGAAGATATATTTTTATTATATTTCCTAAGCCAGAGAAACATATTTTTATCCATGTGACTTCACAAATTGAATTATTATGAATAAATACTGAGTACAAAAGAAGGGAGGGGGATAATTTTAACTATACAATGTTAACAATTAAAGTTGTATAATGGCATAAAAAAAATATGCGCAAATTTTTCCACTTCAGAATTAACTGCAGAAACTCCAGCAGTTTTTAAATTCATACTAGAGTTTAAATTCATCTTATTTCAGACCACAAAGCTGTAATTTCAATAAATAGGTTACATCCATTACAAATATAGAATGTATGATTAAACCAGGTTTCTAGCAAATTAGCTTTTAGATGCAGCAGGGGTTGTAGCCATTAACTCCAATAATAGAATACCTACAGAAAAATTATGGGCTTTCAAGTTCTTCTTATAATGCTACAAAGAAGGTTTTAAAGAATTTCTCCAGAGTGCAATTAGACTGTTCAAATGCACTCTCTTGTATGTTTACAATTGCCAAGGCTTTTTTTCTTGTGTGTACTGTATTTTACACTCTCATAACTTACAAAAAGTATCAAACATGAAATGCAAATGCAATAGATAATCTAGTCATACAGCTTCACAATAATCAAAACCAGATTACAGAAACTGTTCTCGTTATACAACCTTTTGATTTTTTTTTCTTGTAATTGACTTCATAAAGAAATGAAGTGTAATATTTAAATTTGTATTAGCACCTATTTATTAGTTATTTATTTAGATATGATCAAATCACTTAGGCATGAAAGGTATTTGTCCCAAATTTACAAAATCCTCTGATTTTGGCTAATTTAAACATTTGTTATATATTTCTGGCAAAATGAAAAATGAGGAAAAGCTTTTTACAGTTAGAAAGAAGAAGGATTGCATGACATCAGGCAGTGGCTTGGTGGGCTTTCCCATAATGTCTTGCAGTCAGCCCTTCTTGTATGACAGCCATGATGGACTATAGGGTGTCAGTAACAGTTTAAAAGTGATAAAGTGCATGTGTCCCAGTTATTATGAGTGTTGCCATTTGAAAAGGGCATGCCTACAATGTTTAATTGGTCAGAATCGGTCTGTTCAAACCCCCCACAATAACCAAAAAGAGACAGGAGTGCTTGTCTCTCTTTTTTACTTGTAGCTGAACAGGAAGCTCTCTTTAGACTTACAATCAAGTCCATCATATTTAGCAAATAGTGAGACAAGGAGATAAATGCTACCCAAGCAGTTCTCCTGCCTCCTTGTGGCAATTGTTGGGGGTCTCTGAGCAGTATTGACACCATCATGATTGTTCAGCTCTTGTTCCAACAGCAAGTGCTTGTCTACCTCTTCCTTAGGCTTCTAAATGCACAGTCCCCCTTTTACATGTATAAGGTGAATTATGTTCATTTTGTTTTAAACCTAATACATTTGAGCAAGAGAAAGTACATTTTTTTATAAATAGAAAGGAACGCAAACAATTTGTGATTGTTAATGCCAGTAGAAAATATTGCATTCTCCTGCGTGTTGAGCATTTACACAACACCTTGACACTTAAGTTGCTTATAGAAACTCAATTTGATTATTTCCCTTAAAAGTTTAAGCCAACACTCCTTTCTCATAAACCAAGATCCTGTGTCAAGCAAAAATTAAAAATGTCTAAAAAGTTTCTATTACTTATTATGAAAGTGGGGTAAATTGGTCTGTAGTACATGGTATATATACCCCCTTTCCTGTATACAACAGTTACATTTGTTCAAGTAAGGGGTTCCAGGGATTTATGTATTTTGGGTTTAAAAAGTACTACTGTGGCCTTTTTGAATTAACAGGAGGTAATTTTTTTTGCTCACGTTTTTGTAAAAATGCATTTTTCAACACTTGTTTTTAAGAACTTCAATTAAATCTTAAGTGTGGATAAGAAGACATATATAATAATTGTGAGACATCATCAATAAACTGCTTTCTTTAATTACAAGGTCTTTTCTGGACATGAGCCATTTTCAAATTAGTTTCTTGGAGCAGAGGGGTAAATGAGAGACTTCACAGCTATAAGAACTTGCTGAGTGACATTATCAAGGTTGCTGCCAAGTTGAACTATATGAACAAAATTAGCACTAACAAATCTATAAACTCTAGTAACTCAGTAATGTTAGTGCCACGGTCTGGGTCAGTGTCAACATTCAGTTTAGCTAGATTAGTAAGACAGTCCATTTTGACATCTAAAAGCAAAGAGGGTACAAAAAAAAACCTAATGGTCCTGTTACCACAGGTATTTCACATTCTTTTAGATTTTCTTACTTTTTTTTTTATTTAATGTTATTCTTTATTAAAAAAAAAAAAAAAAGTATACAAAAATCTAAACCTTTGGACAGTGAAGTAAGACACTCATTATCCAAAGCCCCATTAGATAAATTAACCAAAGCCTGCACTTTTTTCATTACTTGTGCCATAAGACTTATTTTTTATTGAAACTACTTCTTGTTTTTCCTATTCTTTCTTCCTCCAGATTCCTTTCCTAAAGGGACCAAAGCAAGATTATTTTTTCTCTTTTCTTGACCAGAGCTACTTGCTGTTTTTCCTCTTCTTCTTGATATACTTCAGTCTGCATTTGTGATCCAATAATCTTGGTTATTCTTCTTAGATCTGTTAGATCTGTTTTCTGGAGTTATTTTTTATTTTTTATTTCTCTTTCTGTCAAAGAGTGTATTATTTTAATAATCCAAAAGTATTAAGATTAATAGCATACACAATTACATACCTCCCTAATTGTCCTATAGGTGCTCAACATTCTATTCATACTTTATCAAGCTCTTTAAGCAAATTAAATAGCATGTGTATTATTTGAGACTGGTTTAAGTTGACTACATAAATAGCCACACATTTGTGTTGGATTCTTAAACTTACCATAACAGAATAATGATTTTAATAGATTAAAATTAATTTTTGAAAACCCTTTGTCCCTGCATGATAGGCTTTTTTCTTAGTTTTAATCTCTTCTCTGCTCTTATAGCTTCATTCTTTCAAGTATTGAGTTGTAGACATGCCAGGTTGCTGGCCAGATTGATTAATAATAAAGCTTCTTCGTGCATGTATTTGCAATTAAAAATGAGTCAAGCTTGAAAATAATCTTGGCCAAGTGATGAAACATAAATAAATATTCTGAACTATGTGTTCAAATGAATGTACTGTGGACATGCTCATTCGGTTTTTATTCAGATTGAATTGTGTATATAGTTACCAAAGATTTCTATTGTTTTGAGGGTTTTTTTTATGCCTAATTTTCATCCTTTTGAACCAAATCTTTATGAAAAGCTGAAACCTTTTTTCATATGTTTTACATGTTCCCAAGTTATTATTGGTAGATTAAATACCATAAACTTTTATTTACTTTCTTTTAAAACTTCACTTATTTTTTTATTGCATAAAAACTCATTAACATCTCAAACGTGCAGCAAAATTTTTTTTATAAGCAATCTGCATTATTTGGGGGCAGCCATGTTGCTTAGGCCAACTGTATAGCATTTAGAGGTATGGATGGAACCGCTAAAATGTTTTCTCTACAGAACAGGAATTGTCATCTTATTATTAAGCTTACTGGTGAAAAGGAAATTTACAAGATTACTGGATTACTGGATTATATAGCCAATAAAACAAAAACAACAAAAAATTTAAAATTCTGTATATTTTTTGCCTGTGTGACCCCGGCCTAATTCCGTAATACTTTATTAAAGGGGTACTCCGGTGAAAACCTTTTTTCTTTTAAATCAACTGGTGGCAGAAAGTTAAACATATTTGTAAATTACTTCTATAAAAAAAATCTTAATCCTTCCAGTACTTATTAGCTGCTGAATGCTACAGAGGAAATTTCTTTCTTTTTGGAACACTGATGACATCACGAGCACAGTGCTCTCTGCTGACATCTCTGTCCATTTTAGCAACCATGCATAGAAGCTGTATGCTAAGGGCAGCATGGTGGCTCAGTGGTTAGCACTGCTGCCTTGCAGTGCTGGGGACTTGGGTTCAAATCCTACTAAGAACAACAATAAATAAAGCGTTATTATTATTATAATAACGTCAGCAGAGAGAACTGTGCTCGTGATGTCATCAGAGAGCATTCCAAAAAGAAAATAAGTTCCTCTGTAGTATTCAGTAGCTAATAAGTACAGGAAGGATTAAAATTTTTTAATAGAAGTAATTTACAAATATGTTTAACTTTCTGCCACCAGTTGATTTAAAAGAAAAAAGGTTTTCACCGGAGTACCCCTTTAAAGATTTAATCCAAGGTCAGATAAAAGAGTTTTCATTTTTCAAAACAAGTGTCCATTTAACCCCTTAAGGACTGAGACCCTTTTCACCTTAAGGACTGAGACCTTTTTTGCAATTTTGACCACTGTCACTTTATGCATTAATAACTCTGGGATGCTATTATCAATTATTCTGATTTCGAGAATGTTTTTTTTGTGACATATTCTACGTTAACACAGTGGTACATTTTTGTCATTACTTGCATCCTTTCTTGGTGAAAAAATCACTAAATTTCATGAAAATTTGAAAAGTTTAGCATTTTTCTAACTTTGAAGCTCTCTGCTTGCAAGTAAAATGAATATTCCAAATACATTATCTGCATTCGTCAGCATTTCTGCTGCAAAATCGATTTTATTAGGACCAGAAAAAAAAATTTTAAGATACATTTTTCTAATGGCTCTGTATAAGTCAATCTCAAATTGTACTGGGTCAAACGCCTCCAATAGTCCAAAGTTCAATCCTTTACTCAGGGCTGTTATACAATCCTCCTGGAGGTCAATTTCTGTAAGATTGATGACAATGTTATTAGTTTTCACTTCTTTGGTTGTTCGTTCCAGGTTACAGTTTTCATTTTCCCCACCTTTCTCCACATGTTTTTTCTCTTTCCCCGGTCCCCTTCTACCTCCTCTTCTCACCCTTTTCCTAAAGGAACAGTGGTTGCTGTATGGGGAGTCTGTGGTTGTGTGCTCCCAGAACCTGCTTCCATAGATTCATCTGATGCTGAGGACTCCATTTCAGTTGTCATAAAGTCAGTCGGAGCAGGTTTCTTTCTCCTTATAAACCTGGTATTTTTATTTAGATATTTGCCTTGATTTTTATTCCAAGTAAAGACCATATTATTCTCAAAGTCCTTTTTGTCTCTTAAGTATTTGTCTTTCTAGGTTTCCTTTAGCCTAGTTTTTAATATGAAACATTTTCTTTTCCAGGTTTTTTGTGAATGACACATACTAAGCCTCCGATAATCTTTTTATTTTTTTATTTCAGAATGTGCTTTGTTTAGTTCCATTACAATGCCGTCATGATCTCTCACACATTTCTCCAGTACTATCTGTTGGAGTCTCAAGGAATGTTAAAGATGTTAAAGATCATCTGTGAACTGACACAGGGATTCATATGGCCTTAATCCCCTGGGTGTCTGTCCACATTCAGTATGTGCCACCAATGATTGTATGGTCAAGAATAGGCGTGCTTCTTTGTCTGAAAGATTGATGACCCCTGCTCTAAGGTCTTGTTGATAATAAGCTCTAATGCTTCTTTCAGTTCGCAATACATGAAAAACTTTCCCTCTACCGCCCTGCCTGTCCGTAAAGTCACCTCTGTTGTTACACTGACTTCGTTTTGATCCATATTGCAATCCATGACAATGAATATGGATTGCAATACGGATCAAAGGATCTGTCTTGTACAGACATGGAAATGGTACAAATGTTGGAAGATTTAGCTAGTGGAGAAATAGAAGAAATCACTAATAATGCATCAGATACCATTATAGTGAAACCATTGACAAAAGGGAATAAATCAAAATGTAACCCTCCAATTGCCGGCATTGCTATAGATATCTTTTACAGAACTGTACTCAACGACACAAGTGCACTCCTTTATCGACAAAATAAAAGAAAAACTGATAAGGAGACACACAGAAAAGGGAGTTATCTCTATGATTACGGTAAATAAGCTTTTTCCCAGATACCCACGCCATCCCCACTGGTACATTTTGCCAAAAGTTCATAAGTCACTGAGCCAACCCCAGGCTGCCCTATAGTGGCTGGGATTGGCTCGGTGACAGAATCATTGTCAAGTTACCTAGACTGGCTTTTATCTCCAATTCTGGTTAATATGCCTACATATTTAAAAGACACAGGAGACCTGATCCAGATATTGGAAAATTTAGTATGACAAGAAGGTTTTCAGATAACCTCCATTGACATAGAAAGCCTGTACACCCTTATCCCTCACAATGCGGGTGTGCAGGCAATACGGGAGGTATTAAATGGCTTGGAAAAGTTGGACGACTTTGTCCAATTTATTGATGAATAATTGAGATTCATATTGGAAAATAACGCATTCCAACATAAAAGCAACTGGTACAGATAGAGACAGGGCACGGCTATGGGGACTTTGGTCTCCTGCACTTTGCCAACCTGTTTCTTTCTGTATTGGAGAGAGACCTAGTCCTGAAAACTGCCAATCCATACATCAGGAATATAAAGCTGTTTAAGTGATTTGTAGACGACATCATAGTCATCTGGGAGGGATCAGAGGATGATTTTGGCGACTTTGTTAACTATCTCATTAAAACCAATAACGTCAATAGGTCATTTACATATCAATTCGGGGGTTCTTATTCAGAAGAAATTATTGAGAGGGCATATAGCAAAGCAGAAAAAAGAACCAGATATGAGTTATTGCATAACAAAAAAAGAGGCCCAAGAAAGAATAAATTATTTTTTTCTTTTTGTAATTCCCCCATGAATGTCTTGTGAGTAAGACCATCCGTAAAAACTGGTTTATCTTAGAACAGGACCCTGACCTGAAGAATGTAGCAGAAAACAAGCCAATAATCACTTTTAAAATGAATAAAACTATATGAGATTTCATCAAAAATATTAAGAGGAAAAAAAAAAGAAGAATAAAACAGATTGGTTGACAGCGAGACACCCGATAGGTAATTACAAGTATGGGGATTGTTCAATGTGTGAACTTAACCTGGGCAAGAGCGTGTTCAGATTAGGACCTAAGATAGTAGAGGTCAAACAACAAAACCACATTTGTAGTCTAATGCCTTGTATGCTCTTGTGGCTACTATTATAAAGGTAAGACTAAATGCAGGTTTTGTGAGAAAACGTGAGATCTGTAAAAACGAAACCGGGAGCTACCAGATTTATTACTCATATAAATGAAGTCCATGGAGGAAATACAAAAAGCATCAGGTTTGCAGATCTAGAAAAAATAGACCCCCCCCAGAAAAAGGAGGTGATAGACATCGCATTCTATTACAAAAAGAAGCTCGCTGGATAGCGCAGCTGGAGGCAACAGGTGCTATTGGTCTTAATGAGCGTATTGAAGTTTCAGCTTTTCTGTAGTTTCCGGGTTTAGTCTTATGTTTTTACGTATATACTATACTGTATATGTGAAGTTATATATCCACATTTTGCATTGGTTTTAACTCACCTATGTCACGAGTATGCTTGTATTATTTAAGAAGGCTCTACCTGGGATGTGACATCAATTCTGGGCCTGAAGAAATGCCTTGGACGGTGCTCCCTGCATGTATTGCCCTGCCGTGACATCTATCCAGTACAAGCCATCTGAGCTAATGAGTATGCAATAAAGAACACAGCTTTCACAAGGAAAATAACATGTTTGAACTAGAGAAAATTTGCACAATCACTGTAAAACATAAAATATTTATAGTAATTTCAGCCATTTGTGGTAAAAATGCATGCAGTAATTAGTTGCTGTACTGCTCATTAGCCACAATGTGTGAACTGAAAATTTAAGCAAAAAATTGTACTGAGTATGAATTCAGGGAGAGGTATAAGCAGTAGAAAGAGAGGAGTTCTAATGCTGTTGTGCAGAACACTGGTGAGACCTCACTTGGAGTATTGTGCGCAGTACTGGAGGCCATATCTCCAGAAGGATATAGAAACTCTAGAGAGCGTTCAGAGAGGAGCTACTAAACTAGTACATGGATTGCAGGATAAAACTTACCAGGAAAGGTTAAATGACCTTAACATGTACAGCTTGGAAGAAAGAAGAAACAGAGGTGATATGATAGAGACTTTTAAATACATAAAGGGAATCAACACAGTAAAGGAGGAGAGCATATTAAACCCCTTAAGGAAAAGGCCCATTTTAGCCTTAAAAACCAGGCCAATTTTATTGCTGCATTTTTGTTTTTTCCTCCTCGTCTTCTAAAAATCATAATTCTTTTATATTTCCATCCACAGACCCATATGAGGGTTGTTTTTTGTGTCACCAATTTTACTTTGTAATGACATCACTTATTTTACCATAAAATGTACAGCGCAACCCAAAAATATTATTTATGTGGGGAAAAATTTAAAGAAAACCACAAATTTGGCAAATCTTGGAAGGTTTTGTTTTCACGGTGTACACTTTAAGGTAAAAATGACATGTTCTGTTTATTCTGTGGTTTAATACAATTAAAATGATACCCATGTTATATGCTTTTCTATAATTGTACTGCTTAAAAAAAATCTAAAACTATTTTAACAAAATCAGTATGTTTGAAATTGCCCTATTTTGACCACCTATAACTTTCAAATTTTTCAGAATACAGTGCGGTTTGAGGGCTCATTTTTGGAGCCAAGATCTGTAGTTTTAATTGGTACCACTTTTGCTTAGGTTTTACTTTTTATAAATTTTTTAGTAATTTTTTGGGGGGAATAAAATGTGACAAAAATGCAGCAATTTTGGAATATTTTTTTAATTTTTTTTTTTACGTTTACACCAATCACTGTACGGGATTGTTAACAATATATTTTGTTAGTTCAGACTTTTACGCACGTGGCAATACTAAATATGTTTATTTTTTATATGCTTTTTGGGAGGTAAAATGGGAAAAACAGATGATTTACGTTTTTATTGGGGGAGGGGATTTTTCACATTTTTTTACTTTTTCTTTTTTCTTTTTTTTTTACACTTTAATAGTCCACATAGGGGACTATTTATAGCAATCATTTGATTGCTAATACTGTTCATTGCTCTGCATAGGGCATAGCACTGATCAGTATTATCGGTGATCTTCTGCTCTGGTCTGCTCAATCTCAGACCAGAGCAGAAGACCCCTGGAGATGGACAGAGGCAGGTGAGGGGACCTCTGTCCGCCATTATGGTGGATCGGATCCCTGCGGCAGCGCTGCGATGATCCGATCATCCATTTTTCTGACTGCACTGCCGCAGATGTCATGATCTGTATTGATCACGGCATCTGAGGGGTTAATGACAGACATCTGCACGATCTCTGATGTACGCCATTACCGGCGGGTCCCTGGCTGCTGATAGCAGCCCGGACCTGCTGCGCATGACGCAAACACTAGTCCGGTTCTCGTGGTCATGGCGGAGCATAAATGTACATCATGGTGCGTTAAGTACCACGGCACCATGACGTACATTTACGTCCATTGTCGTTAAGGGGTTAAAAAAAAGAAAAACTACAAAAGGAGATAGTTTTAAATTAGCGGGGCAAAGGTTTAAAGGGGTACTCCCGTGGAAAACTTTTTTTTTTTTAATCAACTGGTGCCAGAAAGTGAAACAGATTAGTAAATTGCTTCTATTCCAGTACTTATTAGATGCTGAATTCTACAGAGGAAATTCTTTTCTTTTTGGAACACAGAGCCCTCTGCTGACATCGCGAGCACAGTGCTCTCTGCTCACATTTCTGTCCATTTTAAGAACTGTCTAGAGTAATAGAAAATCCCCATAGCAAACATATGCTGCTCTGGACAGTTCCTAAAATGGACAGAGATGTCAGCAGAGAGCACTGTGGTCATGATGTCAGCAGAGAGCTCTGTGTTCCAAAAAGAAAACCATTTCCTCTCTAGTATACAGACCCTAAAAAGTACTGGAAAGATTAAGATTTTTTTAATAGAAGTAATTTACAAATCTGTTTAACTTTCTGACACCAGTTGATAAAAAAAAAGTTTTCCATGGGAGTACCCCTTTAAAAGTAATATTGGGAAGTATTACTTTACTGAGAGAGTCGTGGATGCATGGAATAGCCTTCCTGCAGAAGTGGTTGCTGCAAATACAGTGAAGGAGTTTAAACATGCATGCGATAAGCATAAGACTATCCTTCATATAAATTAGGTCCAGGGACTATTGATAGGATTCAGATTATTGGCAGACTAGATGGGCCAAATGGTTCTTATCTGTTGACACATTCTATGTTTCTATGTTTCTATGAATTACCATCTGTTTTTCCATTGAGTTCACAAGAACTGATAAAAAAATGTTTTTTTGGTAAAAAAAAAAATAACAAAAAGAAAACTTTGTGAGCATACACTGAATCAGCATACATGAGAGCAGAAATAAAATGGAGCACTCAATGATTGTGGGTATCTATTTTTTATTTTATTTCCAATGATACATAAGGCAACATAGTGAGGAGACAGTAATTCAGGGCAGGATCATGGAAAGGTGAAAGCCATTTCACACCAGCAGGTGCTCTTTCGACCTCCACTGATGTCATCACATCCTAATTGCAAGTGAAATAGGTATGGGAGGGATATGACCGAGATACAAAGCCCAACACCATAATGAAACATTAAAATATAATGTTTAACAGTTACAGAAATGAGCCAAAGTCTAACTTATCATTTATCGCAGGAGGGCCTACTGCATCTAGAGTAAGTAGAAAAATATTGTTACGATCACCACCTTTGTAATGGGCAGACACTCTTTCCAATTTATCATTGGAAATAAAAGAAATTGCTATATACACTCATGTATACGGAATGTATTCTTCTTAAGGACTTTACACGTTACCATACCATACCACAGTAGATCCTGACGCACTAACAATGTTGTTTATTGTTTATTGTCCATATTGCTGAGCTGGATATAATCCATCACATTGTGCTTGTTTTTCTTCCCTCTCTTTGTGTAGTTGATTGAGTATAGTGAATCATAATTCAGATTAGGATTTCATAGTTTTAAATATGTTTTTAATGCTATCCCTGCTGGGTTAAATGCTGAATACTATACATGGTGCTCAATGGGTGCTGTGTACACAGTTTAACAGGCAGCCATAATGCTTCTGGCTTTTGACCCAATGATCATTTAATTATTGAGTGCTGAGTAACAACAGGAGCTGCTTAAAGGGGTTGTCCAAGAAAATATATTTTTTATATATCAACTGGCTCCACAAAATTAAACAGATTTGTAAATTACTTCTATCAAAAAAATCTTAATCCTTTTAGTATTTATGAGCTGCTGAAGTTGAGTTGTTCTTTTCTGTCTAAGTGCTCTCTGATGATACCTGTCTCGGGAACTGTCCAGTGTCCAGAAGAAAATCCCCATAGCAAACCTCTTCTACTCTGTGCAGTTCCCGAGAAAAGCAGAGATGTCAGCAGAGAGATTAGGAACATAAATGTTTTATTGTTAAAAGGCCCTTTAGGTCTTTTGTGACCATATGGGGACACAATGTATAAAATAAATGAAAAATTAAGAATTTATCACTCTGTGCATATTTTCAGATTTCAGATACGGGTGATTTATGGCTTTCATATGTAAAATAAATGTATCAAAGTGGCCGTGTGATGTATTACAAATTCCAATCTGAACCAATCATCTGCCTAATGTGAAATGTGTACAAACTATACTCATGACTGGAGATATATATATATATATATATATATATATATATATATATATCATAAATATTAAGATATATTTAAAAGTAAGACACTGTAAAAAAAAAAAAAAAAACATTTGTGGGAAGCATACTGATAACAAAAGTTGCACATTTTTAAGTGACCGAGAGACTTGCACAAGAAATGTGTGACAATTTTCAATCTGACCTTGACTGTACAGCGTTGAAAAATTCCCCACTTTGTCAAACCAAAAAATATAGAATATAGAATATAGTTCCAGTTATGCTATTTCTTTGCAGTTTGAACTTGTTTTTGCTGTGCTCTTCAGTATTTACCACTTAAGAACATACGCACCAAAGATTTGAAGTCACTTAAATAAAAAGAAAAATCATTCTTGTAAGTATTAAAGTCGTAAGAATGTAAATTCATTTTGTCTTCTGACCTTTAAAAGAAACATTTTACTACATTCTGCCACATTGACGCAAAGCATACTCTTCAATTTAGTGCAGCTGCTTAAGAAGATTACTTTGTATATAATTTACAAGCCTGTTGCAATGCAGGAATAAAACTATTATATGACAGAGCCAAAAAGAAAAGTATGTACACAAAGTTCTTCATGTGAATCATCACTTAAAGTGTGTGACCAATGTTAAGAGAAAAACAGACTAATGGGAATACTCCTGTTTTAAAAATTCAATGCAGTTTAGATGGACAGGCAAATTGTTTCAGTTCATTGACAATTTCTTAGGGCACTCTTTTCTACACGTCTCTTAGGGTAAGTTTGCACAATGGTCCTAGTTTTCTTAGCTAAAAACCGACGTATCTTTGTTAAGTTATTTTGGCGCATTGTGTCTGCGACCATATGCCCCAGTGTACGACAGTGGTAAAACCCGAAAATGAGCATTGTCTGCCGCAAAGAGGGCATTGTTGACCCAAAAAGGGGCATGGTTGACTCCCCGGATCATTACACCTGAAGTTGGGGTAGCAAAGTCAGGATTAAAGCACTCACCACAGGCCCCCATACTCAAATGTGACTATTATCAGATCCCAAACAGAAACTGGACTTGTCACTTAAGATGATACAGCTCCAGTCTGTAGCAGTCATAAATAATGGCATTGATGGCTGGCTGTAAATAGCAGGACATCTAATGGCTGCCTTGAAACTGGAGGATGGCTTTAAACTGTGGAAATTACTTGTGCTTGTCAATGGATTAAAGAATCCTTTCGAATGGTGGCTTGTTTTAAAAAAAAAGCGAAATGGGATACTTTGATACCAGGAGGGCCAATTACTATTATTTTTTTTTGTGTGTGTGTTTCTATAAAGTTTGACCTCTTGTTCAAGATGGAAACATGAATTTTCCAAAGTTTTATTATATGCACCCTGTTCTTCAATCTTCCTAATATTGAAGTTTCTCAACATAACTCTCCTTTCTTAATCCCTTCCACTTAGCATATATTTGTGAAAAAGATCAACATTTAGCAATTTAGTAAAATTTGTCTTTTTTGAACTTAAAATTCTCTGCTTGTAAAAAAAAAAAAAAAAAATATCACAACCTAAACTAACAAAAAATGAATAATTACTATATGTCAACTTCATGGTGCCATTTTATTTTTTAGGTTGTTAGAAGGCCTTTAAGTTTAGCTTATTTTTTATTTTTATTTAATGGAAATTTACAAAGCCCTTTTTTTGCGGGACCAAGTCCTTTTAATGGTGGCTTTAAGAGGCATGCATATTAAAAACCCCAAATAAAACACCCAATTATGCACACTACATCCCTCAAATAATTCAAACCAGGATATGGGACGTTTTAGGTGATTCCCAGAAATTAAAACAAAGTATGAAGGTGAAATGGAAAAATTAACAATGCTTTGCAGAGTTTCATTTTTTATGTTTTTTTTTTCTTTCCCTTTTCTTTTCTGTAACAGTGCAGGTGTTGACTGAAAGAAAGAAAAAAAAATCAACCAAATACTTATTTTCTTAGAATTAGCCATACAAAAGCAAAATAATAAATGTTTCCAATAATACACACTTTCAGCCTAAATTTTCATTTACAAAGAACACAATAGAATAAACACCCCAAATATCATCATGCAACTTCTCCTGAGTACACCAGTAGCCTTTATGAAGTTATAAACAGTTGTTTGGAGAGAAAGCATGGCTCAGATGGGAAGATGCACTATGTTATCAGATTTTTGTTTGGCTTTTGGGCACCACATGCATTTAACAATATAGTGGAAATTCATAGAAAAGTTACTCTGTTTAGGAAATTAAACCCTAAAAATGTAGTGAGCATTTAGATCCCACAGGTGCTTGAACATTAATCAAAAGAACAAGAGTCCTGAGTGATACTGTTTAAAGGATATATGTGGCATCATTTCAGTCCCCCTGTGCCCAGGCTGCAAAAACATAAAACACTCCAGGGAACTAAAGAAAAAACAAATGCCCAAAAGCTTAAAATATTTCTGCTGCATATCTTCTTTAAAGGAAGGGACAATGTTGTATGCACACTTTCACTGTAGTCAACCTCTTTGGAGGTGAAGGTAGTCTCATACTTTGTGAATAAGGCAGCAGTGTACATAGTTGACCACTGTTTAATTCAAAAAGATTTAATTCAAGAAATATATTTGTAAAGGTGCTATTGAGATGAAATATTCACAATATGTTTGGAACAAACCATATAATCCATATATTCTAAGAAACTAAAACAAAGAAGATCAGAAATTAACTTGTGTGTAATAATATGATATTAAACAGGAAAAAATATTGAAAACATGAAGAAATGGAGAAGTAAAAAGGCAAGGAAAGCCAAGACATCAGCTGAAATCTATCAGTAATTAAAAAGCAATCCAGACCCTTGTCAGTGCACATTAACCCCTTAAGGACGCAGGACGTAAATGTACATCCTGGTGTGGTGGTACTTAACGCACCAGGACGTGCATTTACGTCCTAAGCATAACCGCGGGCATTGGAGCGATGCCCGTGTCATACGCGGCTGATCCCGGCTGCTGATCACAGCCAGGGACCCGCCGGCAATGGCCGACACCCGCGATCTCGCGGGCGTCCACCATTAACCCCTCAGGTGCCGGGATCAATACAGATCCCGGCATCTGCGGCAGTGCGCGATTTGAATGAATGATCGGATCGCCCGCAGCGCTGCTGCGGGGATCCGATCATTCATAACGCCGCACGGAGGTCCCCTCTCCTTCCTCCGTGCGGATCCCGGCGTCTCCTGCTCTGGTCTGTGATCGAGCAGACCAGAGCAGAAGATGACTGAAAACACTGATCTGTTCTATGTCCTATACATAGAACAGATCAGTATTAGCAATCATGGTATTGCTATGAATAGTCCCCTATGGGGACTATTCAAGTGTTAAAAAAAATGTAAAAAAATGTAAAAGTTAAAGTTAAAAAAAAGTGAAAAATCCCCTCCCCCAATAAAAAAGTAAAACGTCCGTTTTTTCCTATTTTACCCCCAAAAAGCGTAATTTTTTTAATAGGCATATTTGGTATTGCCGCGTGCATAAATGTCCGAACTATTAAAATAAAATGTTAATTATCCCGTACGGTTAACGGCGTGAACGAAAAAAAAAAAAAGTCCCAAATTCCTACTTTTTTAATACATTTTATTAAAAAAAATTATAAAAAATGTATTGAAAGTTTTTGATATGCAAATGTGGTATCAAAAAAAATTACAGATTATGGCGCAAAAAATGAGCCCCCATACCGCCGCTTATACGGAAAAATAAAAAAGTTATAGGTCATCAAAATAAAGGGATTATAAACGTACTAATTTGGTTAAAAAGTTTGTGATTTTTTTTAAGCGCAACAATAATATAAAACACAAACGAATGTCCAGCACTTGGTATGCGAATAAAATTATTTCCGTTTATTGAAGTTGCACAGGACAAACAGGTACAAGTGGTCTTTCTGACGCGTTTCGCGCTTAGATGCGCTTAGTCATAGAGATGTAGAGTCATTTTCTATGACTAAGCGCATCTAAGCGCGAAACGCATCAGAAAGACCACTTGTACCTGTTTGTCCTGTGCAACTTCAATAAACGGAAATAATTTTATTCGCATACCAAGTGCTGGACATTCGTTTGTGTTGGATTTACTGTGGAAGCCGGGGCGGTGCCGGCGGGTCCGAGACACAGGTGTGCGCATTGCAGGAGTGAGCTGTATCTTGCTTGGATATAACAATAATATAAAAGTATGTAATAATGGGTATCATTTTAATCGTATTGACCCTCAGAATAACGAACACACGTCATTTTTACCATAAATTGTACTGATGGCCTATAAAAAGGTTTCATTGCCAAGGTGTCACACGGGACCTCATGACACAAGATCTCATGATGGTTAAAGCTAAGAGCTGTCTCGAGATCTTTGCAACCTATTTGTTGCAAAACATAACAACAGTATTGGTTACAGGTGCATTTCTAAGCTTCTGAATGTTCCAGTGAGCACTGTTGGGGCTATAATGCAGAAGTGAAAAGACAATCATTTCACCATAAATTTGCCTCGTCCAGGTTCTCCTAGAAAGATTTTGGACAGAGGAGTTAAAAGATTAATCAGAACAGTTGTTCAAGAACCACGGACACTTATAATGAGCTTCAAAAATACCTGTAATTAGCAGGTAATGTCTCAAAAAAAAAAATAACAAAAAGTAATGCACAGCCTGTATGCCCGCTCACCACGCAAGACACCACTCCAAGCATGTTCAAGATAATAAAGTTTTCCACACAACATTTTCAAGCCAGTGAAATACTGGAAGAATATAATGTGGTCATATAGGAGCAAAATTGAACTGTTTGGATGCCTTAATACACACAATTTTTGGGGAAGAAATGACACTGCACATCATCCTAAAAAAAACATACTAACAGTAAAGTTTGAAGGTGGGAACATCATGGTGTGGGGGAACTTTTAAGCAAATTAGACTGGCAAATTTAAGATATTTGAAGGAAGAATGAAAGAGTAAATTTACTGAGAACAGTCAGGACAAAAATCTGATGCCATCAAAAAGGGTGAAGTTAAACAAGAATGGACATTTCAGCAAGACAATGATCCCAAACACATAGCCAAGAAAGCATTCAAATGCTTTCAAAGAAAGAAAATAAATCTGCTAGAATGGCACAGACAATCACCTGACTTAAATTCCATTGGAAAGCTATGGAAAGAACTGATGATCATGATTCATAGAAGAGGATCACGGAACCTTCAAGATTTGAAGACGTTGTGTGGAAGAATGGACCAAAATCACACCAGGTCAATGCATGTGACTGGTTTCTCTATACAGGAGGCATTTTGAAGCTGTCATTACTAACAAAGGCTTTTGTACAAACTATTAAATAAATATCTGTAAGCATGTTCAAAAATGTTTACCTGTGTTATTTCTCATTATTACACACAACTTAATTTCTTAACTTATTATTTTGGTTTCTTTATATGTATGGATTACTTGGGTTATGTTCAACATCTTTTGGAGATTTCAATGTCAATAGCACCAACTATATTGAGGAAAATGGTGGCATGTTTAATACTTATTTTACCTGCTGTATCATTTCACATACTTTTTTATTACTTTTTTTTTACATAAAAGCCTATAAGAAAAGTGACATTTATATGAGGCAGTATACATAAAAAAAAAATGTTTTTTTAAGTAACCATGAATTACCATATTAAGTCTCTTCTTACAAAGTTGTGTCAAATGTATTTAGGGAGATACACAGATGGTGAAGCTTGTAAATAGAAGACATGACTAAACTAAAGAATAAGGTTCTTAACAATACTACTCAATCAAATAATAAACTATAAAGGTGGATAATGTAGGATTATGTTTATGCCGAAAAATGTAATTTACCTTTGACATGGAAAAGCAATTTAATTATGCCACTGTGTCTCATAGTCAAATTAATACATCACCAACATGACAATATGACAACCTAAAGCAATGTCATTACACATTCACTTAAAAAAAAATTGCTTTTATATATTAAAATTTATTAAAGGGGTTATCAACCATAAGGTGATTTTAGTATGTACCTGCCAGACAGTAATAGACATGCTTAGGAAGGATCTGCGCTTGGGGCTAAATGGCTATGTTGTGAGATTACCATTACACTGTAGCTAGCTTTTTGTGAACTGGTATTTCCTGTTTGACATTTCTTTTTTGACTACGAATCCCATAATTCTATTTTCCCTCCCACACATATGCCACTCCACCCATTGAAACATAAATGAGCTTCATCCATTCAAAAGACCTGTGGTTTTCAATCAAGGTGCCTACAGCTGTTGCATTCGTTGCATATTGATCTCTCTCCCACCAAGCAATTGCTATACCCATTGAAGCAGACAGGCTCCCTGTCATCAGCTGACTAGTGAGTCAGGTCTCGGCGGCATTGCAACCTGGGAAAAATCTGAGACAATAGTCATTTTTTATGCTGTTAAAAATAAAAATTGGAGTGAAAATCACAGGAGAATTGTGAGAAAACCATTACACACAGGTACAGACACTATATTATGAACTACACTAACTTTACAGCCCCTGTAGCATAGTCAAATAAAATAAAAAATCCTGGAATACCCCTTTAAGTCCCTGTTCCCTACTCTCTACCTGTCCTTTCTCTAATGGAAAAAGGAAGGTAAAAACATAGGTTTAATGATTCCATAAATTTCATAATTTCTTTACCTTTGTTATGTAAAATAAACAAAGTATTCCACACATCTGATCGTTTATGCAGTTCAACTTTCATCCTAAATATACAGTACAAAATGTAATGGACAAAAATCTAAGGTCCTTTGTAGGACACATATCTTCAACAGAGCTTTATCGGCTTTAGCATCTGACTATAATTGAATAGGATACGCCCTCAAAGGACTCTTCTATATCAAGTTTATTATTATTTTTTATCTCATAAATGCTATAAAAGAGTACTCTTAAATTTATTGTATGGAAATATTTAAAACCAGTTTAATTCTAATATTTGGAAGATATTCAATTGATAGAACTCCTCATTTGAATACTACAATTGAATATAAAACTGCGCCCCGTCTGTCTGCAGGTTGGGTGTGATTCTGCAGCTCAGTTCCATTGAAGTGAATGGAGCCAAGTTGTAATATCATACACAACCTGGAGACAGACACAGAGCTGTTTTTGAAATAAATTAGTTCTGTTTTTCTATTTCTGAATACCCCCTTTAACGTCGCAAAATATAATTTATTATTTAAAACTGATCATCTTCCTTCCTTTAAATCACAGCATTCATTTTTTTTACCCAGTCTTGCTGATTTAGCCCACCAAATCATTACAAATACCCTTCCAAAATAAATAATAATGTTCCAAAAGGGGGGGCTGAACAGGGCTTGGCTGAGCTGTTGTAGATTAACCTTTTTTACTCATGTGTTATATCAGTACTGAGGCAATTTAATATTTCCCATATCTTATGTAAATTTTATGGCAATTACATTATATTGAGTGAAACATATTGATTTAGAAATCTGGACATATCCAAACCCAAATACTTGTCTACCTGGGGGAATAATTATTGTTATTTTACACACCTGCATATTTATCATAACAATTAGTTCCAGAACATAATATAATGATGTTGATACATTATCTATATACAATGGGCTACCATCTGTGTACAAATATTTTTCTTCATGTAACCTATATTTACATTTTCTGTTCGGTCATTCAACAAAATCCAACTAAAAATAGCTTTAAATTATAGAAAATAACACAGAGAATAAGAGGCACCCCTGATAGGTACTAGTTTTCAGTCACATGTATTTATATAGATTATGGTTTGTGTTTACTTTTTAGGTTTAGAAAAAAAAAACTGTAAACCACTATACAAAATTGTCCAAAAACCCAAACTACCTTAACAACTTACATTGGAAGAACTATTCCGAACATTCAAATGATTTAGATGAGTCCATTGAAAATATGGATTGGACTCATCCACTGTTAGGATAAAACTAAATTTGAGTTATCCAAATTGATTCTGTTGTAATTTTTTGACTATTTGTTTTAAGGTATACTCCGGTGCTTAGACATCTTATCCCCTATCCAAAGTATAGGGGATAAGATGCCTGATCACGGGAGTCCCGCCGCTGGGGACCCCCGTGATCTTGCACGCGGCACCCCGTTTATAATCAGTCCCCGGACCGTGTTCGCTCCGGGTCTGATTACTGGCGACCACAGGGCCGACGGCATGTGATGTCACACTCCGCCCCTCAATGCAAGCCTATGGGAGGGGGCGTGATAGCTGTCACGCCCCCTCCCATAGGCTTGCATTGAGGGGCGTAGCATGACGTCACACGAGGGCGGAGGCGTGATGTCACACGGTCCGGGGACTGATTATAAACGGGGTGCCGCGTGCAAGATCACGGGGGTCCACAGCGGCGGGACTCCTGCGATCAGGCATCTTATCCCCTATCCTTTGGATAGGGGATAAGATGTCTAAGCACCGAAGTACCCCTTTAATCTGTATCTGTTCTTTACAGAAGCAGAAACTACTGTCAAAAGACAAAAGTCGCTGCTCCTGTACACTGAGCAGCAGTTAAATGGCCACTGTCAGATTCAAAAACTTTTAGTTGTACATCTTAGCAAAACATCAACCTTTCTAATACACTTCATAAGAAAATGTTATTTCCTTTTTATATAAATCATGGCTTATAAAATCATGGCTCTGTCCAAAGTGGAGCACAGGCATAGACAAAGTCTATTTAGTGAGGGTGGGCTAGCACTCCTCTGTGTCTGATGGGACAGGAGAGAGCACAGAGGATACCTATTAGACAGGAGAGCACAGAGGAGTGCTAGCCCACCCTCACTTACTGTCCTTATGAAGTTTCTAAGAAAGGTTAGTATGTTGCCAAGTTGTACAACATATAAAACATTTTTGTATCTGACAGTGCCCATTTAAGCAATTTTTTGTAAAAATAAATGAAAGGGACAGAGGATGGGAAGGATAATTTACATTACTGATGTATACCCTAATGTATATCACACAATCAAGATGGTTACAGATCTTCCACTTGAGAGTGAACAATTTTTTTCAAAATCGTGCTGACGCAGAACATATGCATACGCCCTGCATCCCTGATCCTTAAGGACTCAGGGCGTACCTGTATGCTCTGGTCCTGTTTACCGGGTTTAAACCATTCTCACCAGCAGAGAACGGGTTAAACCTGGTGGGTCCCGGTTGCTACGGGTAGCCAGGACCCATGGCTAATGGCAGGCACGGCCGATCGGGCTGATGCCCGGCATAAACCCTTTAGACACTGCGAACAAAAGTTGATGGCGGTGTCTAAAACGAAAGTAAAAGAATCCCGGTAGCTCAGCTTACCCGACGACGGGAGGGTCTTCACCTGCCTTTCTGTTGTCTGATCGGCGATCTACTGCTCCCCGCCTGCGTAGCAGGCAGGTGAGCGCCGGTTACACTGATCAGTGCTTTGCAATGGCAGAGCACTGATCAGTATAAGCAATCAGTGTATGCTAAGTGTAAAAAATGTTTTTAATAAGAGTTAATTAACCCCTTTCCTATTAAAATTTTAAATCGCCCCCTTTTTCCATTTTTTTTATAAAATAATTAAAGAATAAAAATAATCATATATGGTACTGCCGCATGCGTAAATGTCCAAACTATTAAAATATTAGGTTAGCTAAACCACACGGTTGAAGGCGTACACGTAAAAAAAATACCAAAGTCCAAAATTGTGCATTTTCGGTCACTTCATATACCATAAAAATATTATCAAAAAGTCCCATCAAAAGAAAAATGGTACCAATAAAAACTACAGATGACGGCACAAAAAATTAGCCACCCCGTACACTCAAAAGTAATAAAGTTATAGGGTTCATAAGATGCCAATTTTAAACATACTAATTTTGGTGCATGTAGTTTATAATTTTTTTAAGTATTAAAATAAAATAAAACCTACATAAATTGGGTATCATTGTAACCATATGGACCTACAGAATAAAGAGAAAGTGTCATTTTTACCAAATATTGTACTGCGTAGAAACGGGAGCCCCAAAATTTACAAAATGGCGTTTTTTTTTATTTCACCCCACAAAAAATGTTTTTGGGTTTTGACGCAGGTTATATTCTAAAATTAGTGATGTCATTGCAAAGTACAATTGGTGTCGCAAAAAACAAGCCCTTATATGGATCTGTAGGTGCAAAATTTAAAGCGTTATCATTTTTAGAAAGGAAGGTGGAAAAAGTGAAAATGCAAAAACAAAAATTTGCTGAGTTCTTAAGGTGAAAATAGGCTGAGTCCCTAAGTGGTTAAGAGTGGCCTCACAATATAATGCTACAGACACAAAACAAGATAAAATAGTTTTCATTGTTTTTAATGTTTATCTTTTTTGTAAAATAAGAACATTATTATTAATAAGAAGTTTTTTGAAAGTCACTAAAAGTCTTTTATAGTACCAAACATGGAGTATATGCTTTTTGGTTATTTCCATCAGGATGTGTAGGTTACCAGTATTGTGAAATCTGCGATTTATTTTTTGACCATGTTTATACTTCAGATTTATTTGTATTTATAGATATAACTTTATTCCTCTGGAGCTGAGCGTGAGTCATAGCAGGGTAATGCCGGTGGGGGACCCATGGTTCTTGCCAGACATCACCGATCACCATGACCACGGCATTACCCTTAGATGCTGCAATCAAAGTTGATTGCAGCATCTAAAATGTAAAAATAAACGCTGTTCAACTGCTGTGTCACAATCAGCTCAGAGGACGTTAGGAGGGCCCTTACCTGTGTCCTTGCTGTCCGTCCAATCAATCATCTGATACTCCAGCCAGCCATGGCAGGCTTAAAGGGGTTCTCGGGTGCTTAAACAGATGCCTGATCACGGGAGTCCCGCCGCTGGGGACCCCCGTTTGTAATCAGTCCCCGGAGCATGATTACCGGCGACTACAGGGCGGCGTGTGACGTCATGCCTGCGCCGGCGTGTGACGTCACGCTCCGCCCCTCAATGCAAGCCTACGGGAGGGGGCGTGATAGCTATTACGCCCCCTCCTGTAGGCTTGCATTGCGGGCCAGAGCGTGATGTCACACGCCGCCCGCCCTGTAGTCGCCCGTAATCAGACCCAGAGCGAACAAGCTCCGGGGACTGATTCCAAACGCGGTGCCGCGTGCATGATCCCGGGGGTCCCCAGTGGCGGGACTCCCACGATCAGGCATCTTATCCCCTATCCTTTGGATAGGGGATAAGATGTTTAAGCACAGGAGAACCCCTTAAAGCAGCAGAGCACTGATAACACTGAACAATGCTATGCTATGCCCTACCTTGAACATTGCATAAGTATCCATCACAATATTTGTCTATTGCTGGAATCGAGGTATGAAAGAGAGGACTGGAAGCAAAATAAAGGTTAGAGGTAGAGCAGTGGTTCTCAACCTTTTTTCCCTAAGTACCCCTAACAGCCCATTCCCAAAAAGTTGTACACCCATATTAGAGACATTTTGTAATGATTATAATATAATTCATATGCTTTACTTTCCTCTATAAAAGATCCCCTGTTCCTCTCCCTATCTCTCCAGTCCCCCAATTTACAGGTGACGTCTTCTCTAACCTGAGTTGTTTACTTTTCTTTTCTTCCCTATCTGGCCTAGACTGCCATTAAGATTTCTCCCATACAAGACTTCTCCACAGAACCAGCCAAACAAACATTTTAGGTTCCTTTTTGCAGTATAATACCCACCTATTTACAAACTCCCCATATTTATTGCCACACACAGTAGTAGTACCCACTTTGCATCCCCATAAAGTTGTTAGGCCCCCTCTGTGCCCCCAAATATAGCTGTATGTCCCCCATACTGCCCCCATATATAGTTGTAGGTCACCATACTTGCCTGCTTTGGTGCTCCATTGCTCCTCTGGTCTGGGGACCTATTGCTATGGTTCATAGCAGTAGGTGCCCGGTCTGCAGGGGCAGTGGACCAACAAATCTGATATTAGTTGCTGCCTACAGCAGCCCAGTGCCTGTGCTTTCCCTTTGCTGTATAGTTTGTATTTTACTTACATGATGTTGCTATTTTAATTTTAGATTTAATATAGTTTTGGCAATCCTTTTTATCATACTGTTCAGAGCAACAAAAAGCCTTGTACATTTTCACCTAACCATAATTGTAAATTTTGTCTTCAGTTCTCAAAGTTATGTCTTGGAATATCTTGGTGAACTGGCTCAGGACACATCAATGGCTTATTACACTTCTGGTACAAGAAAAGTAGATTTTCCATCAATTTATTTAATGATGTAACTCCTACAACAAGGATTATGGTCACAGGTGAACTACATATGGGAACTTGGGGACACCTGGTCCTTATTTTTAGGTAGAAATAAAAAAAATATATATTATCTGTCACAGCGAGCGCTCCGGTCATCACCTCCGGACCGGATCGCCTGCTGCCGCAACCCTCCATCCCAGGGTCCCGGCGTCTCTCGGTCAGACGCACTGAGCGGGAGCACGGGTCCCACAGTGGCAGAGACGCGGCTGGCGTGGCGGCTAACTCCCACTCACGAGCTGCGTCCATGTTCAGCTTACATGCTCCTCGCACGGCTCTCTGCACTACTGCATCCCGGCGCGCGCGGCCCCGCTCTCTAGGGCGCACGCGCGCCGACTTCAGTAAATTTAAAGGGCGCTGGTTCCTCACCTCCCACTGTGTCTTTCCCAATAAAAGGCACCTGCCCCTTCCTGCCCTTGCCGGATCTTTGTGCCTTGTGCCTCTGAGAAAGCGTTCCCTTCTGTGATAGTTGCCTTGCCAGTTGCCTTGACCTCTGCTACATCCGACTATGCCTTTGCCTGCTCCCTGTGTACTTCGCTATATCAGCTGCCAGAGAGGTCGAGCCACTATTGGGAGAACGACCTGGGGACTACCTGCCACAGCAAGTCCATCCCGCTTTGCGGCGGGCCCTGGTGAACACCAGTTGTCCCTTAGACTCCGTTCCCCTGATACGGCCCTTGCCATTGCCTCTCTGGTCTGGAGGATCCACTACCAGCCCTGCCGGTTTGTGACATTATCATTGTTGCTCAGTGCCAATACTATATCTTCCATGGTTAGTTCATCTGCCAAACAACTGAAAGTAATTTTTCTTCAATGAAAACATAAATATCTATATGTATCACCACCTAACCTAACAATCAGTGATATAATATTTCACTAGGGTGCAACAAAGGCATCAAACTGCCCCAAGCACATGGTTCTACATTAGAATCAACAGATTCATGTATCATCAAAAAGTAAACAAACATGAAAAGTTAGATAACTACTATAGAACTGTCAGACACAAAACAATTATTAACATCTCTGTTTACTTATTAAAGGGGCACTCCAGTGATGTCACGATGCCGGCTGGCAGGTAGTGGATCCTCTGTGCCAGAGAGGGATTGGCGAGGACCGCGCTAGTGGACCGGTTCTAAGTCACTACTGGTTTTCACCAGAGCCCGCCGCAAAGCGGGATGGTCTTGCTGCGGCGGTAGTGACCAGGTCGTATCCACTAGCAACGGCTCACCTCTCTGACTGCTGATGATAGGCGAGGTACAAGGGAGTAGACAGAAGCAAGGTCGGACGTAGCAGAAGGTCGGGGGCAGGCGGCAAGGTTCGTAGTCAGGGTGGATAGCAGAAGTTCTGGTACACAGGCTTTAGACACACAAAACGCTTTCACTAGGCACAAGGGCAACAAGATCCGGCCAGGGAGTGCATGGGAGGAGGTCAGATAAAGGCAGGGAGCAGGTGGAAGCCAATTAAGCTAATTGGGCCAGGCACCAATCATTGGTGCACTGGCCCTTTAAGTCTCAGGGAGCTGGCGCGCGCGCGCCCTAGAGAGCGGAGCCGCGCGCGCCAGCACATGACAGCAGGGGACGGGAACGGGTAAGTGACCTGGGATGCGATTCGCGAGCGGGCGCGTCCCGCTGTGCGAATCGCATCCCCAACGGCCATGACAGTGCAGCGCTCCCGGTCAGCGGGACTGACCGGAGCGCTGCAGGGAGAAAGACGCCGTGAGCGCTCCGGGGAGGAGCGGGGACCCGGAGCGCTAGGCGTAACAAGTGAAAAACATTTTGTCCGTCTCAGGAACTGTCAGGAGCAGGATAGGTTTGCTATGGGGATTTGCTCCTGCTCTGGACAGTTCATGAGACAGACAGAGGTGTCAGCAGAGAGCACTGTGGTCAGACAGAAAATAAATTTAAAAAGAAAAGAACTTTCTGTGGAGCATACAGCAGCTGAGAAGTACTGGAAGGGTTAAGATTTGTTGTTCAATTTTGCACATAATCTCACCTTATGCATATTACATTTTGTAAAGCTGTAACCATGGTCAAATATGCCAATAAAGTAGTAAAGAAAATGAATTCCTTTTAATTAGTTGTCTTGAAATATTTCCTCTATGTTATTATTAGTTGCTATGAGTAATAGAGACAATCTTTAATTTAGTTGCAGTTCACAACTATAAGGTCCAAGGTTTGAAGGGGTATTCTAGAAAAATTTTTTATTTGACTATTCTACAGGGACTGTAAAGTTGGTGTAGTTCATAATATAGTGTCTGTACCTGTGTGTGACGGTTTTCTCCCAATTCTTCTGTGATTTTCACTCCAATATTTCTTTTTACCACCATACAAAATGACTGTTGTCTCAGATTTTTCCCAGGTTGCAATGGAGCCGAGACCTGACTCACTAATCAGCTGATGACAGGGAGCCTGTCTGCTTCAATGGGTGGAGCGATCGCTAGGTGGGAGAGAGATCAATCTGCAACTAATACAACATCTGTAGGCACCCTGATTGAAAACCACCCTGATTTGAATGGATGCAGCTCATTTATGTTTCAATGGTGGGGTGGCTGATGTGTGGGAGGGAGGAAGATGGCATTGTGGGATTTGTAGTCAAAAAAGAAATGTCAAACAGGAAATACTAGTTCTCAAACAGCTAGCCACAGCATTATGGTAATCTCACAACATAGCCATTTAGCCCCAAGACAAGCGCAGATCCTTCTTAAGCATGTCCATCACTGTCTGGCAGGTACGTACTAAAATCACCTTATTGTGGATAACCCCTTTAAGCTGTAATACAAATAATTAATCACATCTCAAAGACCTCACCATACAGTATGATGAATAATGATAAATAAATGGTAGACAGAACGTGTTTCAAAAACATAAATGTTTTATTAACAAAAGACAGTATAAATTAAAATTAATAAAAATTATATGAATATACACACAATATACAATAAAAAGCACCAATTAGCTTCCTACCACTGGGTCCTAGTGGTGGATATTATGTAGTATAACGGCACTGGTAATAATATTCTGCAGGAGCATAGATATAGGACTGTCTCAGAAAGTATTAAGTCCAACTACTGTTCAAGGTATTGTAATGTATAAATCCAATTCTGGATAAACATAGGTGTATGTCTCTTGTGAAATCAGTCCCACCTGAGGAGTCTCGCTGGTTCCATACTGCAACAGACCTAATTTCACTCACCAGTGGACTGCAGCTGGTCGCGTGCTGTGACAGACCTGTTGTGCTAGCTGCTAATTAAACTTGCTTGTCACTGGGAGAACCTTCACGGAGGCAGCCGGTATTGGATGTCGGTGCTGTGTTTAACAGGTCCCGGTGAACTTGGTCAAACTGAGGCTCTGGCCGGAGCACTCGTGGCTGGTGAGACTGCCAGAGAGATATCGTGCCGCAAGAGAGTAATAATACATTTTACATTACATTTTTGTGGTGTTTTTGATTGCCTTATTTAGTCCATGTGATTTTCCAGGTATTTTTGTGAACTGAAAAGCATACAGAGGGGACAATGTTTCTTTCATAGAGACTTTGGTCTCCAAGCTAATGTATTTATTCTAATAGACATACTGATAATTTGTAACTGACACCTGTCCATAAATACTTAAAGAAGATTTTGATTCACTCAAACCCTAGGACCTGAATGTGCAAGAAACATATTTCAAAGCCATTTTAGTTTTCTTTACTCCTCTCTTTTCAGCAATAATGGTTATTTTGTCCACAACCAAAAGGGCTTTCTTGGAGATAAACAGAGAGCAGTTGGGTTTTATGAAATGGAGGCAAACATCTGATGGTACTCACCAGATCTTGTCAGTTGGACATAAACATCTTCTTTGCTCCTTGCACCAGACTTGATTAAAATTACATATGTACAGGGGCAAATGGTTATTGTTTGCCTCTTTGAATGGATATAAATACTCTTAAACATGTATACATTATAGACACAGTGGCTTAACCTGTTGGGGACAAAGGGTGCACAGGTACACCCTTGCGTCCCGGTACTTGAAAATGGAGGGCGTACCAGCATGCCCTCGTCCCGTTCCTGGGGGTTTGAAGCATGCTCACGCACTGAGCATGGTTCAAACCTGGTGGGTCCCGACTGCTATCAGCAGCCAGGACCCAGAGTTATTGCCGGGCATCACCGATCGGGACAATGACCAGCATTAACCCTTTAGATGTTGTGATAAAAGTTGAGGCATCTAAACAGAAAGTAAAAGAATCCCGGCAGCTCAGCGGAGCTGATCGGGACCATCGTGGTGAAACAGTGATGTTCCAATCAGCTGAGAGGATGGCGGGAGGGCCCTTACTTGCCTCCTCAGCATCCTATCGGTGATCTGCTACTCCCAGCCTGCACTCCCAGCCAGCACAGTTGATGGCATACACATTTTTGGTCACTTCCTTTACCACAAAAAAAAAAAAATTTCAAAGCGATTAAAAAGTCCAATCAAAACAAAAATGATACTGATAAAAGCTACAGACCATGGTGAAAAAAATTAGCCCTCATGTAGCCCCATATGCGAAAATATATAAAAGTTGTAGTGGTCAAGAGATGGCAATTTTAATAGTAATTTTGGTGCATGTAGTTATAATTTTTTTAAAGTACCGTATTTATCGGCGTATAACACGCACTGGTGTATAACAAGCACCCCCATTTTAATAGAGAAATTTAATAAATGACAGACTAAATGCCATATCATCCCTCTAACTTTGATTTTGCCTGAACTTCAGTTTGGTCCCCCCTTCCAGTGCCACATCATTCCTCCCCTTTTATCAGCCCCTGTGCCACATTTACACCCATCCCCCCCCCTTACCCTCTCATCATTCCCCCACTGTCTCATCATTCCCCCACTGTCTCATCATTCCCCCACTGTCTCATCATTCCCCCACTGTCTCATCATGGCCCCCTGCTCATCATGGCCCCCTGCTTATCATGGCCCCCTGCTCATCATGCCCCCATGCTCATCATGCCCCCCTGCTCATCATGCCCCCCTGCTCATCATGGCCATCTTCCTTACCTGCAGGCCAGGTCCGGTGTCGTGTCTTGTGGGCTGAGGTCAGTGAAGTAGGACGAGTGACGTTGCACAGCGTCTGGGACGTCACTCATCATTCGCTACAACCACCGCTGGTCAGTGTGGCAGCAGCAACCGCAGCCATTAGAATAGTCACAGCGGCAGTACCATTGAATGAGTGACGTCCCTGATTGCTAGCTCCCCTACACAATCAGGTACGTCACTCATTCAATGGTGCTGCCGCTGTGACTATTCTAATGGCTGAGGTTGCTGCGACCACACTGACCAGTGGCGGCTGCAGTGAATGATGAGGGATGTCCCAGACTTTGTGCAGCCGGCAGAGGACGTCACTCATCCTGCTTCTCCGACTACAGCCGGCAAGACCCGACACCAGACCTGGCCTGCCGAGCGCGGCTAGGTAAGGAAGATAAAAAGTAAAAACAATACAATAAAAAGCAGGGGGGGAAGGGGAGGAAAATTTAAAAAAACAAAGCGGGAGCCACGCACTGGTCACTGATTTAAAAGTGTCCGCGGCCAGGCTGCTAATCCTTAACAAACCGATGCTGCTGCGGCCACTTTAAATTAGTGACAAAAAGATTTATCGGCGTATAACACGCATAAATATAAGGTTTTATTTTTAACGAAAAAGGGAATTGCGTAGAAATGGAAGCCCCCAAAATCTACAAAATTTTTATTTTTTATTTCACCCCACAAATATTTTTTTTTTGTTTTGCCGCAGATAAAAAAATAAGTGATGTCATTACAAATTACACTAGGTGATACAAGCAACAAACCCTTATATGAGTCTGTAAGTGCAAAATTGAAAGTGTTATGATTTTTAGAAGGGGAGGAGGAAAAAACTAAAGTGCAAAAACGAAAATTGGCCTCGTCCTTAAAGGGGTTCTCTGGTGGTAATTTTTTTTTACTATATGGCATCTTCTTTGTAAGTTTTGTTTTTTTGCAATATACATGTGTTATATGTTTGGCAGCATGTATGTGTTTTTCTTACCTGTTTGTTGGGCAGGAAGTTCTGTAGTTCAGAGGGTTTTCTTTTACTGTTGTCCACAGTTCTGAGTCTGTTGTTGAAAAGATGTCATAGCTTTTTTTTTTTTTTTCCTCTGTCTGCATGAGAAAAATAAGCCACACCCCCTCATCTCATCCAGCTGAGTAGACAGCTCCTCACCTCCCCTCCCCCCTGCTCTGTGTTCTAAGGACGCAGGTCTGCACAGGAGAAGGACCTCACAGAGAAGAGAAGTGTTATGTGAAGGGGAGGATGACAAGGTACACGGGCTGGGGATGTATGAACTGCAGGGGAATAAATCTCATACTGGGAATGATCTCTATATGTGAAGGGGGAGGGGGGACTCCTGAATGACACATGCTGGGAGTTGTAGTCCCTGTTGTGTGTGTGTGTGTATGCTAGTGTTTACAAACCAGTGTCCCTCCAGCTGTTGCAAAACTACAACTCCCAGCATGCCCTGACAGACTTTGGGCATGCTGGGAGTTGTAGATTTGCAACAGCTGGACGCACACTGGTTGGGAAACACTGCTCTAGCCTATTCAGCATTCACATCATGTTACACCAGTGTTTCCCAACCAGTGTGCCTCCAGCTGTTGCAAAACTACAACTCCTAGCATGCCCAAAGGCTGTCAGGGCATGCTGGGAGTTGTAGTTTTGCAACACCTGGAGGCACCCTGGTTAGGAAACACTGGTGTATGCCCTACAGAGGTGTGGTGAACTACAACCCGCAGGACAATACAGAGGCAGCATGCTGGTGTTATACCACAGACTGAAGACTCCTGAATGACACATGCTGGGAGTTGTAGTCCCTTTTGTGTGTGTATGACAGTGTATCCCAACCAAGGCTGATTATATTAGTGTATATGGTGGCTGACCCGGGAAAATAGTAGGGTGGGGAAAGGGCGGAGCAAACAAATAAAAAAAAAGGTGCCGCCCCAAACCAGCAAGGCATGTGGCATGCTGGGATTTGTAGTTTTCAGCACAGCAAGAAACAGGAAATAGAAGCAAAGATAGGAAAACAAAGTGGGGGATAAAAAGACAGCAAAGAACGGAAATAGAGTAGGCTAAACAAAAAGAACAGAAATGAAACAAAACAAATAGGGTAAGTCAAAAACTTAAAACACGTTGACCACCAGAGTACCCCTTTAAGGTCAAAATGGGCTTAAGGGGTTAAGAGGATTTTGTTTAATGATCAGCTCTTGCTCTCCAATTAGTTCACCTCTCAAACACCCCTTATATTAAAATATCTGATCCTCAACATTACTCTAAAATAATGGATACACCAGGGCATCAGACACATTAAAAACCTTGAAATGCTTTTATATCTCAATTGCAAAGAGTTCTCTCTTCAAAAAACATTTTTTTATGTATCTACTTATAAGACACTACCTCCAACTGCAACTGTGTGTTGTCCTGATTGGTGAAGAAATCTTAGGCTATGTTTCCACAGCATAATTTCTGCACAGAATTCTACATGTAATTCTGATTGAAAACACTTCATGACTTTATATCAATTCACTTGAATGGAATTCCTGCAGCAGAAATTCTGCTATGCGAATGGGACAACTGAATTCCATTGAAGTGTATTGGCTATAAATTCATGCACAATTTTCATGCAGAATTCTAATGCAGAAATTTTGGCGTGTGAATATAGCTGCTACTGATCAAATAAGTTACAGTCAGTGCTTGAGTGCGGCCCCTAGAGGGCAGAGCAGGAAATGCAGCAGTAAAAGGAGCAGAAGGAGTGAGTGCAGAGAAGGCCCAGTGGCTTCAGTCAAGACGTGGAGCAGAAAATGTGGCCCGGTGCTGGCAAATGCCAAAACATACCGTTCACCTGTGGATGCCAACTTTCGGCATTACACTGCTATCATCTTTATCTTAGGAAATAATAACAAAAAAAAAGACAAGGAATTTCACTCCTCTACAAAACTAACAGCAGTTATGAGAAGTGCTGCATATATGTTCTTGTTCTTCTTACTATTTATAGTTTGCTGTATCTGAATTATTTGCCAAAGATATCTCCATACTTATCTGTATTCAAAGGGTAGAAGGCTTATCGTATGATTAAAACTTTAAATAAAAACTACTGAAACTTAAAGGAGGTATCCAGTGGTGAAAAACTTATCCCCTATCCCAAGGATAGGGGATAAGTTTCAGATTGCGGGGGGTCCGACCGCTGGGCCCCCCCCCCGCGATCTCCTGTACGTGGACCCGACAGCCCGTGGGAAGGGGACGTGTTGACCACCGCACAAAGCGGTGGCTGACACGCCCCCTCAATACAACTCTATGGCAGAGCCGGAGCGCTGCTTTTGGCAATCTCCGGCTCTGCCATAGCAATGTATTGAGGCGGTGTGTCGGCCGCCGCTTCCTATGGTGGTCAACACGCACTATCTGGCCAGCGAGCCCGAGCCCCGTACAGAGAGATCACGGGGGCCCCAGCGGTCGGACCCCCCGTGATCTGAAACTTATCCTCTATCCTTAGGATGGGGATAAGTTTTTCCCCACTGGACTACACCTTTAAATGGGCACTGTCAGATGTAAAAACTTTTGATATGTTGTAAAGCATACAAAAAACTGCCTCCTTGCCTACTGGGATACATACCAGCCTGGTTGTGTCCACTCGTCATCACCTACATCATGGACCCACTTCATGATTGACAGGTATGCAGATCTAAAGCTGCTTTTATCTGCTTCCTTACTGTCTGTGTTTACTTCACAGTCTCCTCATGTGAGGAGAAGGGGGAGGGGTGGGAGTACACTGAGTCCTGTGAGCAGATGATGAAAGAAGCTGGTGAATGAAGGTGGGGACTGAATGAAGGATTTTTTGTTTAAAAAGTAAGTGTCCCTGCATGTATATATGTGTGTGTGGATATATATGTGTGTGTGTGTGTGTGTGTGTAAATCTGTGTTGTATAGGTAATGTGCATGTGTATGAATAAATTAAGTCAATGTGTGTGTGTGTATATAATTCAGGGGGACTAGAATCATATGCCTCCAGCTGTTGCAAAACTACAACTCCCAGCATGCCTGCACAGCCAAATGATGTGTGGGCATGCTGGGAGTTGTAGTTTTGCAACAGTAGGAGGAACACAGCCTGCAGCAACACTGCTGTAAATCTGAGTTTTACCAATCATATGCTTCCAGCTGTTGTGAAACTACAACTAAAAGGATGTGTGGGCATGCTGGGAGCTATAGTTTTGCAAAAGCTGTAAGCACACAGTGTGTGTGTATAGCATAAAACCAGAAAGGAAAGGGTTACAGATGCTCACTCCCCAGACCAGTGACTGAGGAGAGTGAGGGAGGGGGAGGAGGGGAGTGGTTATCACCTGAGGAGAAGAAAGGGACCCGCCTACCTGCTTCTGGTCGACAACAATAAGGTAATTCAGAAATAAAGCTAATTCTGAGAGAAATATAGGTCATAGACACATAAAGACATGTACATGATCAGGATGATATACTGATCAACATATAACAGTTTTTTTTTTTTTTTTGGGTGATCTGACAGGTACGCTTTAAGTCAACAAAAACACTTGCCACCAGTAAGATGCAATTAAAAAGGCTTGACATCTGTAGCGTCTTTACTTTTTTTGTAGCAGATTTTCTTTTTTAAAGATATGTGTGATAGCAAATAATCTTGAAATTATTATAAAAATACAAAAGTTGGATATTTTGTAAAATTCTACAATAATCCTTCAATACTCGAACTAGTGTCAACATGGATCTTGAATTTTAAGTGCATGATTAGTTGCAAGGTTTAGTAAATATGGGCCACTGTTGCTAAAGTATAACAGTAGTTTATGGAACATGTGGCATAATTGCAGTGTATTTTTCACATTGAATTTTTCATTTGGAAAATGCACAGCCAATGGGGCTTGGGAATTCTGCCATGTGAACATAGCCTAATACAGAAGCTAAAACGCACTAACGCTAAAGCTATGTACAAATGGCCCCAGTTGAAAAAAAAAAAAAAAAACTGATCAGCTACTATTTCAGAAATCTATGAAAAATATTATTTGTTTAGATATTTTTTATTTTATTTGTAAATAACTATGTATAACATACCTACACTTATTTCTTCCTCTTAATTTTTTTGTTACTTTTGGTTCAAAATAGCAAAAGAGAATGTGTGTTGTTTTCCACATGCATTTACAGTAGATTTATTTAATTTCAGGTCTTAGCGAAAAACAATATGAGAATGTTAAGTGCGTTCTGATGTGTAAACCACAGATGTGAAACGGGATGTATTTTTTTTTTTTTGTAATAGTACTACATTATGTGCTGAAAATGCCAGATTATGTAAACGTACATGACTTAATGATTTGTAATTTTTATGATGTATGTGTAAAACCATTTCACTTCTAAAGAAGTAATTAGGAGCGGCAATTAGTCTCACACTAAATTAAGAACGGCATGTATGCACTAAATGTTCAGATTTTATACTTTGGCTGAACATTGATCTATGGTACTGATATTTTCAGGGAAAAGGCATGTTTGTGTGGAAACAGGTGCACAGAAGCATTCAGTTATGGACTTGACCTTTATATACAGCACATTTGATAACATTTTCACAAAAAAAGAATATTTTTTTTACCTTTATAAATTGACATTTCTAACATAGACGCATTCTTTTTTTTTTTTATTCTTTTCAATGTGGATTAGGAAACTTTTACAGACTATATATAAATTCAGTATAGGGTATTTAACCAAATAAGCTATTATAACTGTTTAACACTTTAAAGGAATCAATACACAAATATGAAGCACAGACCTGTACAGCCAAACTATAGACATTTCCTTGCCATTCTCCATGTGTTGGCTAATTACAGGCTGAATCATAGTTCATAAGGTTGAAAAAAAAAAGTTCATCAAGTTCAACCTATATCCCTAATGAGCCTCTACTGAGCTGATCCAGAGGAAGGCAAAAAAAAAAACTCATACTAGAGGTAAAAATTCCTTCCCGGTTCCAATATGGCAGTCAGAATAAATCCCTGGATCAATGTCCTGTCCCTATAAATCTAGTATACATAACCAGGGATGTTATTATTCTCCAAAAATGCATCCAGACCCCTTTTTAACTCTTTTACAGAGTTAACCATGACCACCTCCTCAGGCAGAGAATTCCACAGTCTCACTGCTCTTACAGTAAAGAATCCCCGTCTGTGCTGGTGTAGAAACCTTCTTTCCTCAAGACGTAGATGATGCCCCATTGTTATAGATACAGTCCTGGGTATAGATAGATCATGGGATAGATCTCTGTATGATCCCCTGATATATGTATATATATATATATATATATATATATATATATATATATATACAGTGACCGACCCCCCCCCCCCCCCCGACCTACGATGGCCCCGACATTCGATGATTTCAACGTGCGATGGCCTCTCAGAGGCCATCGCATGTCGAAGGCAGGACGAGCATACGATGCTTTTATATGTCAGGGCCATCGCATAAATGGCTATCCGGTAGCGCAGACTCTCCATCGTCGCCATCACGTCGCTGCGCACGCCGTCTCGTCATCCAATAGGAGCGGCATGTGTAGTGATGTAATGGCGGCAATGAGGAACGATGATCCCAGGCAACAGAGACGTTACGGAGTGCCGGGGACACCCCGGGGACGCGGTGGCAGCAATGGACAGCAACATCCAGGGCAGCAGTGACGGTGGGGACAGGTGAGTATAACGTCCTTTATTTAACACTGCACAGATCCCTCAACATACGATGGTTTCAACAAACGATGGTTCATTTGGAATGGATTACCATCGTATGTTGAGGGACCCCTGTGTGTGTATATATATATATATATATATATATATATATATATATACATAGTTATTAGGTCCCCCCTAAGCCTTCTTTTTTCTAAAACTAAATAACCCTAATTATGATAATCTTTCTGGGTATTGTAGTCCTCCCATTCCCCGTATTACTCTGGTTGCCCGTCTTTGAACTATCTCCAGCTCCACTATATCTTTCTTGTACACTGGTACCCAGTAATGTACACAGTATTCCATGTGTGGTCTGACTAGTGATTTGCACAGTGGTAGAATTATTTCTTTGTCGTGGGCATCTATGCCCCTATTGATGCACCCCATTATTTTATTTGCCTTGGCAGCAGCTGCGCGACACTGGTCAGTACAGCAAAATTTACTGTTAACTGAGACAACCAAGTCCTTTTCCACATCAGTCATCCCAAGTGTTCTCCCATTTAATACATAATCCCAGCCTGGATTTTTCTTCCCCATGTACATTACCTTACTATAGAGTCCCTGGAAATAAAAAATAGGGGTATGTCTATTACATTACTTAATTCCTTTAGAACACGGGGGTAAATGCCATCTGGACCTGGTGATTGGCGGCACTGTACTTCTTCCTGGGTTAGACAGGTGACCTGTACTGGGGAGTTTACCTTATTTGGCTGCATTTCATTTTCCTCGGTGAATACAGTGGAGAAGAATTTTTTTTTATATATTTGCATTTTCTGTCTATAATTTCTTCCTCATCATTTTTTAAAGGGCCTACACTTTCAGGTTTGACCTTTTTGCTAGTTATATAGTGAAATAACATTTTAGGATTAGTTTTACCTTAAAAAAAAATGTTATCCTCCACATTGATCTAAGGTTTGTTGGTGAATTCCTAAGAGAACTTATTGCCACTAAGCACTAAGAACACTAATTGACACTGATATGACCTCAGTATTAAATCTCCAGAGTTCTTGTTTACTGATGTTTGTCATTGCACCTGCCATACTCCCACTGTTAATTTGAATGGAACAAGGTTGTAGTTTACTGGACCCAGGTGGCACCCTCACTTTCATGCCCAGGGAAGATTTTAACAGGTAGGGGGTGGACTGACCAGCAGGTTTATTGGACATGGTCCTAGGGCCAGGCTGGGTAAAGGGCCCGCTGCTGCTACACATCGCATGTGCATACAGCAGAAAAACCTCCTCTCAGTGTGAGCCACATCTGCAGAGAATCACTGATATAGGATATTTTTGGTGGAGGAGGAAAACGCCATGCTTGCATCCAGGTTCACCACTATTCCAATCCCTTAAAAGTGCATGGCACTCTCTCATTCTGGAGCCCTATCACATTTCAAGGCAACAGTTTACTTCTGCATATGGGGTATTTCCGTACTCAGGAGAAATTGTGTAACAAATTTTGGGGGGGCTATTTCTCCTTTTACCCCTTACGAAAAGAAAAAGTTTGGGGCAAAAATGTTTTTACACTAACGTGCTGGTGTTGCTATTCCTGTGAAACACCCAAAAGGTTAACAAACTTTCTGAATGTTATTTTTAATACACTGAGGGGTGCAGTCTCTATAAGGGGGTAATTTATGGGGGATTTCTTACTGAAAGACCCCTCAAATCTTCCTCAAACTGAACTGGTCCCTGAAAAATTCTGAATTTGGAAAATTGTTGAAGCCCTTTAATGTCTTTAAAAAGTAAAAACATGTCAAATTTATGATGCCAACATACAGTAGACATATTAAATATGTGAATCAATATATAATTTATTTTGCATGTCCAATTTCCTTACAAGCAGAGAGTTTCAAAGTTAGAAAAATGCTAAATGTAAGTATCGTCAAATAATTACCACTGTCTTCAAGTAGAATATATCACAAGAAAACAGTCTCGGAATCAGAATGATAAGGAAAAGCATCCCAGAGTTATTAATGCATAAAGTGACAGAGGGCAGCAAAAAATGTGTGGGCCTTAGAGGGGAATTCCTGCCAAAGACATCTTATCCCCATCCAATGCCATCATATCCCTGTCTAAAGGGGGCCGCCACGCGCCCTCCCATAGACATGAGTGGAGGGGGCATGGCGTGATATCACAAGGTTGCCATGGTGTGATGTCACATCTCCAGTCCCCGAAACACAGAAGTTTCCAAGACTGGAGCAGCAGCCCCGCATAGAATGTGGGTGCTGCACGGAGATTGCAGAGGGTCCCAGAGGCAGGCCCCCGTGATCAGACAATTTATTCCCTATCCAATGTCTTGGGTCGGAATACCCCTTTAGGGACAAAATGGGCTTTGTCCTTAAGGGGTTAAGGCTCTTAAAAGGGTTGAATATAGTTCTAGAAGACCTCTTACATATCTCAGGACAGTTAGAAGACTTTTGATTCAGACCATAGGTATATGATCCAAATTGAATCCTAGCTGGACTCAAACTGTTTTGTGAAATGCATTTGTTTTAGTTTGAGGCTGTGATCACATGTTTAGATTTTTAAAGAGGGACTCCTAACCTAGACATTTTATCCCCTATCCTAAGGATAGGGGATATGATGTCTGATCGCTGAGCTGCGGCTTGATCTCCGTGGCAGCATTTATGTTCAGAATGCTGGCTTTAGCTGGCCGTGTTTGTGATGTCATGCCACACCCCCTCCATTCATGACTTTGGGAGGGGGTGGGAAGGCTGTGGTTGCTCAACCCGAGCCACCACACCCCTTGACATAGAAATTAATGGAGGGGGCGGGGCATGGCATCACTAACACAGCTGCCCAAAGCCAGCATTCTGAACATAAATGTTCAGAATGCCAGGGTGCCAGCTCGGAGATTGCGGGGGGGTCCCAATGGCTGGACCTCTGCAATCAGACATCTTATTCACTTTAACCGCAATTACTGAATACAAAGCTGGGAATGGATTTGAAAAGCAGGAGATGTCTTAGCCTTTTTTTTTTTTTCTTTATGTGTCCTCCAATTATTATCTGTTTCTGGATTTGTATAAAAAAATTCCATTTGAAAACCTGAACACACACTAAAGGCTTTTTACTGTTACGCCGAGCGCTCCGGGTCCCCGCTCCTCCCCGGAGCGCTCGCTACACTCACTTCGCTGCAGCGCTCCGGTCAGATCCACTGACCCGGGGCGCTGCGATTCTGCTTCCAGCCGGGATGCGATTCGCGATGCGGGTAGCGCCCGCTCGCGATGCGCACCCCGGCTCCCGTACCTGACTCGCTCTCCCTCGGTCCTGTCCCGGCGCGCGCGGCCCCGCTCCCTAGGGCGCGCGCGCGCCGGGTCTTTGCGATTTAAAGGGCCACTGCGCCGCTGATTGGCGCAGTGATTCCAATTAGTGTCTTCACCTGTGCACTTCCCTATATCACCTCACTTCCCCTGCACTTCCCTGCCGGATCTTGTTGCCATTGTGCCAGTGAAAGCGTTCCTTGTATGTTCCTAGCCTGTGTTCCAGACCTCCTGCCGTTGCCCCTGACTACGATCCTTGCTGCCTGCCCCGACCTTCTGCTACGTCCGACCTTGCTTCTGTCTACTCCCTTGTACCGCACCTATCTTCAGCAGCCAGAGAGGTTGAGCCGTTGCTAGTGGATACGACCTGGTCACTACCGCCGCAGCAAGACCATCCCGCTTTGCGGCGGGCTCTGGTGAAAACCAGTAGTGACTTAGAACCGATCCACTAGCACGGTCCACGCCAATCCCTCTCTGGCACAGAGGATCCACTACCCGCCAGCCGGCATCGTGACAGTAGATCCGGCCATGGATCCCGCTGAAGTTCCTCTGCCAGTTGTCGCTGACCTCACCACGGTGGTTGCCCAGCAGTCACAACAGATAGCGCAACAAGGCCAACAGCTGTCTCAACTGACCGTTATGCTACAACAGTTACTACCACAGCTTCAGCAGTCATCTCCTCCGCCAGCTCCTGCACCTCCTCCGCAGCGAGTGGCCGCTCCTGGGCTACGCCTATCCTTGCCGGATAAATTTGATGGGGACTCTAAGTTTTGCCGTGGCTTTCTTTCCCAATGTTCCCTGCATCTGGAGATGATGTCGGACCTGTTTCCCACTGAAAGGTCTAAGGTGGCTTTCGTAGTCAGCCTTCTGTCCGGAAAAGCCCTGTCATGGGCCACACCGCTCTGGGACCGCAATGACCCCGTCACTGCCTCTGTACACTCCTTCTTCTCGGAAATCCGAAGTGTCTTTGAGGAACCTGCCCGAGCCTCTTCTGCTGAGACTGCCCTGTTGAACCTGGTCCAGGGTAATTCTTCCGTTGGCGAGTATGCCGTACAATTCCGTACTCTTGCTTCAGAATTGTCCTGGAATAATGAGGCCCTCTGCGCGACCTTTAAAAAAGGCCTATCCAGCAACATTAAAGATGTTCTGGCCGCACGAGAAATTCCTGCTAATCTACATGAACTTATTCACCTAGCCACTCGCATTGACATGCGTTTTTCCGAAAGGCGTCAGGAGCTCCGCCAAGATATGGACTCTGTTCGCACGAGGCGTTTCTTCTCCTCGGCTCCTCTCTCCTCTGGTCCCCTGCAATCTGTTCCTGTGCCTCCCGCCGTGGAGGCTATGCAGGTCGACCGGTCTCGCCTGACACCTCAAGAGAGGACACGACGCCGCATGGAGAACCTCTGCCTGTACTGTGCTAGTACCGAACACTTCCTGAGGGATTGTCCTATCCGTCCTCCCCGCCTGGAAAGACGTACGCTGACTCCGCACAAAGGTGAGACAGTCCTTGATGTCTACTCTGCTTCTCCACGTCTTACTGTGCCTGTGCGGATGTCTGCCTCTGCCTTCTCCTTCTCTACCGTGGCCTTCTTGGACTCTGGATCTGCAGGAAATTTTATTTTGGCCTCTCTCGTCAACAGGTTCAACATCCCAGTGACCAGTCTCGCCAGACCCCTTTACATCAATTGTGTAAACAATGAAAGATTGGACTGTACCATACGCTTCCGCACGGAGCCCCTTCTAATGAGCATCGGATCTCATCACGAGAGGATTGAACTTTTGGTCCTCCCCAATTGCACCTCGGAAATTCTCCTTGGACTTCCCTGGCTTCAACTTCATTCCCCAACCCTGGATTGGTCCACTGGGGAGATCAAGAGTTGGGGGCCCTCTTGTTCCAAGGACTGTCTAAGACCGGTTCCCAGTAACCCTTGCCGTGACTC
Organism: Hyla sarda; assembly: GCF_029499605.1. NCBI lineage: Eukaryota > Metazoa > Chordata > Amphibia > Anura > Hylidae > Hyla > Hyla sarda. The sequence goes on along the minus strand of NC_079193.1, from coordinate 195,915,005 downwards.
TGTGGTTCCCTCAGTAACCGGTCTCCCTAAGGCCTATATGGACTTCGCGGATGTTTTCTGCAAAAAACAAGCTGAGACTCTACCTCCTCACAGGCCTTATGATTGCCCTATCGACCTCCTCCCGGGTACTACTCCACCCCGGGGCAGAATTTATCCTCTCTCTGCCCCAGAGACTCTTGCCATGTCTGAGTATGTCCAGGAAAATTTAAAAAAGGGCTTTATCCGTAAATCCTCCTCTCCTGCCGGAGCTGGATTTTTCTTTGTGTCCAAAAAAGATGGCTCCCTACGTCCTTGCATTGACTACCGCGGTCTTAATAAAATCACGGTTAAGAACCGCTACCCCCTACCCCTCATCTCTGAACTCTTTGATCGCCTCCAAGGTGCCCACATCTTTACTAAATTGGACTTAAGAGGCGCCTATAACCTCATCCGCATCAGAGAGGGGGATGAGTGGAAAACGGCGTTTAACACCAGAGATGGACACTTTGAGTATCTGGTCATGCCCTTTGGCCTGTGCAACGCCCCTGCTGTCTTCCAAGACTTTGTCAATGAAATTTTTCGTGATCTGCTATACTCCTGTGTTGTTGTATATCTGGACGATATCCTAATTTTCTCTGCCAATCTAGAAGAACACCGCCAGCATGTCCGTATGGTTCTTCAGAGACTTCGTGACAATCAACTCTATGCCAAAATTGAGAAATGTCTGTTTGAATGCCAATCTCTTCCTTTTCTAGGATATTTGGTCTCTGGCCAGGGACTACAAATGGATCCAGACAAACTCTCTGCCGTCTTAGATTGGCCACGCCCCTCCGGACTCCGTTATCCAACGCTTTTTGGGGTTCGCCAATTATTACAGGCAATTTATTCCACATTTTTCTACCGTTGTGGCTCCTATCGTGGCTTTAACCAAAAAAAATGCCGATCCCAAGTCGTGGCCTCCTCAAGCGGAAGACGCCTTTAAACGACTCAAGTCTGCCTTTTCTTCGGCTCCCGTGCTCTCCAGACCTGACCCTTCCAAACCCTTCCTATTGGAGGTTGATGCCTCCTCAGTGGGAGCTGGAGCTGTTCTTTTACAAAAAAATTCTTCCGGGCATGCTGTCACTTGTGGTTTTTTTTCTAGGACCTTCTCTCCGGCGGAGAGGAACTACTCCATCGGGGATCGAGAGCTTCTAGCCATTAAATTAGCACTTGAGGAATGGAGGCATCTGCTGGAGGGATCAAGATTTCCAGTTATTATTTACACCGACCACAAGAACCTCTCCTACCTCCAGTCTGCCCAACGGCTGAATCCTCGCCAGGCCCGGTGGTCTCTGTTCTTTGCCCGATTTAATTTTGAGATTCACTTTCGTCCTGCCGATAAGAACATTAGGGCCGATGCTCTCTCTCGTTCCTCGGATGCCTCAGAAGTTGAACTCTCTCCGCAACACATCATTCCACCTGACTGCCTGATCTCCACTTCTCCAGCCTCCATCAGGCAAACTCCTCCAGGAAAGACCTTTGTTTCTCCACGCCAACGCCTCGGAATCCTCAAATGGGGTCACTCCTCCCATCTCGCAGGTCATGTGGGCATCAAGAAATCTGTGCAACTCATCTCCCGCTTCTATTGGTGGCCGACTCTGGAGACGGATGTTGTGGACTTTGTGCGAGCCTGCACTATCTGTGCCCGGGATAAGACTCCTCGCCAGAAGCCCGCTGGTTTTCTTCATCCCCTGCCTGTCCCCGAACAGCCTTGGTCTCTGATTGGTATGGATTTTATTACTGATTTACCCCCTTCCCGTGGCAACACTGTTATTTGGGTGGTCGTTGATCGATTCTCCAAAATGGCACATTTCATCCCTCTTCCTGGTCTTCCTTCAGCGCCTCAGTTGGCTAAACAATTTTTTGTACACATTTTTCGTCTTCACGGATTGCCTACGCAGATCGTCTCGGATAGAGGCGTCCAATTCGTGTCTAAATTCTGGAGGGCTCTCTGTAAACAACTCAAGATTAAATTAAATTTTTCTTCTGCATATCATCCCCAGTCCAATGGACAAGTAGAAAGAATTAACCAAGTCTTGGGTGATTATTTGCGACATTTTGTTTCCTCCCGCCAGGATGACTGGGCAGATCTCCTTCCATGGGCCGAATTCTCGTATAACTTCAGAGTCTCTGAATCTTCCTCCAAATCCCCATTTTTCGTGGTGTACGGCCGTCACCCTCTTCCCCCCCTCCCTACCCCCTTGCCCTCTGGTCTGCCCGCTGTGGATGAAATTTCTCGTGACCTTTCCATTATATGGAGAGAGACCCAAAATTCTCTCCTACAGGCTTCATCACGCATGAAGAGGTTCGCGGATAAGAAAAGAAGAGCTCCTCCCGTTTTTTCCCCTGGAGACAAGGTATGGCTCTCCGCTAAATATGTCCGCTTCCGTGTCCCTAGCTACAAGTTGGGACCACGCTATCTTGGTCCTTTCAAAATTTTGTGTCAAATTAATCCTGTCTCTTACAAACTTCTTCTTCCTCCTTCTCTTCGTATCCCTAATGCCTTTCACGTCTCTCTTCTTAAACCACTCATCCTCAACCGTTTTTCTCCCAAATCTGTTCCTCCCACTCCTGTTTCCGGCTCCTCGGACATCTTCTCTGTCAAAGAGATCTTAGCCTCTAAAAAGGTCAGAGGGAAAACTTTTTTTCTAGTGGACTGGGAGGGTTGTGGTCCTGAAGAGAGATCCTGGGAACCTGAGGACAACATCCTAGATAAAAGTCTGCTCCTCAGGTTCTCAGGCCCTAAAAAGAGGGGGAGACCCAAGGGGGGGGGTACTGTTACGCCGAGCGCTCCGGGTCCCCGCTCCTCCCCGGAGCGCTCGCTACACTCTCTCCGCTGCAGCGCTCCGGTCAGATCCACTGACCCGGGGCGCTGCGATTCTGCTTCCAGCCGGGATGCGATTCGCGATGCGGGTAGCGCCCGCTCGCGATGCGCACCCCGGCTCCCGTACCTGACTCGCTCTCCCTCGGTCCTGTCCCGGCGCGCGCGGCCCCGCTCCCTAGGGCGCGCGCGCGCCGGGTCTTTGCGATTTAAAGGGCCACTGCGCCGCTGATTGGCGCAGTGATTCCAATTAGTGTCTTCACCTGTGCACTTCCCTATATCACCTCACTTCCCCTGCACTTCCCTGCCGGATCTTGTTGCCATTGTGCCAGTGAAAGCGTTCCTTGTATGTTCCTAGCCTGTGTTCCAGACCTCCTGCCGTTGCCCCTGACTACGATCCTTGCTGCCTGCCCCGACCTTCTGCTACGTCCGACCTTGCTTCTGTCTACTCCCTTGTACCGCGCCTATCTTCAGCAGCCAGAGAGGTTGAGCCGTTGCTAGTGGATACGACCTGGTCACTACCGCCGCAGCAAGACCATCCCGCTTTGCGGCGGGCTCTGGTGAAAACCAGTAGTGACTTAGAACCGATCCACTAGCACGGTCCACGCCAATCCCTCTCTGGCACAGAGGATCCACTACCCGCCAGCCGGCATCGTGACATTTACATTTTTCCAAGCATACCCAATAAATGCTGGATCAGTGAGGAATGTTGTATGGAGTGAACCTCTATAGTGTTTCTACAGACAAATATATTCTTCAAGTTTAAAGGGGTATTCCAGGAAAAAAAAAATTTATATATCAACTGGCTCCAGAAAGTTAAACAGATTTGTAAATTACTTCTATTAAAAAAATCTTTATCCTTTCAGTACTTATGAGCTTCTAAAATTAAGATTGTTCTTTTCTGTCTAAGTGTTCTCTGATGACACGTGTCTCGGGAAACGCCCAGTTTAGAAGCAAATCCCCATAGTAAACCTCTTCTAAACTGGGCGGTTCCATGAGACACATGTCATCAGAGAGCACTTAGACAGAAAAGAACAACCTTAATTTCAGAAGCTCATAAGTACTGAAAGGAATAAGATTTTTTAATAGAAGTAATTTACAAATCTGTTTAACTTTCTGGAGCCAGTTGATATATAAAAAAAAGTTTTTTTCCTGGATAACCCCTTTAACTCCTTACATTGACACAGAGATGAGTATATTTCATAGAGTTCTGATGAGCTTACATTATAACACAGAAATATTTTACGAGATGTCCTCTAATATAACATTTTGCCTAATGTGTACTGTATCGAAAGAATCTTTAATTTATATCACCCAATAATTTAAACAAAAAACAATCACCATCATCGAAGTATGTTCTCAAGCATTTATATTTTTACATCATAAATTAAATGACATTTCGAGCTTTTCTGAACTGACATTTCACATGTCTTTCAGAGTTTTTTTTTCCAGCACAGTTCATTTTTATAAACTATTGAGCAGTAAACGTCAAAAAGAATTTTAAGACATAGAGATGTGTTATTTAAAAATAAATGTTCATAAAATATTACTGAATTTCAAAATGTTCATACATTTATTGGCTTACTGTTATTGAACTGGTCTCATACACAGAAGTTACATAAAAACACCACAGATTTTATGACATTTTTGTATATGTGTTTTACAGGCCAACAATGGCACAAACAGATGTTACTTTAAAGTCTATCGTAAAATATAAGTTATGTTAAGTTACATGTACTGCAACAAAAAAGTATACATATATATATATATATATATTATACATATATATTTTTTTGGGTCAATAGAGTTATGTTTTTTTTTTTTTTCTGGCGTTATTAACATAAGTTTGTAGGACTTGAATACCACATAAAATGTAAGTAAATACTGTCACCAAAAGGTGGACTGAAATAAAGAACAATCCACTGTAAACTGTAGGAAAAGTTACAAAAGTGCATGCATACCTTGATATTTTGGGTACCTTCTAGATAAGTGTAATATGCCCACAGCAAGTAACCCTTTTATTACTACACAAATTCAGATACATTAAGATTTTTATTTTGCCTTTTTCATGTAGATGTCTTATTCTTATAGAAGTGGCATGCTGCCTGTTGATGTAGAATCAGCTGTGAGTAGTGATACATAGTCCCAGAATCTTCACTTGTGTGTGTAACGTTTGCCCAGGGCTGTGTAAATGTGGGTACTGCTCCTTTAACCCCTTAAGGACTCAGCGTTTTTCCGTTTTTGCACTTTCATTTTTTCCTCCTTACCTTTAAAAAATCATGACCCTTTCAATTTTGCACCTAAAAATCCATATGATGGCTTATTTTTTGCACCACCAATTCTACTTTGTAATGACATCAGTCATTTTACCCAAAAATCTACAGCGAAACGGGAAAAAAAATCATTGTGCGACAAAATTTAAGAAAAGACACCTTTTTATATATTTTGGGGGCTTCAGTTTCTATGCAGTACATTTTTCAGTAAAAATTACACATTGTCTTTATTCTGTAGGTCTATGCGATTAAAATGATACCCTACTTATATGGGTTTGATTATGTCGTACTTCTGGAAAAAATCATAACTACATGCAGGAAAATCTATACGTTTAAAATTGTCATGTTCTGCCCCCTATGACTTCTTTATTTTTCCGTGTACAGGGTGGTATGGGGGGCTAATTTTTTTGAGCCATGATCTGAAGTTTTTAGCTGTACCATTTTTGTATTGATCAGACTTTTTGATTGCTTTTCATTCATTTTTTCATGATATAAATTTTTTTATTAACGATATGTTTTTATAATTCAGACATCATTTTTTGCAATGTTATAGCTCCCATAGGAGGCTATAACACTGCACACACTGATCTTTTACATTCATCAATGGTTTTTCATAGGAAACCATTGATCAATGATTCCACCGCTTGACTGCTCATGCCTGGATCTCAGGCACTGAGCAGTCATTTTGGCGATCAGGCACCAGGAGGCTGGTAAGGGACCCTCCTGCTGTCCTAGAGATGTTTGGGATGCCCCGATTTCACCGCTGTTCCAGAACAGCCCCCTGAGCTAACCGGCAACGTTTTACCTTCACTTTAGACTTGGCATTAAACTTTGAACACCGCTTCTAAAGGGTTAATAGTGTGCGGCACAACGATCATTGGTGGCCGCGAAGGCTGTGGCCCCACATTATAGAACTGGAGCGGACTCACCCTGAGTCCTTAAGGGGTTAAATGTGCAAAGTTGCAGGAAATGGTTGCCCACTTTTGATGTGTTTATTATATTGGATGATATTTTTATCGTGTTTCTTTATGAACTTGTCCATCGTTTACTGTAAGCTGGTGTGTGGTTATACATAAACAACCAGACAACATCATATAGGGGAAGTACCCCCCCCCCCCCCACTCAGGTCACCATGCTACTGGTGCAGGGGAAGAAGGGCTTGCTTTGTTCTTCTCACTGTTTTAGGAGCTTATATAACTAATGTAAAAAGTATGCCTGGGTCATGAATGTAGAAGTAACATGTACGGAAAAACTGACATTTTTGCTGGTGTGTGGAAACACCACTTTCCAATTTTGTCCCCTGTGGCAGTTTTTTCACTGTCTTCAGGGTACCACTGTGGGTCAGATTCTGAGTGCCCGGCCCACAGAGTGTAGGAAGGGGAGGAGTGATGTATAGCATCACTACTCACCTCCGCAGGCCGTATAGCATACAAGGGTGCATTGTGTACTCGTGTATACTATACAGGAGTCAGGAATCCTGTCACTATACTGACAGGAATCCCTGCTCCTAAAGCCCCTTTGGGCGGTATACAGTATGTACAGCTATCTATAAATAACTGGATACAGAATGTGATGTCCACCTACCTCCCTGGCTCCTGTCCAAACTTGGTCCATGTAGCTCCACCTATAGTGAGTACATATTTGGGGGCAGAGTGAGGGTAAGTCTGAGGCTCTGTTCACATTGTACATTTATCTAATGTGAACAGAGCCTTCTGACAGTGTCTTCCTAAACAATGGAGACTCCAGCTGTTGCAAAATGACAACTCTCAGCATGCCCGGAGAGCCAAAGGCTACCTGTTTGAGAAGACAATGCTCTATGTATGTAAAAACCCATTTTTCATATTATTTTCCTTCTTGTTTCAGATCTGTGTATTATGTGGATTATGACGGATTCCGTGGACTATGGCAATCACCTAAAAAATTTTTGTGGTGGAGAGTTTTTTGAAAGTAAAACAATTTTCTTTTTTTTTTCTAATTTGTTTGTTTGTTTTAATTTCATTTTAAATTTTCAGGCTTAGTAGGGGAAGCCGTCTTAAAGATGGAATCCATTACTAAGCCAGGGCTTGGTGTTAGCCACAAAAACAGCTAGTGCAAACCCCCAATTATTACCCTGGAACCCACTGCCACAGGGGTGCTGGGAAGAGCTGGTACCAACAGGCCCAGAGAGTAAAAAATGGCACTCCTGGGGCTAGGTGGTCCTCACCCACCCTTGTAATGTCAGGCTGTTGCTGCTTGGTTTTTATCTGGCTGAGAATGTAAAGATGGGGAACCCTATGTGTTTATTTATTTAGTTTAGAAAAAAATGCATAAGGTTCCTGGGGAGTTAAACACTTTGCCACATACTGTACTTTTCCTGGTTCTATCTAACAATCGGTTGGGGTCTAAACACTCAGAATACCCATGCTCGGACAAGCCCACTCACCTCTTGAATATGCAAAAATCTTCACTCTTACATCCTAATGACATGACCGCTCTGGTATTATAGCAGAGTGCAAGTACAAGTAGGATGCCACAATAGCACAGTGCTCACACAGTCATAGGAGCAGTGCCTGTGCTCTGATATTCTAGCAGAGTAGTCATGTACTAAGAGGATCTGTGCTTGTCTTGGGGCTAAAAGGCTGTGTTGTGTGTCACCCATAACACTGCTGCTTTCTTTTTGCAAACTATTTCCTGTTGGAGTTCCCTCCCTACAACTACAAATCCCAGGAACCCTTGTTTGTAAGTGTGAGATCACCCTTCTCCCTTCTACACATCTGACACCTGACCCATTGCAGCACATCTGAGTTGCCTTTCATGTTGTGCTGTAAACTACAATTTCTTGCAGCCCTGTGGAGTATGATCCCCCCTCCCACCCAGCGGTCACTCCCCCCATTGAAGCAGGCATGCTCCATTTCAACATCTTACTAGTCATGTAATGTCTGGGTTCACACTGCAACGTGGGAACAGCTGAGACAACACTCATTTTGTATGCTGTTAAAAATAAACACCGGGCACAGATCACATAAGAAATTTGAGACCATCCTTTAAACACAGGTACATACACTATTTTATAAACTTTACAGCCCCTGTAGCATAGTCAAATAAATAAAAAAATCCCAGCATAACCCTTTAAATGCTATTTTGTAAAACACTCTTCCGCATAAGGTATATGTAAGTATGTGTAGCTACAGACTTAGCATCTCTAAACACTCTTTAGTGGAATTCTCAAATAGTATGGTGTCAGGAAATATATATTTAATAAATGACAAATAGTGTCCCATGCTACAACGTATGTATGAAAAGGTAGTTTAAAAAAGGTAATTTGATAACATCTCTTTTATTACATGTTTCAGAGAATTTTTCTTCTTTTCCAGACACAAAACAGAAGAAGTTGCTAGCTAACAAGCACAGGCCATCTATCAGATTAAATATCATGTCCATATGTACCAATACATACTATTGGAAAATTCAAATGTACAGGAGGGGGGAAATAAACAGGTTTTATTACTACAAAATGTCAAAAGCAAACAAAAATTGTACATGAAAGAAAAACAAATAATGTTACATGAAGAGCTGCTGTCAACTAAGATGTGTGCATTATCTTAATGGTTAGCATGCAGCCACAGTAAATCAGCGGCTATAACGTTAGTTTTTAAATCAAATAGGTTTCTATTAAACAGTTCTGAGCATAACAAGACTCTGACATCAGGTTAAAAAAGATGCAGAAGCACATAGCATTGCTTATCTGTCTGCCTCAGTTCTACAATCACCAATATTTACTATTCCCAGAATGCATTGCTTACCATCATCTCTTCATCATAGCCCTTCAACCTTTGCTTCTTTCCTCCCACATCACTCCTGTCAGTTCCTGACCAAGAGTTTTTACAGAACATTTCATAGCAGACTATCACACAACCAGCAAGGGTTGCAGCAGTTGCTGCATTCATTTTCTGACTTCTCCTCTGTCTGTGGCATTGCTTAGCACAAATCAGCATGTAGTAAACACAAGCTATTTTTCCCTAAGGTAAGTTGTAGGGGCTGGTTGGAGGTTGGATGGCTGTGCTTTAGCTTAGAAACAAGATCTAGCCTAGCCTACTGAGTCAGCAAATGACGATGGATTGCTTTGGGACAGAGGAAGAAGCTGGAGAGCAATAGACAATATATAATTGGAGATGGAAAAACTACAATTCTTGTAAGGGGGAATCACACAAAAGCATGCAGAATCCAGTACAATGTGTGATTAGTGTTGAGCGGCATAGGCCATATTCAAATTTGCAATATTTCGCAAATATATGGACCAATATTCTTCACATATTTGCAAAATTTGCATATTCGCAATATCCACGGCCTTTTTTTTACTATGCACCATAAAATTTGCATACGCATGCGCATTCACCATAAATTAGCATGTGCATGCGCAATTTCGCGTGATAAAAGAGCTAAAAGAGGGGTGGAATCAATATATGCAAAAATTAGCATATGCAAATTTTCGGGTACCAGACAGTCTGACACAGTAACTAGTATTGGAGCCTTGTTTACACCACAAGCTGGAAGCAGGAAGGCATGATCACTGCTATGTTTACTGTGGGGAAAAAAATTGAATATTCGTAATTGCAAATATTTAACGCTGTATTCGCAATATTCGCAAATTCGCGAATATACGATATTTGTGATAAATATTTGCATTGCAAATATTTGTGTGATTTGTGTGATTTCACTATATTACTAAGTTATATATCTTGGGGTGATAGTCTTTTATTCAGGGTCAGACGTATAGCTGGTGTACTCTGTACATAGGGACTCACAGGGAAGGGTGATGCCACCAATAACATTATTGTATTATATTTTTTTGACCAGTTCATTAGATTGCAATAGAACTCTAAAAACAGAGTCAATATGGTTGACCCATAATAATGAACAAAAATTAAAGGGGTATTCCTGCTTTATACATCTTATCCCTATCCGAAGGCCCCCAGAATTATGTGCTAGGCGCGGCCTCTGAGGCCAAGACGTGACATGGCGGCCACGCCCCCTCATGATGTCACACCACGCCCTCTCTATTCATGTCTATGGGAGGGGGCATGACAGCCTGGAATACCCCTTTAAATAAAAGTTAAATCAATAAAATAGAATACAATAGAAACAGAGATACCAATTGTTTGTTGAAAATGTTAATACAACTTTACTTTGAAAAGAAAAAAAAAAAAAAGAAACAGAACAGGGAAATGCATATTTTACTGACTATTTCTGGTCAGAATATTTTAATGACTATATCAGTAAAAAAAATATATATATTTATATATATTACCTTTTAGGAGAGGTCTAAACAAGAATCTAGCACAAGAACCCTCTGCTTTCGTTGCCCACCCCTTTCTTAATTCAATTATACAAAAAAAGGTTTTATAAAAAAAATGTCATGAAAAAGAAACCTAGACATTGGTGTCCTGTAAATTATGTTACAGATTCAGGAGACTGTGTCGATTTACCTGGTAGTGAGATAAGCTATTCTCTTTCTAACTTGTTGCTGATTTTACCTTAGATAAAGATAAAAGAAGATAAAATACCGCTATTGATTCAGAATGTGCCATTTGAGTAAAATGTAGATATAACAACTTGTATGTGCCACTGTGCCCTTTTTGAGGAGAAAAATACGTAGAATTTTCACTGTTCATTCTCTGACAGAAAGGTTCTTATAGAGAAAACATAATTCGGGCAGCTAAATGGAGGCATTAAAATCACTAGCAAAAGCTCCATTAGAGGGCATGGATGGTAGGACATGATAGCTTAGTACTTGCGGAGAATAAGAGTTGGCATTTTTTCGAGAATTTAAACAGGGCCAGTGATTTTTGATGGACAGTACCATAATCTTTGAATGACTATTTTCAAAACTAATATAGGTCAGGCATAAGTAGGTATTGAAATGATGACTCAAAAAAAAGAGCTTTAGTGGAATTCAGTGAAGATGTTTAATAAAACCATGTAAAAATGTAGTCTGATCCACTTAATGCATATGATACACACCATAGTGCAATTTCACATACCTGTTCAACCTTTTGTGTTTGTATTTTCATTTTCAACAAGCATTTATAGTATGTATCTTTATGTCTGAAAAAATTTAGCAGACAGACGTTTAAGGAGTAATGCAGCCTTAAAACACTGTTCTGCTATCCGCAGGATAGGGGATGAGTGTCTGATCCCAGGGGGTCTGACCACTGGGACCCCCACGATCTCCTTATGGGGCGCCGGCTGTGTTGCAGCTCTCTCCGTGCTGCGGCCAACATGCCCCCTCCATATATTTCTACGGAAGAGGCTGAGATGCAGCGTTTGTGCATCCTGGCCTCTCCTATAGAGCTAAAAAGTGGGGGCGTGTCTGTCAACCTCTTAGTGAGGTAGACAACATGAGCATTAGCCATGCAGATCAGACACTTATCCCTATCCTGTGGATAGGGGATAAGTGTTCTATGGCTGCAATACTCCTTTAAATGAAAGTCCATAGTTAAATCCAATCAAGCTTTAAAAGGAACCTGTCATAATAATTGTTTTTGCTTCCCTTCCCAAAGCATGCTAGGACACTATAAATGACTTAGACAACAGTAAGCATAGTTTAACAATGCCACTGGGACCTGGGTAACAAGTCATTGAGGTGGGTCTTAGGGACTGCTTTCCGCCCTGCCAGCACTGAGATAGAGAGAGTTGTGTCATTTCGGCCAGCCAGATGGTAAACAGCCACCACCCACCATGACTAGTTCCTCCGGTACAGCCAGTATTTTTAAAAATATGGTTACTCTGAAATGCCCTAACATAGAGTAATTCATAGTGTCCCAGAATTCAGCTGCTTGCACCTGTTAAATGCTGCTCTCTGTTTGTGCAGCAGAAAACCAGCGACAGGTTACCTTTGAAACAATAGTATAATGTGTATTAGAATGTTGGGAATGCTAATGTGGTGTCCCGATACCGCATCCTATACGGTACCTATATATGTCTGTGGGTCCCCATAGGACGTAGGGGTCCACGTTATATAGTCTGCCCTTGTCACCTCTATTCCATATAATAAATCAGTATTTTACTCAAGGTTTATGTAGATATAGTGATATACATGTAAATAAATGGTTAATTACCTGCGCGTAGCGTACCAGGACCTGCGGGTCACATGACTAGGTGAACTCTATGGTATTTATAGATAGGGGGGCTCAGGTATCCACTATTCCACAGGGGGGTTTCTAGAAGTACTGGGGCCCAGAAAGGTTGTGTGACCCTCAGGAAGCGGAGTTCAGAGTAATTGCAGGGAACGGGAAACCAGTACCCAGGCATGGTTACTGGGAGCCCACGGTGCAGGTGGGAAAACATGTGTTAGGAAGACAGAGTGTGATTGTCACAAATGTAAGGGATGAGGGGGCAGCTGATTTCATTTCAGGAATGACTATTATGAGGCACTGTTTATATGATATTGTCTGTGCACTGCATGCATCTCTCCCTCACTTGTCACCCCCAGGCCAGCGATCTGCCCAACACCACCTCAAAATCCTCCAAGCAGAACAGAAGTTCGTGAATCATCAAGGATAAATCTGTCGAGTAAGGATTCAAGATATCTGAGCCATTCGTCTACAGCCACAGACGAGACAGTTATTTGGTGCCGTGCCTGACCCGGGGTGAAAAATCAAGATTACCAAGCGCTCTTGGAACCCCTTCTACTGGAAGATTTTCCCTTGGTGCGAGCTGCTAGAAGCCTGGTAACCGTACGTAATGGGAAGGCTCCAGTGAGACTTATTAATCTCTCTCAAGTTGCGGTCCAACTACCCAAGTATACCCCAGTGGCTACTCTACACCATCTAGACGTCCAAGATGTAGTCTCGAAGTCACAAGTGGTCCAATGAGGACCTGACCAGAATCCTGCGGAACCTTGGTGGAGCCAACTACAGATAGGAGGCAAAGATACCCCCAAGGAACAGGTGGAAGGAGTCATCCAGGTGACCAAGAAACATCAAGAAGCTCTCAGCAAGTTCCCCACAGACTTTGGCAGGACCACCATGATCAAACATAGGATTCTCACCGGAGAAAATCCACCCATTAAAGAGAGACATCGTCCTGTGGCTCCTGGGATGTATCAGACCATACAGAAAATGCTCATGGAGATGAAAGAGGCCGATGTCATCCAGGAAAGCCAGAGTCCGTGGGCTGCACCTTTGGTCCTGGTGAAGAAAATAGATGGAAATATCCGCTTTTGCGTGGATTACCGGAAATTGAACAACATAACTCATAAGGATGGCTATCCTTTCCCTTGCATCGAAGAATCCTTGAATGCGTTCGGGTCTACCGCCTACTTTTCCACACTGGATCTGACGAGTGGCTACTGGCAGGTGCCAATGGCAGAAGAGGACAGAGAGAAGTCCGCATTTGTGTCCCCTATGGGTCTCTTCGAGTTCAAAAGTATGCTCTTTGGACTGTGCAATGCACCAGCTACTTTCCAAAGCCTAATGGAGCGATGCTTGGGGCATCTTAACTTCCAGAGCGTTCTGTTGTATTTAGATGACGTCATCGTCTATTCTCGAACATATCAGGAACACCTGGATCACCTGAAAGAAGTTTTCCAAGTCCTTATCCGACATGGACTCAAGGTTAAACCTTCCAAATGTCACTTGCTAAAGCCACAAGTGCACTACCTAGGACATGTCGTTAGTGCTCAAGGAGTCCAGCCTGATCCAGACAAAGTGAGTGCTGTGAAAGAGTGGCCTACACCCAGGACGGTGCGAGACATCCGAAGTTTCCTGGGGTTTGCTGGATATTACCGGCGCTTCATCCTCCATTTTGCTCAAATTGCTGGACCCTTGACCGAATTACTGAGAGGGACTGCCCGGGATAATTATAATGGGAGGCTTCCCATCCAGTGGGCCGAAGAACAAGAAGATGCCTTTCGGGCCTTGAAGTACCTCCCCACCGAACCCCCCATATTGGCGTATCCTGACTACAGCCTGCCGTTCCCTTTATACACAGACGCTAGCTTTGAAGGTCTGGGGGCGGTCTTATCTCAAGTGCAAGATGGCAAGGAGAGGGTGATTGCCTATGCGTGCCGGCATCTTCGAGGTGCTGGAAAGAATGATACGAACTATAGCTCCTTTAAGCTGGAGCTCCTGGCCCTGGTTTGGGGTATTACTGAGAAGTTTAAGGACTATCTGGCTGCTACTCCCTTCACGGTCTACACTGATAACAACCTTTTGGCCCATTTGAACACTGCTAAGTTGGGAGCTCTTGAACAGCGTTGGGCCTCTCGGTTGTCCAACTATGATTTCAACATTAAGTACCGCAGCGGAAAAACCAATGTTAATGCAGATGTACTTTCTCGTGTGGCTCCGGGAGAAGCACCTCCTACTGAAGATGTGTGGGAAGATGTAGAAATGCCTCCCTTCTACCGAAGGTTCGTGAGCCAGAATGCTCTAACTGCTCTGACCTGAATCTCCCAAAGTCTCTGAAGATCTGTCCACCTGGAAGACACTTCAGGATGAAAGCAGGGTTATCGGGGACCTCCTCGACTATTGCCTCCACAAGAAAGTGCCTACTCGGGTGCGCAAGGCCCACGGAGACTTTGAATTGAAGCGGCTGTGGTGGCAGAAGAATCGCCTGTTCCTGCACAATGGGTTGGTCTACCGAAATTTCCTGGACCCAGTCTCAGGAGACCGCATACACCAGATTGTGGTTCCCAGAAGGGATGCAGCCATGGTTCTGAATGCCTATCATGATCCATCCGGACACTTCGGGGTCCATAAGACAGAGATCACCATCAGAAGGAGATTTTACTGGATTGGGATGCGGGGAGACATCGAGAAATGGTGTGCCGAGTGCTCCATGTGCAACGTGATAAAGAACCCCCGGAGGGATGCAAGAGCCCCTTTACATCCCATCTGTACAGAAAGGCCCCCACTCGATCTGGCTATTGCCATGCTCTAACTATAGTGGATCATTATTCCAACTGGGTGGTCGTGGTCCCCGTCAAGGATCTTACAGCCAAGACTGCTGCTCAACTCTTCTATCGACATTGGATCCAACCTCTGGGGTGTCCCGAATCGGTCCTCACGGATCGGGGAACCGCATTTGAAGCCCAGTTGTTCCAGGAACTTTGCCTTTTGCATGATTGCAAGAAGCTCCGGACAACGGCCTACAATCCCCAAGGGAATGGGCTTTGCGAGAGGATCAATCAAGTGTTCATCCAGATGCTCAGAGCAGCCTCTGTCTCAAAGCACGAAAAGTGGCCTCAGCTGTTGCCTGAACTCCTGGAAATTTACAACAACACTGTTCACTGCTCTACGGGGTATACGCCCTTTTTCCTGATGATGGGCCGACACGGCCAATTGCCAAAGGATCGAACCTTCGGGCTACAGGCACCTTTCAACAATTCTCCTCAGGCTTCCCAAGGTGGGGTGTCAGAGCATCAACGAAAAATTGAGGAAGCCAAGGACATCGTTGAGAAGAAAATGGGTGAAGTTCATGAACGCCAGCAGAAAGACTATAATCGACATGCTTCGGCTCAGTCCTTGCAGCTTGGAGATAAAGTGTGGCTCAGAAAATTTCCTAGAACCCATAAATTGGACTCTCTGTGGGAAATGGAGCCATACACCATTACTGCGGTTCCTTATCCCGAAACGGACGTGTATGAGATACAAAAAGACGGGTTCTATCCACAGGTGGTTCACCAGAATAGGATAAAAGTGTGCCTGAAAGAAGATATGCTTGGCCCATCTCCTCCTACTTCTTCTGATCCTCCTGCTACTTCTACTCCACCTCCACCAAGGCCAATGAGAGAATATGTGCCGGGAGAAGGAATTCATCCCACTATGGACGTTTCTTTGTTCACATCTCAGCAGCCTACCATGTATTGGGGCATACCGTTCCCAGCTCCATCCAGCCAGCCGCCACTGGTTGCACCACCCAGTCAGTTGCCATGGGGGCTGAAGTTCTTGAAGAATCCTCAAGTGAAGGAACTCCTGATAACTCGGAGGTGGTGTTGCGGTGGTCTCAAAGGACTACACAGGGCAAACTACCCATGAGGTACCAGGACTCACATTTAGTACCTGCACACATAGTACCTTTGATAACCCACTTCAATGCTCTGCCAATCACTTTTCAGTACCCTAGATTACTCACTTAAATGTGCTACTTCAAGTTTTTCTAGTGAATACATCAAAACAAATATCTCACTTAAGAAAAAACTTAGGAATTGTAGCATTTTGATACCCAATTCCTGCCACTGTTAGGTACACTTCTTCTTCTCTTTCATTGCATGTGCGAGATGCTCTGCCTTGCCAGTAGGTGCTCTTGCTAATTCAGAATTAAACACGTAATTCTAAGAATAACCTAGTTAGGTTGTTTTGAAAGTGCTCTAGGGATAAGTAGCGTGTAGCCGATAGACCCTAGAAGCCACCCTTACTGTGACCTAGCTTCCGGCTAGCCAGTATAACCTTATATGTACTTACAGGTAACTTATTGTTGACAAAGAAATAAAATGTGTGAGATAATAATAAAATTGTCTAGTCAGCTTGACGCTAAAGGTATATAGAGCTGAACTAATGTATAGATAGTCTCGTGTATAGAGAGTTATATTAATGTTTAGTTTAGCCTCCAAGAATGTGTAGAGAGCTAATAAAAATGTCTTAGGAGTTGGAAACTATATGTCAGATGGCTACCTAATTGTCTAGTAAGCTTTAAAGTGTGTAATAGGTTTAATAAAATGCCTTAGAAGCTAGAAACTAAAGGATAGATAGCTTCGTGAATGTCTAGATAGCATTTATGTCTAGATAGCACTAATGGCTAGATAGATTTTTATTGTCTAATCCAGATACTAGCAAGAGTATCAGAGAATGTAAATGTTTTCAGTGTTTATTTATGATGTACAGCAAATGTGTAAATCATCCTGTTCTATAGCATCCTGTTCTAGTCCTAGTCCCTCTGTCTTAGGGGACAGACGTCAAAGTCGACTTATCTTAAGTAAGGGGGTTTGTCGGATCCAGGTACCGCATCCTATATGGTACCTATATGTCTGTGGGTCCCCATAGCCAGAGTCCCTAGGACGTAGGGGTCTGCCCTTGTCACCTCTATTCCATATAATAAATCAGTAGTTTACTCAAGGTTTATGGTGATATACATGTAAATAAATGGTTAATTACCTGTGCGTAGCGTACCAGGACCTGCGGGTCACATGACTAGGTGAACTCTATGGTATTTCTGCTTTAGGACCTTTTGGAGGTCCTTATGACGTATGCAATTCCATCATACTGTGTAACAGTGAATGACAGGTATTCGGACCAATCAGATTCACCCCGCCCCCTGCCCATATAAGGGAGCGGCGGCCATTGCTCTCTCTCTTGTTCCTGGGCTGGCAAACGAGAAGGATCTGCGCAGCTATTATCGCAGTGAATTAGGCCTGAGCCTTGCGGCAACGGCTGAATCTATTCAGAATCGTGAGTGTATCAATCCCAAGAACTCTGCTAGATCACTGGACCTTATCTATCCCCTAAATCCAGACAGATCTGCAATAATTACCCTAAATTTAGAGACTTGTAATATTACTCAAGGTCGGCAACAACTGTCAGTCACTGAGCAATATAGAGACTGTTTATGTAAGACTGTCGCTGTGCATTGGATTTACCACAAGCACTTAAGTAATGTTATTCAAGTTCAACTTCCTTGTGGACTTTCAGTCATTTCATGCACCTATCGTTACTGGGAAGGGCGGCGATAGGCCGGAGAATTACCTCAGCATACTAGCCCTCAGCCTGGCGTCACGAACTATTGGGTTAATATTAACCCCTCATATACCGAAACAACATCCCCACTACTATACACCCCCCAAGGGCTACCACACTAAGCTGGCGTGTTGTCAGTTTGTGACACCTGAAGTGTGGTAGAAGTGTGTATAGGTGGTGATGACGGTGGTAGCAGTCCTGCTGAAGATTCACTTACAACGACTCCAAATAAAGTGGTAAATATACTGTCTGTCAGCAGCTGTGGAACAGCCTGATCCTCTTTGGAGCTTCGGCAGTGTAAACAGGATGATTTGGCCAGTATAAAAACCAGTATTGGAGCTTCTCTAACTATAACATGTTTATTAATTAAAATGGATGCATTAAATAACAGTTATTAGCACAACCAACACCTTTTGAGCTCGTACTGAACTCTTTCTTAAGTGCTTGCATGCACTCAAGAAAAAAAGTTCAGTACTAACTTGAAATGCGTTGGAGGTGCTAATAATTGTGAATATATGCAACTTTTTAAATTAATAAACACATTATAGTTGGAGAAGCTCCAAGATTGGAAAATAGTTTTTTATACTGGCCAAATCATCTTATCAAGATCTTCACGGGGAAGTCTGTGGTAGTTAGAAGTGTCCCTACATTTCCTTGGATGTAGCCAAGGCACCGCTGACTTGAGGGCATCTGGCAGAGAGATCCCAGATGTTAGCATGTCATGGGGACAGATGCAGCCCTAATGATTCCTGCATCTTCATCCAATTGCTAGAGGACTCCAATTGCTAGAGTGCCATGTGAATAGACCCTAATGCTCCATTTCTACTTGTCAGGGTTTTTTTTTTTTTTTTTTTAGGAAAACTGCCACTGCAGAGCCATGAGGAAGGAGAAGTATAAGTCATTCCTTTGTATTTCCAATCCCTTTTGAGTGTCTGGCTTTGGCTCAAAAACTGCAGTGGCAGTTTAAAAAAAAAAAAGCCAAATGTAATTGAGCCTAAGGGCAGAGTCACATGGGGCTTGACAGAATGCGCCGACAGAAGTCACAGAGGGACTTCAGAGCAAATTCCTGGCTGCAGACGGCTAGCTCTGTGTGATAATTCGTAATGGCGGATTTCACACTGTAGAAATCCTACACTACAAGCGAACACACAGAGCTACCTGGCTCAAGCCAGGAGCTTGGTCTGTAGTCCCTCTGTGACTGCTGTCGGCAAATCTGTAGCACAAAATATACTGCAAATGTGCCCCATGGTACCCTGTCTGGACATATTTCTTAAATACATTTCTTTTACCAGACAACCCTTTGAAAACCCTTGTAAGTGCTCATATTTGATACCAAATTAATGGTGGTGTTTTTTTAATTTTTTTTTTATTTTTATATCATTTTTATATCATTTGTATACATGCTATGATTTACATCAATCCACCACTTTTCCTTCTTAAAGTTAAACATGTCAAACAACTTTTGACATGTTGATCAGACATATCAAATATTGTTGATTGCTCGGGGTCTCACTCCTGAGCTCCACTGTGATTGCTAGTAAGTAGCAGGGGAAGCATGTGGCATTGCGCTCCCCTTCCCGGCCAGCCAAGATATTTATCCAGTTCTCTGCATATACTTCTATGGTAAAATAATGTTTAAAAGATGGTGCAGCATTGTGCAAACTGCTAAATTATTACATTCCCAATCCCATACTGTCATACAATCCCACTGTCAATGGAGTAAATGCAAAAGAATGTTAACACCAAAATTACAGATTTTTGGACACAGTACATGTTTTACTGTTTAAAAACTGTTCTTCCTTTGTGGAAAAGTTTGATGCTCTTTTTTTTAAAGTAACACTGGCCCGGTCATCAAGATGTGCGCAAGAGAAAAACATTGAAAGATTTTACCTACCACAACCAATCACAGCTCTGTTTACACTTGCTCAATAAGATAGGAAAGCAGAGGTGTGATTGGTCACTGTGGGTAAAATATTTCCACTTTTTCTCTCGCACATTGTGATAAATCAGGAGTAGTTGGTTTTTACCATTTACCACAGTGTCTGTAGTTCAATACAGCTTTCAATATATATATATATATATATATATATATATATATAATTCCAAAGAAGCAGCACATCCGCCAAGTAGCAATAAAAATTAAATAGGTGCACGCAGTCATAGGAGGCTTGGTTAAGGACTCCAACTTCCATATAAAAAGAGAAAACCGCAGCACACAAAAGGTGTCTTTAGTGCAAAAAAGTTATATTTATTCCATCTTTTACATTTTATGGTATTTACTGTCCCTTTACTCCATATCGAGCAAAAACAAAGTGACCATGCAATTAAAAACATAGATTAGACCGGATATAGGGGGCGGAACACTCACCATTGAACTGTAAATGTAGACATAGCTGTGTGTTAGCTTGGGATATTTCCCACTGCACAGCTGCTGGCAAAAGCCAGTGACTGCACATCGGTGGGGCCGGAACTGCATCACACAGCACCCCGGCGGAGTAAACCAATCAGTCAGGGGCATCACATCTCCATAGTGATAGCAAGCGCTGCGGCTTGCGCATGTGCAAACAAAATATTGAACTTGCGGCACCATATTGTTATCTGGCAACATAGTCATTCAGTGTATCGCGGACAGGGCTGTCAAATTTCGAACAGTGCATGGGACTGGACGGCTCCATACCTGTCAGGATGAATCTGGGAACACCACAGCGCCTATCAGACATCACAACTGCTCCCATGCTCACTGACATACCTGTCCACAGTGCACTGCATAAAGCATATTCTTAGTATTAAAGTGCCAACACAGATTTTTTATATATATTATGACACTATGGTATTGCCTCATTAACATACAGACATAGAAGTGCACATTCCGGTCCCCTCCGATGACATTCCTAAAACAGTACAACAATTATATATTATGTGGATTGCTGTTGTGTTCTTTTCCCACTCCTGTCCAAATCTGTAATAAACATATACAGTGGTCCCTCAACATACGATGGTAATTCGTTCCAAACGACCCATCGTTTGTCGAATCCATCTTATGTTGAGGGATTCGTGCAATGTAAAAAGTGCATTTAATACTCACCTGTCCCCGCCACTCCGGACCGCGTCATCACCGCTCCTGATGCTGTCCCAGGGGCTCCCGATGCTGTCCCGCTGCTCCGGCGTCTTCTTCGAGATCCTCCTGCTTCTTCCGCATCTTTTTCATGGTCCGGGCCCCGCTTTCTGGTGATGTTATTACGTTGCGGCGTGCGTAGCGACATAATAACAACGCCGGAAAGCGAGGCCCGGACCTTGGAGAAGATGCAGAAGACGCCGGAGGATCCCGAAGTGGCCCCGGAGCAGCAGGGATAGGTAAGTGAAACTGTCCGGGATGCTTAAACTGCTATCCGACAGCAGCTTAAGCATTTTGCGCTGTCGGATAGCAGTTAATGCGATGGCCCCGACATATAAAAGCATCGTACGTCGATGCTGACATCTACATGGGATGGCGTCTGAGAGGCCATTGTATGTCGATTTGATCATATGTCAGGACCATCGCATGTCAAGGGGTTACTGTACATACATATATATTAATAAAATTATCACATTTTTACTATATATATATATATATATATATATATATATATACACACCCGTATATCTGTATCATTACATAATCTCAACATTTTTCTTATGTCTGTTCATCAATTCCTATTCTGGACAGAGGCCAACAGTATGGGACTATACCCAGAGACTCTCTATTGTACATTTTATTATTAGTCTTAAATTCAACATTAACACCCTCCGGTTTAAGATAGTCCAGTTTGAATATCCACTGCACTTCAACATGGAGATCCTATCCCCTCCTCACTTTAGCTGGGGAATGTGATCCACAATCATAGCTTTCAATTCTCATTCTAGGTGGTTTTGTTCTGCAAAGTGCTTAGATATTGGTAAGTCTAAACGCTTTTTCCTTCTGCTATATCTACGCTGATCAAAGTGTGTTTTAAAAACCATGTGTGATTTCCCCCACGTAGATTAAATTACAGGGGCACCAAAGAATTAAGATAATGAACTCAGAATTACAGGTCAAATAGAAATGAATCCTATATGTAGTTGCAGTTTGTGGATGCATAAAGTTGTTTCCCCTCTGCACATAATTACAGTTGACGCATGAGCAGCAAGGGAAACAACCCATCCTTTGGGTGGTTAGAAATTTTTTTTGTTATCTGGTTTTATAGAGACATCGGTCTTCACTAGTCTATCCTTAAGATTAAGAGCCCTACGACAAGAAATTAAGGGGCGGTGTTGAAACTCTTTAATTTGAGGGAAACTCTCACTGATCAAATACCAGTGTTTGTTAAGTATTTGAGCAATTTTGCTTGCTTGTGAAGACAAAGGGAATTCTCATGTTGACAACTTGTTCATTGCTTTTTCCTGTGTCTCCACTTTAAATTCTCCGTCTCTGTCTTAATATCAATTTAGCCGGATACCCTCTTAAAAAGAAGTCCTATATACTGTGGTCTAAATAAAATTGGGGAAAACCCAAAACAACCACTAAAAAACCTATAAATACGCCACTACAGCGTATAGGGTAAACCCACCAAGAATTAAAATGTATATAATAAAATAAATAAAAAATATATTAATCTGATAAATCAATAACCATCAAGTTTAATAAATATAGTTTTATTTTACAAAAAATACATATATCATACACAAGCAAAAAAGATTGATAATAATATATAGCTATATAACATACATAAAAATAGTAATCATTAGCGCAATTTGATAATGTGTATAATTATTTAAAAAATAATTATATATATATATATATATATATATATATATATATATATGTAAATAAATGAACTTAAAAAATGCTAAAGATGGCAGGGACGGGAAAAGGATGTAAAAAAGAAAGGCGTAAATGTGGGGGTCAACTGATCACCAATGGATCATGAAAACACCTGTTGCTATAAAATACGTGCAATGTGACACTCTGTTTAAAGCATAAAAAGTGTATTTAACCTTAGAAATATAAATATGCATAAAGTGCAATTTGCAACACAGAAATATAAGTGTATACAATAAATGTAAAAAGCAGTGCAAGAAAACAAAAAATAAGGTGCTAAAAGTGAAGGTGTCAGGTAGGTTCCACGTCCCTGCAATCACCACCAACGCGTTTCACCGTGACCGGCTTTATCAAGGAGTATGCATATACTAAATAGGAGCAAGGATATATAGGGTATTCAATAAAGAAACTATTAATACACCTGTGGTATCAGGAGGCGCCTCAGCTAACTACCGGAAATGACCTACAACGCCAAGGATCTCTAGTGTCTAATGTAAAAGAACGCACGGGCTACACCAAAATGGCACCCAACACCGTTCCTACCGTCTACATAAAATATATATATATATATATATATATATATATATATATATATAGTAGGGGGAACAGAGGCTCTGAAAAAATGGCGTCCATGGTCTATACTGCGCACCAGGAGCAACGGCTACACCAAAATGGCGCCCGACACCGTTCCTGTGGATGCACATCTACATAAGGAATAATAGGGGGAACAGAGGCTCTGAAAAGATGGAGTCCGTGATCTACACTGCGCACCAGGAGCAGCGGGACTAGATGATTAATTTAATATATACTTATAAACAAAATAAATAATAAATTGCAAGCTGAAACCGGGCCATAATTCATAAAATAGATTTATAATTAAAAATAAAAAAACTGGCCAAGGAAAAGGGAAAAAGAGACAAGGGGAAGACAGACCATAATGAATGTAGTAGTGACATGATGCAAGTAATAAGTGAATTAGTGAAAAAAAAAATCATGATTATGATAAAACATGATAGGGAAAAATATATAATGATAATCATAATATGTGAAAAAGTGAATAAAATCAATATATATATATATGTGTATATATATACATATATATACACATATACACATATATACATATAAACAATGCATAGATAAATATATATGTGATTCATACATGTGAACCCACAGTAAATATGTAAATAAAATGAATAAAGAATATAATGACAAGTAGAAAATAAACATAATTATCCAACATGATTGAATACCAAAAAATACATATACAGAGGATTAAATAAGAAAAACAGTATAACATAAATAATATTATAAAAAATAATAATAATGAAAATAAAGAATACATTGATACATAAAAATAGGGGGCCCCCATAAAGAAATAAATAAAAAATTAAATTATATATAAATCAGAATAAATGTATATACATATAAATGAACACACATAGTGTAATGTCCATGTACATGGGTGCAATAATTGCATCCTTATCTATGGATCCATATTACGCATACAATTGAAAATAATCAATAGATTAGTGTAAATGTAAATATAGTGATAATAAAACAACAAAAAAAAAAAGAGGATACCCTCTTGCCTGAGTAAGATATTGCAATCCGTGCTTATGAAGAATACATTAATTGTCAGCCACTCCCCCTGATCGAAACCACAACATTAATGAATTGTATAGTATTCACCATTTTCTCTAAGTGCTTTTGGGCACTGTCCTGTTGTTGGTTTTCTTTTGTCTAGATTTTACTGCTCCGATGATGTCGACAGCCTCCTCTGCGGTATCATTTTTTGTGTTGAGCTGTGGATTCTGTATACTTCCAGATTCCAATGCTTCCTTAGATTTTCCAATATAATTGTGTCGAGGATTGATGTTGACCCAATTATATATTTTTTCTAGGGTATAATCATAAATGTCTCTAGACCATTTCCTTCTTTTTCCCTCTTCCTGTTAATTACGAAAACTTGACAAAAATTCTGTTTGTTTCAAAAAAAGTTGTTCACGTTCTTCTGCCTGTAATATACTCCTGAGCTCACTTTCAATGCAAGATATTTTAGATTTACAAATGTCCACATCACATAATAAAAATTGCAATAAAATGAGATCAAGTGAATACTTATTTGATACCATTTCAAATTTTGCACGATAATCCAAATCTGCCGCATATGCATTATCTTTAGGCTGCATACGGAGACCCCTTGGGATCCTGTTGGTTTTATAGTATTCACTTAACCTCCTGAGCGGTAATCCCAAGCGTGACTCGGGGTTAATTTTCCCTGCCAGGATCGGTAACCCCGAGTCACGCTCGGGGTAGAATTGCAGAGTTCCCGGCCGGGCTGCACGATATATCGCAAAAGCAATGCGATATAGCGATGCGCCCCCCCCCCCAGGAAAACATGCGATTATCTGCTCTGGTCGGCTCCCGTTGCGGGGGCCGGCCAGAGCAGGTAAAGAAAAATACTAAAAGTCAGTGTTTCCCTACCAGGGGGCCTCCAGCTGTTGCAAAACTACAACTCTCAGCATGCCCGAACAGCCGCTGTCCGGGCATGCTGGGAGTAGTAGTTTCACAACAGCTGGAGGCCCCCTGGTAGAAAAACACTGAGCTAAGTGTAAAAGGAAGAAGTAGTAAAATAAAAAAACCTTTTGCTCACCTAGTCCCTGCAGATGCCGTTCCCCTCCGTGCGGTCCGGGGTGTCCTCTCTTCACTATTCATCTTCTAGGACCTTTCACTTTTCAGCCAATCACAGGCCGCAGTGGTGTAAAGCCTGTGATTGGCTGAAGGGGAAAGGGCTTGTTCTGCAGCAAATACACTAGGTTTGAAATCTGCCCGGCAAACCTAGTGTATACTGCTGCAGGACAAGGTGACAAGGGGGGAATGAATGTGACAAAGGGAGGAATGTGACAAGGGGGGAATGTGACAAGGGGGGAATGTGACAGAGGGGGGGATGTGACAAGGGGGGAATGTGACAAGGGGGGGAATGTGACAACGGGGGAATGTGACAGGGGGGGAATGTGACAAGGGGGGAATGTGACAAGGGGGGAATGTGACAAGGGGGGGAATGTGACTGGGAGGGAATGTGACAGGGGGGACTGTGACAGGGGGGGAGGGTAATGTGACATGAAGGGGGGATGTGATAGGGGGGAGGGGAATGTGACATGAAGGGGGGATGTGACAAGGGGGGGGTGTGACAGGGGGAGGGGAATGTAACATGAAGGGGGAGAATGTGACAAGGGGGGGAATGTGACAAGGGGGGAAGAATGTGACAAGGAGGGGGGAGAATGTGACAAGGAGGGGGGAGAATGTGACAAGGAGGGGGGAGAATGTGACAAGGAGGGGGGAGAATGTGATGGGGGATGTGACAAGGGAGAGGGGAATGTGACGGGGGAGATGTGAAATGGGCGGAGGGAGATGTGAAATTCAGTTAAAAAAAATTGTACCGCTTTTGGTACACATTTCCAGACCGAATCATACCGCCAGGGAGGTTAAAGTGATAACATGCAATTGCAAAGTCAATAGTCTCATAGTTTCAAATTCATAGTTACATCTCAAATCCACACCAGATGGTACAAATAAGAACGAAGAGTCTCCTTCAACACTCCCCATAATCCTATTAACCTCATGTTCAGCATAAGAAAAGGCCATACTTGCAGATGGTATTGAATTAATGGGACAAGTCATATTATTAGCAGAGTCCATAGTCTCAAAAAACAGGTATGCAGGTGTTCGCTCACTAAACGGGTACAATAGAATTCCAAAGAAGCAGCACATCTGCCAGGTAGCAATAAAAATTAAATAGGTGCACGCAGTCATAGGAGGCTTGGTTAAGGACTCCAACTTCCATAAAAGCCGCAGCACACAAAAGGTGTCTTTAGTGCAAAAAAGTGATATTTATTCCATCTTTAGCAAGAAAAAAATGCATTGTTTTGGTTGTCTCACATCACCATCTTCAGGCACAGTGCAATGAACAAACACTGACTCTTAGCTACAAATGACATCATTAATTATTACATCAATCAATTAGTGTCAAAATTCATATACAAAAACATAAAGTGCATGTGCATAATCAAGAAATATAAGTGATACCATACATACATCATCATTAATAAAGTGCATTGTGTTACATGTGCAAATACATTTTAGGGTATTTACTGTCCCTTTACCCCATATTCAGCAAATACAAAGTGACTGTGCAATTAAAAACATAGATTAGACATGGTATAGGGGGCGGAACACTCACCATTCAACCATTCAACTGTAAATGTAGACATATATAATGCTCTGTTTAAACTTCAAAATGTTGTCTTCACCACATCTACATGCCTAAATGTATTGAGTTGCAGCCATGCCCATGACGGTTTGTGCTAACAAGCAATTGAGAGAAAGAAAGAGAAAAATACCACTTTACAATATAAAGAAGGAAAATGTCCTGTAAATCCTCAGTGAACAAGAGGGTATATACCATGATGGCAGACCATGTGGCTGCCATTATGGTACATACCCTCTTGTTCACTGAGGATTTAAAGGACATTTTCTTTCTTTATACTGTAAAGTGGTGTCTCTCTTTTTCTCTCAATTGCTTGTTAGCACAAATGGTTGGGTGTTCTCATCGCTTGGTTGGTCTTATTAAGAAAACTGTCTCATTAAGAAACTGTGCAGAACAATTACGTACAGAAAACTGCATTGTAAGCAAAATAATGAAGGGGGACAGGAAGCCAGGGAAAGCAAGGGGAAATTCATATCAGACCCTTTTGGTTGGGGGGGGGGAGTTTGAATCAAACCCCATAATAGAAGGCCCATTTAAAAAATTGCTGTGGTCCCCCTTTCTTTTATGTACAGCACTGTCAGACTCGCCAATCATCTACCACCGGCGCAAGGGAGGAACACGCCCCATTCTCATAAGAGTATTTCAAAACACTGCAAGCTAATGGAAAGAGGTATTTTTATAATAAATATAGGTGATAGAGGCACAAAAATTAGATGTACGTGGTCAGCATTAGGAACTGAGTATTTTTAATTTTTTTTAAAGATCTGACAGGTATGCTTTAAAACAAAGTCTTAAAAACCCTAAGTAAAAACAGTACCATTGACTGTCCTGGCAGAAAATAGGTCATATTCCTATTTTGAAAATGTGTATTATAAAGTGAAAAAAATTATATGGACATAGAAAATCAAGTTAAATAACTAATTTAGTAGCTACACTTAAATATGGAGTTTTTGTAGCCATAAATCCCATGTCATTAGGATTTTTATATTCTCGCCTCTTTCTGGGGCCTGAAAAGGCAAAACCCAGAGTCCAGCAAATAAGGGTGAGCCACTGATCTGATTTAATGAATTAAAGGCAAGTTTTGTAAGTGTAAGAAAGATCCTGTTATCTTTTTAAGGTATTAAAATAACTTGAATGATGTTTTGGTTTAGGGGACTGTGTTTACCAGGGTTGCAGTAAAATGCAGAATTTGCAAGGACAGAAATTAATAGTGCCCCATACAAAGAAAAGACAATGTACACCTGGCTGCACTGCTTTAAACAGCATTTAGAAATATGCTTTACTGCAAGCATGAACATGCAGTTATTACAATAGACTGCAACTTAGACATCTGCAATTCGGTTCGACATGAATGTCAAATTTACCGAATGTTGCCGTTTTCGTGCATTCGGGCCGTTCCGAATGCACAAAAACATTTTTTGAATATTTCCAAATAGCAACGATAAAACGAATAACAACATAACAAATGCATTCGTTATCCTCCGAATGCATGCGGTAAAAAAAACGAATACATTCATTATCCAAAAACAGATGCATTAATTATTTACCGAATGCATGCGGTAAAAAAACGAAAGTAAAGAATTCTTTCTAAATTTTTTTATTGTTCCTTGCGCTACACTGTTTCTGACTGCTAGTTACTGTTTTACTGTTACTAGGGTACCTCCAGCTGTTGCAAAACTACAACACCCACCCAGCATGCGGATGTCTGGGGATGCCGGGAGTTGTAGTTTTGCAACAGCTGGAGGCACACTTTGGCAAACACACGCATTCACGCAATGCTTTTTAATTCATTTTCAAATTCCGCTGGCTTTTGTCAGAAATGGGTGACCAGGTCAATGACATGCATAGTAATTGCCGTGGGAACATTTTTCATTCATAAAACTGCAGGCTTAATTGGATAATTGCCGTGTAGAACGCTTAGGACACCAAGCATTCTACACGGCAATTATCCAATTAAGTCTGCGGTTTTATGCATGAAAAATGTTCCCACGGCAATTACTATGCATGTCATTGACCTCAATCACCCAACAATCAAACACATCCATCAAACACATCAATCATTCATACAGCATTCATTCATTCATTCATTTACTCATTCATTCATTCAACATTTCTTTATGTATTAATAATTTATTAATACATAATGTAATGTTGAATGAATGAGTGAATGAATGAATGCTGTATGAATGATTGATGTGTTTGATCATCGGGTGATTGAGGTCAATGACATGCATAGTAATTGCCGTGGGAACATTTTTCATTCATAAAACTGCAGGCTTAATTGGATAATTGCCTTGTAGAACACTTAGGACACCAAACATTCTACACTGCAATTATCCAATTAAGTCTGCGGTTTTATGAATGAAAATTTTTCCACGGCAATTACTATGCATGTCATTGATCTGGTAACCCATTTCTGACAAAAGCCAGCGGAATTTGAAAATGAATTAAAAAGCATTGCGCGAATGCGTGTGTTTGCCAAAGTGTGCCTCCAACTTTTGCATAACTACAACTCCCAGCATGCCCAGACAGCCGCATGCTGGGTGGGTGTTGTAGTTTTGCAACAGTTTGATCGATGCGTTTGATTGTCGGGTGATTTATGTATAACATCATGTTATACATAAATCACCCGACAATCAAACACATCGATCAAACTCATCAATCATTCATACAGCATTCATTCATTCATTAATTTACTCATTCATTCAACATTACATTATGTATTAATATAAAGCACATAAAATTATATTATCTTACCTGTCTTCCAATGTTCCGATCTCTGCGGCTGCCCTCTTTTCCTGCACACACTCCCGATAATAGTCCCCTGCTTAAAAAAGATTTACCCGAATGTACCTGAATACCGAATGTATACAAAAAAATCAAACCCACCCGAATACGAATGTATCCGAAAAAAATCAAACCCACCGGACACCCGAATACCGAATGTATCCGAAAAAAAATGAAACCTGGACACCTGAATACTGAATGTATCTGAAAATCAAAGCTGAAAATATTACTGAACTGAAAATGTTATAAAAAATGAAAAAATGAAACGAAAAAAAATACGAAAATTTTTCTTCTGCACATGTCTACTGCAACTGATCCTGATACCTTCTATGGGAGAGTTTTTCTTAACCTGATCCAAGACCTGTGCAGAGGCTGGGTGGGTGAAGAGAGGTTTGGGAATTGTGGGCTAAGCTCTGTAAATGGTCTAATCCCATTTTATCTGTATACTGGTGTCATGTTCAATGTAATATTGTCTGTGAATGTAAAGAGGAGAATGTTGGAAACTGATCTGTACAGAAAGTGCCAGTGTATAATGAGGTTTAGTTGGCAGAATAAAAACTGCAAGATTTCAGGATTATTTTAAAAATATATATAGAAAAATAATGAATTAGAAAAGTAGAGAATTTAAACCATACTTGATGCCACATTGCCTTAGGTTTAGGTGTTACCGAAAGATGTTTAGATGTTCTGAATGATCAAAATTTTTGCTTAAAAAAAAAAAAAGACCAACATTTCTTCACATAAGAATTGCCCTTTTTTCATGTACTTAAGGTAAGAAAAACATGTATGTAAACAGTCCAACTACCTGTCTAGGATAATACTGGCTTTATGTAGAGGCTATGCTGAGGATTTGCACAACATTTGCGACTTTTGGCAGATCTGCCCCTGATGCAGACCTTAATAAATTCCCCGCATTGTGTTTTGATGGACGGTTATCTCTCAGAATTACTTCCTGAGGTAAGTCCAAGGTACCTTGTCCCAGAAGTATCCAAACAATGTCAAGGTTTTGCTTGTTAGTAAAGGTCATCTACTGAATGAATGTGTATTAAATATTTTATTGACTGATGATCAATTTATAAAGATTTCTTTCCTTTTATTTGATTTTACAAACATATTTTTCTTTGAATAACTTTATATGAGGGAAATGATTCTCTAAGTTTAAGTTTTATGGGGAATTTCACCAATTTGTAATAATTCCCAGGTAGGCAATTTGGGGATTGTTTTTCAGTCATGAGAGGAGACAAAGTGACAACCACGATTGTATTCCAGCTTTTTTTTTTTTTTCATTTTACATAATCAGATTTTTACTAATGTCATTTTATCAGTGAACATTGAAGAGTAAAGTCATAAAATATACAGGAACATTCTTACCAATAACACCCACAACTGCACTGCAATTATCCAAAAAGAAAAATAAATTAAACCCTGTTCAGACAAATCAATAGTTCTAATGAAGGAGATGTAGCATTAAATATCATCAAGGTATTCCTGAAGTCATGTTCTTTCTTGTGACAGGATATCTATATAAATACAATATTTATATTATGTTTGAGTGAGATGGCGTATCTTGACATTTAAGTATTTAAGAAGCAGAGAAGAAGGGCCGGTTTAGGATCAATAGTATGAAGAGTTAACATACAGATATCAAATAGAAGACCAATTAGTGAATGATTTGTCAAGACTATCAGATGGTTCCACTATTAAGCCAGTAATTGTGGAAAACCATTCAATTGAATTAAAAAAAAACAATCTTTAGGCTAGCCTAAACAAATCAAATATAGTCCTCAGGATACCAAGGTTCTGCAATAAAAAAATAATAGTAATAAAATAGGAAAAAACATAGAAGTAAATAACATGTAAGCAAAAAAATAAATAAAAATACTTCCTTCCCTTGGCCGAGCATAAACTCAAGTTACTGCCACAGGATATCATGTGCAACAACAAAAACTATGACAGATTATAACACACAATCCCTGTGTACAGACATCATGCACTACAAACTGACAAACCTTTTGGTCTTTTACAGGAAACCCTGTGGCTGCAAGCAAAAACACTTAGCCAGCTCTTTCTATAGCGTCACTGGACTACTTATGTACAGAAGAAAAATCGCTGGGTCAGACACAATTCCCAACACAGAGAACCTACTAGCAGTAAGCTATGAGTAAAGCATCCCTGGCTTGATATTTAGAAAGTGGAACAGGGACCACTGTTCCTGCTTATTTTTTCATGGAACCCTAGGAAAGTATGCAAGGGAGCAAGCCCACCTGTCAAAGACAGATGTCCATGCTCCTTGCAAAGAATGCTATATTGATAGTTAGAGTTCAATGAGTTGAGTCCAGCTAATTTCATTTGGACCTGAACTTTAGAGAAACCGTGGTTTGCCCGAAGATGAAAATACAGTTAAAGCAGCAATCTGTATGGAACCCTGCTTTACTGTAAGCCCATTCTAGGCTAAGCTCTATGTACCAGACCATCAACGAAAGAGTGTAGCACTAGTGAACTCCTTGGGGAGGTAAGGGTTTACATTATACAGCCATCTATATAGATAACTGTATACAGTGAACAGATTATCACTAATTCTCCTGGTTCCTGATCTGGACCTCTTCGTGTGTAGCCCCACCTCTATTGATGATGTCACCAGAGACAAAGCTACACAAAAATATTGACAGCCAGGAATGAGGGTAGTAAGTATGGGTTTGTTCACATTATGTTTTTTTTTAGCATACCCTTTCTGGCAGTGTGTAAAAAAAATGGTTAATGAGGGCTTATGGGGGAGTGTTTTTTGTACGGTTTGAGGGAAGGTGTTTTTCTTTTTAACACGTGTTGTGTTTTTTTAATTTACTTTACAGGCATAGTAGTGGAAACCAACTCTAAGACAGAGTCCATTACTAATCTAGGGCCTTAGTGCTAGCCCCAAAGCCTAGCGCTTACTACCAAATATTACACAATAACAACAGGTTCAGAGCATCTTAAATGGCACTCCTGGGTCAAGATATTAACAGGAGGATGTTATTTAGGTCATCCACCCTGGTAGGATCAGGCTTTTGCTGCTTGGTTGCTATCAGATTGAGAGTGAAAAAACAGGAAAACATTAACTTTAAAAAATAAATAAATTAGACGTGTGGGGTTCTCTCCATCTATGAGATGGCTTCCATTACTTAGTTAAAGAGTCACTCTTTTATTGCCTGTTTGCCACAAACCATTTTCCAAAAGTTTTGTAAGCCTGGTGTTTAATTATTTTTACATTGCTCAAAAAAATAAAAAGAACCCTAAGATAACACATTCTAGATCTGAATGTATGAACTAATCATGTGAAATACTTTAATATTTACATAGTTGAATGTGCTAACAACAAAATCAAACAAACATTATCAATGGAAATCAAATTTATCAACCCATGGAGGTCTGGATTTGGAGTCACAATCAAAATCAAAGTGGAAAATCACATTACAGGCTGATTTAACTTTGATGTAATGTCCTTAAAACAAGTCAAAATGAGGCTCAGCAGTGTGTGTGGTCTCCACGTGCCCGTATGACCTCCCTACAACGCCTGGGCATGCTCCTGAAGAGGTGGTGCATGGTCTCCTGAGGAATGTCCTCCCAGACCTGGACTAAAGCATGAACCAACTCCTGGACAGTCTGTGGTGCAACTTTTTAATTGTTTATCCAAGAAAACCCTAGTATTTTTTTTTTACTCAATAATATATATATATATTTTTTTTTTTTTTAACTCAATAAAAAAAAAAGATTTAATGTGAAGACAGTGGAAAGAGATACAACATTACCGGGGCCGGCCTGGAGCAGAGAAGAGGGCCTCCCAGTGAAAACGGCCAGCCCGGAACGACTAACCCTCCCCACCGAACGGTCCCTGCAACATAGATGGCCCGGACCAGCTCACCCTTCCTTCCCACCGAGGGAGGTGAGTAGAAAACTAAAGGGGGGTCTGGATGATGACAAAGGCCGCAGTGGTCTTCAACCTGCGGATCTCCAGATTTTTCAAAACTACAACTCCCAGCATGCCCGGACAGCCGATGGCTGTTCGGGCATGCCGGGAATTGTAGTTTTGGAACATCTGGAGGTCCGTAGGTTGAAGACCACTGAGAAGGGATTGACAGGCAGAGAGTTCACTCGAGTATATGCCGAAAAATTGGGCTGAAAAACTCGGCTTATACTCGAGTATATATGGTATGTGCATTAACAAACTCATTATGAACACAGGAGGGTTTCTGTATTTTGTGTTCCACTTAAGTTGTACATGATCCTAGATTGTCAATATTGATTTAAAGATTAAGTGCAATTTTTTTTCTATATTATTTTGGATATCTTTATGTGATAAATTCAGAGTTGCCCGAACCACACTTCCTCTCACTTTTGGGGTGCTGTAAGGGGTTAAAATACATATCAAAACACAAACATATAAAAGTGAATACTTTATCTGTAATATGTCAAATTAGAAATATGTAATCAAACTAAAGTTTCCATACTTCATATACATGCTGGAATGCCCTTGTGGCCTTCAGTATGTAGATCACATGACTTAATAGAGCATATCAGTAAATATCACTTTAATATTAAACATAATTTCATGAAGCACTGTGTAAAAGCACTTTGTATTATACCATTAGGGTAATAGGGAAAATGTAAAAGTAACCCCAATAGAACAGGTGTATGAGATGTAGACAACTTTGTAGGTGTGCAATATACTTTCTTGAATTATATTACAAAATAACAAGTGAAATAGACACTCACAGAAAACTGTCCAAAATAAAGGTTAATGGGGTACTCCGGTGAAATTTTTTATTTTTTATTTTTTTAAATCTACTGGTGCCAGAAAGTTAAACAGATTTGTAAATTACTTCTTTTAAAAAATCTTAATCCTTCCTGTACTTATTAGCTGCTGAATACTACAGTGGAAATTCTTTTCCGTTTGAAACACAGAGCTGTCTGCTGACATCATGAACACAGTGCTCTCTGCTGACATCTCTGTCCATTTTAGGAACTGTCCAGAGTAAAAGGAAATCCCCATAGCAAACATATGCTGTTCTGGACAGTTCCTAAAAAGGACAAAGATGTCAGCAGAGAGCACTGTGCTCATGATGTCAGCAGAGAGCTCTGTGTTTCAAAAAGAAAAGAATTTCCGCTGTAGTATTCAGCAGCTAATAAGTACAGGAAGGATTAAGATTTTTTAATAGAAGTAATTTACAAATCTGTTTAACTTTCTGGCACCAGTTGATTTAAAAAAAAAAAAAAAAAAAGTTTTTCACAGGAGTACCCCTTTAAAGCATACCTGTCAGATCCCACAAAAAAAAAAAAGAAATATATATATATATATATATATATATATATATATATATATATATATATATATATATTATGTTACTCAGTACCTAATCCTGACCATGACACACTCACATAAATCTACATTTTTATGTCTCTATCACCTATATTTATTATTAAAAAAAAAACACCTCTTTTCATTACTAACAGTGTTAGAAATCCTCTCAGGGGAAGGGGGCATGTTCCTCCCTTGTGGTGGTGGGAGGTGATTGAGGAGTCATCTCTTGTCCATGACTCAAGGACAAGCTTGGGGCTGTTGCATGACTGGTTAGTTTCCCAGTCATGCAGCATAAGGCATTTCTGATTTCAACAAGTTTTTATTGAATTTTACAAATAAGCATGAAAATTATCATACGAATAGCGAAAATAAAAATGCTAAATTTAATTAATATTCATTACAAATTTTCACATGAAGAAGGAAAATAAACTAGGAAAGAAAAAAAAAACTGTGTAAAAAATATAGTCAGTGCAATTTACATGTGGTTTACAAATAGATGTCATCTTGTTAGGTGAACCAGTAGTAGTAGATATGTTGAATATTACATCAGATATGCTAATAAATAACTGTAAATATGTACTTAACAACTAAGAAGTAACTGCAGAGATTATATGAATAGTTTCAATGGACACTAAATTCTTTAAAATGTATAGCTTCTGGGCTTGGGCCTTAAATTCTTTAAAAATTGATACTCCAGCATTTGAGCATACTAGGTTATCTGTTTCAAAGATAATAAGACGGTTGAATTTTATTGTTCTGTTCTGACATATTGAGTTGGTAAAAACAGTTTGTAAGAACTTTTTCAAGCATTAGACAAATCAAAGAAATGGAGCATTGCTGTCTTTTTATTTTGAGCAATAAATAAATAAATAAAAGTTTGGGTACTTTACAAAATTGCTGAAAAGTTTGTGTTATAAATTATGCAATGTCAGGAAACTATAAACTCAAAGTCACAAACCTTCAATTGAATACATTTTTCACCACACTATATAAAATATGTAAGGTCAAATTTAACAAAATATAGTTAATAAACAGTATCTTAAAATTCAACCCTGTATAGATCGGATACTGGCCAAGATAGATTCTCTACAATACATCATAAAACCAATGCTGAAGAAATAAAACATCAGATGTTATTGACCTTTAAATAAAGCAGGAAAGCAGTGTTTTCTGAAAACAGGAGAGTTGGGTTTTCTGTAATTCTCATCTTTAGTTTGGACTCAAATCTACCAACTAATTTTATGACAATCTCATTACAGGATTTGATTTATTATTAAATACAGCTTTGCTAGCAGATTATAACTTTGTATTTATCCCGTCTCCTAGAGCATTAGGAGAAATTAGCATTTTTCATTTATTTATTTTTGTAAAACACATTTTCTAATGGTCTTATAAGAAAAAAAATAATGAAAATGTAATGAATATAAATTCAGCCAAGGTTTTATATGAAGCTTTCCATGTGAAGTCAATAACAAAATTAAGGTGCACTAAATTAAAAATGGCCTTTTCCCTCATGATCATTTTTCCATATTAAATAGAAAATTCTCACATATTAGGAAATATTACTGCAGGTTAGTTTGAAGCAGGTATGTCTTGAAAGAAAGAAAGAAATACACAGTCAATTGTAATGAAACTTAAAAAAAGGTTTTCAAATTAGTTATTCCTCCTTAAAGGGGTTCTCCACTGAAAACATTTTATCCCCTATCCAAAGGGACACCTGCAATCCCTGGGCCAGCAGAGGCTGTGTTCAGAACAAGGAAGCTTGCAGTTTCCAAGTTCGTGATGTCACGCCTAGTACATAGCATCACGCCTCCTCCCATAGAAGTGAATGGAGGGGGCATGGAGGCTGGCATCACCAGTCATCTGTCCGGAGCAGAGTTTTCTCCATGCACCCATTGACAGGGGTGCCGCAGCGGAGATCACGGGGGTCCCACCGCTTATAAGATGTTTTCAGTGGAGTGCCTCCTTAACTCCTTGAGGACGAAGGGCTTATGCATACGCCCTCGCGTCTTGTCACTTAAGGACGGAGGGCTTATCCATACGCCCTCCGTATTTCCAATCACTGCCGCTCGCCGGGCGGTGATCGGACCGGGATGACTGCTGATATCTATCAGCAGGCATCCCGTGGCAATGCCTAGGGGGGTCCTGAGACCCCCCCCCCCCCCATATCGGCGATCACAGCAAATCGCAGGTCAATTCAGACCTGCGATTTGCCGCGATCCGGGCAAATCGAGTCACTGGTGACCCGATCTCCTGGAAAATAAGACTGATCGGAGCTGTCAGAGACAGCTCCGACCAGCCTAGGATAGGAGCGAGGGAGCAGTGTTGCCAACCCCTCCTATCCCCTGCCATTGGTCGGTCAGGCTGACCACCAATGGCAGGAAGGGGGCGGGGGGTTAGAGTTCATTTCCCCCCGCTCTGGGCACCGATCGAAGTCGGTACAGAGCGGGGGGAACACGAACGGCGAGGGGGGGGGGACATGGCCTGGCTTACCCGGACCTGCGGCGGCAGGAGGAAGAGCGGCGGCCGGAAAGTGCGGCTGAGAAGGCTGCAGTGAAGATCGTGATAAGTGATCTTCACTATGCCCTTCTAAAAGCTGCAAAACTACAACTCCCAGCATGCCCACACAGCCAAAGGCTGTCTGGACATGCTGGGAGTTGTAGTTTTGCAACATCTGGAGGGTCACAGTTTGAAGACCACTGTGTAGTGCTCTCTAAACTGTGGTCCTCCAGATGTTGCAAAACTACAACTCCCAGCATGCACTGACTGTCTGGGCATGCTGGGAGTTGTAGTTTTGCAACATCTGAAGTGGCACAGTTTGGAGACCACTATATGGTGGTCTCCAAACTGTAGCCCTCCAGATGTTGCAAAACTACAACTCCCAGCATGCCCAGACAGTCAGGGATGCTGGGCGTGTAGTTCTGCAATATCTGGCCCTTCAGATGTTGCAGAACTACAACTCCCAGCATGCCTGGACAGTCTGGGCATGCTTGGAGTTGTAGTTTTGCAACATCTGGAGGGCTACAGTTTGGAGGCCACTGTTCTTTCCCAGTTGTTGCATAACTACAACTCCTAGCATGCCCAGACTGTCCAGGCATGCTGGGAGTTGTAGTTCTGCAACATCTGAAGGGCCAGATATTGCAGAACTACACGCCCAGCATCCCTAACTTTACTGGCATGCTGGGAATTGTAGTTTTGCAACAGCTGTAGGCACACTGGTTAGGAAACACTGAGCTAGAGTCTGTTTCCTAACTCAGTGATTCCAACTGTGTGCCTCCAGCTGTTGCAAAACTACAACTCCCAGAGTGCACTGACAGACCGTACATGCTGGGAGTTGTAGTCTTGCAACAGCTGGAGGCACATGGGTTGGAATCACTGAGCTAGAGTCTGTTTTCTAACTCAGTGGTTCCCCACCAGTGTGCCTACAGCTGTTGTAAAACTACAACTCCCAGCATGTACGGTCTGTCAGTGCATTCTGGGAGTTGTCATTTTGCCACAGCTGAAGGTTTGGGGTCCCCCCCCTTGGGGAGCCCCCCCCCATGTGAATGTACAGGGTATATTCACACGGGCGGGTTTACAGTGGGTTTCCTTCAAGGAAACTTACTGTGAACCCCTGCCTGTGTGAATGTACCCTAAAAACACTACACTACACTAACAAATAATAAAAAGTAAAACACTACACATACACCCCCTTACACGTCGCCCCCCCCCCCCAATAAAAATGAAAAACGTCTCATACGGCAGTGTTTCCTAAACGGCGCCTCCAGCTGTGGCAAAACCACAACTCCCAGTGTTGCCGGACAGCCATAGACCATAGACTGTCCTGGCATGCTGGGAGTCTTGCAACAGCTGGAGGCACCCTGTGGGAAACACTGCTGTAGGGTTTTGGTGGAGACAAGCCCCATCCTTGTAACCGGGTCCACCCCTACTGCAAATTCCTTATTCAGGTCTCAAATGCGCATGGCGCTCTCACTTCAGAGTCCTGTCGTATTTCAAGGCAACAATTTAGGGCTACATATGGGGTATCTCCGTACTCGGGAGAAATTGCGTTACAAATTTTGGGGGGATTTTTCTCCCATTACCCTTTGTAGAAATGGTAAATTTGGGGAATAAACCTGCACTTTAGTGAAAATGATTTTTTTTCATTTACACATCCGAATTTAACGAAAAGTCGTCAAACACCTGTGGGGTGTTAAGGCCTTGAGGGGTGTAGTTTCCAAAATAGTATGCCATATGTTTTTTTTGTTTTTTTTGCTGTTCTGGCACCATAGGGGCTTCCTAAATGCGACATGCCCCCAAAAACCATTTCAGCAAAACTCACTCTCCAAAATCCCATTGTCGCTCCTTCCCTTCTGAACCCTTTACTGCGCCGGCCAAACACTTGACATACACATATGAGGTATTTCCATACTCGAGAGAAATTGGGTTACAAATTTTGGGGGGCTTTTTCTCCTTTTACCCCTTGTAAAATTTCAAAAACTGGGTCTACAAGAACATGCGAGTGTAAAAAAATTAAGATTTTGAATTTTCTCCTTCACTTTGCTGCTATTCCAGTGAAACACCTAAAGGGTTAACAAACTTACTGAATGTCATTTTGAATACTTTGAGGGGTGCAGTTTTTATAATGGGGTAATTTATGGGGTATTTCTAATATGAAGGCCCTTCAAATCCACTTCAAAACTGAACTGGCCCCTAAAAAATTCCGATTTTGAAAATGTTGTGAAAAATTGGAAAATTGCTTCTGAACTTTTAAGCCCTCTGATGTTTTCCAAAAGTAAAAACATGTCAACTTCATGATACAAACATAAAGTAGACATTGTATATGTGAATCAAAATATTATTTATTTAGAATGTTTATTTTCCTTACAAGCAGAGAGCTTCAAAGTTAGAAAAATGCTAAATTTTAAATTTTTTCATCAAATTTTAAATTTTTCACCAAGAAATGATGCAAGTATCGACAAAAATTTACCACTAACATAAAGTAGAATATGTCACAAAAAAACAATCTCGGAATCAGAATTAAAAGTAAAAGCATCCCAGAGTTATTAATGCTTAAAGTGACAGTGGTCAGAATTGCAAAAAATGCTCCCGTCCTTAGGGTTATAATGGGCTCCGTCCCCAAAGAGTTAAGGACCTTGTCAAATTTCATTTGTGCACTTTTTGCTCCTCTTCGCCCTGTTATAGCCATAACTCTTAATTTTTTCATCTACACACTCACAGAAATGCTTGTCACACCTTTCTAGTGCGACTTACAGTCAGTTACCACATAGCAAGCCTGCATGCATTTTCCCACAAATGTTTTTGTTTTGCTTTGTGGTGTTTGGCAGTGTATTAAACATTTTCCTAATTTGACTCCTAGAACTTTTGCACATTTTTGTATACAGGCCTGTGTGAGGCCTCATTTTTTGCACTGTGATTAGTAGTTGTTATATATATATATATATATATAAATATATATATATATATATATATATATATATATATATATATATTTCTTACATTTTTATAATTTTTTTCTGACATATGATGTGACTAAGAATTTGTAATTCTGTGTCTATTATTTTCCTATGATTACCGCTCACCATGCGGGATCATAAACATAGTATTTGAACAATTCAGACATATAGTGTTTTTTTA
The DNA here is from genome assembly GCF_029499605.1 of Hyla sarda. Classification (NCBI taxonomy): domain Eukaryota; kingdom Metazoa; phylum Chordata; class Amphibia; order Anura; family Hylidae; genus Hyla; species Hyla sarda. The sequence continues at coordinate 195,874,314 of NC_079193.1, read as the reverse complement.
TTCTTTTAACTTTTGTTAAAAGTATTTTCATTAAGGGGGAGGGGTAATATAATTTTTAAAACCTTTTTTTTTTTTATTATCTGTGATCTTCTTTTACAGCCTGGCTCTACAGGCTGCAAAAGAAAATCACCCATCTGGGATGCCAGAGACTGATAATAGACCTTTGTAGGCCATCTGAGCTCATCAGACCCCTGCAATTGCATGGCAGGGGTCCCATAAGCCCATTCAAACCCACTGGCACCTCCATTTTTACTATAAATGTTATGATTGGCATTAATCACATAATAAATAGGATTAATTGCCAAATTCAGCATTGCTGCTTAACCCCTTAAGGACCCATGACGTACTGGTACATCATGAGTCTGCTCCCGTTCTATAACACGGGGCCACAGCATGATTTTAACCCTCTAATGACCATGGACGTCTATGCTAGTCCATGTGCCATTAATGGGGTATGACACGGCTCCCGACTCGAGCCCGCATCATACCGGCTGGCCCCCAGCTGATTCCTGTAGCTGGGGGGCGGTGTTAACAGCCAACATGCGGCAATTGCCGCGGTCGGTATTAACCCTTTAGATCGCCGCTGTCAAAGTTGACAGCAGCGTCTAAAGGTGCCTTTATCCTGTCCATGGTGGTCCAGTGGGGTGGATGCCCCCCCCCCCCCCCCCCCCGCCGCAGGTAGCCTGAGGGCTTATCTCTCCTTTAATGCCGGCTCCTGTGCTAAGAATGATAAAGCCTGGCAGGAACAGGCTCTATTGATCGAGCACAGAGCACACAGATCAATGGAATTCTATGGGTCCCCATTGATCTGTATGAGGAATCAAATGATTTCTCCTAAAAGTCCCCTAAGGGGACTAAGAGTGTAAAAAAAAAGTTTAAAAAAAGTTTAAAAACACACACATTAAGTACTCCGGTGGAAAACTTTATTTTTTTTTAATCAACTGGTCCAAGAAAGTTAAACAGATTTGTACATGACTTCTATTAAAATATCTTAATCCTTCTAGTACTTAATTGATGTTGAATACTAAAGAGGAAATTATTTTTTTAGGGAACACAGAGCTTTCTGCTGACATCATTACCACAGTGCTCTCTGCTGACATAGCAGCTAGAGATGAGCGAACTTTTCAAAAATTTGATTCGGCCGATTCGCCGAATTCTCTGGAAAAATTTGTTTTGTTCCGAATTTATTTGCGGCAAATCTATATTAAAAATGGCCTACAGAGAGCCTCAATAGGGGAATAGAACACTTTGCTGTGTTCTAACATGCATATGGAGTGTGCTGGGGTAGTGAAATAATACTGTTATGCAGAATAACATGCAGATTACCAGCATCGCTTTTAGAATCACTGCCGCAGAGTGGCACAATGACAGAGCTTGGAGGTGGCATGAGTATGAGGAGACCATGTAGTGGCTGAATGGCACAGCCAGGAGTTGGCAGCAGCATGAGTAGACACTAGGCCTTCACAATCCCTAAGATTAAAAGATGAATTCAGAAATTTAAAGGAAATCTGTCATCAGAATCACCCGCACTAAACCTGTTACACAGGCTTGTAGTGCGGGTGATCCTGATTAAAACGCTCCTTACCTGGTTAAAAATGGTTCAGTGCTTCTTAAGATATCTATATTTTTAGTTTTCTGTTATTCCCTGGCTTGGGACTCAGTAGGAGGTGTTATCATCTGGGACTCGGCCACACATCATTCTAGCTGGGCGGAGCTGCCGCCCGCTCATAAATATTCATGAACTTATCCTCCTGGTCTAATTCTTCTTTCTCGGTCTGGTGTGGAGGGCCGCGCATGCGTCGCGTTCCGTACACCCGGAAGCGGCGTTCTCCCCCCGACTTCACTCAAGCTGCGGCCCTATACAAGTAAGAAGACGGGCTGCATAAGTGAAAAGCCGGGGGTGGGAGGAAGGGAGGGACGGAGGGTGTATTTATTCACAAACAGACCGAGAAAGAAGAATTAGACCAGGAGGATAAGTTCATGAATATTCATGAGCCGGGCGGCAGCTCCGCCCAGCTAGAATGACGTGTGGCCGAGTCCCAGATGATAACACCTCCCACTCAGTCCCAAGCCAGGGAATAACAGAAAACTAAAAATATAGATATCTTAAGAAGCGCTAAACCATTTTTAACCAGGTAAGGAGCGTTTTAATCAGGATCACCCGCACTACAAGCCTGTGTAACAGGTTTAGTGCGGGTGATTCTGATGACAGATTTCCTTTAAACCAAAGATTTTTGGATAGCTAGTGCTACCTACCAAAGCAACATTTTTATTCCCAGACCCAGGCATAGCAGCAGTATCAGTAAACTATATATTGCATTAATAACACAGCCTGGAGTTGGCTGAAGCCTGAGGAGACCCCAGGGCTTCTCAATCCCCAAGAAAAAATACAATATTTTTTTAAATTTAAAATGACGATTTTGGATAGCTAGTGCTACCTACCATAACAAAATGTTTATTCCCAGACTCAGGCCCAGCAGCAGTATCAGTAAACCATATAATGCCTGATTGACACAGCCTGGAGTTGGCTGAAGCATGAGGAGACCCCAGGGCTTCACAATCCCCCCCCCAAAAAAAACACAATAATTTTTGAAATTTGAAAGTACCAAAACAACATTTTTATTCCCAGGCCCAGCAGCAGTATCAGTAAACCAAATATTGCCTGAATGACACAGCCTGGAGCTGGCTGAAGCATGAGTACACACCAGGGCTTCACAATCCCTCCCCCCCCCCCCCACCCCAAAAAAAAAAAAAAAGCAAGAATGTTTGAAATTTAAAATGAAGATTTTGGATAGCTAGTGCTACCTACCATAACAATTTTTTTTTATTCCCAGGCCCAGCAGCAGTATCATTAAACCATATATTGCCTGAATGGCACAGCCTGGAGTTGGCTTAAGCATGAGGAGACCATTGAAATGTATGATTTTTTTTATTTAATTTTAAGATTTTGAAAATTAAATGAATGATTTTGAAATTGAACTTTTATCTCCCAAGTTTTAGTGTCCCGGACCCCAGCGTGTGGGTACTAAGGGCCAAATCTATTTGGCCGTGAGATGTAGGAGCAATGTCTCCTTTGCCCTGATTAGCCATTGTTTCCAACACTTTTTGCCATGACAAACCATGTGAAGAACAGTGTGACACCGTCGTGCCCTGCACACATGGTATGCTGAAGGGCCACTGAGACTTGCCCGGGCAGTGGAGGCTGAGGACATGGTGGAGGATGTGGAGGCAGAGTTGCACACTGTCACAGGACTAACAGGCTGACAAAGTAGAGCAGGAAGCAGCATGAGTACACAAGAGGGGTTCACAACCCCTTAAATTTAAAGGTGAATGTTGAAATCTCTATTGAAGATGCATGTTAGATATTGGTAAACATCCAAAAATGTAAGGCCCAAGCCCAGAAGCATCAGTAAGCCAAATAGTTCCTGAAAGACACAGTCAGGAAAAGGCATCAGCAGTACACAAGAGGATTTCATAACCTCTAAGATTTAAAGATCAATGTTGAAATCTCAATTAAGTATGTAAGCTAGTGCAAAACATCCAAAAATGTAAGGCCCAGGCCCCGAAGCATCAGTAAGCCAAGTAGTTCCTGCAAGACACAGGAGCAATCAGGAGCAGGCAACAGCAGTGACCAAGAGCGTTTCATAACCCCTTACATTGAAAGATCAATGTTGAAATTTCTATTAAGCATGTATTTAGCTCATGCTAAACATCAAAAAAATTAAGGCCCAAGCCCAGAAGCATCAATAAGCCAAGTAGTTCCTGAAACACAAAGTCAGGAGCAGGCATCAGCAGTACACCAGAGGGTTTCATAACCCCTTACATTGAAAGATCAATCTTGAAATCTCAATTAAGCATTTATGTGAGCTACTGCTACCTGAACATATTTGGAGTTAATATCCCAGTCCCAGTAGCATCAGAAAACGATATATTGGCTGAATTACACAGCCTGAAGGTGGGGAAAGCATAAGGAGCCCATGTAGTGTCTGAATGGTACAGCCTAAAGGTGGCTGAAGCATGAGGAGACCATTGAAGTACAAGAATTTTAAATAGAAATCTAAGATTTTGAAATTGAAATTGAGGATTTTGAAATGAAACTTTTAACTCCCAAGTTGTAGTGGCCCGGCCCCCGGCGTGTAGTTACAAAGGTCCTAACAAGGAGTCCCATGTCACATGTCAGCACAATGACAGAGCCTGGAGGTGGCATCAGTAGGAGGAGACCATATAATGTCTGAATGGCACAGCCTGGAGTTGGCTGAAGCATGAGGAGACTTCACAAAAATTGTCAGAATACCACCTGACATTCAAAATAATAAAATGATAGATACGGTCTCTGAAAAAAAGGATCCTTTATTATATAACAATCTGAGTATTGTGTGTTCCAGTGACATTAGCTCATCGGAGGAACAGGAAAACATGATACAAATTAATTCTGCAACTGAAGAACCACAACAAAGAATGAACGACTTAAAGCATACTGGAACTGAGGAACATAAAAATGGTAAATCTACCACCTGGAATAGTCAGTCAATTCCAACAGCCAGTGGTCAGTATCCACAGTTCCCTGTTTCTGCTAGTCCTTGGCAATATTCCTTTTATTACTGGTCTGGTATCAACATGACAATAATGCTGGGAGAGTATATATCGCCTGAATGACACAGCCTGGAGTAGGCAGAAGCATAAGGAGACAAAATAGTGGCTGAATGAAATAGCCTGGATGTGGCAGCAGCAGCATGAGGAGTCCTGAAAGTGACCCGGTGACAGAATGGTGCGGTGGGTGGCAATACCAGTACCCGGTGATGAAGGTGGCTGGAATGTTTGTAACTGGGGAGCAGTGGCTTGAATCTCTTTGGCACTATCCATATTTGTAGCACCATGGTCAATCTACTCTGAGGTATCTGGCATTGGTGGCTGGAACTCCTGGCTGATCTATGCCTGATTCATCTTCACAAAGGTCATTCTCTCCACATGTTTCGTGGACAGACGAGTTCTCCTCGGGGTGACTATGGCCCCCACCGCACTAAACACCCGCTCTGATGCCACACTAATGGCCGGGCAGGACAGCTTTTCCAGGGCAAATTCTGCAAGTTGCAGCCACAAATCAAATTTTGCTGCCCAGAAGTCCAGCGGATCTTCAAGGTGTGTTGGCATGTCAAGGTATGCCACCACCTGCTGGTTCATGTCCTGCTCCATGTCTAACTGCTGCTGATAAGTTGCTTCACTATGCGGGTGAAGAAAGGTACTCAATAGCGACTGTAGACTCAGGCTTCTGCTGATGGAGCTGGTACTGCTCCTACAACCCCACCCCAGCCCAGCAGCCTTGGCAGTGGAAGGTGAGCGCAGAGGGCCCCCAGAGTAAGACCTGCTAGTGAATCACCGATGGCGCCGATAGGCATAAGCCAACTGACTAGGTAGGATCCGTTTGTCCTCCCTCTCAGTGGGTGTAAAAAAGACACCCATTTTGTGCCGTAGCGAGGGTTCAATAAGGAGAAAACCCAGAAGTCATCCCGCTGCCGAATGGTGACAATTCGGCTGTCACTACGCAAGCAAGTGAGCATGCATCGTGCCATTTGTGCAAGGGACTCGGAGGGACTCCCTGCCTCCATCTCCACTGCATACTACCGCGGTGTGTCTTGGTCCTCTGTCTCGCCTTCCTCATATCCCTCTAGCTCCTCTAGTACATCATGCTCTTCCTCTCCTGTCAGATGACTAGAAACACCGCCCATCACATCAAACCTAAACTGTACTCCACTGTGCCCATCATCCTCCTCCTCCAGTTCACCCCCAACAGGGATCATGTGGCTGTGAGATGAAGGCGCAACGTCTCCATTGCCCTGACCAGCCATTGTTTCCAACACTTGTAGGAAATTAAGCAGTGAAATTATGTCATTCATCCCGTAATCCTGGCGACTTACGTATAATGTGGCTTCCTCAAATGGCCTGAGCAAACGGCAGGTGTCACGTATGAGCTGCCACTGGTTCATATTAAAGTTACACACGAGATTACCCTATTTGCTTGGATCATCAAGAAATCGGTGATGGCTTTTCTCTGTTCGTACAGTCGGTCCAACATATGCAGGGTGGAATCCAATGTGTGGCCACGTCACAAATCAGACTATATTGGGGGATACCATTCTGACGCTGCAGCTCAACGAGTGGCTGAAGTGCATGCAAAGTTTCCTTCCCATTTTTAGGATGTCTTGCAAATGGGGGGGAACACTTCAGGAACTGCTTGACAACCAGATTTAACACGTGTGCCATGCAGGGCGCACTTCCTTGTAACTTCCCGTTGTTGGTCACCATGGTTCCCATTTCCAGTTTTCGTGGAGTAAGCCATGCTCCGATTTCTTTACGAATGACTTTTAGCAGTTCATCCCCTGTGTGACTCTTTTCACCAAGGCAAACCATGTGAAGAACAGCCTGACACTGCCGTGCCCTGCACACACGGTATGCTGAAGGGCCACTGAGACTTGTCCGGGCAATGGAGGCTGAGGACACATTGGAGGATGAGGAGGCAGAGTTGCACACTGTCACAGGACCAACGGGCTGACAGTGTGAAAGAGGAAGCGGCGTGACCGGTCCAAGTTGGACATTCACCCAATGAGCCTTAAAGGACATGTATTGTCCCTGACTGTAGTAACAGCTCCACACGTCAGCGCTGCCGTGCACTATGGTACACACCAACAGGCTCAAGGACTTGCCCACCATCTCTTCCACAAAATTGTGCAGGGCTTGTACTGCCTTCTTCGCAAAGAAATGACGGCTTGTACTCTCGGCACAAGCCATCAGTTCTCTGAAAGGTGCAGAGTCCACCACTTGAAAAAGGAGGGGCTGCAGCACCAGCAACTTAGACAGAAGCACATTTAACTTCTGTGCCGTTGGATGAGTGGGCGCATACAGTTGTCTCTTGGACATGGTTTTGCGGATGGATTGTTGGCAGAATGGCTGACTAAAAGTGGGAGAAGCAGGAGCATCTGGAGCAACAGAAGGAGGGTTTGAAACACAGATCCCTTCGGCTGAAGTGGTGGAGCCTTGGCTGGCTGAAAGAGGGAGCGGCTGGCTACTGGGTGATGCAGCAAGCTGGACCACTACATTGGGGCCACGGTTCTCCTAGGCCGCTTTATGGTGGTGAAGCATGTATTGACGCAGGGCCGTTGTGCCAACATTGGGACCCTGGCCACACTTCACCTTCTGCTGACATATCTTGCATGTGGCTATGTGACCCTCCTCCGGATGCTTGATGAAAAACTGCCACACCGCCGAGTAGCTGATTTTCCTACCAACAGTCCGCACTAATTTACTGCTACTGCCGCCGTCTCCAGGAACCCCTGTATCACTACCTCCCGGGAAGGTAGGCTGCCGCAAAGCAGGTGGTCTCCCCATGGCACGTTTGGCTCCAGAATTTCCACTTCTGCCACCACGCTGACTGCCAACCATGCTACCGCCTTGCTGGCTCAGCTGCTGCCTCATGGGCAACCTGCAACTCCCTTCTCCTGATGATGATGAAGCACCTTATGCATCCGGCTCCCAATTGCGATCGGCTTCATCATCATCATCGAGTTGTGTCTGCACGTCACTGATGTCCTCCTCGGGTTCCTCAATAATGTCTGCTTCAGGACCCTGAACCCTGGCAACACCGCCTCCCACGTCACTTTCCTCATCATTACTTGGCCGCCTAGTGGAGGAAGCGGCGCATGCCTCCTCCCCTTCTTGGCTCGGCAGTAGTTGCTGACTGTCCTCTGTTAGATCATCCTCAGTGAATAGTGGAGCTGAACCCACAGCATAAGATACTTCTGTAGGAGAGGGAACAGCATAGGACAGAGGCAATGGGAGGAAAGGGACTGCTCCTGGACCATGCCAACTGAGGATTGTGTCTGAGGAACCCAACAACTGTTTACTGGGGGGTGTCCGATGTCACTTGTGATGAAGTGGATGACCGTGTTTACCAATCGACGATGGCAGATGGGTTTCTGGTTGAGACACGACCGCTAGCTGATAACGGGAGCTCAGGCCTCTCGCTGCGACTCCTGTTGCCACTCGTCCCTAGTCTGCTGCGACCTCTGCCTGAAGGATTTAGACCTCCTCTGTGCACGTCCTGGCACTTCTCTGCCGGGCATACTTAGTGCGTATATGAGGGTAGTGCAATACGCTTTACTACTCTTAAAACAGTATTTGTCTAGAACAGCAGCAGGTGATTACTTTTGGCTGTCCTTTCAGAGTATGTAGGCCCTTGACAAATTAACAGGTACAAAATAATACACTACTTAGATGTACGTATGCGGTATGCACTTAGGAGGGCAGAAAAATGCGCTACAATGAGCCTAAAAACTCAACAAGTTTTGTAAAACACCAGCCGGTGACTACTATTGTTTGGACTTTCATAGCATGTAGGCCCTTGACAGATTAACAGGTACAAAATGGTACAATACTTAGATTTAGGTATGTGGTATTGTCACGATTCGGCTTACGGGTTGTGGATCCGCTGTGTCAGCGAGGGATAGGCGTGGACCGTGCTAGTGGACCGGTTCTAAGAGGCTACTGGTTTTCACCAGAGCCCGCCGCAAAGCGGGATGGTCTTGCTGCGGCAGTAGCAACCAGGTCGTATCCACTAGCAACGGCTCAACCTCGCTGACTGCTGAGAAGGCGTGGGACAGAAGGACTAGGCAGAGGCAAGGTCAGACGTAGCAGAAGGTCGGGGGCAGGCGGCAAGGTTCGTAGTCAGAATGGATAGCAGAAGTTCAGGTACACAGGCTTTGGACACACTAAACGCTTTCACTGGCACAAGGCAACAAGATCCGGCAAGGGAGTGCAAGGGAGGAGATCAGATATAGCCAGGGAGCAGATGGAAGCCAATTAAGCTAATTGGGCCAGGCACCAATCATTGGTGCACTGGCCCTTTAAGTCTCAGAGAGCTGGCGCGCGCGCGCCCTAGAGAGCGGAGCCGCGCGCGCCAGCACAAGACAGCAGGGGACCGGGACGGGTAAGTGACCTGGGATGCGATTCGCGAGCGGGCGCGTCCCGCTGTGCGAATCGCATCCCCGACGGCCATGACAGTGCAGCGCTCCCGGTCAGCGGGACTGACCGGGGCGCTGCAGGGAGAAAGACGCCGTGAGCGCTCCGGGGAGGAGCGGGGACCCGGAGCGCTAGGCGTAACAGTACCCCCCCCCCCCCCTTAGGTCTCCCCTTTTTTTTGTCCGGTAACTGCCTCCCCTGGGATGAGGACACCGGGAAAGAATGGAGGGTTTCCTCAACGGCAGGCAATACAGCAGGAGTGGGAATGGGGAGGGAGGGCAGAGGGTGAAGCTTGGCACGGGGCAGGGTGACACAAGGACGGGAGCCATGAGGAGGCACAGAGGCTTGCCTGACGGGACTGGGAGGGGGGGAGAGGCACTTCCTATGGCATGGCAGGCAGAGTCCCAGTTCTTGATCTCCCCGGTGGTCCAATCAAGGGTGGGGGAATGAAGCCGGAGCCATGGCAGACCGAGGAGGACCTCAGAGGTACAGTTGGGTAGGACGAAGAGCTCAATCACTTCGCGATGGGGTCCGATACACATCAGGAGGGGTTCTGTGCGGTAACGCACAGTGCAATCCAGTCTGGCTCCATTGACCGCGGAAATGTAGAGCGGCTTGACGAGACGGGTCACCGGGATCCGGAATTTATTCACAAAAGACTCCAAAATAAAATTCCCGGAGGCACCAGAGTCCAAGCAGGCCAGGGCTGAGAGGGAGGAGTTGGCTGAAGGAGAAATCCGCACGGGCACCGTGAGACGTGGAGAAGCAGACTTAGAACCAAGAGACGCCACACCCACGTGAGCTGGGTGCGTGCGTGCGTTTCCCAGACGTGGAGGACGGATAGGGCAATCCACCAAGAAGTGCTCGGTACTGGCACAGTACAGACAGAGATTTTCTTCCCTACGGCGATTCCTCTCTTCCTGGGTCAGGCGAGACCGATCCACTTGCATGGCCTCCTCGGCGGGAGGTCCAGGCGTAGACTGCAAAGGATGCTGTGGGAGAGGTGCCCAGAGATCTAAGTCTTTTTCCTGGCGGAGCTCTTGGTGTCGCTCAGAAAAACGCATGTCAATGCGGGTAGCCAAATGGATGAGTTCTTGGAGGTTGGCAGGAATCTCTCGTGCGGCCAGCACATCCTTGATGCGACTGGATAGGCCTTTTTTAAAGGTCGCGCAGAGAGCCTCGTTATTCCATGATAACTCGGAAGCAAGAGTACGAAATTGGATGGCGTACTCGCCCACTGAAGAATTACCCTGGACCAGGTTCAACAGGGCAGTCTCGGCAGAAGAAGCTCGGGCTGGCTCCTCGAAGACACTCCGGACTTCAGCGAAGAAGGCCTGGACTGTGGCTGTGGCAGGATCATTGCGGTCCCAGAGCGGTGTGGCCCAAGACAAGGCCTTTCCTGAAAGAAGGCTTACTACGAACGGCACCTTAGACCGTTCTGTAGGAAACAAGTCCGACAACATCTCCATATGCAGGGAACACTGAGACAAAAATCCACGGCAGAGTTTAGAGTCCCCATCAAATTTGTCCGGCAGGGACAAGCGGAGGCTAGGAGCGGCCACTCGCTGCGGAGGAGGTGCAGGAGCTGGCGGAGGAGATGGTTGCTGCTGTAGCAGAGGCAGAAGTTGCTGTAACGTGGCGGTCAACTGCGACAGCTGCTGTCCTTGTTGGGCAATTTGCTGCGATTGCTGAGCGACCACCGTGGTAAGGTCAGCGAGACTTGGCAGCGGCACCTCAGCGGGATCCATGGCCGGATCTACTGTCACGATTCGGCTTACGGGTTGTGGATCCGCTGTGTCAGCGAGGGATAGGCGTGGACCGTGCTAGTGGACCGGTTCTAAGAGGCTACTGGTTTTCACCAGAGCCCGCCGCAAAGCGGGATGGTCTTGCTGCGGCAGTAGCAACCAGGTCGTATCCACTAGCAACGGCTCAACCTCGCTGACTGCTGAGAAGGCGTGGGACAGAAGGACTAGGCAGAGGCAAGGTCAGACGTAGCAGAAGGTCGGGGGCAGGCGGCAAGGTTCGTAGTCAGAATGGATAGCAGAAGTTCAGGTACACAGGCTTTGGACACACTAAACGCTTTCACTGGCACAAGGCAACAAGATCCGGCAAGGGAGTGCAAGGGAGGAGATCAGATATAGCCAGGGAGCAGATGGAAGCCAATTAAGCTAATTGGGCCAGGCACCAATCATTGGTGCACTGGCCCTTTAAGTCTCAGAGAGCTGGCGCGCGCGCGCCCTAGAGAGCGGAGCCGCGCGCGCCAGCACAAGACAGCAGGGGACCGGGACGGGTAAGTGACCTGGGATGCGATTCGCGAGCGGGCGCGTCCCGCTGTGCGAATCGCATCCCCGACGGCCATGACAGTGCAGCGCTCCCGGTCAGCGGGACTGACCGGGGCGCTGCAGGGAGAAAGACGCCGTGAGCGCTCCGGGGAGGAGCGGGGACCGGAGCGCTAGGCGTAACAGGTATGCATGTATGAGGGCAAAAAATGCACTACAGTACACTTGGAAAACATATTATAGTAAAACACGAGCCAGTGATTACTTTTGCCTGGACTTTCCCAGTATCTAGACTTGATACAGATTTATACATACAAAATAGTAGACTACTTTGATGTAGGTGTGTGGTATGCACTAATGAAGGCAGAAAAATGCACTACAATGAGCCTAAAAACTCTGTAAGTGTTGTAAAACACCAGCCGGTGAGTACTATTGCTTGGACTATCACAGTATGTAGACCCTTGACAGATTAACAGGTACAAAATGGTACACTACTTAGATGTACATATGCGGTATGCACTGATAAGGGCAGAAAAATGTGCTTCAATACGCATTAAGAACTCTGTATTTTTGTAAAACACCAGCCGGTGAGTACTAGTGCTTGAACTTTCACAGAATAAAAGGTACAAAATGGTACACTACTTAAATGTATGTATGCGGTATGCACTGATGAGGGCAGAAAAATGCGCTACAATACGCATTCAAAACTTTGTATTTGTGTAAAACACCAGCCGGTGAGTACTAGTGCTTGAACTTTCACAGATTAAAAGGTACAAAATGGTACACTACTTAGATGTATGTATGCGGTATGCACTGATGAGGGCAGAAAAATGCGCTACAATACGCATTAAAAACTCTGTATTTTTTTGTAAAACACCAGCCGGTGAGTACTAGTGCTCGGACTTTCACAGTATGTAGGCCCTTGACAGATTAACAGGCACAATATGGTACACTACTTAGATGTAGGTATGTGGTATGCATGTATGAGGGCAAAAAAATGCGCTACAGTACACTTGGAAAACTTTTTTTAATGAAACAACAGCCAGTGATCAGTTTTCCCTGGCCTTTCACTGTATGTAGGCTTTTTACAGATTAACAGGTACAAAAAAGTGCACTACTTAGATGTAGGTATGTGGTATGCACGCATGAGTGCAAAAATTGCACTACAGTACACTTGGAAAACATATTTTTGTAAAACACCAGCCGGTGATTACTTTTGCCTGGACTTTCCCAGTATCTTGACTTGTTACAGATTTACAGATACAAAATAGTAGACTGCTTTGGTTTAGGTGTGTGGTAAGCACGTATGAGGGCAGAAAAATGCACTAAATTCCGATGAAAAAACGTATTTTTGCACAGCAGAAGGACACAACAGTGCAGCATCACAAAAAAAATTGCACTCTGTCACAGAGTATTAAGAACGGTGGGAACTGCTGGTTATTATAAGCAGCAGATGATTTCTTGTGGAAAAAATACACAGAATTGCACTGAAAAATCATTCCTGCCTCCTGTGATACGGTTCATGAAGTTAAAGGAGTATTCCAGGGAAAAACTTTTTTTTAATATTTCAACTGGCTCCAGAAAGTTAAACAGATTTGTAAATTACTTAAATAAAAAAAAATCTTAATTCTTCCAATAATTATCAGCTGCTGAAGTTGAGTTGTTCTTTTCTGTCTGGCAACAGTGCTCTCTGCTGACATCTCTGCTTGTCTCGGGAACTGGGAGTAGAAGAGGTTTACTATGGGGATTTGCTTCTACTCTGGACAGTTCCCAAGACAGGTGTCATCAGAGAGCACTTAGACAGAAAAGAACAACTCAACTTCAGCAGCTCATAAGTACTGAAACAATTAAGATTTTTTAATAGAAGTAATTTACAAATCTGTTCTGCAGCCAGTGGCAGCTTGTTGATATATATGAGGCAATGAAAAGCTATCTGCCCCTCTCTGATAAAATGCTGAATAAAATGACTGGGAGGTTTATGGCTGGCGTAAAAATCCTTCTCAGTGACAACAAGGAAAGCACTGCACTGCTCTCTGTCCACAACACTGATGTGACCAGCAGTTGGAAGTAGAACGCTCCGGTATGATCAATTCAGCGTGTCTGTGTAACACGCAGAGACACACAGTCGTCCTCTCTCTCTACAGTGTATGGCATGAAATGAGCAGCCGCAAAATGGCTGCCGATTATATAGGGCTGTGACATCACAGGGGTCAATGAATGCTGATAGGCTTCATCATGCATGTGATTCAGGGTTATCCCGCCTACCTCCCTTCCCACCTTGCCTTCCCGCCTTCCCAGCATCCCCTGCCCCATGTACTGACATGTGGATCCACCATTTTAGGTGTCCTGGAGCCTGGAATGCTGTAAAATGGTGTTTAATGAAGCAATTTGTGCGATAGAATCGTGGCAGTATTCACATATGTTGCGAATCGAATAAATCCTGAAATTCGTAACTAATTCCGGTTTGTCTGCTTCGATTCGCTAGGAGCAGCATATGTTTACTATGGGGATATTCTTCTACTCTTGACAGTTCTTAAAATGGACAGAGATGTCAGCAGAGAGCTCTGTGTTCCAAAAAGAAAATAATTTCCTCTGTAGTATTCAGCAGCTAATAAGTACTAAACGGATTAATATTTTATAATATAAATAATTTACAAATCTGTTTAACTTTCTGGCACCAGTTTATTTAAAAAAAAGAAAGTTTTTCACCGGAGTACCCCTTTAACCCCTACCCCTTTAAAAGTTGAAATCACCCCCCTTTTCCCAAATTCCATATAAAAATATATAAACATAATAAAAATAAACATATGTGGTATTGCCGTGTGCGTAAATGTCTGAACTATGAAAATATGTCACAAATTAAACCGAACGGTTAATAGCGTATGCACAAAAAAATTAAAAAGTCCAAAATTGCGTATTCTTGGTCACTTTTTATATCATAAAAATAGTAATAAAACCTATCAAAAAGTCTGATCGAAACAAAAATGGTGCCATTTAAAACTTCAAATCACGGTGCAAAAAATTAGCCCTCATACCACCTTGTACTTAGAAAAATAAAAAAAATTATAGGGGTCAGAAGAGGACAATTTTAAATGTCTTAATTTTCGTACAAGTAGTTATGATTTTTTCCAAAAGTACAACAAAATCAAACCTATATAAGTAGGGTATCATTTTAATTGTATGGACCTGCAGAATAAAGATAAAGTGTAATTTTTAGCGAAAAATTTACGGTGTAGAAACAGAAGCCCCCAAAATGTATAAAATGGTGTGTTTTTTTTTCAATTCTGTCGCACAACGATTTTTTTTTCCGTTTTGCCGTAGATTTTTGGGTAAAATTACTGATGTCATTACAAAGTAGAAAATAAGCCCTCATATGGATTTTTATGTGCAACATTGAAAGGGTTATGAATTTTTAAAAGGTAAGGAAGAAAAAACAAAAGTTAAGTCAATGGTGCTGGTGCTTTCCCTATTTCTAATTTAACTCAATTCTCAATGGGGGACATTTATCAATGTTTGCTTATGTATTCCTTTTTTTAGTTATTTTTTTCCTACAATTTTTTTTGCTTATATGCAACGTATTTATCAACTGCTTTCAGCCTGTTGATAAATTTCTTTCACGTAAGCAATTTTTCTTTTTTTGCTTTGGTAGTGGCTTTTTCTGCTCCATGTCTGAGCTGGAGTAAATTTAGTAGTTTTTTTCATGCAATGCGACTTTTTTGCAACTTTCGCACTTGATAAATCTCTGACCACTGAAAGTCAAAAATCACTTTTTGCTTTGGTAAGCAAGATTTTTATTTTTTGCTTAGGACACTGAACATGCAAAAAGTTGTTGAAAAAAGAGTGTAGTCGCACGTGCGGCTTTTTTGCGACAATTTTAAGCAAAAAAAAAACCTACTAAATGCTTTGATAAATGTCTCCCAATGTGGTATACAGTGGAGAACTGTCTCTCTGTGTCAAGCCCCACCCACTTGATTAGCATGGTTCAGATATGAAAAAAGTCCCATTTTTTGGGGGGTAAATCAGTGGCTTATGCAAAAATGTTTGCTGTTCAGTGCCAGGTGCAGACCCTAACAAATTCCATGTAATATTTTATATTTAAATTACAGCCTTCTGAACTTACATTACTTTTGCCACAATACGGAATGCATTCTGAATGGTGTGATACCTGAAAAATCATATGTAGAGATGAGCAAATCGAAACTGATGAAGTCAAACTCGTTCCGAATTTCATGAAAAATTTGTTCCACTCGATTCTAAATAACGCATTTCTTCATTAGCGACACCCCTGTGATTGTCCTAAATAATGTATAGATGTGACCGGCTTTCTCCTGCGCTGTTATCTCTGCAATAAATAGGACGATCACAGCGGGTGTCAGGAGTGACACTGGCTGTGATCTGTCCTCAACTGCAGATACTACTGCTCCCAACATGGGAAGCTCCATGCTGGAAGCTGTAATACCTGCATTAATAGACAGATCGCAGCAAGTGTAACTTCTGACACCCAATGTGATTATCTTAGTATATGCCGTATATATACTTATTATTCATATTTCCCGCAGAGAGCTGTGATTGACTGGAACCATCTGGCCAATGACAGCTCTCTGCGGGAAATATGAATAGGTGTATATATATATACGGCAGTACAGGGGACCATAGAATAGCGGACAGCCGCATCTATACATTATACAGGAGGATCGCAACAGGTGTCAGAAGTGACACGGGTGATCTGTCAGTTAGTACAGGTACTACTACTCCCATCATGGAACAGTGTGTTCCATGCTGGGAGTAGTAGTACTACCTAAAAAATGTAAAAGAAAAAGTGAAAAATTTATTAAAATTCCATTATAATAAATACATTTTGTTAAAACATTTTTTTCCATCACTACTGTATCTTTTTTAATATATTTTTTAATGTTACCCTACACAATTTTATTAAAAAAGGTATCTCTCACTTTTTGGATTGCTAAAGTTCCTATTTTCTCCGTTATTGTCTCCTAAACGGACCATTCTAATAACGGATGCAAGCTTATGTAAAGGAATGCAATTTAGTTTCATCCATTTGCATCAGTTTCTCATTTGTTGGTTTCAGCCGTCGACAGACTCCCACAGACAGGACTAATACTACTCCCATCATGGAACAGACTTCTTTCCATGATGGGAGTAGTAGTTCCCCAGCTGCTTGAGTCTGCCTGTGGCTGGGGAGGCTACATTGGTGTTTGTACTACTACCCCCTCATGGAACAGACTCCGTTCCATGATGGGGGTTGTAGCACAGGGGATGAGGGATTGATCACACAGGGTCTCACTTGTGATTAAACAGGGGAACGGGCGGCATTCTCCACTCCCCTGCGATGTTCGATGTACTTTTACTTTCATTTTAAAATGGTGGGGTTTTTAAACTTACAGTGTGCCTAATTACTGTATAATCACATTCCCCCTGACTTAAGTATATTCATTGTATTCCCCCATGTGTATATGTATGATTCCCCCCCTGCCTACTGCCTGGTCATCTTCTAGCGCTGTCACAGCGAACAGCAGGAACATGCCATTCCATTCCCTGCTGCTCATCTCCGTATCTGACAGAGAGGCGCAGCGGAGCATGGAGGGACCTGTCTTCCCTGTGCGCTGCTTCATTCATTCACCACCTCTGCCGCCGGTTCACAACATGTCCCCACTGCTGCCCTGCTCCAAGTGCAATCAGACATGTCAGTCTATTCCCCACTGCTCATCTCCGTACCTGAGTAAAAAATACACTGTACATCGCAGAGGAGTGGCACATGGCGCCCGCTCCCCTGTTTAATTACTTCTGATTTCATCGGGTCTCAGAGATGAGACCAGGTGCGATCAATCCCTCAGCCCCTGTACTACAACCCCCATCATGGAACAGTGTCTGCTAACACTTATAAAAAAACGACCATAAAAGAACAGTACATGATGGATCTTATAACGGGTCTTATCGGATGAATATGCCTGTTATTTTGACAGATGTTATACATCCATCTTTTAATTATAAAATGCAGAAAACGGATGTTTAATAATAGATGAATAATCTATAGCGTGAAAGAAGCCTAAAATAGTGGAGTGTCTGTGTGTTTTTCACTTTTTTTTTATTTTTATTTTTTAGGTAGTACTGATAAGGATGACCCCTATGATTTTGATTACTGATATATATATATATATATATATATATATATATATATATATATATATGAATATGCAAAGCAGCTCATTACACAACATTTTCAGGTAGTGTTCCCTGGTATCAGCTTAGCTCCTGTTATATTCCTTAACAGGAGCTAAGCTGATACCAGGGAACACTACCTGAAAAGGTTGTGTAATGAGCTGCTTTGCATATTCCCCTACCCAGAATGCCTGCGGAGTGCTAAATGGCCTAACCTGATCCTCTCCCTGAGGAAAGTACTGACCCCGTATATATATATATATATATCTATATATAGATATATCTATATATAGATATATCTATATATAGATATATCTATATATATATATCTATATATATATCTATATATATATATATATATTAAAAATAGATATATATGCCAATATGCTGCAGAAAACATTATTTTCCTTATGAGCTTGCTATTTGCCTGTAACTAAGATGAAGACATTGGAACGAGGCTAGAAGAAGTAAGATAAGAAGAGGCTGAAGGTTGGAAGACAAAATATTTGAAGAGATATAGACTGTGCAGAAGGAAAGAGAAATCTGGAATTTTCCAGTAGAAGAGTGAGTTGGAAACATAAGTGAACTATGGCCAAGAGAGAAATGAATGCTTAAATCTGCTAATATATACAGACACAATACTCACATAACCAATCAAAACATAACATGATGATTTTGACATGATAACTAACCTCCTTTTTTTGTCAAATGTAAAAACCAATGTACTTACGTTTAATAAACAAAACTCACAAAACTAGTTGGGACAGCTCCTGAGCTTGCTGCTGAGAAAGAGTTATACCAAAGAGTTATACCAACTTTTTGTCTGGTGTATATTTCTTGTGTCGACACTCAGCAGTATACAGCGGCAGTCATGCACATTTTAAGGTGACCGCATGTCATATCGGGTCGGTCCCAGCATGTAACTGAAGACTCGGGGCTAATAGTGCTTGGCAGCGATCATGGTGCCGCTCGCTATTAACCCTTTAGACGCGGCATTCAAAGTATCTAAAATGAAAGTAAAACCTTCCCGACTGCTCAGTGGGGCTGATCGAGAGCAGCCCAGTGAAAATGCGGTGTCTCAATCAGCTAGGATGCGAGTGGAGGGTCACTCATCTTCCTCCGGCGCGTCTGATCGGTGATTGATTGCTCCAAGCCTGAGATTCAAGCTTGAGCAATCGACCGCCGATAACACTGATCAATGCAAAGCTATGGCTTAGCAGTGATCAGTGCCTGCAATCGGTGTATGCAATGTCATAGTCCCCTATGGGGCTATAACATTGCAAAAAGAAGTTTAAAAAAAGTCAATAAATGTAATTTAACCCTTTCCCTAATAAAAGTCCAAACCACCCCCCTTTTCCCATTTAAAAAAAAACATGTAAATAAAAATAAATATGTGGTTTATCCGCGTGCGTAAATGTCCAAACTATAAAAAAATATAATTAATTAAACCGCAGGGTCAATGGCGTAGGCGGGAAAAAAAATCCAAAATAGCGTATTTTTGGTCACTTTTTATATCATGAAAGAAAGGAATAAAAAGCGATCAAAAAGTCCGATCAATACAAAAATAGTACCGATAAAAACTTCAGATCACGGCACAAAAAATTTGCCATCATATCACTCCATATGCAGAAAAATTAAAAAAAGTTATAGGGGTCAGAAGATGACAATTTTAAACGTGTAAATTCTCCTGCATGTAGTTATGATTTTTTCCAGAAGAATGACAAAATCAAACCTAAATAAGTAGGGTATCATTTTAATTTTATGAACTTACAGAATAAAGATTAGGTGTCATTTTTACCGTAAAATGTACTGCGTAGAAACGGAAGCCCCCAAATTTACTAAAAAAAAATATTTTCTTCAATTTCGTCACACAATGATTTTTTTTAAGCCATCATATGGACTTTTAGGTACAAAATTGAAAGGGTTAAGATTTTTAAATGGTGAGGAGGAAAAAACGAAAGTGTAAAAACGGAATAACCTGTGGTCCTTAAGGGGTTAACAGTACTACTACTCCCAGCATGGAACACACTGTTCCATTATGGGAGTAGTAGTACTTTTACTAATTGACAGGTCGCCCCCGTGTCACTTCACACACCCGTTGCGATCCTCCTGTGTAATGTATAGATGCGGCCATCCGATCTTCTATGGCCCCCTGCACTGCCGTACATATACACCTATTCATATTTCCTGCAGGGAGCTGTGATTGGTCAGATGGTTCCAGCCAATCACAACCCTATGTGGGAAATAGGAATAGGTGTATGTATACATCAGTGCAGGGGACCATAGAAGAGCGGAGGATCACAGCAGATGTCAGGAGTGACACAAGCTGCGATCTGTCTATTAGTGAAGGTACTACAGCTCCCAGCATGGAGCAGAGTATGCTCCATGTTGGGAGCAGTAGTACCTGCAGTTAAGAACAGATCACAGCGGGTGTCACTCCTGTCACCCACTGCGATCGTCCTTCATCCTTCATTCCTGAGATGCTCTGTACTCTGGCCGGCCACTTACCATTCATGTTTCCTGCTGAGAGCAGCGATTGACTGCCACCATCCGGCCAATCCCCACTCCGGGCTGAAAATTTTAATGAGTGAAGTGAATTTCTATTCACATCACTGGCCGGCCCGGAGTATAGTGCAGAGATGCAAGCGCTGTATAGAGCCGCTCCCCTTCTCTGCTATTTTATGGATGATCACATCAGGGGCCAGGAGGGCCACCCGGGGAGAACAGTGTGTTCCATGCTGGGAGTAGTAGTACTTCCTTAAAAAATATAAAAAAATAAAGAAAGCAAAAGTGAAAAACACACACACTACATTTTTATTATTGTCGCTACATTTTTAGGTCCCTGCCCGCCCACATAAATGAATCCCTGTTTATAAATTAACATTAACATTTTTTTTTTGTCCTAAAATTTTTGGGAGCGAGCATGGACCAGAAAATTCAACGCTCAATATTAGAAATTAATGAGGAGTGCATTTCATAAATCTTTTTTGTAGTTTTTGTTCTAAATAATTTTTTATTTTTTTTTCACTTTACTTTTTTAGCTCCATTTTTAATATTGAGTGCTGAATTTTGGTCCCTGCCCGCTCCCAAAAGTTGAAAGACAAAAAAAAAAAAAAAAATGGTTAATGTTAATTTTTAAACAGGGATCAATTTATGTGGGCGAGCAGGGGCCTAAAAATGTAGCTGACAATAATAAAATTGTAGAAAGGGGCCATTTAAATGTAAAAATAATATAATTTTTTTTAATTAATTTTTTATTTTTTTATTAGTAATGTATTTTAATATTGTGTTTAATAAAGTGTGTGTGTATGCGTGTTTCACTTTTTTTCTCTATTTTTTACATTTTTTAGGCAGTACTATTACTCCCAGCATGGAACAGACTGTTCCATGATGGGAGCTGTAGTACCTGTACTAATAGACAGATCACAGCAGGTATCAATCCTAACACCCAATGCAATTGTCCTATCTATTGCAGAGATGGAGCGGCTTTCTCCTGCGCTCGCATCTCTGCACTATACTCCGTCCGGCCAGTGATGTGAATAGAATTCACATCACTTATTCATATTTCCCGCAGAGAGCTGTGATTGGCTGTAACCACAGGGGAACCACAGGGAAACCAGAGAATAGTGGCCGGCCGCCCGCATCTATAAATTATACAGGACAATTGCATCAGGTGTCAGAAGTGACATTCGCTGTGATCTGTCTATTAATGCAGGTACTACAGCTCTCAGCATTGAGCAGAGTATGCTCCCTGTTGGGAACTTTAGTACCTGCAGTTGAGGACAGATCACAGCAGGTATCACTCCTGACACCCGATGCGATCGTCCTATCTAGATGCGGGAAAGCCGCCCGCATCTATACATTATACAGGATGATCGCAGTGGGTGTCAGGAGTGACACCCAGTTTGATCTGTCTATTAGCTGGGAGCAGTAGTCCATGCTGGGAGTAGTAGTACTACCTAAAAATGTAAAAAAAAAATAATAATGAAACACACACACATTATTAAAAACATTATGAAAATACATTACTAATAAAAATTTGCTGAGAATTTATTTAGATCAAATTTTTTTATTTTTTTTATTTGGCGAATCGGCCGAATCAAATTTTTCAAAAAGTTGCTCATATCTAATCATATGCATGAATCCTTGCATATTCAGAATAAGAAGGAATATCTATGACATACACATCATTAATTTTTAACATTGCATGTTTTTTTTTTTTTCATATGTGTTTTATTGTAGTTGGCCATTTATGCCAACAAAAGTCACAATTGGTTTTTAATTCTTTTTTATCCTTCTAGTATAATTCCACCTTCACATCTTGGCTTATTTTATCATAAAATAACAGAGAGGAAAAGGTCAGTGATTCCTAAACTTTACTACACTGGAGAACATGAAACTCAATTACTTTCTCTCTATTATTAATTGCTTTATCTCAGAATCAAATTTTGTGTTGAAGAAATATTGATTCTGAACAAGACTATTTTCTTGAATAGAGTAATAATGATACAGCAACATAAATACCATAAATTGTGGAACTGGCTGTGAAATGTTTATATTTGACCTAAAGAAATAAACGCTTAACAAATAAGACTATCCAAGACCCTTTAGTAACTCAATACTCCCACACCCAGTGATATAGTATGTCATCCTATGAGATGGTTATTTTAACAGCCAAGGACTTCTTGAAGTAAATTGCTCTTATATTTCAAAATCTTTGGATTTCAATACTTACTAGAAAATAAACTTGAATCAAGTTTGTAGTCACAGATATCAGATTATGAAGGTTATGCAGATTTAAAAAAGCATAGCAGTGGCTTTGTATTTAATATTTGCAATTAAAACTCAGAACGTGGAAACATGTCCTTAAAAGATTACTTATAAAAGAGCTAATTGGATAAAGGTGTAACGATTAAGAAGATGAGACTACTAGTGGGGGTTCTTCTATAGACAGATTAGTTAGCAAGAATGATCGTATAACCAGAACTCAATCCGGCACAGCTCTGGGTTGTTTGATATTGGCAAATTAATTCCTCCGATCCGCAGTTGTGCTTGTGCCAATCAGCCACAATATATCTGTGGTGCAAGCTTCAAGAAAAGAATGTATCCAAAGAAGAAAAAGAGCCACACTCACCGGAATTGTGGTTTCTTCTATATTTGTAGCAAAAATGGGATAAACGCAATAGAAGACTACAATGGTGTACATGAACAGGCAATTGTGATTTTGTTACTTCATTGGGCCATTGTACATGCTACGATGTGTAAAATGACTCTAAAAAGTGTCGTAAGGAATTAAATTGCGATCACCTGTTCATGTACACCACTGCAGTTTTCTTAGGTATTGATCCAGTTTTTGATATAAATAAAAAAGAAGCCACAAAGACTCATGAGTGCAGCTCTTTTTCTTCTTTGAATACATTATCAAGAATGATGCCTTGATATAAAGACTTGGGTGCACATAATACATAGTTATACAATATGTCTACAAAGAGAGAAAACTCAGGACCAGAGCTATGTTCCCTACTGGTGGGCGTCCTGTTAAGGTCACTTTGTGAACATAATTTTCAATCTGGAACAAAGAGACATAGAGTCCAAGGATAACAGCAAAAGATCATTATACAAAGCATTTTAAAACTACAAAGATCTTCATTCATGTGTCCAAAATACTAAAACAAAAGAATAGTGCAAAGAAAGAAAGCCAGTGGTGTTTAAGAAAAATTCCATTGTGGCTTATCTCAAGTACATGGTAGGTGTTCACACTGCTGTGGTTCTCTGTGGCGGTCATTGCTTCTGTGATGCTTTGTCTGTTGGGGCTTGGTCGGGCAGCAGTGGGGTTGCCTGGCCACTGTGTTGTTCCCCCGTGAGCATGGTGTGTCTGAGGCAGTGGTCACCACCCAGCGTTATGCCAGTGTTAGGTTAGGGACCCACTCTGATTAGGTGGCCTTGACATGGCGAGTGGGCTTGTACTTATTGATCAAAATGTATATGTCACGATTCGGCTGGCTGGAGGTGGATCCTCTGTGCCAGAGAGGGATTGGCGTGGACCGTGCTGGTGGACCGGTTCTAAGTTGCTACTAGTATTCACCAGAGCCCGCCGCAAAGCGGGATGGTCTTGCAGCGGCGGTAGCAACCAGGTCGTATCCACCAGCAACGGCTCAACCTCTCTGACTGCTGAAGATAGGCGCGGTACAAGGGAGTAGACAAGAGCAAGGTCGGACGTAGCAGAAGGTCAGGGCAGGCAGCAAGGATCGTAGTCAGGGGCAACGGCAGGAGGTCTGGAACACAGGCTAGGAACACACAAGGGAACGCTTTCACTGGCACAATGGCAGCAAGATCCGGCGAGGGAGTGCAGGGGAAGTGAGGTATAAATAGGGAGTGCACAGGTGAACACACTAATTAAGCCAGCTGCGCCAATCAGTGGCGCAGTGGCCCTTTAAATTGCAGAGACCCGGCGCGCGCGCGCCCTAAGGAGCGGGGCCGCGCGCGCTGGGACAAGACCGACGGAGAGCGAGTCAGGTACGGGAGCCGGGATGCGCATCGCGAGCGGGCGCCTCCCGCATCGCGAATCGCATCCCGGCTGAGAGAGGTATTGCAGCGCACCCGGTCAGCAGGTCTGACCGGGGCGCTGCAAATGCGAGGATGTTGCGAGCGCTCCGGGGAGGAGCGGGGACCCGGAGCGCTCGGCGTAACAGTATACTAACAACCTGTCAGTTTTTTTAATTATGCTGAGAAGCAAGTAGATCAAAATACAAATGGTGGATGTGCGGCTATGTTTTTCCATTTGTGTTGTTATCTCAAGTTTGCTTGAAACCACTTGGATGTTCCTCAGTGCTTATATATGATACAGATTAGACAAAAGTGTAGCTCTTAGTACAAGTATACACTGCTATGTTTGGAGGCTGAACAAAGCTATTAAAAATATGTAGCTACTAGAGATGAGTGAACATTTCACAAGTTTGGTTCTGCTGGTTTTCCGAACACCGGCAACTTCACCAATAGCCCAAAAATATGTGCATTAAACTGTGTAAGAGCCCAAAAAACACTATAGAACACCGTTAGGTCTAGGAGTTTATCTACAGTATGTACTTCTGAGATATTTCTAAGGGAAAGTAAATTTCAAAGTTAAGGCAACATGGTATGACTATGGGAACACAGTGGTAACTAACAGGGTAAATAAAACACACTGCACAGGCAGATTTTTGTGTTTTTTAAAATTAATGTAAAAAATGTTCCCTTTTTGGAGGGAGATGTCTGCTGGTGTTTATATGCACAGATTAGTGATTTTGAAAGGAGCAATTGGATTTTCCAAGGGTTCTAAAAATGATCCCTGTTTGGGAGTAGCAACAGGTTTGATGCCTGGAAAGTTTAGAGGCAGTGGCTTTTCACATGCTGTGAAAAATAATTTTCTTCCTGGGGCATAACAACAGGATTGGCATCCTAGAAAGTGTGCAAAAGTGACACAAAAACCCTTGAAGCACAGCTTTTTCACAATTAGTGTAAAAAAATAAAATATAAATATCTGCTACATCAGACAGATAATCTCTTCAGAAGACTGGAAAAGCTGGGGAGTACTGTAAGCCCTGTACTGTGAATTGCCTGCCACCAAGCTTTCTCAGTCTGCAAAAGATACAACTTGTCTGTAAATCATCCATTGTGGAGCACTCTAGGAGACTGAGAAAGCTGGGTAGCATGCATATTGCCACACAGCTTTCCCAGTCTTCTGAAGCCCCAACAGTGATGCTCATCCTCCCTACACTCCACTGCTGCCAAGTCCTATCCCATCCCACTCTTTTATCAGCCCCTTCCCCAAAAAAAATGAATCTCTCCAATGCACTCATGCCCTGTCCTCTCTCCCTTCTGTCATATTAATTATTCACTGAACCTGCCTGACAGTTAAATCATATTTTACCATGACAAGATCAGTAGTCAGAGAGTAATGCTTTTAGGAGGTGTCCCAAAAGTCCAGTAGATTTGCACCAGAAGTCTTGTGCAAGTCTACTGGACTTTTGAGATATATGCTAGTGTATAGATATTGCATAACATTTACACAATTGTAAGAAAATCAATATATGATCCAGTGATGACATGTTAATGCTGAATTCAGTGGTAGCAGTGTCAATTTATCTCCTTATGTGTTGTTATCTTAATATAGGCAATAATTTAATTTTAACTTAACTCGTTAACCTCTTAAGGACACAGGGCGTACCTGTATGCCCTGAGCCCACTCCTGTTCTATAACGCGGGGCCACGGCCCGTGGCTAATAGTGCGTGGCACTGATAGCGGTGTCGCATGCTATTAACCCTTTAGACACAGTCTACAAAGTTGATTGCCGCATCTAAAGTGAAAGTAAACTAATGCCGGTTAGCTCAGGGGGCTGGTGAAATTGTGGTGTCCTGAACAGTTGTAGGACACGAGGAGGGTCCCCTTACCTGCCTCCTGGTGTCGGACGAATGACTGCTCAGTGCCTGAGATCCAGGCATGAGCAGTCAAGCGGCAGAATCATTGATCAATGGTTTCCTATGAGAAACCATTGATCAATGTAAAAGATCAGTGTGTGCAGTGTTATAGCCCCCTATGGAGGCTATAACATTGCAAAAAAAAAGTTTTAAAAAGTGAATAAAGATAATTTAACCCCTTCCCTAATAAAAGTTTGTATCACCCCCCTTTTCCCATAAAAAAAACAGTGTAAATAAAAGTAAACATATGTGGTATCGCTGCGTGCAGAAATGTCCGAATTATAAAAATATATTGTTAATTAAACAGCACGGTCAATGGTGTACACGCAAAAAAATTCCAAAGTCCAAAATAGTGTATTTTTGGTCACTTTTTACATCATGAAAAAATGCGATCAATAAGTCCGATCAATCCAAAAAGGGTACTGCTAAAAATTTCAGATCACGGCACAAAAAATTAGCCCTCATACTGCCCCATGTGCGGAAAAATAAAAAAGTTATAGGGGTCAGAATTTGACAATTTTAAACGTATAAATTTTCCTGTATGTAGATATGATTTTTTTCAGAAGTACGACAAAATAAAACCTACATAAGGAGGGTATCTTTTTAATTGTATGGACCTACAGAATAAAGAGAAGGTATTATTTTTTTTTACCAAAAAATTTACTGTGTAGAAGCGGAAGCCCCCAAAAGTTACAAAATTGTGTTTTTTCTTCAATTTTGTAGCGCAATAATTTCTTTTTCAATTTTGCCATAGATTTTTGGGTAAAATGACTGATGTCATTACAAAGTAGAATTGGTGGTGCAAAAAATAAGCCATCATATGGATTTTTAGGTGCAAAATTTTAAGAATTACGATTTTTTAAAGATAAGATGGAAAAAACGAAAGTGTAAAAATGGAAAAAACCCGGGTCCTTAAGGGGTTAAGGACGCCCTCGTCCCGCTCCCATTCTATGACATGGGTTCGTGACCTGACCCCGCGTCATAGTGGGGTGGTCCCAACGACTATCAGCCGCTGGGACACGTAGCTTATACCGGACATCACCGATCCCGGTGATGCTTTGCATTAACCCCTTAGATGCTGCGATAAAAAAAACAATCCCGGAAGCTTAGCAGGGCTGATCGGGACCACTGTTGTGTCCCGATCAGCTTACAAAACGGCGAGTGGGCCCTTTCCTGCCTTCTCACGGTACGATCATTGATCTGATGCTCCAGCCAGGCTCAGCAGGCTAAAGTAGCAAAGCACAGATAACAGATATATAATTTTGCACCATTTTCACATAATGTATTTTATCATTCACTATACAATTTCCATTTTTGCAATTTATTGATGTATGAATTAATACTTACCTCTTATGTAATTTTTATTATAACAATTTTTATTACATTTATGAATATAAATTTCTACATAATTTTCACACATTCTTTATAAAAAAAATTTATAATATTTTAAAATTACATAAGAGGTAAGTATTAATTCATACATCAATAAATTGCAAAAATTAAAATTGTATAGTGAATGATAAAATACATTATGTGAAAATGGTGCAAAATTATATATAGAGATGAGTGTATATGTGCATAAGCACGTATTTGCACCTACAAATATACACTCATAGCAATAGTGAAAAAGGTGAAAAAAATGTTAGGGTATATACATACCCAAATGTAAAAGGTGATACACAAAAAACGTGAATGGTGAAAAACGAATAAAAAATAAAAAAATGAAAATAGGATGAGAGGAGATATTTAAAAATGGAGAAGGGGAATTTTTATTATAACAATTTTTATTACATTTATGAATATAAATTTCTACATAATTTTCACACATTCTTTATAAATATTTTTTATGCATATATATATTTGTGCATATATTATATATATATATATATTTCTTTATACTGCACTTGCACTTCTACAGTAGTATTGATTTATTACTTCCCCCTTTTGCACCATCTATTTCATATCATCACCTCTTATATTATATATTAAACACAGTATCACATTTTATGTATGTGGATATGCATGTATATATAATGATTTGACTTCATATTTAGCACATCACATATGCTTCTCATACATTTATTTTTCTAATTATTATTAATGCTCTCTTTTTTTTATAGCATAATAATTTTTTTGCACAGTCACACTCCATTATCACTATTATTATCATCATCATTTTTATATATATTTTTTCACATCTAATTATTATTTATTATATTTTTTATTCATAATTATAATATCATTATTTTTCCACATTTATTATTATTTATTAATATATATTTTTTATTTATTTATAATGAATATATATATATATATATATATATATAGAGAGAGAGAGAGAGAGAGAGAGAGAGAGAGAGTAATACTTTTTTTTAAATGTTTATTTATGAATTTATTAATCATGACAGCAATTAATAATAACCCTTCTATTTACTGATGAATGTTATATACCCCCATCGACAGTCCCCTATGTTAGTGCATATGAAGTTTAAGTCCATTAAATGCTGGATCTCTTGGTCTGCCTGGACACGACGGCTCCGCCCAACTCTCGGTTCTGGGCCGTTGGGGTTAATGCTGATCAATAGATCCAGTACTTTCATGTCTGTTGTGCGCATGAGTGTGGTCCGGGGGACGTCGCTCTTCCGGGTCTGTGTCTGTAGGGCCGATCATGTGATGCGGTCATGTGACCGCGTCATGTGATTCGGCGTGTGACGCAGATTCCAGAAGTGGCGGGGCCCGGCCGAGGCTGCACTCCATGCGCCGACTATAGCAGACAGACAGGTGATTCCTCTAAAGGTAATTTTATGGCAAATTCTGATTAATGGACACCACCCTAAATAGAATTGCTTGCTGAGTTAACGCCACCCCCAGGACGAAGGACTCGCCGAAACGTGCGTTGGGGTGGCGTTGCTCCAGCAGACCCTGTTAGGAACTGGATGTTACAGTTTGGTATGCCTATTGTCTTCACTGTGTGCATTGTACTGTATGATAATTAGAGCATCGTTGTGCCTATATATGTGCTGTTAATGCACACGTGTGACTATGCACCATGTTACTTTTCCTTATACAATTTATTAATGTGGATCTGTCTGTGAGCAACGCCTTTGTCTCTCCACTTTGTGGATGCTTCTCCCTATTTGTGATTTTAAATTAATAAATTTTTTAATGTATATTCAATAAAATTCTGTAATTTTTACATTACAAGTGTCTCCATTTTCTTTTTCTGTTATGATATATATATATATATATATATATATATATATATATATAACACTCAACGTGTGTGTGTGTGTATGTATGTGTGCATGTTCCAGCATCACGACCATCACGTCCAAACTTGGCACACATGTTACTTATATGTCAACAACAAACATAGGATAGGTGATTTAACCCTTACTCACCCCCATTTGCTAGGGGCGGGGTTTATGTTTAAAGTGGGAATTCGGGTAGAAGAAAAAGGCATGGTCGCACATCTACAATTTTGTATAATGATCTGATTGCTTCTCAGCATAATATCAAAAACTTACAGGTTGTTAGTATACATTTTTGATCAAAAAGTACAAGCCCACTCGCCACGTCAAGGCCACCTATTTAGAGTGGGTCCCTAACGTCCCTAGCATAAAATGGCGTAGCACTGGGCGGCGACCACCACCGCCGCGACACCAGTGCCCACAGGGGGAACGACCCACTGGCAGAGCAGCCCCAATGCCACTCAAACCAGTCTATGGGTCGCACCTCCCCACAGACACGCGCCACGGCAGCAACGGATGCCGCACAGCACCACACCAGTGTGAACAAGGTGTAACAGCACACTTACCAAGCTCTTCCAGTCAGACTTTATGTTTAAAGTCCCATACAAGTCAATGGGAAATATATGTTACTTCATAACTTCCAAACGGCTTGAGATATTTCGATAATACTTTGTCACATGTTACTTATATATCCACTTAAAATATAGGATAGTTAATTTAACCCTTAACTACCCCCATTTGTGAGGGTTGGGGTTTTTGTTTAAAGTCCCATGCAAATCAATGGGAAATGTATGTTCCCACATAACTTCCGTACGTCTGGAGATATTTCAATAACTGGTTCACATATTACGGGTCGGGATAGGAGGTCGACATAGGAGGTCGGGATAGGAGGTCGGGATAGGAGGATGGGATAGGAGGACGGGATAGGAGGACGGGATAGAAGGACGGGATATAAGGACGGGAAAGGAGGACGGGAAAGGAGGTCGAAATAGGACGGGAAGGGAGGACGGGAAAGGAGGACAGGAAAGAAGGACAGGAAAGGAGGACGGGATAGGAGGACGGGATAGGGGTACGGGATAGGAGGATGTGATAGGAGGACGGGATAGATGGACAGGATAGGAGGACGGGATAGGAGGACGGGAAAGGAGGTCGAGATAGGAGGATGAGAAAGTAGGTCGAGATAGGAGGACGGGAAAGGAGGACGGGAAAGGAGGTCGAGATATGAGGACGGGAAAGGAGGATGGGATAGGAGGACGTGATAGGAGGATGGGATAGGAGTAGGGGATAGGAGGACGGGATAGGAGGTTGGGATAGGAGGACGGGATAGGAGGACAGGATAGGAGGTCGGGATAGGATGTCGGGAAATGATGACGGGATAGGAGGTCGGGATATGACAACAATATATGAGCATGGGAAATGAAGTCAAAAGCTTCCTCCTTTGTTTATTTTCCTCCACAACAAGGATTAGGAAGGAAAAACCGGGCAACGCCGGGTACTCAGCTAGTATATCTATATATATATAAAACTCAACGTGTGTGTGTGTGTGTGTGTGTATGTATGTGTGTATGTTCCAGCATCACGTCCAAACTGCTAAAGATATTAACATGAAACTTGGCACACATGTTACTTATATGTCAACAACAAACATAGGATAGGTGATTTAACCCTTACTCACCCCCATTTGCCAGGGGCGGGTTTATCTTTAAAGTCCCATACAAGTCAATGGGAAATATATGTTACTGCATAACTTCCAAACGGCTGGAGATATTTCGATAATACTTGGTCACATGTTACTTATATATCCACTTAAAATATAGGATAGTTAATTTAACCATTTGTGAGGGTCTGGGATTTTGTTTAAAGTCCCATGCAAATCAATTTGAAATGTATGTTCCCACATAACTTCCGTACGTCTGGAGATATTTCAATAACTGGTTCACATATTACGGGTCGGCATAGGAGGTCGACATAGGAGGTCGGGATAGGAGGTCGGGATAGGAGGTCGGGATAGGAGGACGGGATAGGAGGACGGGATAGGAGGTCGGGATATGAGGTCGTGATAGGAGGATGGGAAAGGAGGACGGGATAGGAGGTTGGGATAGGAGGACGGGATAGAAGGTCGAGAAAGGAGGATGGGATAGGAGGTTGTGATAGGAGGACGGGATAGGAGGACAGGATAGGAGGACGGGATATGAGGTCGGGATAGGAGAATGGGATAGGAGGACGGGATAGATGGACTGGATTGGAGGACGGGATAGGAGGACAGAAAAGGAAGGACGGGAAAGGAGGACGGGATATGAGGACGGGAAAGGAGGACGGTAAAGGAGGACCGGATAGGAGGACGGGATAGGAGGACGGGAAAGGAGGACGGGATAAGAGGACGGGATAGGAGGATGGGATAGGAGGACGGGATAGATGGAAATTACTTCTATTAAAAAATCTTAATCCTTTCAGTACTTATGAGCTGCTGAAGTTGAGTTGTTCTTTTCTGTCTAAGTACTCTCTGAGTATGAGTAATAGATGGACGGGATAGGAGGACGGGATAGGAGGACGGGATAGGAGGACGGGAAAGAACGGCGGGAAAGGAGGACGGGAAAGGAGGTCGAGATAGGAGGATGGGAAAGGAGGACAGGATAGGAGGACGGGATAGGAGGTCAGGATAGGAGGTCGGGATATGATGAAGGGATAGGAGGTCGGGATATGACAACAATATATGAGGACGGGATATGAAGTCAAAAGCTTCCTCCTTTGTTTATTTTCCTCCCCAACAAGGATTAGGAAGGAAAAACCGGGCAACGCCGGGTACTCAGCTAGTATATATATATATATATATATATATATATATATATATATATATATGTTGTATCACTGCATGGGTAAATGTTCAAGCTATAAAAATGTAATGTTAATGGCGTACACATAAAAAAATACCAAAGTCCAAAATTGCATATTTTTGTTCACTTTCTATACCCTAAAAATATGTATAAAAAGTGATCAAAAAAGTCCCATCAAAATGGCAGAGATAAAAATTTCAGATCTCAGTGCAAAAAAAAAATTAGTCCTCATACATCCCTGTATATGTAAAAATTTCAAAAGTTATAGGGGTCAGAAGATGACAATTTTAGACATACAATTTTGTTTGCATGTAATTATATTTTTTATAAAGTAGTAAAATAAAATAAAACCTATATAAATTAGGTATCCTTCTAACCATATGGACCTACAGAATAATGATATGATGTAATTTTTACAATTTTTACAGAAAAGGGCACTACGTAGAATCTAAAACCACCAAAATTAACAAAATATCGCTTTTTTATTTTTATTTGCTCTGCAAATATTTTTGGGAGGTTTTGCCATATATTTTATGGTAAAATGATTGATAGTATTACAAAGTAAAATTGGTGGCGCAAAAAAACAAGCCCTCACATGAGTCTGTAAATGGAAAATTGAATAGTGTTATGATTTTTAGAAGGTGAGGAGGAAAAAACAAAAGTGCAAAAATGAAAAAACATGTCATCCTTAAGGGGTTAAAGCATAAAAATATTAGAAGTTATCAGTGGCATCACCTATGAAGGCATGGGGCCTGTGGCAATGAATGTTGTGGGACCGGAAAGAGGTGGCAGCATCCCAGGATCCACCCATATTGTGTAGCATGCCTTTCTTGTATATTATTGGTTTATACCAACACTTGGTACTCCTCTTAAACAATAAGGTTGCTATTTGATGTACAGTACAGACCAAAAGTTTGGACACACCTTCTCATTCAGAGTTTTCTTTATTTTCATGACTATGAAAAGTGTAGATTCACACTGAAGGCATCAAAACTATGAATTAACACATGAGGAATTATATACATAACAATAAAGTGTGAAACAACTGAAAAATATGTCATATTCTAGGTTCTTCAAAGTAGCCACCTTTTGCTTTGATTACTGCTTTGCACACTCTTGGCATTCTCTTATTGAGATCCAAGGGTTAGTCACCTGAAATGATTTTCACTTCACAGATGTGCTTTGCTGGTGACGCTGTTGGGGATTTATTCAAAATTGAAGACATACTGAACCAGCATGGCTACCACAGCATCTTGCAGCGGCATTCTATTCCATCCGGCTTGCGTTTAGTTGGACCATCATTTATTTTTCAACAGGACAATGACCCCAAACACACCTATAGGCTGTGTAAGGGCTATTTGACCAAGAAGGAGAGTGATGGGGTGCTGTGCCAGATGACCTGGCCTCCACAGTCACCGGACCTGAACCCAATCGAGATGGTTTGGGGTGAGCATCTCTGGGAACTCCTTCAAGACTGTTGGAAGACCATTTCAGGGGACAACCTCTTGAAGCTCATCAAGAGAATGCCAAGACAGTGCAAAGCAGTAATCAAAGCAAAAGGTGGCTAGAACCTAGAATATGACATATTTTCACACTTTTTTGTTATGTATATAATTCCAAATGTGTTAATTCATAGTTTTGATGCCTTCAGTGTGAATCTACAATTTTCATAGTCATGAAAATAAAGAAAACTCTGAATGAGAAGGTGTGTCCAAACCTTTGGTCTGTACTGTATATGGATGTTTATTTTTTAGAACCATCTGCTGCTATGTGCTACAATTACTATCATTGGATGTTTACATGTTG
This sequence comes from Hyla sarda, assembly GCF_029499605.1. Lineage (NCBI taxonomy): Eukaryota > Metazoa > Chordata > Amphibia > Anura > Hylidae > Hyla > Hyla sarda. The sequence continues at coordinate 195,840,495 of NC_079193.1, read as the reverse complement.
AATGTAACTCATGCACTTTGCAGAAACCCACTTCCATGTGGGTTTCTGTTTAGTTCCCTTTTGTGCTGATACTGGGCTGTCTGCAGAGATGATTGGTCAGTTACACGTTTTGCTATAAACATATCCTAATGACAGCTTATAGTTACATGTGGCACATAGTTGTTTAACAGAGCAAAGAGCCATTGGAATATCACTCTGTCAATAACTCTTGTGGCTGCCCACATTATGCAGGCTGCCACAAATGGCCAAGCATCCTGTCCTCTGCACTCCTGCACAGATTGGAGAAGAAGGTTATTATTATTTTTTGTTTTTATTTTTCAAGAGGGGCTGCTACTACTACTAAAGAGGGCTGCTACTACCACTACTATGTAAAGGGGACTCTGCAGCACAGCATTATCCCTGGCTGCCTGTTTGCGTAGTTGCTCCTCCCCCATTTGCAGCTCCTCCCCCATTTGTATGTAAGCCTCACTGACTCAGCTTTAGGTCCACATAAGGTTGGTTGTGTGATTGATTAGGAGTGGAATTGAGTTCACAGGATGCAGTACTCCCGTCCTGACACAGGATGTACTTCATTATGCTGTTAACTTTAATATTTCCCTACATAATTTAAGTAGCTTCTCCCCTCAGTCTCCCCCTCCCTTCTGCTGTAGAGAAAGATAAAAAGTGGTGCAGAAGTGATGAGTGAGCAGTTCTGTGCCGGGAAGGACACCACACAAAGGAGAGACCAGAAGAGGACCAGAAGCTTTGCCATGGCAGCTGCAGGCAATTGATGGAGGCAAGTATTACATGTTTTTTAAGGACACTCAGCCCAGGAGCAATATTTGCTTTTGTCTGTACAACCCATGAAAAACATTTTATTTGTGTAGATTACTTCAGACACCTGCATGTTTTCTTCTAAAGAGAAACAGCCGGGGATAAATACCTTACATCACAGGTGTGCCTACCACAGGGCCTGAGGATGCTGTGCATATAATAGGAATTCATAAAACACCAAAGAGAGAATTTCTGTTCCCTTTGGCCTGGTATTAAGCATTACCTTGTGTAGCAGTGTTACCAAGAATATTTCTTTAACATTTCTGTATTAATGTGAAGTATGAACAAAGTGAGAATGACTGCTGTAGTTTGATAAGCATACTGTACCATTCAACTGTGTTGATACATAATACTTAAAGAGTACCTGTCATAAAACCATATTTTCTAAACTAATTCAGATTATATCCCCTAACTACTCCTAACACCCCTCCTGCCCTTAAAAATGGATTTTGAGCTTCAAAAAGCTCTGTATCATACCTTTCCCCTTGCTCACATTGTGTGACCTCACGGCAGGAGAAAGTGGGCTCTCCCCAGCAGGCGCAATGTCACAGAAGCCTGCGAGAGCTGTGCCTCACCATGCCCTGCATGCACTTCCTGATTTTGGTCTCCTGCCAGCCCCGGAGGAGACCAAACTAACTGTTTGACTTGCACAGGGAAAAGAACAGAGCCACCTAGTGGCTGTTTTTTCAATCACATTATTAACAAAAAGCAAGGTGTTTTATAATTACATAAGGAACAATATGTTAAAAGTTTATTTTGGTGACAGGTATTCTTTAAGTCACATTATATATCACACAATTATGCATGCATTTTTTACCTTTTAGTTTATTTGTAAAGCGAGTAAGATTTCTCCTTGAGGAGATCACCATTACTGGTGTGTGGAGCTTTAAAGGCCATTAGTACTCTACTGGGCATTCTGGGAAGAGGGAATATGCAAAGCAGATCAATCACATCCCCTTTTCGGGTAATTTCTCCCTAAACACCATTTTTTTTATTTTTTATCTCCAACTGCAGAGTTTTAGAAACTGATTGGGATTTAATACATTGCCAGAGATACATCCAAAAGGAAAGAGTACCCATCTGCAGACAGCGCTTTTTCAAGCTTTGTTGCCCCTCATCAGTACAGTGCACGGTGTTCTGGCTTTACTTGTAGGATTACAATAAAAGGTATTTAAACATATTATATGGGGAAAAGGAGATTTGCCCTTAATGTTTAATCCTTGTAATAATGTTTTATTAGTTTTCAATGTGCAATTCCACTGACTGAACAGTTTATGATAAACAAATTAGTTGAATATTGGTGGCCTGGAAAACTACTTACCGCATATTTAAAAAAATGATCTACATTCTTATGGAGAAATAACTTGTTATAAGATGATCATAAGGGAAGTTTTGTTGAATCAAGTTTGACATATCTGTATAATAAAGAAGATTATTTTCAGTATTATAAGCTATACTATCATGTGATGAATATATTAATTTACTCTTGAAGAAAACACGAGTAAGTAGTACTTCTTCAGAGAAGAAGGTGAATTGTTAAATAACGTGGAAGAATGTAAAGAGTTTTCCAAGATGCCCTGTATGTTTGTTCTGATCACAATGACTCTTGTTGATGAGTGCAATAAAGAGACTTCAACTCAATCCATTTTCTTGAATTGGACTATACTAGACTAAACTTTCAGACTAAGCTTAACCCCTTAAGGACTGAGCGTTTTCCGTTTTTGCACTTTCAAATTTTCCTTCTCACCTTTTAAAAATCATAACCCTTTCAATTTGGCACCTACAGACTCATATGATCATATTTTTTTGCATCACCAATTCGACATTGTAATGACATCAGTCATTTTACCTATATATCTATGGCAAACCCCCCCCCCCCCCCCCCAAAAAAAAAAAAAAAAAAAATTGTGCGACAAAATAAAATTAAAAATGCAATTTTGTAATTTTTGGGGGCTTCCGTTTTTATGCAACACATTTTTTCCTAAAAATGATACCTTCTCTTTATTCTGTAGGTCCATATGACGAAAATGATACCCTACTTATAGAAGTTTGATTTTGTCTTATTTCTGCAAAAATCATAACTACATGCACGAAAATTAAAACGTTTAAAAATTTCCTCTTCTGACCCCTATAACTTTTACATTTTTTATGAGGATGTATGGGGACTCATTTTTTATGCTGTGATATGAAGTTTTTATTGGTACCATTTTTGTTTTGATCAGTCTTTTTGATCGCTTTTTATTCATTTTCTTATGGTATAAGAAGGGACCAAAAATATGCTATTTTGGACTTTGGAATTTGTTTGCGCGTACGCCATTGACCGTGTGGTTTAATTAGCTAAATATTTTTATAGTTCGGACATATTTACACACGCGGTGATACCACATATGTTATATATTTTTTTTTATACACATTTTTCTTATGGCAAAAGGGGGTAATTCAAACTTTTTTTAGGGAAGGGTTTAAATCATCTTTATGAACTTTTTTTTTACACTTTTTTTTCTGCAATGTTATAGCCCTCATAGGGGCTATAACATGCAGTACATTGATTGCAGGCACTGATATATGACTATGCCATAGCATTGCATTGATCCGTGATATCGGCAGTCGATTGCTCAAGCCTGGATCTCAAACTTGGAGCAATCAATCGTCAATCGGACACTGAGGAGCCGCAGCCAAGATCGCGGGGGTCCCCAGCGGCGTGACCCTCGTGATCAGACATCTTATCCCCTGTCCTTTGGATAGGGGATAAAATATCTAGGGGCAGAGTACCCCTTTGATGTGCCCTACAAGTTTTACTACATAAGTTGAGATGGAAATACCCCTTTGCCTGTGCTAATTTTTATGCATCATTTTGCAAATGTTTTATGTCTATTTCTAACTGCTTAATAATAAATAGCTAAAAGAAAACTAAGCATACAGTAATATCTATTAAATATCTAACAGAAAAATAGAGTAGGCATTCTTGTGATAGTTTTGATTTGTACTTTTCTCACAGGAAAATACAATAGTTAGTTGGAATTATGTTGCTGGTAATGGAAAATGCCTTCTATCATATTATCTATATTTATACCCGGGAAGGAAGAAGTATTTTTATGTGGTACTAAAGTGACACAAATTAAATATCATTGAAAACTGACTGTTATAAAAGCATAAACACAATAAAACAAATATAATGTCATCTGTCTTGAGAAAAAGAAAGCACATAAAATGTTGATTTAAACAAATATTATAAAAGCACTTTTAGTGTTGCAGAGGTTTTGAATTTCATTTAACATCTTTCTATTTTTTAGCTGTGCGCCAAATACAAGCAGTAATATACACAATAATGTAAAAAAAACTGTGTCATTTTTCAGAAAAAAATTGCATCATTTCGAATAGATATTAATAAAGCACTTATTGTTCAAGGCTACACATTTTATGTTAATAAATAAGCATAATAAATCAAGTTACTGTATATCCTTGAGTTATTAACCCCTTAAGGACGGACCAATTTTTTACCTTAATGACCAGGCTCTTTTTTTTTTTTTTTACAAATTTGTCTGAGTCTCTTAAAATGGTAATAACTTTAGAACACTTTTTTGAGCAGATTGATTCTGAGATAGTTTTTTCGTGACATATTGTACTTTATATACCGTATTTATCGGGGTATCCCAAGCAACGGCCTATAACACGCACGCTAATTTTTCCAAGGATATTTGGGTGAAAAAACGTTTTACCCAAAAATCCTTGGTAAAATGAGGATGCATGTAAGTGCATGTGTATACTCTGATAGACTGTTTCTGACCCCGCAGAAGCACAGCTTTTGCAGGGTCAGAGACAGCTGTCGCTTCCCGCTTCTCTGCCCTTGCCTAACCTGAGGTCCAGAGACTGCCGCCGCCACTGCCCCATTACCACCCCCATCCCCAGTTTTATAATTACCTGTTCCCGGAGTTCACACTGCTTCTGGCTCCGGAGGTGTCCCCTTCTGTCACTGTGCGCTGGGCCACTGACGGTGACATTGCGTTGAAGACGTCACTCGTCATTGCGCAGTGCAGCTCATAGCAATGACGCAGGAGACCTCGGGAACAAGTAATTATAAATCCAGCGATGGGGGAAGCAATGGGGCAGTGGCGATGGCGGTCTCTGGACCCCAGGATAGGCAGGGGCAGAGAAGCGGGCAGCGACAGCGGGTCTCTGGACCTGCAAAAGCCGCTGCAGTTCATTGATTTAAAGTGCTTTAAATCATTGAACTGCAGCGGCTTATCGGCATATAACACACAGATAGACTTTAGGCTAAAAATTTCAGCCTAAAAAATGTGTGTTATATGCCGATAAATACGGTAAGTGGTGCATTTTTGTTGACACATGCAGCATTTTTTGTGAAAAACTTTTTTTTAAACTATTTTAATGGTATTCACTTTGCGGTAAAAGTGATGTTATATTTATTCTGTTAGTCAGTACGATTATGGTGATACCCATTTTATATAGCTTTCTATGTTCTTTTTCCTTTTCTGAGAAAAATTATTTTCCTGCCATTTATTTTCCAACAGCCATAACTTTTTTTTTATTTTTGTCCAAAGTCATTGAATGAGGACTTATTTTTTGCGGGATGAGCTGTACTTTTTATTGGTATTATTTTTGCGATACCTGCTACCTTTTGATCTCTTTTATTGCATTATTTGCACCAAAGTTGGTGAATTTTGCCCCTTTTTTTCTTTTATGTTGTTCACCGTGCGGGATCATTTTCTTTACAGCTTTATAGTACAATAATAGGCAATACCTGCTATGTATATGATTTGGGTTTTTGATCTTTTTTTATGACAATACAGGGTTTTATTGGGAAAGGGGCATTTTTTTTACACGTCATACACGTATAGAACAACCTTTTATTATTTTATTTTTCACTTTTTACAGGTTAAACTATGCTGCAATATATTTGTACTGTAACACAGTATGACCTGATAAGCTGCACACACTACATCCTGTGCGATCCAGCCTCTGGCTGGATCTCACAGGCTTCCATAGCTGGCAGACAGGTGGCCATGATCTGGCCTCCTGCTGCCATAGCAACCAACATGACCTGCAATCGTATTGCGGTGCCGCCATTGGTGAACAGGGGGAGTACACTCCCCCCTGTCAACACCATAGATGCTGTGATCAGGATTGATCATGACATCTGTGGGGTTAATGCTGCCGGGACCAGCGCAATCGTCACCTCGGATCTCCTGTGCTGCCCACCGCAGTGCAGGAGATTGCTAGGACATATGCATACATCACAGATTTTTTTATATAAATAATTTACAAATCTATTTAACGTTCTGGCACCAGTTGATAAAAAAACTAAAGTGGCATTAAATTTATTTTAAGAGTTCTGCTTATCATCAAGGCAGACCCATTTAAGGCTTCATACACACAGCATAGAATACCATTTGGTTCTGTATAACCAACTGTAGGTGTAGGACTCTTTGTGATGCCTTATGGTGCTTCATTTAAGTCCTGTGTGATCTTCAGCTCCATTTTTGAGAGATATAGTCCATGTTGGTTGAAAAAGTTTCCGATACAATTGTTTTATGCCTAACATGGTTCATGCATGTGTCCTATGAATTAAAAAATAGCTTCTGCACGGAAATCTCCAGATGTCACATGATTACCTTGGGAACTGTACCACTACTGGAGCTGATGGTGGTATTAGATATAAACTATGGAGGTACACTTTAGTGCACAGCAATGGTTTAGTATGTAGAAATTTCAAGACTTTTTTGGAGTTTGTTAACTCCACTACTCCCCCCTGTTAAGACAGGAGGGCTTTAAGTTGAACCATTGCAGAGTGAGCATGTATCTTTAAATCTGGGCTTAAGGGAACTTGCAGGGCCTAACTTTTTTAGAGCCCCACTTGCTCCTTCTCAGTATCCCTGAAGTCCTGAGAAACTAGGAGACGAGTGCCACTGCATATTCAACACGGAGGGGGACTAGCATTAATTGCAGCCTTCAAGAGGGAGAAGGTCTAGAATTATTAGCCTTGGGTACGTTTTTGGGGCTACTCCATAGGATAGCCACTATCATAAGGCACTTGTAAGCTTCAGGCTGGGTCTAGGGACAAGAAGCTGTGCATGCCATCACTTCAGGACCTTCAGCCTTAGCGTGAACTGCAGTACCATAGTAGGTAAATTATTTAATCAGTTAAGAAATCCTAGGGCACATAATACTTCTATAGCAGGGGTAATTTTTGCAAACACTAACTAGAAATTGCTCATCTCATTGTGGGAGTCACAACCATCCGGTCTTCTTTTTTCTTTTATTTGCAAAGTTCACATTTAATGCAAAAAGATGCAAACGACTTGAAGTTTTTCACAAAGCCACAGCTGCTCGTGCATAAGAAGGTCAAGAAATGACACAACGTTTCGGGGTCCACTCCCTTTCTAGATCTCTCACACCGATCTACCTTTTTTTTTAAAAAACCACATATAAATGTAATAACACTTGTAATACAAATATGCTCTAAAACGAGAAAATTCATTTAATCCTGAAGGTTGTAACGTCTCAAATTCAGTAATCCAGAATACTTCCCTTTGTGAGAGCCACTTCTTATTGCTCTCCCGAAATAGAGTACCATACTTTGGGTCAGACCTTAATAGACCCTAATATTCATGTACCACCTGTCGAATCATAGGAATTTGTCTATCATATATGCCTGTATACATGTATATATGCCTGTATACATTACATTTTCTTTAGATTTATTTTTCAACAATTCTTTCCTGTCCATTAATCTCACTTCCTCCCCTGCTTCCAACAGCTGCTTCCTATCATAACCTCTGTCTAAGAATTTCTGCATGATCTGTTTTTCTGATCTTTCATACTCAATATCTATACTCGATATAGACGATGTGTTCATGCTCTGGAGGGGAGAGGAGGCAGAGTTATTATTTTTTTTTGAGAAGTTAAATTCTGTACACCCCTCTATTAAATTCCCCCTTACATTCAATGACACCAGAGTGTAGTTTTTGGAAGTTGAAGTGATTAAACATAGGGATACACTTCAGACAGTGATGTATATAAAGAAAACAGACAAAAACAATATGCTCCACTGACGTAGTTTTTCGGGGGTTCCCGAAGATTCAGTTGATCCGAGCAAAAATAATATTGAGTATAGATAGTGAGTATGAAAGATCAGAAAAACAGATAATGCAGAAATTCTTAGACAGAGGTGATGATATAAAGCAACTGTTGGAAGCAGGGAACAAAGTGAAATTAAGGGACAAGAAATAATTTTTGAAAAATAAATCTAAAGAAAATAAGGTATGTAATTGTGCTGTTACGCTGAGCGCTCCAGGTCCCTGCTCCTCCCCGAAGCGCTCGCGGCGTTTCTCTCCCTGCAGCGCCCCGGTCAGACCCGCTGACCGGGAGCGCTGCACTGACATTGCCGGCGGGGATGCGATTCGCATAGCGGGATGCGCCCGCTCGCGAATCGCATCCCAAGTCACTTACCTGTCCCGGCCCCCGGCTGTCATGCTCTGGCGCGCGCGGCTCCGCTCTCTAGGGCGCGCGCGCGCCAGCTCTCTGAGATTTAAAGGGCCAGTGCCTGGCCCAATCTCCCTAATTAGTTTCCACCTGCTCCCTGGCTATATGATCTCACTTCCCCTGCACTTTCTGGCCGGATCTTGTTGCCTTAGTGCCTTGAGAAAGCTATTACTGTGTTACCCATACTGTGTTCCTGACCTCCTGCTATTTCCATATTGACTACGAACCTTGCGCCTGCCCCGACCTTCTGCTACGTCTGACCTTGTCTCTGCCTAGTCCTTCTGTCCCACGCCTTCTCAGCAGTCAGCGAGGTTGAGCCGTTGCCAGTGGATACGACCTGGTTGCTACCGTCGCAGCAAGACCATCCCGCTTTGCGGCGGGCTCTGGTGAATACCAGTAGCTTCTTAGAACCGGTCCACCGGCACGGTCCACGCCAATCCCTCGCTGACACAGAGGATCAGCTAGCCGAATCGTGACATGTGCCATGTATACAGGCACATATGATAGACATATTCCGATGATTTAACAGGTGGTACATAAATATTGGGGTCTATTAAGGACTGACTGACAGTTGATTGGTGATAGGTTGGTTAGAGGAGATATAGCAATAAAAAAGAAGACTGAACAAAGCTTTTTGGCTAGTGTGAAGAAAGAAACATTTGCATGTCTTTCATGCATGCAATGCAATGGGATAATAAAAGGAGAAAACATTTTTCACCCCAAAAAAGTCACAAAATTCCAGTGAAGGGTTACTATAGGTGTACGAGTGAGAACGGAATTTATCTACTTAAGTGCCCTTGTGGTATGGGGTATGTAGGGTAAATGAGCAGAATGGTGAAAGTCTGAATTTCAGAACATAAAAGTGCCATACATAAAGCCCTTGAAACAAAATGTTGTCTAATACAAGAATGTAAATTTGGAGAAACATCTGTAGCTAGGCATTTTTTGGAAAAAAAAATCATCGGGTGAATGAATTGAGGTGGCAGGTGATAGAACAGATTACGCAAGGTGTAAACAAGGAGAGCAATAAGAAGCGGCTCTCACAAAGGGAAGTATTCTGGATTACTGAATTTAAGACATTACAACCATCAGGATCAAATGAATTGTGTAATTTTAGAACATTTCTGTAATACTAGTGTTATCAAATTTATATGTTTTTTAGAATTTTTTGGGGAAAGATTTAAATTATTATTATTTTGTTAAACTTGTACTTGGAATGTGTCTAATCTAATTCATCGAATGAAGGTGTGCACATACAAAGGTAGATCGGTGTGAGGGATCTAGTACGCATGTGAGTAAGAGGGTGGACTCCGAAATGTCACTTCATTTCCTGACCTGATGCATGAGATGCTGTGGCTTTGTGAAAAACTTCAAGTCATTTGCATCTTTTTACATTCAATGTGAACTTTGCAAATAAAAGAAAAAAGAAGACCGAATGGCCGTGAATCCCACAATGAAGTGAATCATTTCTATTTAATGTTTTTCAAAAATTACCCTTGCTATAGCAGTATTATGTGCCCTAGGATTTCTTATCTTATATGCTAAGGGAGTGTTCGGTGGAACTCCTCACCTGGGAGTTGATTTAAATTGTGCACTACACAACTGAGAAACAGTTATTCATTATAAGTATATAATGGGACACAAATAAAAGCCAACCAGTTTGATAACTGCCACCTTCAGAAAAAAACAAGAAAAAAAAAGAAAAAACAAGGACTAGTGCACCTCAAGTACCAGTCAAACATATCTACACTAGTGAAATTGTATTGAGAGACAGTGTCTCCACTTTGTTGAATTCAGTTTGTGTTACATAGTTACATAGTTAGTTACATAGTTAGTATGGTTGAAAAAAGACATACGTCCATCAAGTCCAACCAGGGAATTGAAGGGAAGGGTGTAAGGGGATAAGGGAAAGGGATGTAGTTTTATAATTCTGCATAAGCATTAATGTTATTTTGTTCCAGGAATGTATCTAACCCTGTTTTAAAGCTGTTAAAGCTGTTAAAGTTAAAGCTGCTGTGACCAGTTCCTGAGGTAGACCGTTCCATAAATTCACAGTCCTCACGGTAAAGAAGGCGTGTCGCCCCTTTAGACTAAACCTTTTATTCTCCAGACGGAGGGAGTGCCCCCTCGTCCTTTGGGGGGGTTTAACCTGGAACAGTTTTTCTCCATATTTTTTGTATGGGCCATTTATATACTTATATACGTTTATCATATCCCCCTTAAACGTCTCTTCTCAAGACTAAACAATTGTAGCTCCTTTAATCGCTCCTCATAGCTAAGATGTTCCATGCCCCATATTAGTTTAGTTGCGCGTCTCTACACCCTTTCCAACTCCGTAGTGTCCCTTTTATGAACAGGCGACCAAAACTGACCAGCATATTCCAGGTGAGGAAGTACCAATGCTTTATAAAGGGGGAGTATTATGTCCCTGTCCCTTGAGTCCATGCCTCTTTTTATACATGACAATATCCTGCCGGCTTTGGAAGCAGCAGCCTGACATTGCATGCTATTCTGTAGTCTGTGATCTACAAGTACACCCAGATCCTTCTCTACCAGTGACTCTGACAGTTTAATCCCCCCTAAGACATACGATGCATGCATGTTCTTAGTACCCAGATGCATAACTTTACATTTATCCACATTGAACCTCATTTGCCAAGTAGATGCCCAGGCACTTAGTCTATCCAAGTCATCTTCTGCACATCCTCTATAGACTGTACCGTGCTACAAAGCTTGGTGTCATCTGCAAAGATAGAAACAGAGCTGTTAATACCATCCTCTATATCATTGATAAATAAATTAAACAGCAGCGGGCCCAGTACTGAACCTTGGGGTACACCACTAATTACCGGGGACCAATCAGAGTACGAATCATTGACCACCACTCTCTGGGTACGATCCATGAGCCAGTGTTCAATCCAGTTACAAACTAAAGTTTCCAAGCCCAAGGACCTTAACTTACCTGTCAGACGTCTGTGAGGGACAGTATCAAACGCTTTGGCAAAATCCAGAAACACTATATCCACAGCCATTCCTCTGTCAAGGCTTCTACTCAACTCTTCATAAAAGCAAATTAGATTGGTTTGACAACTTCTATCCTTAGTAAACCCATGCTGGTTATCACTTATAATACAATTATCCCCTATGTATTCCTGTATGTAATCCATTATAAGTCCTTCAAACAATTTACCCACAATGCACGTTAGACTTACCGGTCTATAATTACCTGGCGAAGACCTAGAGCCCTTCTTGAAGATTGGTACCACATTAGCCTTGCGCCAGTCCCTTGGCACAATACCAGACACCAAAGAATCTCTAAATATCATGAACAAGGGTGCAGATATTACTGAACTTACCTCTCTAAGAACTCTTGGGTGTAGTCCATCCGGCCCTGGAGATTTGCTTACATTTACTTTACTTAACTTACCTTGTACCATCTCTACATTTAGCCAGTTCAGTGCATTACATGATGTGTTACCAGCACTGACCTGGCCAATGTCAGCTCATTTTTCCATAGTGTATACAGAACTAAAGAACCCATTCAGTAGCTCCGCCTTCTCTTGATCGCCCGTGACAACCTCCCCATTATCATTATTAAGGGGTCCTACATGCTCTGTCCTTGTTTTTTTTGCATTTAGATATCTAAAAAAATATTTAGGATTAGTTTTGCTTTCGTTGGCCACCTGTCTCTCATTTTGAATTTTTGCTGTTTTTATTACATTTTTACAGATTTTATTAAGCTCCTTGTACTGTTTAAATGTTATAGCTGACCCATCAGATTTGAATTTTTTGAAGGCAATTTTTTTGTTGTTTATTGCTTTTAACATCATTTGTCAGCCATGTAGGATTTAGTTTTAATCGTTTATATTTGTTCCCTTTTGGTATATATTTAGTTGTATAGTTATTTAGAGTTGATTTAAAGATGTCCCATTTAACTTCTGTATCAATATTTGAGAACACCTCCCCCCAGTCTATGTCCTGTAGTGCAGCTCTCAGCCCAGGGAAATTTGCCTTTTTAAAGTTATATGTTTTTGCCTTCCCCGTCTGTCTTTGTTTTCTACATTTTAAGTAAAAAATAACTATATTGTGGTCGCTATTACCAAGGTTTTCCCCCACAGTTACATTACCAACCAGCTCTGCGTTGTTGGAAATGATCAGATCCAAAAAGGCATCACTTCTTGTTGGGTCCTCCACAAACTGGCCCATAAAATTATCCTGCAATAAATTTAGGAATTTTCTCCCCTTTGTAGTTTTAGCCAACCCCCGACCCCAATCTATATCTGGATAGTTAAAATCTCCCATTATTACCACTGTACCTGCCCGGGCCGCCCTCTCTATTTGTTTATACAGCCGACCTTCTATCTCTTCAGTGATATTAGGGGGTCTGTAGATTACACCAAATACTATTTTTTCAGTATTTCCCTCCTTTTGTAATTCTACCCACAATGATTCCACATCCTCAGAATCATCACACACTATGGCCTCGTTCACACTGGCTTTCATACCACTTCTTACATACAGACAAACTCCACCACCTTTTCTGTTCATTCTATCCTTGCAAAACAATGTAAACCCCTGCAGATTGACAGCCCAGTCATATGAGGAGTCCAGCCATGTCTCAGTGACCCCAACTATATCAATATGTTCCTCCAGTATCAAGGCCTCAAGCTCCCCCATTTTATTTGCTAGGCTTCTGGCATTTGTGAACATACACTTTACATTTCCATTAAGTTTTACACATATAGTCTCACTAATGGGATTTTCAGAGTTGTTGGGGTTAATGTTATTTTTTGAGTTATAAGGGCTAATTGTACTATTTAAGTTATTGGGGCTAATGGGATTTTTTGAGTTATTGGGTCTAACGTTATTATTTAAGTTATTGGGGCTAATGGGATTTTTTGCGTTATTGGGTCTAACGTTGTTATTTAAGTTATTGGGGCTAACTGTATTTTTTGAGTTAATGGGGCTTATTGTAGTTATTGAGTTATTGGGGCTAATGGAATTTTTTGAATTATTGGGATTACAATTTTTCGGGCTACATTTATTTTTACGGCTGGTTTGTAACCCATGGATCTCCTTATCCACTGCTCTTAACCTCCCCCCACAGGACTCCTCTCCACCCACCATTATGTCCTGACCCCTCTCCATCCCACTGTCTGCTTTCTTTGCTTTATTATCCTCCCCCCACTCACCTAGTTTAAATATTCAGCCACCCCTTCCAGGATTCTCTCCCCCAGCACAGCAGACCCCCTTCCATTCAGGTGCAAATTATCGGTAGAATAGAGTTTGTACCCCAATGAAAAATCAGCCCAGCGCTCTAAAAACCCAAACCCTTCCCCCTCACACCATGACTTAAGCCATGCATTTAACTCCCTAAGCTCCCGCTGTCTTTCCTGCGATGTGAAGGGCACAGGAAGTATTCCAGAGAACACAACCTTAGAGGTCCTTCCCTTCAGCTTGGCACCTAGTTCCTTGAAATTATTCTTCAAGGACCTCCACCAACCATGTATTCTGTTGTTGGTTCCCACATGGACCACGACAGCTTGGTCATCCCCAGCCCCCCCTATTAATTTGTCCACCCTTTCCACCACATGCCGAACCCTGGCACCAGGGAGACAGCAAACCATTCGGTTGAGGTGGTCTTGGCGACAAATTATTCTATCCGTCTTCCTGATTATAGAATCCCCTACCACAACTAACTGTCTTGGCCTACCTGCGTTACCATCCCCCACACTACTAGTTGAGCTGTTCCCCCGGCTGTTAGGGAGACCAGTATCCACTAGGGTTGCCATCTCTGATACTGAGGCCCTCGCATCATCGCCCAACCTGGCAATTTTACTTGGGAGATCAGAAGCAGAAGTGACCTTCCTTTTCCTTGCCCCCTTTCCAGTCCCTCTAACTACGGTACATTAACCCAGCTCCCTACTTGGGCCTTCTGGCTAGTTTCTCCAACCTCCATTTCTACCCCACTAACTGCTTGCTCTGTAAGATTGTGTTAAGTAGCAGTTACATCTATCCTTGACTTCCAGTGTTTGGCTTTTTGGTCACACTACCAAGAGCAACCCAACTTCCTGAGCTGAACACATTGTGATATTGTGCTGCACTCCTGAATAGTGTTGCTCGCGAATATAGCACTATATATTCGCAATTACTAATTTTTTTTTTTCACAATACACATCACAGTGATCATCCCTCTCTGCTTCCAGCTTGTGTGGTGTAAAGAAGGCTTTAATACTACTGTGTGAGACTGGCATGCGAATTTTCGCATATGCGAAAATAAAACGCGAATATTACGAATATACAAATTTAGCGAATATATATGACGAATATTCGTCCTTATATTTGCGAAATATCGCAAATTTGAATATGGCCTATGCCGCTCAACACTACTCCTGAAGTCAGAATAGGTTATCAGAACTTGCAAATTATCCATGGATTTTTAGATCAATATTACCCCTCAATGTTAATCCAGAGAAAGGCAGCTGCAAATTGCACTAAAGGAAAATCCCTTTCCTACTCCAAATGTTGCAATTAAAATAAATTGATGGATCAACATTCCACTCCAGAAATCCAGTACATCTAACCTTGTAATATTAAAATTTTCAAGAAAGCATCCAGGCCCATAAACTTGTTCAATGAATTAAACATCATAGCATTGTATGACAGAGTTAGGCTAACTTTTGGCATCCAGCCGCTGGCTATAAATGTATGTCATGGCTATCACATTGGCATAGATGCTTGACATGTGTCATCAAGATCAGGGGCTTGGCAATGATGCATGCAGGTGGGAGGGGGGGGATTCCACATACAAGTTTTATGATGGCTAGAATTATTGTTGGTAGTCATGTATTCGTATAGCTTATTCTGAAGAGTAACTCAATAGTTACACTTTAATAAAAACAAAAATAGGTAAAATATGAAGATTCCCCTAAGCAGTGCCTCTAAAAGATGGAAAATACATCCAAAAATATGAGGTAGAAGTGAGAATAAATAAGATATGGCTCTCAGAATGCATGATGCAAAACCTTAAAGTTCTTAAGTTTTTGTCCTTACGTGATCATAAACCATCTCCTTAAAATCTGTTCAGAAATTAATGAACCTCAAGTTCTATAGCTAACATGCCATTTAAAAATGAATTATAACTTTGTATGCTATAAATTATTTATTTATTCTTCCATTTCAAATATTTTATCTTCATGACAACTCTACTATGATAAAGATAAAAAAGGACAAATTATTTTACACACACTCAACAGAACTTTATGATTCAGAAAATGAAAAGCAAAAGGCAGGAAGAAAGTTTTACTACACCATTGAATGCCTTTATATTGCTGCTTATGAAGAACAATTCCTTACAGTGGAAAAATGAGCAAAAAAATAATAACAATTCTATAAAACATTCCTATGTAGACTTTTATGATATTATTTTGAAGTAATTCTTTTTCTTCTTAAAATATTTAAAATGTATCTATGCATTTAAGATATTTCTAAACATTTTAAAATGCAATTCAATGTCATTTTTACTGTCTATTACATGTTTAAATATGTTCTTTTGTATTAATCTATACAGTTTTGATTGGATTTTAAACTAATACAAAAAATAAATATATTAATAAGATTTTTACACTGTAGTCTATTACTATCGTTCTTAAGAATCACATAGCCTTTTTTTGTATTTGGTCACCTTGTGGTACCTTTCATCACTGCATATGTAGCAAAAGAAGGTTAGTTTCAGCACCACCCCCATACAACAATTTTCTAACTGACTGCAACACGGACTGGTCTCAGCAAAGGCCAAAAATACTTCCGTAAAGAGAAAAAAGCGTTCAGGAAATGTTTTTCTGTGTGTAAAAAAAAACATAAAAAGACTGAGCGGTAAGACCACACAAACATTAATGTGTATTGACTACTGATACATAGTCTTAGTCATGGTCACGTTGATGTTTGTGTTATCTTATCGTTCAGTTTGTATATGTGCTTTCCACTAAGAAATACTTTTTACATTTCAAGAACTTGCTAGATGCGTTTTTTTCTTCTTTGTATATGTAGACAATCCTTCTACAGTAGTACCTGAGGATTGATAAATCATCCAGTGTTTACTGTTCCTATGTCAGGGATTACCAGGTTAAATTATAGTGCACTCGGCTCAGGTAAACGATAGTACACAGCGCTACACAAACAGTGTAGAGTTGGGCACTGTACTCTATGTTAGAGATGTTGTACTAGCACACTACAATAGGGAAATTTCTGTATGTTCCTTCTGCCCCACTGAGAGCTTTGACTCATTTATTAACCCCTTTCCATTTTTGCATTTTAGTTTTTTCCTCCTTACCTTTTCAAAAATTATAACCCTTTCAATTTTGCACCTAAAAAGTCCATATGATGGCTTATTTTTTGCGCCACCAATTTTATTTTATAATGACATCAAAAATCAATGGTGAGACAAAAAAAAGATCATTGTGTGACAAAATTGAAGAAAAAACACCATTTTGTAACTTTGGGAGGCTTCCGTTTCTATGCAGTACATTTTTCTGTAAAAATGTCACCTTCTTCTGTGGGTCCATGCGATTAAACTGATACCCTACTTATATAGGTTTGATTTTGTCTTACTTCTGGAAAAAATCATAACTACATGCACAAAAATGTATATGTTTAACAGCACAATGAATAAGAACTGAAGTCATTACCTCTCCACCTGTACACTGCGAGCTGACTCCCCTTCTGGATGATGGCCACAGGTGACAAACCACTCAGCAGACTATTTGGTGCCAGTGTCAGCCAAAGTCTTGTAGAAGAAAAATGACATGGCACCCAGGACACTTCTTGCAAACAATTGCTGCTTTATTGCTTGGAGCAGGGTATACACAAGGATGCACTAAACCAACAGCGTCATTATGATGCTATATTAAGGTGAGTTGGGAAGGGGGCGGTACAACCCCTTAACCCTTAGTGCACACATACAAGGTAATCCATTTACCAAAACATCAAAAAGAAAAAGAGATGACTTATTATCAATACAAAATACAAAACACAAAATGAACAATACAGTAAGCAACATAAATCCTAAAAACAGCTGCAGTATTATAGGAAGGCTGACAGGTCATTCCTGTCGTTTAAGCCTAAATGACCACGGGCTCCTGTACGGATAATCCACCTGGCTTCAGCCTGCAAAAATCTCGTATGCCTATCCACACTACTTATCTATTCGCAGTAAGCCTAAGAACCAAACTCCAGTTATCTCGCCATCATGTCTCTCCTTTATATGTGAAATGAATTGAGGGGATCCTTTCCCCGTACGTAAGAAATAAAAATGCTCCCATACCCTATTTATTGTAATGGCATAAACAAAAAATCTGATCTGCAAGTTATGAAATCTTTAATCACGTGGCTGACCGGGACCGACTGTATACAACGGGACATCTCTAAATGTGTACAAAAAGAACAATGTTTGCAGTTACCCTTAGGCAATTCCCGCTGCAACCAGTTCATATTAGGAGGAGAGATAGGATTTTTTACCAATTCATCCCTCAGAAATAACACCCTGCTCTACACCCTTATGTAGGAGTGTCTGTAGGCCAGTGTTTCCCAACCCAGTCCTCAAGGCACACCAACATTCTGGGTTTTTTCAGTTACTCCATTGGAATAGAACAGGGAAAAATTAAAATCCTGGACTGTTGGTGTGCCTTGAGGACGGGGTTGGAAAACACTTCTGTAGACGACTCTGGTAAGATAGTATTGGGTCCTTGTTCAATTTAATATAAGTAGAGGTGTCCAACAATTGTCTCATAGCTTCCTGTGTGTAGGTCTCCTTATCCATAACAACAATACTTCCCCTTTTGTTAGTGGGCTTTATTATTATTATTATTATTATTATTATTATCTGACTATTATTCTTCAACCATGTCAGTGCCTCTCTTTTATCAGCTGAGAAATTCTCCTCTGCCACAGGATAAATCAAGCTTTTAATGTCAAAGATGACACTATTATAGAAATGATCAATACTAGAGCCCAATACTCGTCTTCCCCAGAACGTCCGTCGCCTAAACAGCCGGGTTTAGTGGTGATGTTTACACCATCTCACACCCCTTGTTTAATGGGTCCATGTCTCGCATCCTCTATAATGCTTTTAATGTCAAAGATGACACTATTATAAAAATGATCAAGACTAGAGCCCGGTGACAAAG
Source organism: Hyla sarda (assembly GCF_029499605.1). NCBI lineage: Eukaryota > Metazoa > Chordata > Amphibia > Anura > Hylidae > Hyla > Hyla sarda. The sequence goes on along the minus strand of NC_079193.1, from coordinate 195,821,995 downwards.
GAGGATTTTACTCCTCCCAAAAAAATGTAACCTCTTGACACGGTCCATCTCAGAATATAAAGGGTTAGCTATAAAACCTAGAGGGCCTATTTCAGCAGGAATTAGTTGTATCAACAATATGGGGTACTTTGTTCTTAAAAATCTTATGTAAGTTAAGCATACGCAGAGATTTTGCCAGATCAATTTCAAAATTCACTTCATCAAACTTGCTGATGGTACAATAATTTAACCCCTTCAACAACAGTGATAAACATATATCAGGTAATATAATATTTGAAATATTAACCACATTACCACCCAAAGGTGGACTGACCTTTACCACTGTTCCAGAGTCGCAAGTTGCACCATCTCCTACTGCCTCCAGGAGACCAGCTTTCTTTTTGCCTTGGTCCCTGTTAGGGAATGTTCTCTTTACTCGTCTTATCCAGAACGTCTGTCGCCTAAACAGCCGGGTTTAGTGGTGATGTTTACACCATCTCACACCCCTTGTTTAATGGGTCCATGTCTCGCATCCTCTATAATGCTAAAATCTGAGCCAGAGACCATAGTCCAGAAGTCTAGTCTATGCCTGGGACATCTGGGTTTCCGTAGTTGGTTTCTGGCTTTTGCGGATCTTGGTTGTTGTTGGTAATTCTTTGTGAATATCTTATCCAGATCGTAGTCCAGTTTGTCCCTTTTAAATATGTCCCTTTTGCATTCCTTTATCTCGTCATACCTGGCAGACACTACTACAGAGCATCATTGACATAGACCGGCAGGGGAGTGCAGTTTAGCCACCATTGATGTGGTGGGATTATACAAGCAGATTCACCATGACGATGCCATCCTAGCTGTGAAAAAGCTACTCGAGAGAGCAAAGAAGGGTACAATATGCAATAACAATGGTTGCTGTCTCAGGACAAGCCGGTTCATCCTTAGACAGCAACCGGTTTATATACTAAAGTTAATATTGTAATTTGGGGGGGGGGGGGGGAGTGATGTGCCAGTATCTATCTTGCTCAGCTTAGTCTCCTGACTCCTGATTTACATATTACATGTTTTTTCAACTTTATCTGATTTTATATACATGGGGCTACACCTGAATACCATGATTATTGTTTCATATATCCATCTCAAACAAAAATTCACTTAAAGGAGTATTCCATGATTTTTTTTTTGTTTGACTATGCTACAGGGGCTGTAAAGTTAGTGTAGTTCATAATATAGTGTCACAATTCTTCTGTGATTTTCACCACAATATTTATTTTTAACAGCATACAAAATTACTGTTGTCTCAGATTTTTCCCAGGTTGCAATGCGGCCGAGACCTGACACCACTAGTCAGATGATGACAGGGAGCCTGTCTGCTTCAATGGGTGGAGCGATCACTTGGTAGGAGAGAGATCAATCTGCAACTAATTCAACAGCTGTAGGCACCCTGATTGAAAACCACAGGTCTTTTGAATGGATGCAGCTCATTTATGTTTCAATGGGTTGGGTGGCTGATGTGTGGGAGGGAGGAAAATGAATGATGGGAATTGTAGGCAAAAAAGAAAACTCAAAAAGGAAATACCAGTTCACAACATAGCCATTTACCCTAAAGAAAAGAGCAGATCCTTCCTAAGCAAGTCATTTACTAAAATCACCTTATGGTGGATAACCCCTTTAAGTAAGATGCAAAAAAAATGAATAGGTAAAAGAGGTGTAAGCCTTCTAATAAAACTGGCACATCTGGCCAAGGCGGGACATAGCTGCGGCCGGTTATAGGCCGAAGCGCCGTGTGACATCCCGGGCTAAAGGAAGTAGGAAGCAGACAGCCAGGCTGACTGATCAGCTGTTGCGGAGCTCCGGGGGAATGTAGGAAGGTAAGTGAATGTTTGTTTTCTATTTTTTTGCAGTCCGGGCAGGATGGAATAAGGATAGTCCACACGAGACATCTCCTTTAACCACTAAACCCAGCCCATTTTCATTGAACTTAAATGAAGCTTTACAAATTCCTAGACACTTCATGCGGTGGCTAAATAAGGCCACCTCCCCGTGGTGGATGGGGGACTCGTTTTGAACAAAAAGTGTGCTAAGAGCCTAAATTTTTTGACCAATGTGTGCTGCTGCAATCCTCTTTTTTTGTATACCATATAGTAGTGGTGTTGGCTGCCTCTGTGGTACATTACTATTTCTGTCAATAAAGATACACTATGGGTCCACAAGAGTAACTGGATTGAGGGACTGTTACAGACAGGCAATGAGGTGTAATTATTTATTGAACTTTAATACCAGATATAGTGTATGGACAAACAATTGCCTTTTTCTATAAAAAAAAATAGAGACCTTATAAGTCTTGAGGGCAGGCTCAAATTGACACAGCAAGGTCAAAGTAAATCTCCTGGTTGGTCCCTGAGCCAGGAGTGAGCCATCTCCCTCAGTGATAGGGTGGAGCAGGGGCGGACACAGACAGCAGAGGGCCCCTGTGCAAGGAATGTGCCTGGGCCCCCCCCCCCCAGCACTGTGCCCCCTCATGTACCCAGACCCCACCGGGGGGGCCTCCACTTACCCCGCGTGTGTAGTGTCGCCACTTGCCTTGTCCAGTACAGGTGGATGGAATGGCTCCTGAGGTGGGCTCCGGGTGGCCCTGTCCCTCTCAGTGTGCGGCCCAGTGAGTACTCCCCCAGGTCAGCCTGACCCGTATCTAGCTGGGATGCAGAGGGCAGTGCTCCCCTTTACATTCGCACCCCTGGACTTAGCACGACACCCCTTGGCACCCCCTGGTTCCTTGGCTTCTTATCCTTAGTGATAGAAGTGACTTACAGGCAGGGCCAGACTGGGACCAAAATTAGGCCCAGGCATTTTAAAATAAACAGCCCATTTTTATGGTGGGGGTCTGACTCATGGGACCCCCACCAATCACTTTGGTTCAAGTGGCTCCCCAGATGTTGGAAAGCTGCAACTCCCATCATGTCTGAAGTGACTACAGCTGATGGGACAGTCAGGAGACTACACAATGATATCAGTGACTACAACTCTGATGGGACAGTTAGGAAAATACACAATGATATCACTGACCTGAGTGACGTCTTCTCTGTTGTCTTTACTTTTCTTCATCTGGTCCAGACACCAGGATTTCTTCCATCTTCTCTGCAGAGTCTGACACCTGGACATCATTGGTTCCTTAATTTGTCAGTAGATCCTCATCCTCTGTATGATGACAGTAATCATTATAACCTTGCCAAATACTGTACCCCCTGAATATAATACTGCCAACCACTGTACCCCCTGAATATAATACTGCCAAATACTGTACCCTGAATATAATACTACCAACCACTGTACCCCCTGAATACTGCCAACCACTGTACCCCTGAATATAATACTGCCAAATACTGTACCCCTGAATATAATACTGCCAACCACTGTACTTCATGAATATAATACTGCCAACCACTGTACCCTGACTATAATACTGCCAATCACTGTACCCTGAATATAATACTGCCAACCACTGTACCCTGAATATAATACTGCCAACCACTGTACTCCATGAATATAATACTGCCAACCACTGTACCCTGACTATAATACTGCCAACCACTGTACCCTGAATATAATACTGCCAACCACTGTACCCTGAATATAATACTGCCAACCACTGTACTCCATGAATATAATACTGCCAACCACTGTACCCTGAATATAATACTGCCAACCACTGTACTCCATGAATATAATACTGCCAACCACTGTACCCTGACTATAATACTGCCAACCACTGTACCCTGACTATAATACTGCCAACCACTGTACTCCATGAATATAATACTGCCAACCACTGTACTCCATGAATATAATACTGCCAACCACTGTACCCTGACTATAATACTGCCAACCACTGTACCCTGACTATAATACTGCCAACCACTGTACTCCATGAATATAATACTGCCAACCACTGTACTCCATGAATATAATACTGCCAACCACTGTACCCTGAATATAATACTGCCAACCACTGTATTCTATTAATTTAATACTGCCAACCACTATACACCACTGAATCACCCCATACACCCCACGCACTCCATCCTCAGTCTCCTCATCACCCCATACACCCCACGCAACCCATCCTCAGTCTCCTTATCTCCCCCATACACCCCACGCACCCCATCCTCAGTCTCATCCCCCCATACACCCCATCCTCAGTCTCATCACCCCATACACCCCACACACTCCATCCTCAGTCTCCTCATCACCCCCATATACCCCAACCTCAGTCTCCTCATCACCCCATACACCCCACGCACCCCATCTTCAGTCTCATCACCCCATACACCCCGCACAACCCATCCTCGGTCTCCTCATCACCCCATACACCCCATCCTCAGTCTCCTCATCACCCCATACACCCCACGCACCCCATCCTCAGTCTCCTCATCACCCCATGCACTCCATCCTCAGTCTCCTCATCACCCCATGCACTCCATCCTCAGTCTCCTCATCACCCCATACACCCCATGCACTCCATCCTTAGTCTCCTCATCACCCCATGCACTCCATCCTCAGTCTCCTCATCACCCCATACACCCCATGCACTCCATCCTCAGACTCCTCATCACCCCATGCACTCCATCCTCAGTCTCCTCATCACCCCATACACCCCATGCACTCCATCCTTAGTCTCCTCATCACCCCATGCACTCCATCCTCAGTCTCCTCATCACCCCATACACCCCATGCACTCCATCCTCAGACTCCTCATCACCCCATGCACTCCATCCTCAGTCTCCTCATCACCCCATACACCCCATGCACTCCATCCTCAGTCTCCTCATCACCCCATGCACTCCATCCTCAGACTCCTCATCACCCCATACACCCCATGCACTCCATCCTCAGTCTCCTCATCACCCCATGCACTCCATCCTCAGTCTCCTCATCACCCCATACACCCCATGCACTCCATCCTCAGTCTCCTCATCACCCCATACACCCCATGCACTCCATCCTCAGTCTCCTCCTCACCCCATGCACTCCATTCTCAGACTCCTCATCACCCCATGCACTCCATCCTCAGTCTCCTCATCACCCCATACACCCCATGCACTCCATCCTTAGTCTCCTCATCACCCCATGCACTCCATCCTCAGACTCCTCATCACCCCATGCACTCCATCCTCAGACTCCTCCTCACCCCATGCACTCCATCCTCAGTCTCCTCATCACCCCATACACCCCATGCACTCCATCCTTAGTCTCCTCCTCACCCCATGCACTCCATCCTCAGTCTCCTCATACACCCCATGCACTCCATCCTGAGTCTCCTCATCACCCCATACACCCCATGCACTCCATCCTCAGTCTCCTCATCACCCCATACACCCCATGCACTCCATCCTCAGTCTTCTCATCACCCCATGCACCCCATGCACTCCATCCTTAGTCTCCTCATCACCCCATGCACTCCATCCTCAGTCTCCTCCTCACCCCACGCACTCCATCCTCAGTCTCCTCATCACCCCATACACCCCATGCACTCCATCCTCAGTCTCCTCATCACCCCATACACCCCATGCACTCCATCCTCAGTCTCATCATCACCCCATACACCCCACACACCCCATCCTCAGTCTCCTCATCACCCCATACACCCCATACACCCCACACACCCCATCCTCAGTCTCCTCATCACCCCATACACCCCATGCACTCCATCCTCAGTCTCCTCATCACCCCATACACCCCATGCACTCCATCCTCAGTCTCCTCATCACCCCATACACCCCATGCACTCCATCCTCAGTCTCCTCATCACCCCATATACCTTAAGCACCTCATCAGTATTACACAGCTGACATCCCCCCAGTCCTTCTCATCAACATTAAACCCCCTAATCACTACACCCCTGACCCCCCTTCTGGTCCTCCTTATCAACACTACGTTCTCCCAGACCCCCAATCCTTCTTATCATTACACCACCAACCTCTTCAACACCCCTCCTGTCCTCTTCATCATCATTACAATCCCTTCCCCCCCCAAACCCCCCCCCGCCCTGCACCCGACCGTCGCTCTCCTCACCTTATCTGTTCAGTGATGCGGCTGTGAGGCGGGAGGGTTTGCTGCTCCTGTCGCTTCTGCCGGGGTCAGAGGCCATGACACGTGACATCAGGGGCTTGGAACAGACGTGCGTGCCTGCGCGGGGCACGTCTGTTCCCATCAGCCCCTGTCCGTCTCGCCCGGCCGGTTTAAAGGCAAATTACTGCTGTCAGCGGCAGGTCCGGGACCTGTTGCTGCAGCATTTAGTATGAAGTACTGGAAGGGGGCCCTGCAGGGGCCCAGATTGTGAGGCCCAAGATGTGACCTGGGCTACTAGGGGGGCCCCCTAACACTCTGGGCCCCTGTGCAGCCGAACCGGCTGAACAAGTGATATGTCCGCCCCTGGGGTGGAGCACTTATGAAGCGCTCGGTCAGATCACTACACAGCAGGTTACAGTTGCATAGTCTCTATTCCCTCCTGGCATTCAGCACTTTCAGGGCAGAAAGTAAACTGAAGCATAAGCAAGTTATAAGTGGCCTCATTTAACAAACATGTCTGGTTCAGTAGATATCACTTCTACTCTACCCTCTTGTTAACAGCTGGTTGTCATAGTTTCTGTCCACCAGCTCTGCTTTAGAACTTTACACAGGTTTTGATAAATCTCTTCCATATTTAGCTTGGGAGCTGTCAAACATAAAAGCACAGAAGCAGATGACCTGCCTAAAGCAATAAAGGGTTTAGTGACTGCATCCTTGGTGGCCTGAAGCAGTAACCCTAGCCCCATCCACATGGGAGTATGAGAGGAGAAGCAGAGAGAGAGGCATTCAGCCATATGAGCATACCTCTTTAACAGTATTAATCTGTCTGCTACAGATAGTCTGTGTAGAGCCGTATGTGTGGAGGGTGGAACTGTCTATGTTGATGGGGGAGCAGTCTTTGTGAGGTAAAAGTAATATCTATAAAGGGGAGCATTTTGTATTAAGGAGGGAAGTAGACTCTATGAAGGGAGGAGCAGTATGTTTGGAGCAGGAAAACTATTTTACTGCTTCAGGCCACCAAGGATGCAGTCACTAAACCCTTTACTGCTTCAGACCACCAGGGATGCAGAGAAGCCCTTTTCACTGATCTAGACCATACCAGAGACAGACATTACTTTCTTCACTGTCCTAGACCATTAGGGATGTAGGCATTAACACTTTTACTGACCTAGGCCACCAGGGATACAAATATTTACCATTCCACTAGTCTAGACCATCAGAGATTTAGAAATGGATCTAAACATTAACCGTCATTACCCTAGGTCCCCCACCCTTAACCTTACCATAACAGTCTTCATAGCATCATATAGTGCATATACTCAGAGATAAGTAAAACAAGAACATATGGGCCCTCATTTACCAACAGGATCCCGACACTTTTTGTCGGGTTTTGCGCCAGAATTCTGTCTGTGCCAGAATTTGCGCCAGAATCTGGCGCACAACCAGACAAAATCAAAATCACTCAGAGTGAAAAAAAAACAACAAAAGAGGCGTGTTCCCGACAAAAAGAGAAAAAACACACAGGAAAACCTGTGAGTTTTGCTTCACAGAAAACCGACAGCTCTGAGCTGTCGGTAAATTTCTCAGAACGGAGTGAATCCTGCTACCCCCAGCATGGAGCAGGGTCTGTTCCATGTTGGGGGTAGTAGTAGAGGGGCTGAGGGATTAATTGCACCGCCGATCCGATCAGATGCAGGGGAGCGGGCGGCATGTTCCGATCCCCTGGAATGTACAGTAAACTTTCATTTTTAACTTCCCCACCGAGGAGCCAATCAAGGCTCCTTGCAGAATTTTAATATAGAAGCACTGTGGTGGGCAGAGATGTATATAATCGCTGGGGGGGGGGTATATATCTGGCCCCTCCAGCGTTTCTATATATCTTTCCCCCTGCTGTGCTATATCAAACTTAGTGCCCGCTGTGCTTGAATAAATGTACTGCCCCCAGCGCTATTATATATCTATATATTAATATTCATATTTTCTCCCTCCCCTGGCTGCCAATGAATGAAAACTCTACTAGCGGCAGAGCAGAAGGCTGCTGCCCGCTCACGCTGCTAAGAATTTGTCATTTATAGCGGGCAGCAGCTGCATATCATGCTGTGGGGGTCAGACATATGGATATATGTCTGACCCTCACAGCATACATATACAAATGCTGGCTCACCGCTATGAATGACAAGTAAGCTATTAGGAGCAGCAGCGCAAACCTCCCTGCACTGCTTTACTTGTCATTCATAGCGGTGAGCCGGTATTTGTATGCTGCGAGGGTCAGACATATATCCATATGTCTGACCCCACAGCATGATATTCAGCTGCTGCCCTCTATGAAGGACAAACTCTTAGCAGTGTGAGCGGGCAGCAGCCTTCCGCTCCGCCGCTAATAGAGTTTTCATTCATTGGCAGCAAGGGGAGGGAGAAAATATGAATATTAATATGCGCAGCTGGGGGGGTATAGATATATAATAGTGCTGGGGGGCAGTACATTTATTCACGCAAAGCGGGGGGAAAGATATATACCCCCCCCCCAGCAATTCTATACATCTTTGCCCACCACAGCGTTTCTATTTTAAAACCCTGCCAGGAGCCCTGATTGGCTCCTCGGTGGGGAATCTAAAAATGAAAGTTTACTGTACATTGCAGGGGATCGGAACATGCCGCCCGCTCCCCTGCTTAGTAACATCTGATCGGATCGGGTCTCAGAAGAGAGACCCCGTGCGATCAATCCCTCAGCCCCTCTACTACTATCCCCAACATGGAACAGACCCTGTTCCATGCTGGGGGTAGTAGTACAAGCACTAATGTAGTCAGAATTTGCAGAGACTTTTTTTTGTTGCACAGAATACACTTTGCGCGACAGAAAAAAAAACTGCAACAGAAAGAAAGGGAAATTGGGCATCAGATTAGTAAATAGCATCAGAAAAAAAAGGAGTAAAGGACTTGCACACAAACCGACACTCCACTCTTAGTAAATGAGGGCCATGCTTTCTATACAAGCGAACATATCATTAGACCAATAACTTAATGTTCCTACCATCCCCTCCCCCACAAGCAAGAGAAGTATGTCTTAAAAACATTACTTTAGTCATTTAAAGGTTTACTCTTTTTTTTTTTTTTTTTTTATGAACTGGTGCAGATTTGTAAATTACTTCTATTAAAAAATCTTAATCCTTTCAGTACTGTTAAGCATCTGTTTGCTACAGAGGAAAATCTTTATTTTTTGAATTTCTTTTTTGTGTTGTCCACAGTGCTCTCTGCTGACACCTGATACCCATATCAGGAACTGTCCAGAGCAGGAGAAAGTCCCCATATCAAACCTATGCTGCTCTGGACAGTTCCTGACATGGACAGAGGTGTCAGAAGAGAGCACTGGGGATAACACAAAAAAAGAAATTCAAAAAGTAAATAATTTCCATTGTAGCATACAGCTGCTAAAAAGTACTAAAAATATTTTTAAATAGAAGTAATTTAAAAATCTGTTTAACTTTCTGGCATCAGTTAATAAAAAAAAAAAAAAAGTGTTCCACCAGTACCCCTTTAAGACTCTCTACCATTGTTCCCATAATCTATTACCCAAAAAATGTTACCTTTCTTTTAGCAATAATAGCTCCTAATGTTTAATTTTACCTAGAGAGCTTCTTTACTACTTCTTTTATTTCTGGGATCCACTTTTGGCAATTCCCCCAGAATACATATTTTTGGGTCTAATGTTACACTGTTGATCTAATTTATCAATTCCTTTCTAGTGATGAGCGGCATTGCCCATATTCGAATGCCCATATGTGAATATTCGCTTATTGTGCAATTTCGAATATATAGCGAATATATTCGTAATATTTACGAATTTGCGATATTCGCGATAAAAATTCGAAATGCAAATATTTGCGCCCAACACTATTCCTTTCCATGTTCTCCTGACTTGGAAAGTACACTTCTAAATCACATGGATGAAACCTGCCCCATGCAAATTACATTTTCGGCAGTCATCATTGTATGAATGATTTTCACTATAGAGAAATTGTCTATATCCCTTCAGTATGCTTCCCCATTCCGCCAAAAGGATTCGGCCCAAACAAGTGATAAGTTACCTCATTTCACATTCTTCGCCTGTTTCCTAGAAATATTTTTGTACGAAAAAGAAAGAACTAATTCTTGTTGGTAGAACAACAATCACATGCATGACCTGATAATACCTAAAACTATGTTTTCAATCTATACTATATTGTTCTTGGACATTAAAAAAAATTAATTTCAATTTCCATTCTCAAACAAGTGCTCAACCCACCTATCCTTACCTATCGTGAAAATGGGATTTCCCTAACTTCTGTCCACAAATTCCTGCCCACATCATTCTATGTATATTTTAGGAAAGACATGTCAAATCCAAACTCAACAACCTTTCCATATACTATAATTGTCACGATTCGGCTGGCTGGAGGTGGATCCTCTGTGCCAGAGAGGGATTGGCGTGGACCGTGTTGGTGGACCGGTTCTAAGTTGCTACTGGTATTCACCAGAGCCCGCCGCAAAGCGGGATGGTCTTGCAGCGGCGGTAGCAACCAGGTCGTATCCACCAGCAACGGCTCAACCTCTCTGACTGCTGAAGATAGGCGCGGTACAAGGGAGTAGACAAGAGCAAGGTCGGACGTAGCAGAAGGTCAGGGCAGGCAGCAAGGATCGTAGTCAGGGGCAACGGCAGGAGGTCTGGAACACAGGCTAGGAACACACAAGGAAACTCTTTCACTGGGACAATGGCAACAAGATCCGGCGAGGGAGTGCAGGGGAAGTAAGGTATAAGTAGGGAGTGCACAGGTGAACACACTAATTAAGCCTGCTGCGCCAATCAGTGGTGCAGTGGCCCTTTAAATTGCAGAGACCCGGCGCGCGCGCGCCCTAAGGAGCGGGGCCGCGCGCGCCGGGACAAGACCGACGGGAAACGGGTCAGGTACGGGAGCCGGGATGTGCATCGCGAGCGGGCGCCTCCCGCATCGCGAATCGCATCCCGGCTGAGAGAGATATTGCAGCGCACCCGGTCAGCAGGTCTGATCGGGGCGCTTCAAATGCGAGGATGTTGCGAGCGCTCCGGGGAGGAGCGGGGACCCGGAGCGCTCGGCGTAACAATAATATGATAGTTGAGAACTGGTAAACAGAGGTCAGGCATTATTTGCATGTGTAGATGTGTCGTAACTTAACTTTTGATTGATATGTAAATGAACAAGAGGTGTTTGTGTACTCTTATAACATGTTGTTGAAGTGGTTTAATGGGAAATTAGCAGCCTTTTCATAATATGGAAATGCAGAAAGTTTAGAATTATATTTTTTTAGCTTTAGATAAATATCTGTTGATAATTTTGAAATATTTTAACTGTTTACTCAATAATAACACTAAGCTTTGTAAAAATGTTCATATATATATTTTTTTCTAATTCAAACTCTCTGAACGTAGAGGACACTTATCCTAACACTTTCAACATTGCTGTAGGCAGGAGAAAATGTTCTTCAGATTTTAAGTTGCGTAGTCTGATGGGAACTAAGTTCTTCCAAAGCAAGTCATATAACACAGAGAAATAGATATTGTGACATACCAAGGGGAACAGTTGTAATCTTCCTTAGACATAAAATAATCACTTTTGCAAACAGGAGAATTTAAGGACACTTTGACCTACAGTAATGAAATAACTTCTGGTGGTAAGTTTGTACTTGCAAAGTGGCCCTGAGACTTAAATTCACATTTGAAGTATATATTTATGGCATTTGTACAGCTAAAAATATATAAGATAGCAGATATAAAGGTTATAATCAAATATGATGAAGGATCTATAAAAAGGATGTCCTGTTCCCTATGACAAACAATTACATATTTCTTCCTACGTATGACTCTCTCTCTTGTATAAACAAAAGTTGAGATTTAAGTAAGGAGCATATTCGTCTTAATATCCACTCTAGGTAACTTGCTCCCACAGTTTAATTTACCTTAATAGTAATATTTACCAGTATGGTAGTAGTTTATTTGTGGGCATATACACACCGACATCTAACCAGGGAAAATTTCTAATTATTATAAAACTGAGATGCAGGGCAGGCAGCCACTTGATACTACAAACAGCGGTCAAGCCCTGGGGGGAAAAAAAAACAACATATGAAACCTCATAAACACACGGTTGTATATGGTTCTCATAACTACAATACTATGAAAAAACTATGGGGGACATTTACCATGGCATTTAGAGCTTATTTTTGCTTACAAAAGTCACACAAAAAGTCTCACATGCACCTAAACAGTTTTTTGTGCCACTTTTGTGATTAAGCAAAAGGTTACATGAATTGAAGTTGGTGGCTATGTGCATTTACAAAGCCCCCATGGTGCCACAACAGTGGAAACCCCCCACATGTGACATCATTTTGGAAACTACACCACTAAAGGGGTACTCCGCTGCTCAGCGTTTGGAACAAACTATTCCGAACGCTGGAGCTGGCGCCGGGAGCTTGTGTTGTCATGATGGGGCGGGGCAATGACGTCACAAGATCCCGGCGCCAGCTCCAGCGTTCGGAACAGTTTGTTCCAAACACTGAGCAGTGGAGTATCCCTTTAAGGAATGTAATAAGCATTACAGTGAGTACTTACATCTCACAGGTTTTTGGAGCAATGGGTTGTAAAAATAAAAAAATAAAAAATGTTAATACTACGATGCTGGTGTTACCCCCAAATTTTTCATTTTCTCAAGGGTTAAATGGAGAAAAATCACAAAAAAATTTGTAGCCCAATTTCTCTCGATTAAGGAAATACCCCATATGTTGACAAAATTTGGTCTGCTGGCGCGTTACAGGTCTCAGAGCAGAAGGAGTCCCCATGGTGGCAGAACAGCGGACCCCCCCCCCCCCAAACTGTCATCCTTTTTGAAAATACATCCCTCAAGGAACATTATAAGGGGTACAGTGAGTATTTACTGCTCACATTTTTTTTAATAGTGGACCGTTAAATTGAAAAATCTGATTTTTAACACTGAATTGCTAGTGTTAGTCCAATTTTTTCAGTTTTAACAGGGATTATAGGAGAAAAAAACCCTGTCATGTCTGTCCTGGTCTGTGTTCACACACAGCTATTGGATTTGCTGTGTGTGAAGAGTTTTATGTTCTCTGGTCAGGAAATAGTTAATGTCTCTGTTAGCCAATAGCCTTTAGGGTGTGTCTATTTAATGTCAGCCCAGTCTAGCCTCTGGGCTGGTAATTGACTTCATTTCCTCCTGACTTGCTAACTTGCTGGTTATGCTGCTAATGGAGGCTTGGTGAAACACTCTTTGTTTGAGCTTTTAATCTAAGCTGTGTTTTTTTAGTCGGTTTCAGGATTTGGTTATCCTTTATGCTATGTGTCTGTTCACACTGTGATTTCTCATGTATCCGTTTATGTGAAGTTCTGTGTTTTATATTTCTGTTTTCCTACTGGGCCAGCATCCTGACCACACGGTGGAGTGAGCCGCTGGCCAGTAGTCTATTTGGATTTATTATTAATGGCTACTCCTATAGTGGAGTGGAGAGTCCAGTTTATGTGTTCAGTGTGAACAGTGTTATATAAATATAAGCTGTGTATCTAGGCATCCCTGTTACCGGTCCATGGAGATTTTGTGTTTCCATGGGACTCCTTGTCTACTGGAGGTGTTCTGAAGGGATTTTAAATATTCCTGTCTTGTGTTCAGTGTTAACAGTGTTTTATAAATATATCCTGTGTTCTAGGCATCCCTACTACCTGTCCATGGAGATTTTGTGTTTACTGGAGGTTTTGCATAGGAAATGCAAATATTCCTGATTAGCGATAGATCCCTGTTTCTGGTCCATGGGGACTTTGTGTCCACTGGATGTTCTGGGGGATTATGCTATATTCCTGTCTGTTCCTAAAGTCTGTTCACTTATCCGTTTTCCTGTCTGGTGTTTTGAACTCTACATGTTTATTAGTTCTATTCAGATCTTTGGAGTTCTATACATGACTACTGATCTATAGTGTCCTCTGTTCACGACCACAAATCTATAGTGTCCTCTGTTCACGACCACTGAGTCCTGTGTTGATGTCCGCTGATCTATAGTGTCCTCTGTTCATGTCCGCTGATAGTGTCCTCTGTGCTGCTCACTGATCTGTGTCCTCTGAATTTATACTATAGAGTTCCATGTTCCTGTTTTGTTTCTGGTTTGTGACAGACTATTTGTTAGTATGTGTTTTAAGTAGGTCCCTGCACTTTAGCTCAGGAAGGGACCGGCGCACAGTTGTCGATTCACCGTTTAGGGTGGATGGCCAAGTAGGCAGGGAGAGGGGTTTTAGGGTCAATTTAGGGCTCACTCTCCCTGTTCCCCGGTCAGTCCCTGACAGCCCCAAAAATTTTAAGACCAATTTCTCCCCAGTAAGGAAATACCCCATATGTAGATGTAAAGTGCTGTGAAGGTGCACAACAGGGCTAAGTAGTGAAAGAGCACAGAGCACCTTTGAGGCCAAAGGTGGGGACATGCCCTGCAATGGCAGAGGTTCTGACCTAAAATCTAAAAAAAATCAAAAACAGGAAGTGACCTAAATTTGTAAACTACACCCCTCAAGGAATGTAAAAAGGGGTACAGTGAGTATTTACAACTCACAGGTTTTTGGAACAGTGGCCTGTAAAAATGAAATTTCACAGAAAAACTGGTGTTACCCAAAATGTTGCTAATTGACATGGGCTAATGGGAGACCAAGCCCTAAAAAATGTTTAGCTCAATTTTGCCAGAGTAAAGAAATACCTCAGATGTGGATGTAACCTGCTGTGCGGGCACATAACAGGGCTCAAGACTAATAGAGCAATGTTTGCATTTGAGGGCTATGACATTTCATTAGCTGATGGTTACATTATACATTCAGAGGAAAACAAAAAAAAAAGAAACATGTGACACCATTACAGAAAGTACACCACCTGAGGAATCTGTATAGGACATTTGGAATGGACAGGTGTTTCTTATATTTATTTTCCAGGAATGGGTGAAGTGTAGTTTGTGGAAAATGAAAATTGCAATTTTCCAACTGATATGCCAGCTGTGTACTCAGTATGATGACCCAGAGCATAGCCAAAAGTAAAACGTGTGCCCGCCACAAACCCTTTGCTCTGCTACATCATTATGGGAATGTTTTTTTTTTTTGGGGTAGCCATCCCTAAATTTTTACCTGAAAATATGTGCACACCGCTCAGTGAAGGAGAGAATACTGCGCATTTCAGGCCTATGTTTCTAACTGACATCAGTAACCGACGGTTACATATATTTAGAGGAAAATAAGAACACACTTTGAACAGATGGGCGTTTTCTAGATACATTTTCCAGGAATGGATGAAGTGTAGTTTAAGGAAAAATGAAAATTGCAATTTTCCAAATAAAATGCCAATTGGGTAACCAGAATGATGACCCAGAGTATAGCCAAAAGTAAAAATGATGCCTGCCCCAAACCCTATACTCCGATTCATAATTCTGGGAATGTGATGTGTGTGGCCTTCCCTATTATGTTACCTCAAATCCGCACACCGCTCAGGTGTAAAGAGAGCACTTAGCATTTGCGGCAACTTGAAAACCCCCAATGCAAATGACTCTGTGACACATGACCCAATAACAGTAGTGGTCTTATCAGGGGTGTTATGTTAATGGGTTTTTGAATGTTTTGGGGGTTTGAAATTTGGAAGACAATGTACTGTGTACATTGGGGTCAAATCAAGGAGAATCAAAATTGGGAAAGAAGAATTTAGTGCTCCATGGAAGTTTGATACTCCCTGAAGCAATTTTTAATGCAGAAGCCCAGATGATCAGGGACCGTGCCGCATTGAGTGGTGGTGTCCTTCTGTATCCCCCTCCTGCAACACACTCTGTGTTCTGGGATCAGCCTTTCTTTCCAATGTGGGGGACCTCACCTGAAAAGTGTTGGCCTGGGACAATCCAGGTGCCTACCATTCCAGAAGTGCTTGGGGCCGCTCCCCCCTATTTGCCAAAGATCAGGGCCTTTATGAGCACCTCCTGGAACTGTTGACAGCTCTTAGTGTTGCCAGCACTCCGGTATACTACATATGCGTTGTACATGGCAATGTGGACCATGTAGATCACAACTTTTTTTTGTACCATAGAGTACATGGCATTATATGGCACATGGCATTATATGGTTTGAGGACTAGATCAGACAGATCAACTCCCCCCATATACTGATTGTAGTCTACAATACATTCAGGCTTGTGGACCGGTGCCACGGTATCTCACACACTGAAAGGGGTGGTGTCGTTACATGAATGGTAGTGAGCATAAGGAAAACCTGCCTGTCCTTACTCATGAAAGCCTGTTGACCAGCAACAGGCTTTCATGAGTAAGGGCACGTGTTTCACCCCTGGAGGGTATAGGACGATAGGTCTCTCTGATTTTTCCACACAGTCCCACAAGCGGATGTAGATCTGGTGGCGTGGGATGTGAAGAGAGGGATACTAGTATAAAACTTATGAATGATTTCAGCAGGCATCCCCTTACGATCAGAGCGACGGTAATCGGAAATGCCGAGGGCGTACAGGTACGCCCTTGGTCCTTAAGTACCAGGGCAAAAGGGCGTACCTGTATGCCCTTGGTCCTTAAGAAGTTAAAAGCCATGCCTCTATTTTCTATCTACAGAGCCATATGAGGGCATGTTTTATGTAAGATCCACTTACCCGTCGGTGGAAGCTGCGGGACGGGATCGGCGGCGGTGATTGGCGCAGGCGGCGATGTCGTGCGGCAGAAGAGGACGGCTCCCTGGATCCAACGGAAGCCGGTAAGTTGCCTAGCAACATCTAGAGGGCTACAATTTGAGACTGTAGCGCTCGAGATGTTGCAAAACTACAACTCCCAGCATGCCCAGACAGCAGCTGGGCATGCTGGGATTTGCAGTTTTGCAACAGCTGGAGGTCTACAGTTTAGAGACCACTGCACAGTGATCTCTATACAGTAGCACTCTAGATCTTGCAAAACTACAACTCCTAGCATGCCCACACAGCAGTTTACTGTCTGTGCATGCTGGGATTTGTAGTTTTGCAACATCTGGAGGTCCACAGTTTGGAGAGCACAGTGCAGTGGTGATCTCCCAACATGCCCTTCGGCGATCAGTACTTGCTGGGAGTTGTAGTTTTGCAACAGCTATAGGCACACTGGTTGGAAAATACTGAGATAAGTAACAGAACCTAACTGAAGGTTTTCCAACCAGTGTGCCTCCAGCTGTTTAAAAACTACAACTCCCAGCATGCACGGTCTGTCAGTACATGCTGGGAGTTGTAGTTTTGAAACAGCTGGAGGTTTGCCCCCCATGTGAACGTACAGGGTACATTCACATAGACAGGTTTACAGTAAGTTTCCCGCTTCAAGTATGAACTGCGGCAAATTTTTCGCCGCAGCGCAAATTTCTAGCGGGAAGTGCACTGTAAACCTGTGCCCGTGTGAATGTACCCTAAAAACACTACACTACACTACACTAACACATAATAAAGGGTAAAACACTACATATACACCCCCTTATACTGTCTCCCCCAATAAAAATGAAAAACGTATTGTACAGCAGTGTTTCCAAAATGGAGCCTCCAGCTGTTGCAAAACAACAACTCCCAGCATTTCCGGACAGCCACTGACTGTCCAGGCATGCTGGGAGTTTAGCAACAGCTGGAGACACCCTGTTTGGGAATCACTGGCGTAGAATACTCCTATGTCCACCCCTATGCAATCCCTAATTTAGTCCTCAAATGCGCATGGCGCTCTCTCATTTCAGAGCCTTGTCGTATTTCAAGGAAACAGTTTAGGGCCACATATGGGGTATCTCTGTACTCGGGAGAAATTGCGTTACAAATTTTGGGGGGCTTTTTATCCTTTTACCCCTTATGAAAAGGAATAGTTGGGGGCTTCACCAGCCTGTTAGTGTAAAAAAAAAAAAAAAATACACTTACATGCTGGTGTTGTCCTTTACTTTTTATTTTCGCAAGTGTTAAAAGGAAAAAAAGATCCCCAAAATGTGTAACACAATTTCTCCTGGGTACGGAAATACCCCATATGTGGGAATAAAAAGCTCTGCGGGTGCACAACAAGGCTCAGGAGTGAGAGCGCACTATGTACATTTGAAGCCTAAATTGGTGATTTGCACAGGGGTGGCTGATTTTACAGCGGTTCTGCCATAAACGCAAAAAAGGGGGGGGGCTTTGTAAACGCACATGGCCCCCGACTTCTATTCCAACCAAATTCTGTCTTCAAAAGCTCAATGGTGCTCCTTCTCTTCTGAGCATTGTAGTGCGCCAGCAGTGCACTTGACATCCACACATTGGGTATTTCCATATTCAGAAGAAATGGGGTTACAAATTTTGGGGGTCATTTTCTCCTATTACCCCTTGTAAAAATTTTAAATGTGGGGGAAAACCAGCATTTTAGTAAAAACATTTTTTTTTCATTTACACATCCGACTTTAGCAAAAAGTCGTCAGACACCTGTGAGGTGTTAAGGCTCACTGTACCCCTTGTTGTGTTCCTTGAGGGGTGTAGTTTCTAAAATAGTGTGCCATGTGTTTTTTTTTTTTGCTGTTCTGGCACCATAGGGGCTTCCTAAATGCGACATGCCCTCCAAAAACCATTTCAGCAAAATTTGTTTTTCAAAAGCCAAATGTGACTCCTCTTCTGAGCATTGTAGTGCGCCAGCAGAGCACTTGAAGTCCACACTTGGGGTATTTCCATACTCAGAAGAGATGGGGTTACAAATTTTGGGGGCATTTTGTCCTATCATCCCTTGTAAAAATGTAACATTTTGGGGAAAACTAGCATTATAGTGGAAAAAAAATAAATAAATCATTTACACATCCAACTTTAACAAAAAAGTCGTAAAACTCCTGTGGGGTGTTAAGGCTCACTGGACCCCTTGTTACTTGCCTTGACGGGTGTAGTTTCCAAAATAGTGTGCCATGTGTTTTTTTTTTGCTGTTCTGGCACCATAGGGGCTTCCGAAATGCGAAATGCCCCCCCATTTCAGAAAAACTCACTCTCCAAAATCCCATTGTCGTTCCTTCTCTTCTGAGCCCCCTACTGTGCCCGCCGTACACTTGACATACACATATGAGGTATTTCCTTACTCGAGAGAGATTGGGTTACACATTTTAGGAAGATTTCTCTCCTTTTACCCCTTGCAAAAATTCAAAAACTGGGTCTACAAGAACATGCCAGTGTAAAAAATGAAGATTTTGAATTTTCTACTTCAATTTGCTGCTATTCCTGTGAAACACCTAAAGGGTTAACAAACCTTTTGAATGCCATTTTGAATACTTTGAGGGGTGCAGTTTTTATAATGAGGTCATTTATGGGGCATTTCTAATATGAAGGCCCTGCAAATCCACTTCAAAACAGAACTGGTCCCTGAAAAATTTTGATTTTGAAAATTTTGTGAAAAATTTGAAAATTGCTGCTGAACTTTGAAGCCCTCTGAGGTCTTCCAAAAGTAAAAACATGTCAACGTTATGATGCAATCATAAAGAAGACATGTTGAATATGTGAATCGATATATAATTTATTTGGAATATTCATTTTCCTTATAAGCAGATAGCTTCAAAGTAAAAAAAAAAGCTACATTTTCAGTTTTTTCATCAAATTTTGGAATTTTTCACCAAGAAACGATGCAAGTATCGACAAAATGTTACCACTAACATAAAGTAGAATATGTCATGAAAAAACAATCTCGGAATCAGAATGAAAGGTAAAAGCATCCCAGAGTTATTAATGCTTACAGTGAAAGTGGTCAGATGTTCAAAAAATGTCCGGGTCCTACAGTGAAAATTGGCTGAGTCCTTAAGGGGTTAAAGGGGTGCACCATTGGAAAAAACATTTTCAAATCAACTAGTGCCAGGAAATTAAACAGATTTGTAAATGACTTCTATTAAAAAAAATCTTTATCCTTACAGTACTTACAGCTGCTGTATGCTCCAGAGGAAGTTGTGTAGTTCTTTCCAGTCTGACCACAGTGCTCTCTGCTGACATCTCTATCTGTCTCATTAACTGTCCAGAGCAGAAAAGGTTTGCTATGGGAATTTGCTTCTACTCTGGACAGGTTTTGACAAGGACAGAGGTGGCAGCAGAGAGCATTGTGGTCAGACTGAAAAGAACTACACAACTTCTGTAGTGCACATACCTCTGTAGTATACAGCAACTGATAAGTACTGGAAGGCTAAAGAGTTTTAAAAAGAAATAATTTACAAATCTGTATAACTTTATGGCACTAGATGATTTGAAAGCATTTGTTTTCCTCTTGTTTTCCACTAGAGCACCGCTTTAAGTCCTTATAGGGACTTGTATACATTCATGGTCGTAAATGTTTGCATCCCTGAAATTTTTCTAGAAAATGAAGTATTTCTCACAGAAAAGGATTGCAGTAACACATTTTGCTATACACATGTCTATTCCCTTTGTGTGTAATGGAACTAAACCAAAAAAGGGACAAAAAAAGCAAATTGGACCATAATATCTGTAACAATGAGCGCTCCGTCCTTTGCTCCTGGACAGGAGCGCTCACTGCGTTTGTCCCCCGCGGAGTGCCCCGGTCAGACTCTCTGACCGGGGACACTCCGCTTCTGTCACCGGCAGGGACGCGGGCCGCGCTGCTGGATGTCCCCGCGCGCGTCCCGCATCAAATCCTTAATTACCGGCACCCGCTCCGGCTCTCTCCTCGGCTCCCCTGTCATGTGATCCCCGGCGCGCGGCTGTGTAAAATTTAAAGGGCCAGTGCACCATTGATTGGTGCCTGGCCCAATCCAATTTCCTCTGCTCCTATTAATGTACCCTTCCTGCCCTTGCCGGATCTTTGTGTTGCCTTAGTGCCCAAGAGAAAGCGTTCTTTGTGTATTCCTTGCCTGTTGCTGAACCCGTTGCTAACGACTACCGCCTCCAAACCTGTGCTGCCTGTCCTGACCTTTTGCTACGTCTGACTACGCCTCTGCCTGTCCCTTCTGTGCTTCGCCTGTCTCAGCAGTCAGTGAGGTTGAGCCGCTCCTGGAGGACACGACCTGGTAGTTACCGCCGCAGCAAGACCATCCAGCTTTGCGGCGGGCTCTGGTGAATACCAGTAACTATTTAGAACCGATCCTCTGGTATGGTCCACGCAAATCCCTCAGGATCCACTACCAGTACCGCTTCCTGCTACAAGTCCGGATCCTTACAGTAAGATGCGGCCATGGATCCCGCTGAGGTGCCCCTGCCTAGTCGGACCTTTCTACAGTTGTGGCCCAGCAGTCGCAGCAGATCGCCTAGCAAGGTCAACAGTTGGCACAGTTGACCGCCATGCTGCAGCAACTTCTTCCAGCGCAGCAGCAGCTACCATCTCCGCCTGCACCAGCTTCACCACCACAGCCTGTGGCTGCCGCCACCTCTAGAGTCCGTTTGTCCATGCCGGCCAAGTATGACGGTGATCCCAAGTTGTGCCGCGGATTCCTGTCCCAATGCTCTCTTCATCTTGAGATGTTGGCTGACCAGTTCCCCTCGGAGCGAGCCAGGGTGACATTTGTCATTAGCCTGCTTTCTGGGAAGGCCCTGGCCTGGGCTACACCGCTTTGGGACCGCAACGATCCAGTCACTGCAAGTGTCCAGAGTTTCTTCCAGGAATTCCGAAGTGTCTTTGAGGAGCCAACTCGGGTTTCCTCAGCATAGACTGCGTTATTGAATTTGTCCCAGGGGAGTTCTTCTGTGGGAGACTATGCTATTTGTTTCCGTACCCTTGCTTTGGAGCTCTCCTGGAATAACGAGGCACTCTGTGCTACTTTTAAGAAAGGCTTATCCAGCGCCATAAAGGATGTCCTGGCTGCACGAGAAGTGCCCTCCAACCTGAGTGACCTCATTAATTTGGCCACCAGGATTGACCTGCGTTTTACTAAGAGACGAGAGGAACTGTTACAAGAAAAGGGAAGTGCTCGTCCCAGACGCTTTCCTCGTCTGGCTCCTATCTTCCAGCATCCACCACAACCCTCTTCTGGGCCTCCCGCCGAGGAAGCCATGCAGGTGGATCGATCTCGCCTGACCACTCAAGAAAGGAACCGCCGTAGAGACGAGAACCTCTGTTTGTACTGTGCTAGTACTGAGCACTTTCTAAAGAACTGTCCTCTTTGTCAACTGCGTCAGGGAAACGCCCGCACCTAGTCAACGTTGGAGAGGCGTTGCTGGGTGTGAATACCTCCTCTCCACGCATCACTGTATCCGTGCGGATTTCAGTACCCACCAAGACCTCTTTTGTTGCCTCTGCCTTTCTGGATTCCGGTTCTGCCGGTAACTTCATCGACGCCTCGCTGGTGAACAAGTTCAACATCTCTGTGGTTCGCTTGCAGAAGTCCATCTTCATCTCCACAGTCAACGGAGAGAGACTCCACGGCATGGTGCAGTTCCGTACGGAGCCCCTCCAGATGGACATCGGAGACCTGCATTCCGAGCGTTTGGAGTTTTATGTGTTACCCCATTGCACTTCTGAACTCCTTTTGGGTCTGCCCTGACTCCAGCGTCATTGTCCCGTCCTGGATTGGACCTCCGGAGAGGTCCGAAGCTGGGGTCCGGCTTGTCTTGGCAGATGTCTCAAGCCAGTACAAGCCAAGTCTGCACCTGTCATTCTTCCTCCTCCCGGTCTGCCTGAACCATATGTGGATTTTTCGGACGTTTTTTGCAAGAAGCAAGCGGAGGTGTTGCTTCCACATAGGCCATATGACTGCCCCATTGACTTGCAACTTGGTACCACTCCACCTAGAGGAAGAATCTATCCTCTCTCTCCTTCAGAGACTCTAGCCATGTCGGAGTATATCCAGGAGAACTTGCAGAGATGGTTTATCAGGAAATCCTCTTCTCCTGCCGGAGCTGGATTCTTCTTTGTTTCCAAAAAGGACGGTACCCTTAGGCCTTGCATAGACTTTCGGGGTCTCAACAGCATTACTATTAAGAACCGTTACCCTCTTCCCCTGATTGCTGAACTCTTTGACCGTCTACAAGGCGCTAAGTACTTCACCAAGTTGGACCTCATGGGGGCCTATAACCTCATTCGTATCCGTGAGGGTGATGAGTGGAAGATGGCTTTTAATACCCGAGACGGTCATTTTGAGTACTTAGTCATGCCTTTCGGACTCTGTAACGCTCCAGCTGTCTTCCAGGAGTTTGTTAACAACATCTTCAGAGACCTGCTCTATACCTGTGTAGTAGTTTATCTGGATGATATCCTAATTTTCTCTTCAAATTTGGACCAACATCGTGCACATGTCCGCCTTGTACTCTCCCGTCTACGGAAGAACAGTCTCTATGTCAAATTCGAGAAGTGCCTGTTTGACCACACCAGTCTACCCTTCCTGGGCTATATCATTTCTGCCAAGGGACCACAAATGGATCAAGCAGTAGAAAGATAAGAAATTCAGGAGGCACTCACGTTCAGAAGGTGGATCACGGCTTCTTTATTTAAATAAAGAAGGTGGATCACAGCTTCTTTATTTAAATAAAGAAGCCGTGATCCACCTTCCGAACGTGAGTGCCTCCTGAATTTCTTATCTTTCTACTGCTTGACTTGTTGTTATCTTGAGAGGATTGAGCACCGCCAGGATTGTTGGACATATGGTTGCGAACGCTGTTTCAGCTCTCAGCATCAGTGCATACATTGCTATATTGCGCTATTGCCATACACAGCAGCAGTGCCGATACTGCGTCTTGGATTCTATCTTGATTTGGACTACAAATGGATCCTGCCAAGCTTTCCGCAGTCCTGGGCTGGCCTCGTCCCTCTGGCCTTAAAGCCATACAGCGATTTCTCGGATTCGCTAATTACTATAGACAGTTCATCCCGCATTACTCTACCCTTGTGGCACCCATCGTGGCCTTGACCAAGAAGGGGGCAAATCCGAAGTCTTGGCCTCCTCAGGCCGAGGAGGCCTTCTGTGCTCTCAAGTCGGCCTTTGCCACCGCTCCAGTCCTGTCCAGGCCTGATCCTTCAAAGCCCTTCTACCTGGAGGTAGATGCCTCCTCCGTGGGTGCTGGTGCCATTCTCACGCAAAAGACTCTGAAAGGCAAGTCGGTTACCTGTGGATTTTTCTCTAAAACTTTCTCTCCTTCAGAGAGAAACTATTCCATAGGAGATAGAGAACTGCTAGCGATCAAGTTGACTTATTTGAAGGATCAGTACACCCAGTGAACATCTTTACTGACCATAAAAACCTATCCTACCTCCAGTCTGCTCAGAGACTTAACCCCCGCCAAGCTCGCTGGTCTCTATTTTTTGCTAGATTTAATTTCCTGATCCACTTTCGCCCTGCGAGTAAGAACATCAGAGCCGACGCTCTTTCCGGCTCCTCCGATGTCTCAGGAGATGAAGTCAAGCCACAGCACATGGTACCACTGGAACGTTTGGTCACCGTGGCTCCTGTAGACCTGTGTAATCTTCCTCCAGGGAAGACCTATGTTTCTCCCCGTCTACGCCTGAAAGTCCTTAAGTGGGGGCATTATTCTTTGCTCGCAGGACATCCTGGAGTCCGGAAAACGGTACAACTTATCTCCAGAAGATACTGGTGGCCATCCTTTGAAAAGGACATCTCAGAATTTGTGCAGGCCTGTTCAATATGCGCTAGAGACAAGACCCCTCGTCAGAGACCCGCTGGTTTTCTCCAGCCCCTTCCAGTACCGGAATCCCCATGGTCCCATATCGCTATGGACTTTGTTACGGACCTGCCACCATCTCACGGCAAAACAGTAGTTTGGGTCGTCGTGGACCGCTTTTCTAAGATGGCGCACTTTATCCCTTTACCAGCCTTACCATCTGTGCCACAGTTGGCTAAGCATTTCCTACGGCACATCTTCCGTTTGCATGGGTTACCTTCGCATATTGTCTCTGACAGAGTGGTACAATTTGTGTACAAATTCTGGAGAGCCCTCTGTGGACAGCTTAAAGTCAAATTGGATTTCTCCTCGTCTTACCACCCTCAAGCCAACGGCCAAGTGGAGCGAACAAACCAGATTTTGGGCGATTATCTTCGTCACTTTGTCTCCTCCCGCCAGGATGACTGGGTCTACCTCCTCCCGTGGGCGGAATTCTCCTATAACCACAAGGACTCTTCTGCCTGCAACAGGTCTCCCTTCTTCGTGGTTTACGGCCGTCATCCTCTGCCGCCTCTGCCTTTGTCCTCCACCTCCGGTGTGCCTGC
The DNA here is from genome assembly GCF_029499605.1 of Hyla sarda. NCBI lineage: Eukaryota > Metazoa > Chordata > Amphibia > Anura > Hylidae > Hyla > Hyla sarda. Next base: position 195,796,773 of record NC_079193.1, on the reverse strand, counting down.
TGTGGATGATCTTGTGTGGGACTTTGCTACCATCTGGCGCGAGACGCGTCTCTCCTTACAACAGGCCTCTTCCCGCATGAAGGTCCAAGTGGACAAGAAGCGACGGTCCCCTCCTGTCCTGGTTCCCGGGGACAGAGTTTGGCTTTCTTCAAGGTACATCAACTTCAGGGTCCCTAGTTATAAGCTAGGTCCTCGCTACTTGGGACCCTACAGAGTCAAGAAGAAGATCAACCCAGTGTGCTACCAGCTCCATCTCCCTCCCTCCCTTAGAATTCCAAACTGCTTTCACGTCTCCCTCCTCAAGCCAGCAGTGTTCAATCGCTTCTCCCCCAAGAATCTTCATCCCACTCCTGTATCCGGTACCTCTGATGTCCTCTCCTTTCGGGAGATATTGGCCTCTAAGTTGGTCAGAGGGTGAAGATTTTTTTCTGGTTGACTGGGAGGGTTGCGGTCCTGAGGAGAGATCATGGGAGCCAGAAGAGAACATCTTGGATCGCAATCTCATCCTCAGGTTTCTGGGTACAAAGAGGAGGGGGAGACCAAAGGGGGGGGGGTACTGTAACGCTGAGCTCTCCTTCCTCTGCTCCTGGACAGGAGCGCTCACTGCGTTTGTCCCCGCGGAGTGCCCCGGTCAGACTCTCTGACCGGGGACACTCCGCTTCTGTCACCGGCAGGGACGCGGCCCGCTGTGGGCTGTCCCCGTGCGTGGCCCGCATCCCATCCTTACTTACCGGCACCCGCTCCGGCTCTCTCCTCGGCTCCCCTGTCATGTGGTTCCCGGCGCGCGTGTCCCTGCACTATAGGGTGCGCGTGCGCTGGCTGTGTAAAGTTTAAAGGGCCAGTGCACCATTGATTGGTGCCTGGCCCAATCCAATGTCCTCTGCTCCTATAAATGTACCCTGCCCCTTCCTGCCCTTGCCGGATCTTTGTGTTGCCTTACTGCCCAAGAGAAAGCGTTATTTGTGTATTCCTTGCCTGTTGCTGAACCCGTTGCTAACGACTACCACCTCCGAACCTGTGCTGCCTGCCCTGACCTTTTGCTACGTCTGACTACACCTCTGCCTGTCCCTTCTGTGCTTCGCCTGTCTCAGCAGTCAGTGAAGTTGAGTCGCTACCGGAGGACACAACCTGGTAGTTACCGCCGCAGCGAGACCATCCCGCTTTGTGGCGGGCTCTGGTGAATACCAGTAACTACTTAGAACCGATCCTCCGGTACGGTCCACGCCAATCCCTCACTGACTCAGAGGATCCACTACCAGTACCGCTTCCTGCTACCAGTCCAGATCCTTACAATGTCCCAACAAACTCCAAAAATGGGCTGGATAAAATTATAGGCACCCTTAACTTAATATTTGGTTGCACAAATAAATGAAATCAGTCGCTTCCTATAATCATCAATAAGCTTCTTACACCTCTCAGACGGAATGTAGGACCACTCTTCTTTTGTAAACTGCTCCAGGTCTCTCTTATTGGAAGGGCACCTTTTCCCAACAGCAATTTTAAGATCTCTCCACAGGTGTTCAATGGGATTAATATCTGGACTCATTGCTGCCACTTCAGAACTCTCCAGAGCTTTGTTGCCATACATTTCTGGGTGCTTTTTGATGTATGTTTGGGGTCATTATCCTGCTGGAAGACCCAAGATCTTGGACGCAAACCCAGCTTTCTGACACTGGGCTGTAAAGTGCGACCCAAAATCTGTTGGTAATCCTAAGATTTCATGATGCCTTGCACACATTCAAGGCACACAGTGCCAGAGGCAGCATAACAACCACAAACATCATTGAACCTCCACCATATTTCACTGTAGGTGCTGTGTTCTTTTTTTTGTAGGCCTCATTCTGTTTTCGGTAAACAGTAGAATAATGTGCTTTACCAAAAAGCTCTATCTTGGTCTCATCTGTCCACAAGACATTTTCCAGAAGGATTTTGGCTTACTCAAGTTCATTTTGACAAAATGTAGTCTTGCTTTTTTATGTCTGTGTCAGCAGTGGGGTCCTCCTGGGTGTCCTGCCATAGCGTTTCATTACATTTAAATGTCGACAGATAGTTCACGCTGACATTGATGCTCCCTGAACCTGCAGGACAGATTGAATATCTTTGGAACTTGTTTGGGGCTGCTTATCCCCCATCTGGACTATCCTGCATTGACACCTTTCATCAATTTTTCTCTTCCGTCCATCTTGATAATGCTGCGCACAGTGGACAAAGGTTAATCTAGATCTCTGGAGATGAACTTGTAGCCTTGAGATTGTTGATATTTTTCCACAATTTTGGTTCTCAAGTCCTCAAACAGTTCTCTTCTCCTCTTTCTGTTGTCCATACTTGTCCATACTTAGTGTGGCACACACAGACACATAATGAAAAGAAAAAGTGAACTTCTCTCCTTTTTATCTGCTTTTTGGTGTGATTGTTATATTGCCCACACCTGTTACTTGCCCCAGGTGAGTATAAAGGAGCATCGCATGCTTTAAACAATCTTATTTTTCCACAATTTCGAAAGGGTGCCAATAATTTTCTCCAGACCATTTTTGGAGTATGGTATGACATTATGTCCAATTTGGTTTTTTTCTCCCTTTTTTGGTTTAGTTCCAATACACACAAAGGGAATAAGCATGTGTACAGCAAAACATGTGTTACTGCAATCATTTTCTGTGAGAAATACGTCATTTTCTAGATTTTTCTAGAAAATTTAGGGGTGCCAATATTTAAGACCATGGCTGTATAATATATCATTGGATTGCTTATACTGATCAATGATATACTATTGCATATCACTGATCAGTTAAATTAGTGCTATGCTAGTTCAGTCTTCCTAATGAAGACTTTATAGCGAAGCTAATGTCACATTTTTATTTATTTCTTTTTTTCAAATCATCTGGTGCCAGAAAGTTAAACAGATTTGAAAACTATTTAAAAAATATTAATCCTTTCAGTATTTATCAGCTGCTGTATACTATAGAGGAAGTTGAGTTGTTCTTTTCTGTTTAACCACAGTGCTCTCTGCTGACACCTCTATACATGTCAGGAACTGTCCAAAGCAGGAGAGGTTCGCTATGGGTGTTGGCTTCTACTCTGAACAGTTCCTGACATTGACACTGTCAGCAAAGAGCACTGTGGTCAGACAGAAAAGAAAAGCATAACTTCCTCTGTACAGGGTGGGCCATTTATATGGATATACCTTAGTAAAATGGGAATGGTTGGTGATATTAACTTCCTGTTTGTGGCACATTAGTATATGTGAGGGGGAAACTTTTCAAGATGGGTGGTGACCATGGCTGCCATTTTGAAGTCGGTCATTTTGAATCCTACTTTTGTTTTTTCAATAGGAAGAGGGTCATGTGACACATCAAGCTTATTGGAAAGTTCACAAGAAAAACAATGATGTGCTTGGTTTTAACTTAACTTTATTCCTTCATGAGTTATTTACAAGTTTCTGACCACTTATAAAATGTGTTCAATGTGCTGCCCATTGTGTTGGATTGCCAATGCAACCCTCTTCTCCCACTTTTCACACACTGATAGCAACACCGCAGGAGAAATGCTAGCACAGGCTTCCAGTATCCGTAGTTTCAGGTGCAGCACATCTTGTATCTTCACAGCATAGACAATTGCCTTTAGATGACCCCAAAGATAAAAGTCTAAGGGGGTCAGATCGGGAGACCTTGGGGGCCATTCAACTGACCAACGACGACCAATCCACTTGATGTGTTTCCCTCTTTATGCACTGAAGCTGGCACGTTCCCTGAGTTTTTCCAGCAAGATGGTGTACCACCACATTATGGGTGTCAGGTCCGAGCATTCCTTGATGAACAGTTTCCTGGAAAGTGGATTGGTTGTCGTACTGGAAGGATTAAGATTTTTAAATAGAAGTAATGTACAAATCTGTTTAACTTTCTGGAGCCAGTTCATATAAAAAAAATTGTTTTCCACAGGAGTACCCCTTTAATGGTAAGTATTGACTGCTAATACTGGCACTCACCCGGTATAAAGCAAGATTCTGAGCTTGCTTAATTATAGCACCTAAGCATGCACACGACAGACAGGTATACATGTCACATTTAGTGAAGGAGTAAACTAAATAGTAATTTCTTGTCAATGCTATGTGAATGTATATATATATATATATATATATATATATATATATATATATATGGGGTCAGTACTTTCCTCAGGGAGATGACTCCTCTTCAGGTGTAACAGAGATTCAAGTAGGCCATTAAGCACTCCGCGGGCTCCTGGGTAAGGGCTCCTTACCCAGGAGCCCGCAGATTGCTAAATGGCCTACTTGAATCTCCGTTACACCTGAAGAGGTGTCATTTCCCTGAGGAAAGTACAAGCCAGATCACCCTGCTCTGTACTGATGAGGGGCAAACACCCCAAAACAGCTGTCTGCAGATGGGTCCTCTTTCCTTCTGGAGAGAGTTCTGGCTTGGCATTAATCCGAATCAGTTTTGAGGCTTTTTAACTGGAGCCTGAGCTGTTTTGCAGGACACACTACCTGTGTAGGTGGTGTGGTGAGCTTATATATATATATATATATATATATATATATATATATATATATATATATAACTCAACGTGTGTGTGTATGTTCCAGCATCACGTCCAAATGACTAAAGATATTAACATGAAGCTTGGCACACATGTTACTTATATGTCAACAACTAACATAGGAAAGGTGATTTAACCCTTACTCACCCCCATTTGCCAGGGGCGAGGTTTATATTTAAAGTCCCATACAAGTCAATGGGAAATATTTGTTACTGCATAACTTCCAAACGGCTTGAGATATTTCAATAATACTTGGTCACATGTTACTTATAATATAGGATAGTTAATTTAACCCTTAACTACCCCCATTTGTGAGGGTCAGGGTTTTTGTTTAAAGTCCCACGCAAATCAATTTGAAATGTATGTTCCCACATAACTTCAGTACGGATGGAGATATTCCAATAACTGGTACACATATTATGGGTCGGGATAGGAGGTCGGCATAGGAGGTCGGGATAAGAGGTCGGGATAGGAGGACGGGATAGGAGGTCGGGATAGGAGGACGGGATAGGAGGACCAGGATAGGAGGACCGGGATAGGAGGACCGGGATAGGAGGACCGGGATAGGAGGACTGGATAGGAGGTCGGGATAGGAGGTCGAGATAGGAGGTCGAGATAGGAGGTCGAGATAGGAGGTCGTGATAGGAGGTCGGGATAGGAGGTCGGGATAGGAGGTCGAGATAGGAGGACGGGATAGGAGGACGGGATAGGAGGTCGGGATAGGAGGTCGGGATAGGAGGTCGAGATAGGAGGTCGAGATAGGAGGACGGGATAGGAGGTCGGGATAGGAGGTCGGGATAGGAGGTCGGGATAGGAGGTCGGGATAGGAGGTCGGGATAAGAGGTCGAGATAGGAGGATGGGATAGGAGGTCGAGATATGAGGATGGGATAGGAGGTCGTGATAGGAGGACGGGATAGGAGGATGGGATAGGATAACGGGATAGGAGGACGGGAAAGGAGGACGGGATAGGAGGACGGGACAGGAGGACGGGACAGAAGGACGGGACAGGAGGACGGGACAGGAGGACGGAAAGGAGGTCGAGATAGCAGGACGGGAAAGGAGGACGGGAAAGGATGTCGAGATATGAGTACTGGAAAGGAGGACGGGATAGGAGGACTGGATAGGAGGACGGGAAAGGAGGACGGGATAGGAGGATGGGAAAGGAGGTCGAGATAGGAGCACAGGATAGGAGGTCGAGATAGCAGGACGGGAAAGGAGGACGGGAAAGGATGTCGAGATATGAGTACGGGAAAGGAGGACGGGATAGGAGAACTGGATAGGGGGACGGGAAAGGAGGACGGGATAGGAGGTCGGGATAAGAGGTCGGGATATGATGACAGGATAGGAGGTCGAGATATGACAACAATTTATGAGGACGGGAGATGAAGTCAAAAGCTTCCTCCTTTGTTTATTTTCCTCCCCAACAAGGATTAGGAAGGAAAAACCGGGCAACGCCGGGTACTCAGCTAGTATATATATAAAAAACTCAGTGTATGTGTGTATGTTCCACTAAAACTTTCAAACGGCTAAAGATATTAACATGAAACTTGGCACACATGTTACTAATATGTCAACAACAAACATAGGATAGGTAATTAAACCCTTACTCACCCCCATACTCACCCCCATTTGCCAGGGGCGGGGACTTATGTTTAAAGTCCCATGCAAGTCAATGGGAAATATATGTTACCGCATAACTTCCAAACGGCTGGAGATATTTAGATAATTATTAGTCACATGTTACTTATATTTCCACTTAAAATATAGGATAGTTAATTTAACCCTTAACTACCCCATTTGTGAGGGTCGGGGTTTTTGTTTAAAGTCCCATGCAAATCAATGGTAAATGTATTTTCCCATATAATTTCCGTACGGCTGAAGCTATTTCAATATTTGGTACACATATTACGGGTCGTGATATGAGGACGGGATGGGAGGTCGGGATAGGAGGTCGAGATAGGAGGACCGGATAGGAGGACGGGATATGAGGACAGGATAGATGGTCGGGATAGGGATAGGAGGTCGAGATAGGAGGTCGAGATATGAGGACGTGAAAGGAGGTCGGGAAAAGAGGACAGGATAGGAGGTCGGGATAGGAGGTCGAGATAGGAGGATGGGATAGGAGGTCAAGAAAGGAGGTCGAGATACGAGGACGAGATAGGAGGACAGGATAGGAGGTTGAGATATGAGGTTAAGATAGGAGGACGGGATAGGGGACGGGATAGGAGGTCGGGATAGGAGGTCAGGATAGGAGGTCGAGATTGGAGGACGGGATAGGAGGTCGGGATAGGAGGTCGAGATAGGAGGATGGGATAGGAGGTCGAGATAGGAGGTCAGGATAGGAGGTCGGGATAGGAGGACAGGATAGGAGATCGGGATAGGAGGTCGGGTTAGGAGGACGGTATAGGAGGTCGGGATAGGAGGACGGTATAGGAGGTCGGGACAGGAAGTCGGGACAGGAGGTCAAGATGGGAGGACAGGATAGGAGGTTGGGATGGGGGGTTGGGATATAACAACAATATATGAGGACTGCATATGAAGTCAAAAGCTTCCTCCTTTGTTTATTTTCCTCCCCAACAAGGATTAGGAAGGAAAAACCGGGCAATGCCGGGTACTCAGCTAATATATATATATATATATATATATATATATATATATATATATATATATATATATATATCATAATAATTATTAGTTTTGTGATTAAAGCAAGTAAACACAATATACAATAAACCCAAAGATTTTATACAAGATGCAACATTTTCACTTTCTATTCATGATATATAAATTGGCAATAATACTTAATTAGCTTGTATGAAGGCAAGCTAATCTGATTTTGAAATAAATCAATTGTGTGTTTTTATTGTCTTGCATTAATTACATTGCAAACAAATGATTACAACATTCAAGTTTTGTCAGGCAATTAATTTACAATTTATGACACAGGAAACATGCATTATTGAGATTTACATCACAAGATCAAGCCATAATTAAATTGTTTTTGAAATTGAATTTACATTTGTCTCTCTAGCTTTAAAATTAGCAGTTTAATGGTCTGGGATAAATTACCAAGCATTTTGTTTATCTACAGTGTACACATTTTATTTTTTCCTTCATGGTTTCTTAAGGCGATTCGGTTTTTTAAGACATATAAAGAATTTGCTAAAATTAAAGGAAATAAAGAAAAGTCACACAGAGTCAAAAAGCACATAAAGGAATAATAAATAAAGTCATATCAATTCCAACCTATTCTATTGTATCTGAAGTTGAATATTTGTTTCACAGAATGCCACAGAAGGGACTGTACGGGCAATGTTGGTTTTTATAATGGTGAGAAAAAAAAATCCCACACACTTACCTCCCAAACTCCCCTGCCTGTGCTGGGTTCACACAGCACCAGTCTCTGCTGCAGTAGGCTTCTGGGGTTGTTGATGTGACATCACAGACTCACTTAGCCAATCAGTACACTGTGCAATTACACTATATTAACTCCAATACAGCAAGGTTTAGAAAGTAAAATTGTAGAAATGTTCAAATGGACAGTTAGAAACAAGCTTGGCAGTACTTTAACATATGAACAGAACCAACAAGTTTAAACTGCTAAGTCTATTGGTATAAACTACTATTTTAACTTTGCTGAATTGAGTATTTTTTGTTTATCTACTATTGCCCTGGTCGATGCTATCATTCCATGTTGGAGGTGAAGGTATGCATATTTGGGGATTGTGCTGAAGTTTGCTACTTTTATTGTTAAAAGTAGACAGTGCCCTGACTGGGGTCAATGTTTACGCTACAATGTGCTCTGACTTAAGCAGCATTTATACTACTCTGTGCACTTACTATTCACTGACTATACACTGACTTGGAGCCGCATTTACACTTTACATTGTGCACTGTTCTACAGGTACAGTTCAGAAAGTATACATTCTGTGACGAACCGTCCTCGGGGATAGCTCTGGGATCTTCCTGGTCACTTGCCAGGGTACACGTTTCCTTGCAATAACTCGCCAGACAACAGTTCAGCTTACAAGTCTGGCTCCTTGCCAGCTTTATTTACACAGGTTGCAGGTAAAACAAAACATAAAACAGCAACAAAATAAAGTCCTAGACCATCTGGTCACTGACTACAACTCTTTGCATGCCCTGTCTACTAACTGATGAGCTACTCTCAGCCAGCATAACATGTGCCCCTGCAACCTGTTTACTCACAGTTCCCACTGTCACTTGGGCCACTCACAGCTCCTGCTGTGTGCTTCCAACAGGGCCCGCTGTCTCCCCCTTACAGTGACCTACTGTTTCCATGGGAAAGCTCAGATCAGGCTGAATCTCTCCCTTATAAATGCCTCCTTTCTCTGTTGCCTCATTTATTTGGTCATAGATGAGGGTTGCTCCAGAGTGAGCAAAGGAAATCCACTCTTTCATTGCCAATTTATCACAATTCACATACTTTATATAGTTGTATATATTGTATAATTGTAAGATTTCCACTGATGGTATTCCGGCACCAAAAGAATAATCTTTATCTTTTTTTTGGTGGAATACACACAGAATACATTGCTGTCTATGAGGACAGCAATATCCAAGCAGTCCTAGTGTTGGCCAATCAGCAACATTATGCAATCTACACAAATCTAAAACCATGCCCAGCTAAACCTTACCTGGAGTATGCTTTACAACATCCCCAGCTTTCTGCTTCTGAGCCTAGTACTCAATATCACATATCTTACCTAGACTTGGGTTTCCTCCTGGCTACAGCTCACACAGACTTAGCAGTGTATGTGTCTCATACTGGGAGCCATGACCTGGGAAGCTTTGAAGATTCTAATAGAACTTCCACAAGTGGTTTCTCACTGTGCTTAATCAGCTCCAGGCTGGAGTAGAATGAACATAAAGTGGAGTCTGCTTTTGTTCCCAACTTCAACATTTTCATTTTTGAATTTCTACAGGAGGTTTCAATTGTAAGTGCAGCAATAAAATTAATAAAGATTCCTTTCTAAATTCGGAGATATATATTTCACCAATTTCTTAACACATGACATACAGTACAGGTACATCATGAACGGAATGTACTTCCTGCATTTTGTCACACATACAGTATCTCACATAAGTCCACCCCTCACATTTTTGTAAATATTTTATTATATCTTTTCATGTGACAACACTGTAGAAATGTCACTCTTTTACAATGTAAAGAAGAAGTGCACAGTCTGTATAACAGTGTTTAACAGTGTGACCCCTCAAAATAAGTCAACAAACAACCAACAATGTCTAAACCTTGGCAACAAATGTGAGTACACCCCTAAGTGGAAATGTCCAAATTGGGCCCAATTATCCATTTTCCCTCCTTAGTGTCATGTGATTCATTAGTGTTATAAGGTCTTGGTGTGAATAGGAAGCATTCCGCACATTTAAAAGTTCAGGCAGGTGTTAGAACCGCTCAGAAATGAGTAGTCTCATATACAGCAATGCATTTCCAAGCGAAATCCACAGACAGAACAGACAAGTTTATTCTTTCTATTGATACCAGAATCGGGGTTTTGCTTGAAATTCAGTACAGCGGAATCCCATTGAAATTAACAGGATTCTGCTGCAGTGGAATATACCTACACTGTGTTCCATTTTTCTAGATGTGTTTCCTGCCCTCTGATATGAGGGCTAGGGCATACTTTTTAGGTCTTTCATGTGGCCACCATTTGTGAATTACAGCTTCCCTTATGTCCAATAGCTTACATACAGGCTTTAATATGTATTAGAGTCTACTTGCACTATCATTACATATATAGCAGAGTAGAATGTCTTATATCTAGGGCATCAATGTCATTGGATTCATATATGCATACATTTAGAGCCAAAATGCATCAATTCATCCTAACTTTACTAGCATTTAGCTATAAGCAATATGTTTCTGATCTTTTTTCATTACAGGTCATCCTCAGCAAGCGTTGAGCCCACAGTGATAATATGATTGTAATTTCCACACTTTTAGGTGACACATTGCACTCCATTGTGTGTTCTGAAGTGGCCATAACCTGTCAAACAAGCTGATATGGCCTTGTATAATAGTGTCAGCAATAAGCTTATGTGTGAGCATGAATGCTTGTGTGTCAGCTGATGGTGTCATTTAGACTATTTGAAAAAATCCTCAGCTGCATATCTGTAATAAGAAATGTGAGGCCGAAGATTGATGGGAGCAAAGGGCCATATGTATGATTATGCAATCATTCATGCAGCCCTACCCACTTGTTGCTTGAGTCATGCAAATAGGAGGGTCAAACTCTGAGATTGGTGCTCATTTACAGTGCAGGCTCAGGCAATGTAATATGGAGGTTTAAGTGTAGCTCATTAAGTGTAACACATTACATCGCTGTGTTGGGTTAACGCACATAAAGTAACCATGGCATCATGTCCCATGCTGGAGGTTCCATGCAAGTCTATCTGACTGCTGGCATTGGAGATCTAGAAATCCATTTGATCATGTGAGTCTTGGGTCTTGGATGATGTGTTTGCCCATGAAGTTTAAATGCATTTTGCCACCAGAATAAAAGTCATAGTAATATTTTTATTGCTGATTTATTTTGTGGTGATACCTTTGGAAGGAAAACTATAGATCAAGGTGTAATAGTACTACACTGTGTATCATACTGTATTAAATAGGTTTTATTTTAAAGGGGTATTCTGGCCAAAGACATCTTATCTCCTATACAAAGGATAGGGGATAAGATGTCTGATTGCAGGGGGCCCGCCGTTGGGACACCTGGCGATCTCTGTGCAACACCCGCATTCTATGCAGGGTTGCTGCTCTAGTCTCGGAAACCTCGGTATTTCCGGGACTGGAGACGTGATGTCATGCCACGCCCTCTCGTAAAATTATGTCACGCTTCCTCATGATGTCACACCACGTCCCCTCCATTCATGTCTATGGGAGGGGGCGTGATGGCTGTCACGCCCCCTCCCATGGTCATGCATGGAGGGGGCTTGGCGTGACATCATGTCTCCAGTCCTGGAAAACACAGAGGTTTCCGAGACTGGAGCAGAATGCGGATGCTGTACAGAGATCGCCGGGAGTCCTAGCGGCGGGCCCCCTGCGATCAGACACCTTATAAATATTTTAAATATGTTACTTGTTCAATCTACTTGGTGTGAATATTTCAGATTAGTAATATGGCCAAATAAAAAATATTTTTATTTTCATTCAGATTTACAAACACAGCAGGCAAAATCCACAACGTTTTCCTGTTGTGTATCAAGTGATGCTTGGTTTATTTTTATTTATTTATTTATTTTATAGAACTTTGCAAGGTTTTGTGTGAAAAAGGTGGCATTTTAGATTAAATAATTGATTGCCTGGAAAGATGCATGAAAGAAAAGCCCATATGCAATATTCACTTAGAAACAGTAGGAAATACATATTTAACAGTCCGGGACTTAATCTAAATGTGCTCAAATGTGTTTGTTTAACATCAGGAGATGTCTTTAAAGTTTGAATGGGTTTATTTCAATGGAAGTAATGCCTGTTGTGGAATACAGCAGCTATAAGAATCAGCTGTTCGTAATAAACATGTTATTCATGTTTTAATATACAATAAACCTGTTCATTTAAATATCCCCATACTTACAAAAAAATTAATAGTTGCCAAATTTTCTCCTTACCTTTATATATATATATATATATATATATATATATATATATTCATATTTTCCTCTAATACAAAAGCCCTAGTTTAACCCCTTAAGAACTGAGCCCTTTTTACCCTTAAAGGGGTTATCCACCATAAGGTGATTTTAGTACATACCTGGCAGACAGAGGATACGACCAAGGGCGGAACACGCCTGAAACACGTCATGTCCTCCTGTTCCTGTGTTTCCGATTTTACTCAATAAAGGATTATGTGCATGTTCCACGCTGGCTATTCGTTCCTTTTTCTACTGTTTGGTTTAGCAATATGCCTTCCGTGCTGTGGAAAGGACGCCTATCCAGTGAGCTGATCTAACTGTCTCCTCCTATACCTGGCAGACAGTAATGGATATGCTTAGGAAGGATCTGTGCTTGTCTTGGGGCTAAATGGCTATGTTGTGAGATTACCATAACACTGTGGCTAGCTTATTGTGAACTGATATTTCCTGTTTGACTTTTCTTTTTTGACTACAAATCCCACAATTCCATTTTTCTCCCTCCCACACATCAGCCATTGAAACATAAAGGAGCTGCATCCATTCAATCAGAGTGCCTACAGCTGCTGCATTAGTTGCAGATTGATCCCTCTCCCACCAAGCGATCCCTCCACCCACTGAAGCAGACAGGCTCCCTGTCATCAGCTGACTAGTGATTCAGGTCTTGGCCGCATTGCAAGCTGGGAAAAATCTGAGACAACAGTCATTTTGTATGCTGATAAAATAAATATTGGAGTGAAAATCACAGAAGAATTGTGAGAAAACCGTCACACACAGGTACAGACACTATATTATGAACTACACTAACTTTACAGCCCCTGTAGCATAGTCAAATAAAAAAAATTCCTTGAATACTCCTTCAAGGACTGAGCCCTTTTTTGCAATTTTGACCACTGTCACTTTATGCATTAATAACTCTGGGATGCCTTTACTGATTATTCTTTTTCCGAGATTGTTTTTTCTTGACATATTCTACTTTAACATAGTGATACATTTTCATTGTTACTTGCATCTTTTCTTGGTGAAAAAAAAACAAAATTTCATGAAAAGTTAGAACATTTTCAATTTTTCTAACTTTGAAACTCTCTGCTTCTAAGGAAAATGGATATTCCTAATACATTTATATTGATTCACAAATAAAATATGTCTGCTTTATGTTGGTATCAGAAAGTTGACACATTTTTACTTTTTAACCTTTTAAGGACCCAGGGCGTATGGTTACGCCCTCACACCCTGGGCCTTAAGGACCCAGGGCGTATCCATACACCCTGGCCTTTTCCGGTCTCTGCCGCGCGCCGGGCAGAGATCGGAACTGGATGCCTACTGAAATCCTTCAGCAGGCATCCATGGCAAACGCCGAGGGGGGCCATGTAGGCCCCCCATGTCGGCGATCGCCGCAAATCGCAAGGGCAATCGACCTTGCGATCTGCGGCGATACCGGGCTGATTGGGTCTCTGCGACCCGACCGCCCGGTAATTTCACATGATCCCGGCTGTCACAGACAGCCAGGACCATGCTAAAGTATAGGAGCAAGGTCACCTCCTCCTATTCCCTGCGATCTGTCGGTTAGTTAACCGACCAATCGCAGGAGGGGGGGCGGTTACTTCCTCCCGTCCTGCCCGGCCCCTGGAAGTCCGGAGAGGACGGGAGGAAGACCGTAGGACGCGGCGGGGGACGCGGGAGTGCTGGGGTCCGGCCCCGGTACTTACCTCGTCCCTGAAGACCCGGATCCCGGCGATGAAGACGGCGGCGGCGACATGTGAGTTGATCTTCAGCCGCAGTCGGGCCCTTTACAGCAATGCACGTTGCCGTAAAGCGACATGCATTGCTGTAATGGGACCCTGTAAACTACAACTCCCAGCATTCCCAGACAGCCCTTGGCGTCTGGTCATGCTGGGAGTTGCAGTTTTGCAACATCTGGAGGTCCACAGTTTGGAGACCACTGTGCCCTTCCAGATGTTGCAAAACTACACATCCTCAGCATGCCCTTACTGTCCAGACATGCTGGGAGTTGTAGTTCTGTAACATCTGGCCCTTCAGATGTTGCAGAACTACAACTCCCAGCATGCCTGGACAGTTTTGGCATACTGGAAGTTGTAGTTTTGCAACATCTGGAAGGGCACAGATTGAGAACCACTGTATTAGTGGTCTGCAAACTGTAGTCCTCCAGATGTTGCGAAACTACAACTCCAAGCATGCTGGGAATTGTAGTTCGGCAACATCTGGCTCTAAAGATGTTGCCAAACTACTACTCCCAGCATGCCTGAGAATGTTTGGGAGTTGTGGTTTTGCAACAGCTGGAGGCACACTGGTTGGGAAACATTGTCTGTTTCCTAACTCAGTGTTTCCCAACCCGTGTGCCTCCAGCTGTTGCAAAACTATAACTACCAGCATGCACTGATAGACTGCGCATGCTGGGAGTTGTAGTTTTGCAACAGCTGGAGGTCCCCCCCTGTGAATGTACAGGGTACATTCACATGGGCAGGGGGCTTACAGTGAGTATCAGGCTGCAAGTTTGCGATGCAGCAAATTTTGCGCGGCAGCTCAAACTCGCTGTAACCCCCCGTGTGACTGTACCCTAAAAACACTACACTACACTAACATAAAATAAAAAGTAAAAAAACACTACATATACACATACCCCTACACAGCCCCCCTCTCCTCCCCAATAAAAATGAAAAACGTCTGGTACGCCACTGTTTCCAAAATGGAGCCTCCAGCTGTTGCAAAACAACAACTCCCAGTACTGCTGGACAGCCGTTGACTGTCCAAGCATGCTGGGAGTTTTGCAACAGCTGGAGGCACCCTGT
Organism: Hyla sarda; assembly: GCF_029499605.1. Classification (NCBI taxonomy): domain Eukaryota; kingdom Metazoa; phylum Chordata; class Amphibia; order Anura; family Hylidae; genus Hyla; species Hyla sarda. The sequence goes on along the minus strand of NC_079193.1, from coordinate 195,781,737 downwards.
TTGGGAATCACTGGCATAGAATACCCCTATGTCCACCTCTATGCAATCCCTAATTTAGTCCTCAAATGCGCATGGCGCTCTGTCACTTCGGAGCCCTGTCGTATTTCAAGTAACAGTTTAGGGCCACATATGGGGTATTTCCGTACTCGGGAGAAATTGCACTACAAAATTTGCGGGGCTGTTCCTCCTTTTACCCCTTATGAAAAGGAAAAGTTGGGGGCTACACCAACCTGTTAGTGTAAGAAAAAAAAAAAAAACATTTACACTAACATGCTGGTGTTACCCAATACTTTTTATTTTCACAAGTGTTAAAAGGGAAAAAAGACCCCCAAAATTTGTAACACAATTTCTCCTGAGTATGGAAAAAACCCATATGTGGGAGTAAAATGCTCTGCAGGTGCATAACAAGGCTCAGGAGTGAGAGTGCACTATGTACATTTGAGGCCTAAATTGGTGATTTGCACAGTGGTGGCTGATTTTACAGCGGTTTTGACATAAACGCAAAAAAAGAAATACCTACATGTGACCCCAGTTTGAAAACTCCACCCCTCATGGAATTTAACAAGGGGTAGAGTGAGCCTTAACACCCCACAGGTGTTTAATGAAAATTCTTCAAAGTTGGATGGAAAAATGAAAAAAAAAAATGTTTTTAACTAAAATGCTGGTGTTACCCTAAATTTTTCATTTTCACAAGGGAAAATAGGAAAAAAGCCCCCTACATTTGTAACCCCATTTCTTCTGGGTAAGAACATACCCCATATGTGGATGTAAAGTGCTCTGCTGGCGAACTATAATGCTCAGAAGAGAAGGAGCGCCATTGGGATTTTGAAGAGAAAATTTGTCCGGAATTGAAGGCCACGTGTGTTTACAAAGCCCCAATAGTGCCAGAACAATGGACCCCCCCACATGTGATCCCATTTTGGAAACTACACCCCTCATGTAATGTAATGAGGGGTACAGTGAGCATTTAAGCCCCACAGGTGTCTGACAGATTTTTGGAACAGTGGTCCGTGAAAATGAAAAATTAAATTTTTCATTTGCACAGCCCACTGTTCCAAAGATCTGTCAAACGCTAGTGGGGTATAAATACTCACTGCACCCCTTATTAAATTCTGTGAGGGGTGTAGTTTCCAAAATGGGGTCACATGTGGGGGGTCCACTGTTCTGGCACCACGGGGAACTTTGTAAACGCACATGGCCCCCAACTTCTATTCCAACCAAATTCTGTCTCCAAAAGCTCAATAGGGCTCCTCCTCTTCTGAGCATTGTAGTGCGCCAGCAGAGCACTTGATGTTCAAAGATGGGGTATGTCCATACTCAGAAGAAATGGGATTACAAATGTTGTGGGTCATTTTCTCTTATTACCCCTTGTAAAAATATAAAATTTGGGGAAAAACCATCATTTTAGTGAAAAATGTTTCTTTTCATTTACACATTCAACTTTAACAAAAAGTCGTCAAACACCTGTGGGGTGTTGAGGCTCACTGTACCCCTTCTTGCGTTCCTTGAGGGGTGTAGTTTCCAAAATAGTATGCCATGTGTTTTTTTTTCCTGTTCTGGCACCATAGGGGCTTCCTAAATGTGACATGCCCCTCCAAAACCATTTCAGAAAAACTCACTCTCCAAAATCCCACTGTCGCTCCTTCCTTTCTGAGCCCTCTACTGCGCCCGCCGAACACTTGACATACACATTTGAGGTATTTCCTTACTCGAGAGAAATTGGGTTACACATTTTAGGAAGATTTCTCTCCTTTTACTCCTTGTAAAAATTTAATAACTGGGTCTACAAGAACATGCCAGTGTAAAAAATGAAGATTTTGAATTTTCTCCTTCAATTTGCTGCGATTCCTGTGAAACACCTTAAGGTTTAACAAAGCTTTTGAATGCCATTTTGAATACTTTGAGGGATGCAGTTTTTATAATTGGGTCATTTGTGGGGTATTTCTAATATGAAAGCCCTTCAAATCCACTTCAAAACTCAACTGGTCCCTGAAAAATTTCGGTTCATCAAATTATGGAATTTTTCACCAAGAAATGATGCAAGTATCAACAAAATTTTACCACTAACATAAAGTAGAATATGTCACGAAAAAAAATCTCGGAATCAGAATGAAAGGTAAAAGCATTCCAGAGTTATTAATGCTTAAAGTGACAGTGGTCAGATGTGCAAAAAATGGCCGGGTCCTACAGTGAAAATTGGCTGGGTCCTTAAGGGGTTAAGAAAATGCCCCATATGTGGATGTTAAGTGCTCTGCTGGCGCACTACAGGTCTCAGAACAGAAGGGGCGTCATTGGTCTTATGGAGAGGGTATTCTGCTGAAATTGAAGTCGGGTTCCATGTGCATTTTCAAACCTTCCATTATGCCAGAACAATTTTGGAAACTAGACCCCTCCAGGAACATAACAAGGGTTACAGTGAGTACTTACACCTCACAGGTTTTTTGTGGGGCCATGAAAGTGAAAAATTAGATTTTTAATACTAAATAGCTGGTATTAACCCATTTTTTGTTTCACTAGTATAAGAAAAAAAGCTCCACAAATTTAGTAGGCCGATTTCTCCAGAATGAGGAAATACCCCATATATGGCAGTAAAGCACTACAGAGCTTAGGAGTGAGACAGCACCGATGAGATTTGAGGTCTAAAATGGTGCTTAGCACTGCAATGGTTGAGGTTCTGACAAAGTTTGACCACAATTTTGAAACTACACCCCTCAAGGAAGGTAACAAGGGGTAGAGTGAGTACTTATACCTCACATGTTTTTTTGAACAGTGGGCCGTAAAATGAAAACAATTGATCTTTTTACACTAAAATGCTGGGATTATTAATTTTTAACATTTTCACAAGGGGTAATTGGAGAAATTGGGTTACAAATTTTGGAGGGCTTTTTCCCCTGACTATGGAAACTCATCCACATATGGGGTAACGTGCTGGGCGGGCGCACAACAAGGCTCTGAAGTCATAAAGGTCTATTTGCATTTGAGGCCTATGGCATATCAGTAGCTGACGGTTACATACATTCAGAGGAAAATACAAAAAAGAAACCCCCACATGTGACACCATTACAGAAAGTACCCACCCTGAGGAATGGGTATAGGGGTAAAGAGGACATTTGAAATGCACCGGTGTTTCCTAAATTTATTTTACAGGAATGAATGAAGGGTAGCTTTTGAAAATTTCAATTTTCAACCTATGCTCTGCTTCATCTTTCTGGGAACAACTAACACGAGACTTTGAATTGTCGCCTGGAAATACGACTGAGCTCATGACCGAGAACTCTTCACATTTGAGGTCGATGTTTCTTACGGACCTATCAGTTACATACATTCAGAGGAAAACACACCCACATGTGAGCCTATTGCAAACAGTACACCCCCTAGGGAAGGTGAATAGGGGTGAAGTGGACATTTTGAACAGACTGGTGTTCCCTAAATTTATTTTCCAGGAATGGATGAAGTGTGCTATGGGGGGGGGGGGAATGAAAATTGCAATTTTAACACTGCTGTGTGATGCCGTCCCTAACCTGTTACCTCAAATGTGCAGCCCGCTCAGGTGGGGAGAGAACACTGCACATTTGAGGAAACTGCAAACCCCCAATGCTGTTGACTCTGTGTCCCATGATCTCTTTTTTAGGGGAAAAAGATATCTGGGGTATTGGGAAAGAGGTTTTGGGATTTTTTTTGGGGGGGTTGGTTTAAAAACTTGGAAGACAATGTACTCTGGACTGGTACATTGGAGTTGAATTCTGGGGAATTATAATTAGGGAAAAGGATAACAAATGTAGTGCTCCATGGAAGTGTGATACTCCCTGAGGCAGTTTTTAATGCAGAGGCCCGAATGATTGGGGAAAGTGTCACACTGAGTGGTGGTGTACTTCCGAATCCCCCGATTCGGGGGCCCACAGTTCCAGAGGTGCTCTGACCCACTCCTTGGCGGCCACCAAAGATGAGGGCCTTTAGAACTACCTCTTGAAACTGCAGGAATGTCCCTGTGTTGCCAGCGTACTGGGACAGTACAAAAGAGTTATACATGGCAATCTGTTGTAGACCGCAACTTTTTTGTACCATCTCCGTGTTTTCCGCATGGCATCATATGGCTTGAGGACTTGATCAGAAAGATCAACTCCCCCCATGTACCGATTATAGTCCAGAATACAATCGGGCTTGAGGACCGGTCCCGCGATACCTCGCACAGTGACAGGGGTGCTGCTGTTCCCATGAATTGTGGTGAGCATAAGGACATCCCTCTTGTCCTTATACCTGACCAGCAACAGGCTTTCATGGGAAAAGGCATGGGACTAACCCTGGGGGATAGGAGCATGTATGGGATGGGGCAGAAGGCCTCTTTGATTATTCCAGACTGTCCCACAAGCGATTGTGGATCTGGTGACGAGGGATGTGAAGAGAGGGATACTATTATAAAAGTTATCCACGTAAAGGTTGTAACAATGGGTCTAGCAAAGGTCTAGCAATGGGTGCAAAAGGCCCCAAATGATTTCCCCCATTCTGGGGGTTCAATACGGGAATCTCGTCCCTCATGCAGCATAAACTTGCAAGTGTACCCTGAGGTAATCTCGCAAAGTTTATACATCTTCACGCCATACTGCACTCGCTTGATTGGGATGTATTGCCGGAAGCTGAGTCTCCCCTTAAAGCTGATGAGAGACTCATCAATAGCGACCTCCCGCCCAGTGACATAGGCCTCCCAAAATTTGGCCCAGAAGTGATTAATGACTGGCCTGATTTTATACAGGCGGCCATACGCAGGATCAGTTGAGGGGGAACTTGCCACATTATCAGAATAATGCAAACATTTCCGAATAGCCTCGAATCGGGGACGTGCCATGTCCATACTGTACAGCGGGTCTGGTAATGGATGTCCCCACTCCAGTATTGCCTGATTCTGTTTTTTTTTTTTAACTAGACCATTATGGAGCACGAGGCCCCAAAATGTCCTCATTTCGGCTGCATTGACTGGGAACCACTCATTGGGTCTAGCTACAAATGAACTCGGGTTTGCGGCAACGAACTGTTGAGCGTACAGGTTTGTCTGGTCAACCATCAGATTGACGAAGTTGTCACTGAAAAAGAAACTGAAATAGTCCATTTCAGTGAACCCGACAATTTCAGTCTTGATTCCTGAGTCGCCAATCAATCAATTCCTTGATTCCTTATTGCAGCAGCAAAAGTAGTCAAAAATGGTTTAGTATTTTACTATTGATTTTATAAATTTTACTATTGCTTTAAGCAGCATAAACTTGGGTCTTTAATCATTGGAGAGGGTTATTTAGGATTGGTGTCCCCCATCTTGGTGTGTATCCCCCCTACCCTCTATAGCCATTTGGTTTGCTATTAGGTGTGTACAACTTATTTTGGCGCATAGTGTCTGTGACATGTCTTTGTCAGTCTGCATCAGTGTGCAACAGTGGGCCCCAGGAAAAGCTGACAAACCCAGTATTGCATTGCAAAAAGCAAAAAAAGGGGCGCGGTTCCTGAAAATTCAGTAAAAAAATAGTTGAAAATTTCCACCTAGAAAAAGCTGGTCAGAGAATTTACACTATACTCCATAAAAACAGGGCACAAAGCCACTAAGGATGCTCAGTGGAGCAAAAAATATGTGGGGGTCTGCACATACTTTTGTAAGGCTTGTTTACATGATAGATATCAGGATTCTTGTTATCTAACCTTCCATCTTTGCAACAGTTTGATTGTTGTTATTCACATTATGCACTTTGCTTATGCTTTCTTTATATGTATGTCCTTAGATGGTGTTTCATATAGGGTTGTTATTTATTTATCCTTTCCCTGCCTTCCAATGTGTGACCCTGAAGGAGTTTCTTATGGTGCCTTTTTAACCCCTTAAGGACTCAGCCCATTTGGGCATTAAGGACTCAGACAATTTTATTTTTACGTTTTCGTTTTTTCCTCCTCACCTTCAAAAAACTCTTTTATATATTCTTCCACAGACTAGCATGAGGGCTTGTTTTTTGGGCGACCAGGTGTCCATTGTAATGCCATCACTCACTTTACCATAAAATGTATGGCACAACCCAAAAAATACTATTTGTGTGGGGAAATTAAAAAGAAAACCGCAATTTAGCAAATTTTGGAAGGTTTCGTTTTCACGCCGTACAATTTACGGTAAAAATTACATGTGTTCTTTATTCTTTGGGTCAATACGATTAAAATGATTTTCTATTACTGTTGTGCTTAAAAAATATCGCAAACTGTTTAACCAAATTAGTATGTTTAACTCCTTAACGACGCAGGACGTATATTTACGTCCTCCACAGGCTCCCGCTATATGCCGCGGGGTCACGCGGTGTCCCCGCGTCATATTGGGTCGTTCCCGGCGGCTATCAACGGCCGGGACCCGCGGCTAATACAGGACATCACCGATCGCGGTGATGCCCTGTATTAACCCTTCAGACACGGCGATCAAAGCTGACCGCCGCGTCTGAAATGAAAGTGAAAGTATCCCGGCTGCTCAGTCGGGCTGTTCGGGACCGCCTCGGTGAAACCGCGGCGTCCCGAACAGCTTACGGGACACTGGGAGGGCCCTTACCTGCCTCCTCGGTGTCCGATCGACAAATGACTGCTCCGTGCCTAAGATCCAGACAGGAGCAGTCAAGCGCCGATAACACTGATCACAGGCGTGTTAATACACGCCAGTGATCAGCATGAGAGATCATTGTGTGCAGTGTTATAGGTCCCTATGGGGCCTATAACACTGCAAAAAAAGTTAAAAAAAAGTGTTAATAAAGGTCATTTAACCCCTTCCCTAATAAAAGTTTAAATCACCCCCCCTTTTCCCATAAAAAAAATAAAACATTGTAAATAAAAAAATAAATAAACATATGTGGTATTGCCGCGGGCGTAAATGTCCGAACTATAAAAATATATCATTAATTAACCCGCACGGTCAGTGGCGTACGCGCAAAAAAATTCCAAATTCCAAAAAAGCATATTTTTGGCCACTTTTTATACCATTAAAAAATGAATAAAAAGTGATCAAAAAGTCCGATCAAAACAAAAATCATACCCATAAAAACTTCAGATCACGGCGCAAAAAATGAGTCCACATACTGCCCTGTACGTGGAAAAATAAAAAGTTATAGGGGTCAGAAGATTACATTTTTAAACGTATAAATTTTCCGCATGTAGTTATGATTTTTTCCAGAAGTACGACAAAATCAAACCGATATAAGTAGGGTATCATTTTAACCGTATAGACCTACAGAATAATGTTAATGTGTCATTTTTACCGAAATATGCACTGTGTAGAAACAGAAGCCCCCAAAAGTTACAAAATGATTTTTTTTTTCCGTATTGCCGTGAATTTTTGGGTAAAATGACTATCACTGCAAATTAGAATGGGTGACGCAAAAAATAAGCCATAATATGGATTTTTAGGTGGAAAATTGAAAGGGTTATGATTTTTAAAAGGTAAGGAGGAAAAAACAAAAGTGCAAAAACTGAAAAACCCTGAGTCCTTAAAGGGGTACTCCGGTGAAAACCTTTTTTCTTTTAAATCAACTGGTGGCAGAAAGTTAAACATATTTGTAAATTACTTCTATTAAAAAATCTTAATCCTTCCAGTACTGCCGAACTGCTGAATGCTACAGAGGAAATTCCTTTCTTTTTGGAACACTGATGACATCACGAGCACAGTGCTCTCTGTTGACATCTCTGTCCATTTTAGCAACCATGCATAGCAGATGTAGGCTAAGGGCAGCATGGTGGCTCAGTGGTTAGCACTGCTGCCTTGCAGTGCTGGGGACTTGGGTTCAAATCCCACTAAAGACAACAATAAATAAAGCGTTATTATTATTATAATAACGTCAGCAGAGAGAACAGTGCTCGTGATGTCATCAGAGAGCATTCCAAAAAGAAAAGAATTTCCTCTGTAGTATTCAGCAGCTAATAAGTACAGGAAGGATTAAGATTTTTTAATAGAAGTAATTTACAAATATGTTTAACTTTCTGCCACCAGTTGATTTAAAAGAAAAAAGGTTTTCACTGGAGTACCCCTTTAAGGGGTTAATATCCCCCTATTTTGAAGACCTATAACTTTTTCATTTTTCCGTATAAGCGGCGGTATGAGGGCTCATTTTTTTCTCTGTGATCTATAATTTTTATTGATACCATATTTTCTTATATAAAACTTTTAATACTTTTTTAATAAAAATGTTTTGGAATAAAATGTTATAAAAAAGCATCTATTTTGGACTTTTTTTTTTACGTTCACCGTACAGTATCATTAACATTTTATTTTAATAGTTGGGATATTTATGCATGCGGCGATATCAAATATGTATCTAAATTTTCTTTTTGACACTTTTTGGGGGTGAAATAGGGAAAATGAACCAATTTACATTTTTATTGGGGAGGGGTTTTTCAAATTTTTTTACTTACATTTTTTACTTTTTTTTACTTTTATTTTTACACTTTAATAGTCCCCATAGGGGACTATTTATAGCATTCATTTGATTGCTAATACTGTTCAGTACTATGTATAGGACATAGCACTGATCAGCATTATTGGTCATCTTCTGCTCTGGTCTGCTCGATCGCAGACCAGAGCAGACGACCCCGGGAGACAGCCGAAGCAAGGTGAGGGGACCTCCGTCCGTCATGCTGGAGGATCGGATCGCCACGGCAGCTGAGCGATGCTCGCGGTTATACATAGGACGGGAATGTACGTCCTGGTGCATTAAGTACCAGCTCACCAGGACGTACATTTACGTCCAGTGTCGTTAAGGGGTTAACATATATATAGATTTTGTAAATTTAAGAAATTTGTTTGATAATAATTTGTAGCAGTTTTTTGGTAGGGGTTTATTTAACATTTCACACTAGTAAAAACCCAACTCTCTAAGTTAATTAGGGCCAGTATGTTGCAAAATAACATTTTTGGGATTTTTTTGTCAGTTAAAAAAAATGTCAGCGGAAAATATGAGAATTTCTGTATACATATAATTTTGTTTTGTGGCTTTCAGTCTTTAGTTAGTTTTCAGTAAAACAATATTCTAAAAAAGGTACAAGGAACCATTCCAAATGTATGAACAGTACAGATACTGTACTCATGAGAGCAAATATGGTGATATAGTCATGTTTAACTTGAACGCACAAAGTAATAATATAAGGGTCAAGGGTCAGAATGCACAAATGGAGAAGCATTCATAAATTATTCTTATTAACCCAGCCATTGGGTAGAGGAAGGACAAGAGAAGATAAATAAAAATTTTAAGATAAAATGTGAAAGTTATCTATGAAAACATAACATTTTAGTTTTTTGCATTTTAATTTTCGCCTCCTAGTCTTCTCAGAGTCATAACAATTTTTGCAGCTATACGAAGGCTTGATTTTTTTGCAGGACCAATTGTGCTTTGTAATATTACCTTTTCCCTATGTAGAACACAGCAAAACAGAAAAAAAATTGTGAGGTGGAATTGAAAAAATAGCAATTTTGCAAATATGGGGGGATTTGCTTCACACTGTTCACAGTGCGGTAGAAATAGCTATGTTATCTGCATTCCTCAAATTGTTATTATAACAACAATATTCAATTTGTATAGTTTTCACTAAGCCTTACTACTTTTAAAAAATTGCAAACTTTTTAGAAAAAATTTAATATTAAGATGGTCATTTTTTTACTCCTGATCCTGATTCACTTTTTTTTTTTATTTTTTGCTACTTACCTCTTTACAAAAACATTTAAGGGCTCATTTTGTGCCATAATCTGTAGCGTTTTTTTTTGTTGTTTTTTTTTAGCACCATGTTGTCATGTATTTGACTTTTTGATCGGTTTTTATTCAATGTTTTTAACATAATATTTTAATAGGCTGGAAATTTCTGTACATGTGATAACAAAAGTTTTATTTATTTATTTTTATACATTCTTTTATTTAAAAAAATGGGTTGATTTGAGCATTTATTATGGAAGATGTTAATTTTTATTTGTAAAAAAAACACCTTTGTAATCTTTTACACATTATTAGTCCCCCAAAGAGAATTGTGCTTACGTACTGCATTGATCTGTGCGATCTGCAATCTATTAGTAGAGCCTGTCACCGCTATGCTCTATAAACATCAGTCACATAGAGCTCAGGCTGCCATTACAATGGATCTCTTGCCTGCAATCGCATCAGGGGCAGGAGATTCTGAACACTGTACCCCCGATGTCACTTGTAATGGCCATTTATATCTAGTTGGTAATTTTGATAGGGCAGGGATAGAGTGCAGAACTAATCTTGCCCACCCCCTGTCCCTACCTACTTGCATACCCATCCTAAATAACGGGTCGACAACCACGGATATGGTCCCTTCCTAAATAATTAAGGGACAGTAAAAAAGTCAAAACAATAGAATACAAAACAGTAAATGTCAGGGAACAGCTTAAGGCTTGCAAAACTAACAGAAATAAAACTAAACATACACACAGAAAGAGAAGTCCAAACAAGCCGAGTCTAAGCCAGGAGCTAATGAAGTACAATAGCGGAGTCTAGAGACAAGCCAAAAGATCAGAGAAAACAGACAATAAGTATACAGTATAAGAACTTTCACAGGTGAGGCATGAGTGAAAGGGACTTCCTTAAAAATCCCTATGCTGCTAGCAGGAGGATCCTAATAGGTTCAGCAAGCTGAACCACACCCAGAAGCACGGAAGCATAGTCCCAGCAACCAAAATAAAAAAAACAGGGCTAGAAAGCATTAACCCTACGGGTTCTGGCATAACCGTCATCACAGTACCCCCACCAGACCCTTAAAAATTTTAGAGGGTGGAAAGACAGACTTAACTACAGACGGACCATCGACCTCCTCAATCGTGTCCTCATCCTCAATATCACATCATTCATTGGTGTCATCTATTTCACATGCTGGGAGTTGTAGTTTTCCAAAGGCTGGAGGCACCCCTGTTTGGGAAACACTGGTATAGTTTATGGTGCAATTTTCCGGGAGTTGAAGGATTGATTTGACAAATACCAGCCTCTGGACAGGTGATAAGTTGTTGTCTCTCACTAGAGTACCCCTTTATGTTATAGTTGTTTATGGGGAACTTATATATCTATACTGTGTGGGGTAATGTCATGTAAAATGACCAGAAGAATTGCAAGACCACATACACAGGTACAGACAGCATACAGTGGGGATCACAAGTTTGGGCACCCCAGGTAAAAAAAATTATTAATGTGCATAAAGAAGCCAAGGAAAGATGGAAAAATCTCCAAAAGGCATCAAATTACAGATTAGACATTCTTATAATATGTCAACAAAAGTTAGATTTTATTTCCATCATTTACACTTTCAAAATAACAGAAAGTTTGGGCACCCTGCAGAGTTAAAATCTTGTACTGCCCCCTTTGGCAAGTATCACAGCTTGTAAACGCTTTTTGTAGCCAGCCAAGAGTCTTTCAATTCTTGTTTGAGCTATCTTTTCCCATTCTTCCTTACAAAAGTCTTCCAGTACTTTGAGATTTCTGGGCTGTCTGTCACACACTGCTCTTTTAAGGTCTATCCATAGATTTTCAATTATGTTGAGTTCATGAGATTGTGAAGGCCATGGCAAAACCTTCAGTTTACACCTCTTGATGCAATCCCCCGTGGATTTACAGGTGTGTTTAGGATCATTATCCATTTGTAGAAGCCATCCTCTCTTTAACTTCAGCTTTTTCACAAATGGCATCAAGTTAGCATCCAAAATTTGCTGAAATTTTATTGAATCCATTTTTCCTTCTACTCGTGTGATGTTCCCTGTGCCACTGGCTGCAGTACAACCCTGAAGCATGATTGATCCACCCCCATGCTTAACAGTTGGACAGAGGTACTTTTCCTTAAATTCTGTTCCCCTTCTCCAAATGTACCTTTGCTCATTTCGACCAAAAAGTTAAATTTTAACCTCATCAGTCCACAGAACTTGTTTCCAAAATGCATCAGGCTTGTCTGTATGTTCATTTGCAAAGTTCAAACGCTGATTTTTGTGGTGAGGACGTAGAAGAGGTTTTCTTCTGATGACTCTTCCATGAAGACCATATTTGTACAAGTAACTATTTATAGTGGGATAGTGTACCACAACTCCAGTGTCTGCCAGATCTTTCTGGAGGGATTGTGCAGTCAAACATGGGTTTTGGATTGTTTTTCTCACAATCCTGCGAGCTGTTCTGTCTGATATTTTTCTTGGTCTTCCAGATCTTGCTTTAACTTCCACTGTTCCTGATGACTGCCATTTCTTAATTACATTCTGAACAGCGGATATTGACATCTGGAAACATTTTGCTATCTTTTTATAGCCTTCTCCAGCTTTGTGAGCGTCAACTATTTTCAGTTTCAGATTTCTAGACAACTGCTTAGAAGAACCAATTGTGCTGATTGTTGGGGCAAGGTCAGATGAGTCTGGGCATTTAAAACCTTTGAGATTGACATCACCTGGTCTTCCCAGATGATGATTGAGAACAATCCATGACACTGGCAGGTCTCAGCTTTGCAAAGGGGGCAGTGCATGCTATAAATTCTGCAGGGTGCCCAAACTTTTGGAGATGCTATTTTTTTGTTTTCTGTTATTTTGAAAGTGTAAATGATGGAAATAAAATTTAACTTTTGTTGACATATTCTAAGAATGTCTAATCTGTAATTCAATACCTTCCATCTTTCCATGGCTTCTTTATGCACATTAATACACATTTTTACCTAGGGTGCCCAAACTTTTGATCCCCACTGTTTTATGAAGTACATAATTGTATAGCAAATCATGGAATACCCATTTAACATACCAGTAAAGAAGATAAGTCTGTCTATATCTGTGTAGTGTGTATAAATGCAGAAATATGAGCATTAAAGCAAAAGCACAAAATTGTAACACTTCTCAACAAAACAGTTTATTGTCATAAAATGGAAATTGTATGATAAACTTTAACAAACTATTGTATGCCAAACACAAACAGGTATTTTGTCTGCAGGGCATCAGTCCTAAAAAAAAACAAAAAAAAAAAAAACAGAAGCTGCAGGGGAAGAAGAACCACTTCAGGAAGTGGGAGATGGCATTGAGGAAACACCTCCTGCCAGAGGCCCAGACATCTGGGATTGGAATGGGTACATATATATAGATGATTAATTATGTATTGCAATGATATTAATTAATAAAACAACCCAAAAAATTAAATAAACCATAAAGTCCTATACAGTGAAACCAAGTAACGAAGTAGAGCAGGCACCCATAGAGATTAAAGAGGTACTCTGGCCCTAAGACATCTCATCCCCTATCCAAAGGATAGGGGATAATATGTCTGACTGCGGGGGTCCCACCACTGGGGACCCCCGCAATCTTACATTCGGCCGTGATGCCCCGTCCCATATACTTGCATAGTGTGGGTCCCCAGTGGTCAGATATCTTATCCCCTATCCTTTGGATAGGGGATAAGATGTCTTAGGGCCAGAGTACCCCTTTAATTAACATAGAGCATAGCAGACAAAATGGCTGAACAGTATATATTCCTCTACACAGACTTGTAAAAAGTCCTCCACCAGTTGTCAGTCCTGCATCATCATGCATCATAAACCAGGAGCTTGAGCTGACAATTTGTCTACCTAAACTTATATTGAGAAATGGTCACATGATTGGCAGCCAGGAAATAGAGCGAGCTACATCCACCCCTTTCCTCTGTTAATTACTTAAGATGGCAGCGAGTCAAAGGAATGAGACACAGTGTAATGTCAACTTTTGACATGACCACACAACTCGTCAATTTGTACTTTCTAATGATAGCAACGTGGAAGTGGATATTATGTACATTACTCAGCTAAATTGTCTATTGTGATAAAAAGCATGGTTAGTTATTTACAATGGTATATATTTTGCATCTAACCCTATAAATTTTATACAGCAGAATTATTAGAAATGATTCTGCTCTACAACATTTATAAGGTTAGATGAAAAATATACACCATTACAAATAACCTAATTACTATATTGTTAAGCCTTAGGGGCAGTGTGTTGTGTATCATGTAATAATCAACAACACAACTGCTTTCAGTCAATACCTTTTTTTTGTTGTTGTTTTTTTTAGATCAACAAGGCCAAGCTTCAGGGAGGAGTGACCATGACATTGTCCCACACTCATCTGTCCTCTCACTACTTGAGAGGGGAATTGAGGCTGAGCTGTCCCCAGGAGAAGAACATATGCCAACTTCAGCCTTCTCCCCAGGGCTTGAGGAGGACATGGGCCAACCCCTAACCTCAGATGGCTTTTCAGCAGCTACCCCAGTCCACCACTCTCTCCAACCCCAGCACCCCCATCTGTCCCAATGGACATGTACCTGAGGGTAGTCCGTGAAATGGACAGGTTGTCCCTGAAGAACAGGCACATTGCAAGGGAGATGAGAAGGTTAACTCGGACCATATATCGACTCTACCGTCGGCAGACTGAGGACTTTCAAGTCATGTTGACCCGGGTCAGCCAGCAGCACCTGCAGGCAACAGAACAGTTAAGGGTGGACCTCCTGATGACGATTGCCAGAAAATTACCTCCATTGCCCTACACCCTAAGAAGCAGCAACAGCGGGGCACCCTCAGAAACATAAGGAAGCATTATTTTTGTTTTGTTATTTTTGTTAGTTCAGGTAGAGAAAACAGACATGGTCGCACATCTACATTTTGTATTTTGATCTACTTGCTTCTCAGCATAAATTCAAAACAAAACATTTTGATCAAAAGGTACAAGCCCACTTGCCACGTCAAGGACACCTGTTTAGAGTGGGTCCCTAACGTCCCTAGCATAAAATGGCGTAGGACTGGGTGGCGACCACCACCGCCACAACACCAGTGCCCACATGGGGAATGACTGACTGGCAGTGCGGCCCCAATGCCAATCAAATCAGTCCCTGGGCCGCCCCTCCCCACAGACACGGTGCCACGGCAGCAATGGACGCCGCACAGCACCACATCAGTGTGAACAAGGTGTAAAAGCTCACCTACCATGTGCTCCCAGTCAGACTGGGAGGCTGCCAGAGATGAAAGGGCCCCGTGTAGTTAGTTACCTGTTACTTTATATAGGGTTGAGCTAAGGGGGTGGGGCAGAGTGCAGACCAAGTGAAACCAACAAAAAAAGGAGGGGATAGAAAACACAATGTGAATTCAAGTAGAGAAAACAGACATGGTCACACATCTACATTTTGTATTTTGATCTACTTGCTTCTCAGCATAAATTCAAAAACTAACAAATTTGGCGCCAAATAGTGTGGTGGGACGCTTACCGTGGTGGGACGGTCCACGCTATTTGGCGCCAAATTTGCAAGCTAAGTACCTCATATTTTCATAGTTTCATATCTTCATTTACTGCATTACAGCTGTATAGCTTTTCATGTTCTATCTATATACTCATGTTTTATCTATATACTCATGTTTCATCTATATCTTTGTGCTAGTAGTGTGCTGCTGTATTCTCCTGTTGCTGTATATTTAGCCCAGCAGCTTGCACCTGCAAGCCAGGTTTTTACAATAGTTTGGATCAATAGTGCTGGCCAATTTATCCTTTGGTTGATTTATCCTTTGGTTATATATATATATATATATATATATATATATATATATATATATATTAAAAAAATAGAATGAATGGGTGATGTAAAATAGGTGAGTGGTGAATATGTGAGAGGTGAAGAGATATCAAAATGTATAATTTAAACATATAATTAGAAAAGCTGGTTTAAACAAGTATGTTAAAATGTATTAATAGAAATTATTATTATTATTATTATTAATGTAATGATAGAAGGCTAAGGGGAAAATTGACAGACCACTAACTTGTTTGAAGGTGCTGTTAAGCTGTTCACTTTCTTAACTTTTCCAACCAACTGATAACAACAAGACTAACATTCCAACTTGTAACCATGAACTGTAACTTTTAAACTTGAACTGGTGATGAAACTCATATCTAACTAGTGTCAAAGCTTAGGGCAGAAAATCCCAGCTTAGGCAAGTTCACTTTCAGGAACGTCATCTGCTCCATGAGCTGAGGGGCCAGTTGTGAACGCTGCGGGCAGAGAATGTTTCCAGTTCACTTTGTACAGAGGTTTGGGGCAGGATAGGAGCTCCTGGGCCACCACGGAGAGAGCAGGCCAAATCTCCCTCCTTTCATCCCAATACCTGAGAGCATCAGCTGTAGGTGATAGATGGGGTTCAGACCGCTAACTTTTGACAGTCTCTGCAACCTTATCTCTGGGTATCCGTGAGGGTTTGTCTAGTGTGTCCGACCAAGGTTTGCAATGTTTCAGCCCAAAAGTCAGCAGCTCTTAATGACTGTCCAGCAGTTTCAGTGATGGGTGATGATGACGTTGCAGCAGGCTCATCCTCCGCTTCTTCATCATCGTCCCTCTCTGACGGCACAACCAATTGTCTTTGCCTGTCACACACCCTGTTAATTAATTTATCTTTCGAGCTGGTTAGGCTTGGATTGCCATTTTGCCCTTAATTTGTGGGTCACACATGGTGGCAAGCATTAATTCAGGGCAAGCATTGGGGAGCTCTTTGATCCTCCTATTTAATTGGCCATGAATTCTCCTGACAAGGGTGGCAACGTCAGGTACTTGATAACCTTCAGGCTAGTTTTCTCTGTGGTTGAGGAGGGCATCCATTTTGTTGACAAGATGGGAAAAGAGGGGGATGACTTGAGCCAAGCTTGCATTTTCTTGGCTTAAAGGGGTCATCCAGCATAAGGTGATTTTAGTATGTACCTGGCAGACAGTGATGGACATGCTTAGGAAGGATCTGCGTTTGTCTTGAGGCTAAATGTCTATGTTGTGAGATTACCATGACACTGTGGCTAGCTGTTTGTGAACTAGTATTTCCTGTTTGACTTTCCTTTTTTTTTACTAAAAATCCCACAATTCCATCTTCCTCCCTCCCACACATCAGCCACCCCACCCATTGAAACATAAATGAGCTGCATCCATTCAAATCAGTGTGGTTTTCAATCAGGGGGCTTACAGCTGTTGCATTAGTTGCAGATTGATTCCTCCACCCATTGAAGCAGACAGGCTCCCTGTCAGGTCTCAGCCGCATTGCAAGCTGGGAAAAATCTGAGACAACAGTCATTTTGTATGCTGGTAAAAATAAATATTGGGGTGAAAATCACATAAGAATTGTGAGAAACCGTCAAACACAGGTACAGACACTATATTATGAACTACACTAACTTTACAACCCCTGTAGCATAGTCAAATAAGAAAAATTCCTGGAATACCTCTTTACATTTTCTGTGACTGCACAAAAGGGACTTAGTACAGTCACCACTTGAGCAATTATTTTCCACTCCTCCCTGCTAAGTGGTCTGGTCACACCAATGACATGCTCATGTGACGTTGCATGAATTGCTTTTTGTTGCTCCAGAATTCTTTGTAGCATTTCCAATGTGGAATTCCACCTGTTGCTTACATCTTGCTTTAGGCAGTATTGAGGAAGACCTGCCTTAATCTGCTCCTGTCTGGAAATCTGACTATCATTCACACTTCTATAGAAATGGCCTGCTATTTTTCTACAGGAGTCTAAAACTCCAGAGAGATTTGCATTGCTCTCAGAGGTGTCATCCATACCAGCCTTTACTGCAAGATGGAGAACATGGGCAGAGCATTGGACACCAACAAATTTGCCATCCCGCAGTGCTTTTAACATATTGGCTTCCCCATCAGCGACCACAAACCCCATCTTTGGCCATGTATTTGCCTGCTCACCAAGCCACCCCAAGCCACTCTGCCACCATGTAAAGCATGATGTTTTGAGAGCTGTGCTGCTCATCCAAAACCTCTGCATGTAGCAGGAATGAGCAGTGCCCCTGATTTGATCTTTTAACTACACCAGCTCCTGTGCTTCCTGTCCCTGATTTCGTTTTTGCTGGTTCCATGACAATGGGCTGCCACCAGTGTGCAGTTAATGATAAAAAGGCATGTTGCCCACTAGGAGCACTCCACAAGTCAGTGGTAAAATGCTCTGACTGTCCAGTGGGTCTGCCAAGCTCCTCTTTTAGTAACTCCACACATGATTTATAAAAGGAGGGTACTGTACTACGACTGAATGTGGTACGTGATGGGATAACATACTGGGGTGCAACTGCCTACATCTGACGTTTGAACAGTTCCCCCTCCACCATGTTAAAGGGAGGCCCCCCCGATGACTATGAGCTCGCCAATGAGGCGGATAATTTTACGGGGCTGCCTTGAAATCCCCTGGAATGAAATCCACTAAATTGCTCCAAGGTGGGCTTGTTTGATTTACTGGGGTGACCACCCACAGCTTCACCTCC
This sequence comes from Hyla sarda, assembly GCF_029499605.1. Taxonomy (NCBI): domain Eukaryota; kingdom Metazoa; phylum Chordata; class Amphibia; order Anura; family Hylidae; genus Hyla; species Hyla sarda. The sequence goes on along the minus strand of NC_079193.1, from coordinate 195,763,447 downwards.
CTGCCCCTTGTCCTGGTTATCAGAGTTGATGGTAGCACTAGAACTAGCACTACTTGCCCTTTTTTCACTGGGTGGAGCTGACAACAACCCACTTTCTTCTCTCAACAGGAATGGCTTGTGGTGTGTCCGCAAATGATTATTCATCCATGAATTAGTGAGATGCCCCATAACTCTCCCACGACTGACTTCCCTGCCACATAACTTACATTTAGCTGATCCGCCATCTCCAACTTCTACAGAATGCTCCCATACTTTTGATTTCCGGCTGGAACTGGAACCGGGTTGTGCAGATAGGGCAACATTTTCTGGGAGGGGATTGCTCTTGGAAGCTGGTGGCCTTGTGCTGCGGACGGTGGCACAACTTGACTAGTGTATCCATTACAACTAGAGAGCCAGAGGAAGATGGTGATGATTCTGGATGGTCAGGTGAAAATAGGAGTGGCGACACAGCAGTTTGATCTGGTTCAGGACTGGAACCATGATGTAGGAAATCAAAAGGTACCTCATCTTCTATGCTGCCAATGTCTACACCTTGTAGAGTCGGACTCAAATGCATTATGTCCATTTCTGATTGTGAGCCCTGCCGCTTGTTTCCCTCATCTTCTTGGTGTCTAACAGATTGAGGGACATTAAGGGCCGGAGTAGCATCACTTGTGGCTGTCTTATTTTTTTCTTACCTATGAGTATGGCCACTAGATGAATGATAGGACTTTGCTGCAGGCCTTGCTCATCCTCTTTTGTAAAAAAAAATAGCAGGTGTTATCTTAGGATTCTTGCTTGCACCTTGTTTTGCAGTTGTCTCTGTGTCAGAAGTCAAGTTTTCCTAAGGTAAACTGTCCATTTCTGCAAACCAGTGACTCCACAATCCAGTGACACCAGGCAAACTCTCACAGGACTAACACACAACTAATTAAACAGCCTCACTGTCTGTGATACAATAGGGATTGATTGGAATAAGCTAATTGGCTATGAGGTATCATGTGACGATTAACTACGATCTTGTGACCTCCCAAGGACTAACTGAAAAATCTAAGGAATTCTATACTTTCGTTATATGGTTAACAAATGCATTCATTATTTTAAGAATGCATTCATTATTTTACGAACGTATTTGTTAATCTGATTATCGCGGTTGTCCAGAAATGTTGTACTACGTGCGTCCATACCAATCCGAACTACCAAAATCAGTAAAATTTGTACTATTTAGCATTTGTGACGAACCAAAATTGCACTTATTTAATGAACACTCTTAATTGGCTTTTTAGAACTCCCAGATGAAACATCAGTAGTAATAACGGGCATATCAATTCCCCCAGAGAAAAATTGGCAGGTTTATATTCTTGGGAAGCAGAAAATACCTGTGCACCAAAGAGGCCGCCATGATGACCACTTGGACGCGGACGCTTGTCACAGGTCCTGATGAAATGGGTATCTTCTCCACAATAGAAACACAAGCCATGAAGATACAGGAACCTTTTATGCTTCTCTAGAGTAGATATGGAGCCAAACTGCATGGGTTCCTCCTCAGACACCGATTAATAATTGAAAACAGAATAAGAGTCAGGCAAACAAGGAGACACAGAGTAAGAAGAACACTCCCGTCTGAGTTCCCACAGATGTCTATCTAGACGCACAGCTAAAGTCATAGCTTGGTCAAGGGTATCTGGAGGAGGATACATAACCAACATGTCTTTTGAAGAGTCTAGCAAATCAAAGCTAGAGTGTTCCATTTAGAGGCCACACACCACTTCCTAAATTCCACATAGTATTCCTCCACAGGTCTGCGTCCCTGTTTTAACGTGTGCAGCTGATACTCAGCATACACAGCTCTGTCAGGTTCTGCATACAAAAGGACAATTTCCGGTTCCCCGGCACACAAAACTAACAGAAATAAAACTAAACACACACAGAAAGTGAAGTCAAAACAAGCCGAGTCTAAGCCAGGAGATAACGGAGTATAATAATGGAGAGCCTAAGAGAAGTCTAGAGACGAGCCAAAAGATCAGAGAACCAGATAAGACAATGAGATTCAAAGAATGCTAGCTACAGTATAAGAACTTTCACAGGTGAGGCATGAATGAAATAGGCTTCCTGAAATATCCCTGTGCTGCTAAAAGGAGGATCTTAATAGGATCAGCAAACTGAACCATACTCAGAAGCACAGAAGCATAGACCCAACAACCAAAATACACGGCTAGAAAGCAATAATCCTACAGGTTCTGGCAGAACAAGTCATCAAAGCCAGCTATTAGTGGTGGCCTATTAGCTACTGAAATCACCCATATGCTGAGTATGAAGCAGGCTCAAGCCACACATGCATATTCGTCCTGTGTTGTCAAGAGGTTAAACAATGGACATGAAAGATGTATTTTTTGGTATCCTTACAGTTCCATTTCTTTGTCTGTGCTGTTCTGGAACAAAGACATGTACATTATGGGGTTTTGCAATCACTGAAACTTCCATCATGGAGATAGTACCAAGCCAGCTGCTGTTATCAGCAGCTGTGACCTAATGCATAACTAACATTAGCGATCATGGTGATGTCTGCCATTAAGCCATCAGATGATGTGATCAATACTGATCATGTCATCTAAATGATCTGCAGGGCTTTCAGATACTCATCAGATCACCAGCCATGTGATTGTGGGAGTCTTATGAGTAAATATGATGGATAGATTGCATAGCACTGAATAGTAATAGCAATCAACAGATTGGTTTAAAAAGTCCTCATGTGGCAACATAAAATGTAAAGAAAATGTATTAAAAAAAATTGCCAAAATCAGCCATTTTAATTATACAAAAATGTAAAAAAAAAACATTTTGAGTCATACTAGGACTTTTTCATACATTATTACTCCTATTAATATTCACATTAAGACTAAATGGACATAAAGGGATGGGTACCCCAACCCAGGATTTCCCTTTATTGTCAAAATCGCAAAAGCAATAAAAAAGAGAAAGTCCCCTGATCAACTGGGCTTTGTCAGTAACATAGAGGCTAGAGATAATACACTCAGCACTTTCTCTGTAATTAATTACGCCCGCACACATAACATACCTCTGTTCCTGCTTTCTCTGGATGCGAAGAAAGCCTTTGACCGAATGGATTGGGACTTTCTCATGGCAACACTAAAACAGATAGGACTAGGCCCTTTAATGATAGCCCCATGTCATGGCACTGTACTCATGCCCCCAGTAGTGTTGAGCGGCACAAGCCATATTCGAATTCGCGATATTTCGCGAATATATGGACGTCATATATTCGCTAAATTCGCATATTCGTAGTATTTGCGATTTATTTTCGCATACGCGAAAATCAGCATATAAAAAATTTGCTTATGCAAAAATTCGGATATGCGAAAATTTGCATGTGCACAAATTTGCATGTGCAGATTTTTGCATATACGAAAATTCGCCCGGCGGTCTCACACAGTAGTATTACAGCCTTCTTTACACCACACAAGCTGGAAGCAGAGAGGGATGATCACTGTGATGTGTACTGTGAAAAAAAATAAATCATTTTTTCGTAATTACGAATATATAGTGCTATATTCGCGAATATTCACAAATTTGCGAATATGCGATATTCGTGAATAATATTCACATTGCGAATATTCGCAAGCAACACTAGCCCCCAGGCCCAGATACGTGTGAATGGCCAATTGTCAGCCCTGTTTACCATCTGTTCAAGACTCCCCAGAAGCCCTATTGTTCTCCATTCTACCACCAAAAATACCCAAAGGCACGGCTAGATTGATTGCCTTCCTTCTCTTAGTAGCTAGGATGGTGATTCCCAGGCTATGGATATCCCCCCCCCCCCTTCTTCCAATATTTCATCATGGCTCCAGGAAGCCTCTCATCTTCACAGAATGGAAGAGTTGTTAGCGGATTCCAGCCGCTAATTGACTAAATACAATAGCATTTGGTCTCATTGGGTGTAATTTCTCTCCTCTTCAGATTATGTTAGCCTACATTTAGCCAACTTACAACTGGAAGTCACACTCCTCTCTTCCATATACACATCCTCCCAGCTGCCGTAGAGGCGATTTGCCACGGGCGCCGTGAAGTCTCGGGCTCTGTCTGGATGGTGAGGTATGTCTTAGACTTTATCTCTTTTATGGGTCCCCCTTTTTTCTTCATTTGTTTTACCCCTCTATTTGCTTTTCCTTTCATGTTCCCCTTCTCTCTTCTCTTTTTGTTATTCATGTCGCCTCCCTTTCTTTCTCTCTAATTTAGCTATTCATTGAAGGTTATGACGTCCTTCTCCCATGTGCCATACACTTCTCATCCCCCTCCTTGGTTATAGGTCTTTTCTCTCTCCTTTTTTGAGACTGACCTCCTGCTCTGTTTTATTTAGTAATCTTCCATACATTGTTATATGCCTGGTTGATATTGTCATTGCTCTCTATTAGGGAACTATGGACCCTTGCTGATGTGGGATTATCACTGTAACCTTGTTTACATTCTGCACTTTTTTTTGCGAACTTACTATTTGTTTGTTTGTTTATTACTGTAAAACTTAATAAACCTTTAATATGAAAAAAAAAAAAAAAAAAAAAAAAGGGGGAAAGTCGATTTGTGGAATTCAGCTCCACCATAGATCCTACATGATCACCATCATATATTATTGGTATTCAATAAATTAACGCTCAGGTTAGACTAAAGAAAAATATAATCTAGAAAGCTTATAATTCTCTATGGATGAACAGTTTTAAGTGGTACTGTATAAGCACTATCATAATGGTGTTTGTACAAGTTAAATTAAATATAGTAAATTATCCCATTTCAACAGTTGTATTAAACGATGTTCTTCTATTTTCCTAAATATTTAATACTGAATTTCCAAGTTTTAATAGCTGATTTTGCTTTTAATAGAGACAGGCTGTCATTAAAAAGCAGTTCATGGCAAGGTGCACATCAATGCTTATTGGAAACACACTCTGCAAATCGAAAAGGAATTAGCACTCTGTGTTGGAATAATTGCCCACAGCATGAAGCGCTTCCAATGTGAAGTTACTACTGGGCCTAATCACAGTGTACTTTAAATACTGCTATAGCAGTGGGTCTCTGGACAATGCAATATGCTGCAAGCTACTCTAATGTGAAATAAGGAATGAGACATGTATATATATATATATATATATATATATATATATATATATATATATTATATCTATCTATCTATGTATATATATATATATATATGTATATTATTATATATATATATATATATATATATATATATATATATATATATATATACTTATATTTTTAAAAGCCAAAAATTAGTTGTGCCAGCATAATGTGAAATGTGGTGTTAATATTAAAAGAGGAAAAAAAAACTTTTAGCAGCTTGAAATTTGCAACAACGGGTTCAGAATTTGCTAAATGTGTTCTGTAGAGAATCTGCACTTTGAATTGGTTAAAGCAATTGAAAACCATGGGAAAAGTCCAAAGACTTTGGCAGAGACAGTGAACAGAATTAGGGCCCTCTGTTGACATAGTCCTAAAAAAATCCACGTACAGGTGTCACATACCATAGTATAGTGAATCTTTACAAAATGTCTTTATAGTAAGCAATACAGATTAGCTCTTCCTAGGATGAAACCAGATGTAAAACCAAAACACTATGGTTTTTACATTGACCTGCAGGGCTGATTGAAAAGGGATACATTTACTAACAGGCTGGTGTTCAGCAATGAGGCGATCTGTATAATCTTAGTGGGAAGGTCATTATCTACCACTAGGGATGAGCAAATCAAATCTGACGAATCTGAATTCGAAATTTGAATATTGCCGCAATTCGATTGCGCAAAGCGCTTCATTAAACTCCATTTAGTGCGGTCCAGGCTCCAGGGCATCTAAATTGGTGGATCCACATGTGAGGACATGGGGCAAGGAATCCTGGGAAGGCGGGAAGGTGGGTAGGAGGGATGACCCTTAATCACATGCAGCATACAGCCTATCAGCAGCCAGCACCCCCAGCCAGCTGTGATGTCACAGCCCTATATAATCGGCAGCCATCTTGCGGCCAGTGACATCAGTGTTCTATTACAGAGAGAGGGACAGACATCAGTGTGTGTTGCACAGAAAAGCATTTTTACAGCAGCGATTCACCTCCCAGTCACATCAGAGTTCTATTGCAGAGAGGGACAGAGAGTAGTGTGTTGCACAGAAAAGCTTTTTTACAGCAACGATTCACCTCAAGCCCAAATCCAGCCTAGAAGCACTGAAAGGTAAGGGAGTGAGAATGAGAGAGAAAGTGCAATTTTGGGTGTAGTACACAGTGACTGTGTGCTGCAGCACTGGCGTGTACAACAACTGAAAAGGTAATAGAGAGACAGTTAGGGTGAGCAGAGCACTAAAAGCATATTGTCCTCTACTAAGTGTAACCTGTACGTACATCTAAGTGGTGTACCATTTTATTCCTGTTAAAGTCATATGGGTCTAGATACTGTGCAAGGCCTGGCAAAAGTACACACCTGCTGGTTTAAGCATACTGGAGCGCATTGTCTTCCCCTCATAAGTGCATACTACATACATACATCTAAGTGGTGTATTATTTTGTTCCTATTAAAGTCTTACAGGCCTAGATACTGTGAAAGACCAGCCAAAAAAAAGTTAATACAAGACAAATACTGTTTTAAAGGGTACTCCAGTGCCAGAAAGTTAAACAGATTTGTAAATGACTTCTACTAAACAATCATAATCTTTACATTACTTATTAGCTGCTGAATACTACAGAGGAAATTATTTTCTTTTTACAACACAGAGTTCTCTGCTGACATCACGAGCACAGTGCTCTCTGCTGACACCTCTGTTCATTTTAAGAACTGTCCAGAGTAGGAGAAAATCCCCATAGCAAACATATGCTGCTCTGGACAGTTCCTAAAATAAAAAATGTCAGCAGAGAGCACTGTGCTCGTGGTGTCAGCAGAGAGCACTGTGTTCCAAAAAAAAAATAATTTCCTCTGTAGTATGTAACCATATGGTTAAAATGATACCCTGCTTATATAGGTTTGATTTTGTCGTACTTCTGAAACAAATCATAACTACATGCAGGTAAATTTATACATTAAAAATTGTCATTTCCTGACCCCTATAACTTTTTTTATTTTTACGCCAATGGGCCGATATGAGGGCTAATTTTTTGCACCATGATCAGATGTTTTTATTGAAACCATTTTTGTATTGATCAGACTTTTTGATCGTTTTTGATAATTTGTTCATGATATAAAAAGGAGACCAAAAATACGCTATTTTGGACTTTGGACTTTTTTTGCGCGTACGCCATTGACCGTGTGGTTTAATTAACAAGATATTTTTATAATTCGGACACTTCTGCACGTGGAAAATATGTTTATTTTTACAGTTTTTTTTTTTTTTTATGGGAAAAGGGGGGTGATTCAAACTTTTATTAGGTAAGGGTTTAAATGATCTTTATTCACTTTTTCAGGGGGCTATAACACTACACACACTGATCTTTTACACTGATCCTTGCAAAGCCATAGCCTCAGTGTTATAGACAGTCGATTGCTCAAGCCTGTATCTCAGGCTTGGAGCAATCAAACATCGAAGTGGCAAAAGTGGAAAGTCTGGAGCCAAATGTGCCCGTGGAGACAACTTGCTTCACTGGAGCCTACCTTCCCGAGAGATAGAGGAAGAGGGGTTCATGGAGTTGGCGGCAGTAGCAGTCAATCAGTGTGGACTGCTGCATCACCCAGGGGCACGATACTCCCTTTTTCAGCCAGCCAAGGCTCCACTACCTCAGCTGAAGGGAGCTGTGTATCATACCCATCTTCTGTCCCTCCAGATGTTCCAGCTCCTCCTACTTCGAGTCAGTCATTCCACCAGCAATCCATCGGCGAAGCCTTGTCCAAGAGACAACAGTATGTGCTTACTCTGTGCACTATGTGCAGAAGCAGAATGGGCTTCTGTCCAATTTGCTGGTTTTGCAGTCCCTTCCTTTTCAAGTGGTGGACTCTGCACCTTTCAGAGAACTGATGGCTTGTGCCAAGCCGAGGTTTAGAGTGCCAAGCCATCATTTTTTTTGCAAAGAAGGCAGTACCAGCCCTGCAAAATTTTGTGGAAGAGAAGGTTGGCCAGTCCTTGAGTGTGTCGGTGTGTACCAAAGTGTACGGCAGTGCCGACATCTGGAGCTGTGACTATGGTCAAGGACAATACATGTCCTTTATGGCCCACTGGGTAAATGTGGTTCCTGCACAGCCCCAACACCAACTTGGACAGGTCACGCCGCTACCTCGCTTCCACGCTCTCAGGCCTTTGGTCCTGTGACAGTGTGTGAATCCGCCTCCTCATCCTCCAACGTGTCCTCAGCGTCCACTGCACGGACAAGTTTCAGTGCCCCTCCAGCATACCATGTGTGCAGGGCACGGAGATATCAAGCTGTTCTTCACATGGTCTGCCTTGGCAAACGGAGTCACACAGGGGAGGAACTGTTAAAAGTAATTCATAAAGAAATCGAATCATGGCTTACTCTACGAAAACTGGAAATGGGAACCATAGTGACCGACAGTGGGAAAAACATCTTGTCTGCGCTGCGACAAGGAAGCCTGAGACATGCGCCCTGCATGGCACATGTGTTCAATCTGGTTGTCAAGCGGTTCCTGAAGTGTTACCCCATCTTCAAGACATCCTAACAATGGGAAGGAAACTTTGCATGCACTTCAGCAACCCGTACACCACAAAGCACACCCTCCTTGAGCTGCAGCATCTGAACGGCATCCCCTAACATAGTCTGATTTGCGATGTTTCCACACATTGGAATTCCACCCTCCATATGTGGGACCTACTATACAAACAGAGAAAAGCCATCACCAATTTATTGATGATCCAAGCGGACAGGGGGAATCCCCTGTGTAACTTCAATGTTAACCAGTGGCAGCTCATACGTGACACCTCCCATTTGCTCAGGCCCTTTGAGGAAGCCATATTATTAGTCAGTCACCAGGATTACAGGATGAATTACGTCATTCCTCTGCTTCATTTCCTACAACATGTGTTGGAAACAATGGCTGGTCAGGGCAATGGAGAGGTGGCTCCTATATCTTACAGCCACATGAGCCCTGTGGGGGCTGAACTGGAGGAGGGGCACAGTGGTGCACAGTTTAGATTTCACCATATGGGCAGTTTTTCTAGTCATCTGGCATGAGAGGAGGAGCAGGAGCAGCCAGAGGTGCTAGTGGGTTATGAGGAAGGCGAGACAGAGGACCCAGACACATTGAGGCAACATGCAGTGGAGATGGAGCCAGTGAAACCTTCCGAGTTATTTGCATAAATGGCACAATGCATGCTCACTTGCTTGTGTAGTGACCGCCAAATTGTCAACATTCAGCAGCGGGATGACTTCTGACTCTTCACATTATTGGACCCTAGCTATCAGCACAAAATTGGGGGCCTTTTTTCACATCCACACTGAGAGGGAGGACAAACTGACCTACTACAGAGACATCCCGCAAAGTCAGTTGGCCAATGCTTATCGGCGCTATCGTCTATCATTTTGCAGGTCTGACTCAGGGGGTCCACTGTATTTACCTTCTACTGCCATTGCTGCTGGGGAGGGGTAGGGGTGGCAGAAGCAGTACCAGCTCCATCAGCAGCAGCCTGAGTCTACAGTCGCTGATGAGTACCTTTCTTCACCCTCATAGTGAAGGAACAAATCAGCAGTAGGTAGTCCTGTAGCAGTACCTGAACCAGCAGGGGGTGGCATACCTTGACATGCCCATGCCAACACACCTTGAAGATCTGCTGGACTTCTCAGCAGCCAAACTTGATTTGTGGCTGCAACTAGGAGAGTTCGTCCTGGAAAAGCTGTCCTGCCCGGCCAGTAGTGTGCCATCAGAGCAGGTGTTTAGTGCGCGGGATCCATAGTCACACCAAGGACAATTTGTCTGTCCGCAAAAAATGTGTAGAGGCTGAACTTTGTGAAGATGAATCAGGCATGGATCAGCCAGGATTTCCAACAATCAATGCCTGATGCATGAGAGTAGATTGACCATGGTGCCACACCAACACTTTACAAATATGGATACTGCCAAACAGATTTAAGGCGCAGCTCCCCTGTTATAAAATTTCCTCCGCATCAGACCTTTTTTCACTCACCTTCGTCACCGGGTACTGGTATTGCCACCCACTGCACCACTCTGTCACCGGGACACTTTCAGGACTCCAGATGCTGCTGCTGCCATCTCCAGGCTGTCTCATTCAGTACTATATATTCTCCCCATGCTGCCGCAAACTCCAGGCTATGCCATTCAGCCACTATATGGTCTCCTCATCTGCTGCCAACTCCAGGCTGTGTCATTCAGGCACTATATATTCTATTCATGCTGCTGCCAACTCCAGGCTGTGCCATTCAGCCACTAAATAGTCTCCTCATCTGCTGCCAACTCCAAGCTGTGTCAATCAGACACTATAAGGCCTCCTCATACTGCCGTCAACTCCAAGCTGCACCATTCAGCCACTATATGGTCTCATTATCTGCCGCCAACTCCAGGCTGTGTCATTCAGCCACTATATGTTCTACTCGTGCTGCCTCCAACTCCAGGCTGTGCGATTCAGCCACTGTATGTTCTCCTCATGCTGCTGCCGCAAACTCCAGGCTGTGTCATTCAGCCACATTATGTTTTACTCATGCTGCCGCCAACTCCAGACTATGCCTTTCAGCCAATATATGTTTTATTCATGCTGCCGCCAACTCAAGGCTGTGCCATTCAGCCACTATATGTTCTCCTCATACTGCTGCCAACTCCAGGCTGTGCCATTCAGACACTATATGGTCTCCTCATGCTTCAGCCAACTCCAGGCTGTGTCATTCAGCCACTACATGTTCTCCTCATGCTGCCGCCACCTCCACGCTGTGCCTTTCAGACACTTTATGCTCTACTAATGCTGCCGCCAACTCCAGGCTGTGCCATTCAGCCACTGTATGTGCTCATCATGATGCCGCCACCTCCACGCTGTGCCATTAAGACACTATATGTTCTACTAATGCTGCCGTCAATTCCAGGCTTTGACATTCAGACACTATATGGTCCCCTCATGCTGCCGCCAACTCTAGGCTGTGTCATTCAGCCACTATATGTTCTACTCATGCTGCTGCCAACTCCAGGCTGTGCCATTCAGCCACTATATGTTCTCCTCATGCTTCTGCCACCTCCAGGCTGTGTCATTCAGCCACTACAAGTTCTTCTCATGCTGCCGCAAACTCCAGGCTGTGTCATTCAGCCACTATATGTTCTACTCATGCTGCCTCCAACTCCAGGCTGTGTGATTCAGCCACTGTATCTTCTCCTCATGCTGCTGCCGCAAACTCCAGGCTGTGTCATTCAGCCCCAATATGTTCTACTCATGCTGCCGCCAACTCCAGGCTGTGCCATTCAGCCTCTATATGTTCTATTCATGCTGCCGCCAACTCAAGGCTGTGCCATTCAGCCACTATATGTTCTCATCATGCTGCCGCCACCTCCAGGCTGTGTCATTCAGCCACTACAAGTTCTTCTCATGCTGCCGCAAACTCCGGGCTGTGTCAATCAGCCCCAATATGTTCTACTCATGCTGCCGCCAACTCCAGGCTATGCCATTCAGCCTATATATGTTCTATTCATGCTGCCGCCAACTCAAGGCTGTGCCATTCAGCCACTATATGTTCTCCTCATGCTGCCAGAAACTCCAGGCTGTGCCATTTAGCCACTATATGGTCTCCTCATGTTTCCACCACCTCCACGCTGTGCCATCCAGACACTATATATCCTATTCATGCTGCCGCCAACTCCAGGCTTGGCCATTCAGCCACTATATGTTCTCCTCATACTGCCGCCAACTCCAGGCTGTGCCATTCAGACACTATATGGTCTCCTCATGCTTCAGCCAACTCCAGGCTGTGTCATTCAGCCACTACAAGTTCTCCTCATGCTGCCGCCACCTCCACACTGTGCCATTCAGACACTATATGTTCTCCTCATGCTGCCGCCACCTCCACACTGTGCTATTCAGACACTATATGTTCTACTAATGCTGCCATCAACTCTAGGCTTTGCCATTCAGACACTATATGGTCCCCTCTTACTGCCGCCAACTCTAGGCTGTGTCATTCAGCCACTATATGTTCTACTCATGCTGCCGCCAACTCCAGGCTGCGTCATTCAGCCACTATATGTTCTCCTCATGCTGCCACCACCTCCACGCTGTGCCATTCAGACACTATATGTTCTACTAATGCTGCCGTCAACTCTAGGCTTTGCCATTCAGACACTATATGGTCCCCTCATGCTTCTGCCACCTCCAGGCTGTGTCATTCAGCTACTATGAGGTTCTTCTCATGCTGCCCCAAACTCCAGGCTGCTTCATTCAGCCACTATATGGTCTCCTCATACTAATGCCACATCCAGGTTGTGCCATTCAGACACTATATTTTCTCCTCATACTGCTGCCAACTCCAGACTGTGCCATCCAGACACTATACGGTCTCCTCATGCTTCAGCCAACTTCAGGCTGTGTCACTTAGCTACTATAAGTTCTTCTCATGCTGTCACAAACTCCAGGCTGTGCCTTTCAGACACTATGGCCCACATATATCATTGCAGTGCAAGTGAAGCATTTTTTACACCTTTTTTTTGTGTGCTGATAATGTGTAGAAGCACCAAATTTATTAAAAGGTAAAAGAGCTTTGATAAATTTTGTGCAGGTCCACATTTTCTGAAATTTCTGTCTACACATACACCAAAAAGCTACACCATGTCTTGGCTGGTGTAGTTTTAGAGACTTTTCAGTAACTTTGTGCCTTTTTTTGGTCCTTTTTACAAAAAGGCGCAATGATAAATCCCTTCTATATCATGTGTATTGCCAAAATCAGTGGATTGCAACTAAAAATCAGTGGATTGCAACTCAAAATCAGCAGAAATGTGTAATCAAAAAAAACCTGCTTGTGCCTTTTTTGCCCCTTTTTTAGACACAAATAACTGTCTAAAGACAATGATAAATGTGGGCCTATATGTTCTCCCCATGATTCTGCTACCTCCAGGCTGTGTCATTCAGCTACTATAAGTTCTTCTCATGCTGTCACAAACTCCAGGCTGTGTCATTCAGCCACTATATGGTCTCCTCATACTGATGCCACCTCCAGGCTTTGTCATTCAGCTGCCATATGACATGTGACTCCTGGTTAGATTTGGTCCTTTTTAACCAAACAATTTATTCAAAGTAAACGCTGGAGCCCGGGACATTAAAACTTGGGAGTGTAATATAACATTTCAATTTCAAAATCTTAAATTTCAATTTTAAAATCTTTAATTTCAATTTCAAAACCTAAAATTTCAATTAAAAAAAATCAATGTAATCTTTACTAGACTGAGACCCTATGGTCGTCGACATCATATAGTAGTTGTGGAATTACCACAAGAATCCAATGAAACAGGTTGGAGCAATCACAATGAATCATGACTGATTAAATGAAACATTTGCAGTTCCACAAAGAGTAAGACAGTGGGAGGGGGGTGGGGGCACTTAGAGGCACGGGCTATAACAGGTGGTAGCTCGCCTTGTGGTGAACTGCCAACTCGATGCTCACCAGAATGGGTACTCAAAAAATGTAAATAAATTCAAATTAAATTAAATAAAAATTACATTAATAAAAATCTATTTATTCTCTTCAATTTTGACACCATAAGGTCTCCCTGCAGTGATTCTAATAGTGATGCCTGTAATCTTGATGTCATACTGAATAACAGTATTATTTCACTAACACAGCACACTCTCTATGCATCTTAAGACAAAGCAAAGTGTTCTACACCCCTATAGAGCCTCCCTGTAGGCCAGAAATAGATGTTTTTTAATATCGATTTGCCACAAATAAATTCTGATCGAACCAAATATTTTTGGAAAATTTGGCGAATCGGCTAAATCAAATTTTTCAAAAATTCGCACATCTCTACTTACTTGTGGTCTGATGCAGAGAAATGTCTGTAACTGAGGAACAGCACCTTAAATATGTTTAGCACTATCCATACTTGTGAAGTGTTAGCGTGGCACCATGGTCAATCTACTCTGAAGCATCAGGAATTGGTGGGTGGAAATCCTGACGGCAGCATGAGGAGAACATACAGTGGCTGAGTAGTGAATATAAGCACGTTGCACTCACCACAAATCACACCCAGTTTTTCTTTTAAATCATGGTTTATTCATTGTGAGTTCAAAGGTGCTGTACAAGAAGGCTGGAGGGAAGGGAGGGGGTGCGGGCATCAGCTCCGTGGAGCTGACCGAGTGCGATGAATTGTTGCGCAGAATAACTGCTTGATTATGCTACTAAAAGAGTGAGTCACACACTGGCTTATTTATGCAGTGTGGTTGACTCAGATAAGATGTGCCGGAACCTGTCATAATGATGTGTGTAAATTCTCAGATAAAGTTGCATGCAATGTAAAAATAAAAGTGCAGATACACACATCAAGACATGTGACTGAATCACTTGAGCTGTGGGAATAACATAATTCAAGTACCCAGAGTAGACAGCTGAATTTACAAATAATTTTGATGAAGTAAGGTGTCAGTCACAATGCGCAAGGTGGATGTTACGCCGAGCGCTCCGGGTCCCCGTTCCTCCCCGGAGCGCTCGCCTCATCCTCGTTGCTGCAGCGCCCCGGTCAGATCCACTGACCGGGTGCGCTGCGGTACCGCCTCCAGCCGGGATGCGATTCGCGATGCGGGTGGCGCCCGCTCGCGATGCGCACCCCGGTCCCCGTACCTGACTCGCTCTCCGACGGTCCTGTCCCGGCGCGCGCGGCCCCGCTCCCTAGGGCGCGCGCGCGCCGGGTCTCTGCGATTTAAAGGGCCAGTGCACCAATGTTGGTGCCTGGCCCAATCTTCCCAATTACCAATTAGTGTGATCACCTGTGCACTTCCCTATATTACCTCACTTCCCCTGCACTCCCTTGCCGGATCTTGTTGCCTTAGTGCCTAGTGAAAGCGTTCCCTTGTCTGTTCCTAGCCCGTGTTCCTGACCTCCTGCCGTTGCCCCTGACTACGATCCTTGCTGCCTGCCTCGACCTTCTGCTACGTCCGACCTTGCTTCTGCCTACTCCCTTGTACCTCGCCTATCTTCAGCAGTCAGAGAGGTGAGCCGTTGCTAGTGGATACGACCTGGTCACTACCGCCGCAGCAAGACCATCCCGCTTTGCGGCGGGCTCTGGTGAAAACCTGTAGTGGCTTAGAACCGGTCCACTAGCGCGGTCCTCGCCAATCCCTCTCTGGCACAGAGGATCCACCTCCTGCCAGCCGGCATCGTGACAGTAGATCCGGCCATGGATCCCGCTGAAGATCCTACACTGGTCGCCCAGCTAGCCCTAAAGATCGCCCAACGAGATCAACAGCTGGCATACTTGACCTCCGAGGCACTGCGTCTTCAGTCACAGATACAGCAGCTGCTGCCGCAGATACAGCAACTTCAGTCACAGCTACAGCTGCAACAACCATCTCCTCCGCCGGCTCCTGCAACTCCTCCGCAGCAACCGGCCGTTCTTAACCCCTGCTTGTCCCTGCCGGACAAATTTGATGGGGACCGCAATGATTCTGCCACAGCCACAGTCCAGTCCTTCTTCGCTGAGGTCCGTGGTGTCTTCGAGGAGCCTGCCCGAGCTTCTTCTGCCGAGATTGCCCTGCTGAACCTGGCCCAGGGTGTTTCTTCCGTTGGCGAGTACGCCATTCAGTTCCGTGCTCTTGCTTACGAGTTGTCCTGGAATAGTGAGGTTCTCTGCGCGACCTTTAAAAAAGGCCTATCCAGCAACATTAAAGATGTTCTGGCCGCACGAGAGACTCCTGCTAACCTACATGAACTCATTCATCTTGCCACTCGCATTGACATGCGTTCTTCCGGATGGCGTTTGGAGCTCCGCCTGGATATGGACTTTGTTCGCACGAGGCGTTTTTTCTCCCCGGCTCCTCTCTCCTCTGGTCCCCTGCAATCCGTTCCTGTGCCTCCCGCCGTGGAGGCTATGCAAGTTGATCGGTCTCGCTTGACACCTCAAGAGAGGACACGACGCCGCATGGAGAATCTTTGCCTGTACTATGCCGGTACCGAACACTTCCTGAAGGATTGTCCTATCCGTCCTCCCCGCCTGGAAAGACGTACGCTGACTCCGCACAAAGGTGAGACAGTTCTTGATGTCAACTCTGCTTCTCCACGCCTTACTGTGCCTGTGCGGATATCTGCCTCTACCTTCTCCTTCTCTACTATGGTCTTCTTGGATTCCGGATCTGCAGGAAAAATTTTTTTGGCCTCTCTTATCAACAGGTTCTACGTCCCTGTGACCAGTGTCGCCAGACCCCTCTACATCTATTGTTTTAACAATAAAAGATTGGACTGTCTCGTGCGTTTCCGCACAGAACCCCTCCTAATGTGCATCGGACCTCATCACGGAAAAATTGAGTTTTTTTTCCTCAGGTTCTTTGGCCCCAAGAAGAGGGGGAGACCCAAGGGGGGGGGTACTGTTACGCCGAGCGCTCCGGGTCCCCGTTCCTCCCCGGAGCGCTCGCCTCATCCTCGTTGCTGCAGCGCCCCGGTCAGATCCACTGACCGGGTGCGCTGCGGTACCGCCTCCAGCCGGGATGCGATTCGCGATGCGGGTGGCGCCCGCTCGCGATGCGCACCCCGGTCCCCGTACCTGACTCGCTCTCCGACGGTCCTGTCCCGGCGCGCGCGGCCCCGCTCCCTAGGGCGCGCGCGCGCCGGGTCTCTGCGATTTAAAGGGCCAGTGCACCAATGTTGGTGCCTGGCCCAATCTTCCCAATTACCAATTAGTGTGATCACCTGTGCACTTCCCTATATTACCTCACTTCCCCTGCACTCCCTTGCCGGATCTTGTTGCCTTAGTGCCTAGTGAAAGCGTTCCCTTGTCTGTTCCTAGCCCGTGTTCCTGACCTCCTGCCGTTGCCCCTGACTACGATCCTTGCTGCCTGCCTCGACCTTCTGCTACGTCCGACCTTGCTTCTGCCTACTCCCTTGTACCTCGCCTATCTTCAGCAGTCAGAGAGGTGAGCCGTTGCTAGTGGATACGACCTGGTCACTACCGCCGCAGCAAGACCATCCCGCTTTGCGGCGGGCTCTGGTGAAAACCTGTAGTGGCTTAGAACCGGTCCACTAGCGCAGTCCTCGCCAATCCCTCTCTGGCACAGAGGATCCACCTCCTGCCAGCCGGCATCGTGACAGTGGAAATAGTTAACGAACGGCATAAAATGAGCCATAGTTAGGGATAGTAGATAAATTATTTTTTGGGGTGAATAGGACAGCATCATAGGTAAGATGTACCTAAGTCCCCCACAGAACCTTACTGCCAAATAAAAAAAAGGCACTAAAATGGCTAGAGAGATCAGATATTGTCATAAAAAAATGGCCGATGAAGGCAACAGTATAGTTATTCTCTCGAAGTATCAGTATCAGGAGGAGGCCCACAGACAACTGTCCGACACTAGGACCTATGTAAAATCAACCCATGATCCCACACAAAAGGTCTTATCAAATTTAAGAACCTTCCTCTGACAAAAAGTAGAGACCGGCCTCATATCAAGAAGGACAGCAGAAAAACTTATTTCTGACACTCCACGCACGCCACAATTTTACTATCTATCCAAGGTGCACAAGTCCCTGGAGCAACCTCCAGGGCGCCTGATAGTCTCGGGCAATGGCTGGGTAACCGAGTACCTTTCACAATACGTGGATTGGCTATTGTTTCCTCTTCTGCCTAACATCCCTTCTTACCTCAAGGATACGGATGCCTTTCTTGATTTGATACAGGACGTGCCCAAAGAAAACACATACAAACTGGGAACCATAGATGTCAAGTCTTTATACTCCCAGATCCCACAATAATCTGGTGTTAATGCCGTAAGATAATTCTTAACGGCTGCCAGGAAGTCTTCCTCCTACTGTGACTTTGTAACAGAAGCCATAGCCTTTGTCTTAGGGAACAATAATTTTTTGTTTGACTGGGTCTGGTACAAGCAATGTACAGGTACGGCCATGGGGACCCCAGTCTCCTGTACCCTGGCTATCATCTTTTTGGCAACACTAGAAGCTGAACACATCTACTCGTCATCCAATAAGCACACAAGAGCAATAAAGCTTTACTGCAGATATGTGGACGACATCTTTGTGCTTTGGGACAGTAGCGAAGAATTCTTTAGATCCTTTGTTGCAGACTTAAATAATAAAAACAAAATGAACATGCACTTTACTTTCTCCTTTCACAATAAAGAAATAACATTTCTGGATGTTGTGGTCTCTCTAGAGAATAATCAAGCAGTAACCAGGGGTCCCCTATTCTATACTTGCATCATGACAGTTTCCATCCCAAACATACTAAGGCAGCTCTACCATGTAGCCAACTATTGTGCCTTAAAAAAATAAACAGCGATCCCTCAATTTTCCAAGACCAGGCCAACCAGTTAATGGAACACTTACATGAGAGGCGCTACCCTAGAAAAGTGACCGAAAGAGCCATGGAGTGGATTTAAGGAAAATCACGTTCCTCTTTGGTGAATAAAGAAAAAAGGCACACTTGCCCTGATAAATCAAAACGCTTAATTTTTTCCTTTAAATTCAGTAACATGTCTGTTGAAAAAGACTGTCCTTAAACATTGGTATCTACTGGAAGAGGATCCTGATCTCCACGATATAGCCAAGAATAAACCTATCTTCACCTACAGAAAGAATACAACCATTAAGGATTATTTAGTAAGAAGCACATGCTCCTCCAGCACTCCGAAATCCGTCTGGCTTACCTCTTCTTCTCCCTCCGGTAACTTTAAATGTGGCAACTGCTCCTATTGCTCTCACTGCCTCAATGGAATAAATTATTGCATTAGAGGCATCAATGTACATGTGAAAGACCTGATAACATGCAGAACAGACTTTGTAGTCTACACCATCCTATGCCAGTGCAAATTATTGTATGTGGGCTCCACTATCTT
The DNA here is from genome assembly GCF_029499605.1 of Hyla sarda. Taxonomy (NCBI): domain Eukaryota; kingdom Metazoa; phylum Chordata; class Amphibia; order Anura; family Hylidae; genus Hyla; species Hyla sarda. The sequence goes on along the minus strand of NC_079193.1, from coordinate 195,744,466 downwards.
TGCTATGTTCACAAGGATCAGAGAACATTTATGGCACTCAAGATTGGGCACTGGAGTACCAAAACTATCCAAGCATGTCCGCAGTGTCTTCTCTGGAAATTCTACCTTCCTCAAATTTCTAGGGATCGAGCGTGTCCTGCGCCCATACCCAGGAAAGACATAGGAAAATACCCTGTGCCAAAAAAAAGGCATCTGGATCTCGAAAATAAGAGCTACAGAGGGTCTTGGCTTAAATGAGAAAAAGGAACTGAATGCCTGCATTCGAACCTTCGGCTGTTTTTTGTCTATTTTTTATTGTTCACTTTTCTGTCTATTTTTTATTGTTCATTTTTCAGTTTTTCTGTCTCGCTTCCCTCAGGACCGTAACTTTCAGGATTTCCACAGTTTTCTTTCATACTCCATAATGTTTTGCTATAACTGCTCTTCCATTTTGTGATGCATGCACTGTTTATGCTGTTATCTGCTTGATCTTACCTATGATGCTGTCCTATTCACCCAAAAAATAATTTTTCTACTATCCCTAACTATAACTCATTTTATGCCGTTCATTAGCCATTTCCTCCTTGCACATTGTGGCTGACACGTTACTACATCAAAATTATTTTTAAATTCAGCTGTCTACTCTGGGTACTTGAATGATGTTATACCCACAGCTCCGGTGATTCAGCCACATGTCTTGATGTGTGTATCTGCACTTTTTTTTACGTTGCACGCATACATGCCGTCCACAACTTTATCTGAGAATTTACACACATCACTATGACAGGTTCCAGCGCATCTTATCTGAGTCACCCACACCGCATATATAAGCCAGTGTCTGACTCACCCTGAGTAGCGTGATCAAGCAGTTATTCTGCGAAATGACTAGTCGCAATCGGTCAGCTCCACGGAGCTGATGCCCGCTCCCCTTCGCTCCTGCACGTACAGCACCTTTGAACTCATGAAGAATAAACCATGATTTAAAGAAAAACCGGCTGTTATTTGTGGTGAGTGCAATGTTTTCCTTTTCACTACTTGTTTATCATGAATGACTTGTCACTTTGTTAGCACCTCCACTACTACAGCATATCTGGTCCTCCACACCACTTACCCTAGACATTGCTCCACATTATTGCTCAGACTTTTTGGTGCCGGTTGGCTTTTTTTCTAAAGAAACATGTATACAGTGGCTGAGTGGCACAGCCTGGAGTTGGTGGCAGCATGAGTACAACATGTAGTGGCTGAATGACCCAGCGTGGAGGTGGCGGCAGCATGAGGAGACCATATAGTGGCTGGATGGCACAGCCTGAAGTTGGCGGCAGCATGAAGAGAACATATAGTGGCTGAATGGCACAGCCTGGAGTTGGCGGCAGCATGAGTAAAACATATAGTGGCTGAATAAGCACAGCATGGTGGCAGTATGGGGAGAACATACAGTGGCTGAATGGCACAGCCTGGAGTTGGCGGCAGCATGAGGAGAACATATAGTGGCTGAATGAGACAGCCTGGAGGTGGCAGCAGCATCAGGAGTCCTGAAGGTGACCTGGTGACAGAGTAGTGGGGTGGGTGGCAATACCAGTACCCGGCGATGAAGGTGAGTGGAAATTTCTGATGTGGAGGAATGTTTGTAACTGGGGAGCAGCGCTTTAAATCTATTTGGCACTATCCATATTTGTGTTCTGTCTAATGCATCAGGCATTGGTGGTTGGAAATCCTTGCTGATCCATGCCTGATTCCTCTTCACAAAGGTCAGCCTCTCCACATTTTTTGTCGACAGACAAGTTCTCCTTGGGAATACTATGGCCCCCGCCGTACTAAACACTCCCTCTTGAGATGACCGAGAATGAGTCAATCAGTCCTTAATGGCCCTTTATCCTCGGAAACAATGCTGACCCTGGAAAAACATATAGAGTTTTTTTTTATGGTTTTGGGTGATTTTTCACTTACCTACTATTCAAGTGGTGGCGAAACTGCCAGTCAAATTTCACTCTCAATGCTAGAAATGCGAGCTTATGTTAAACCCAGCTACGAATGCTGTGTTTTTGCAAGGTAACTTGTAAAGTATATATTCCATACACACTCTAAATGCTATAAATAAGGATGTATGTTGAACCCAGGCAGAAATGCTGTTTTTGCTTAAACCCATAAAATACAGGTAACTTGGCATAGTAGGCCTATTCAACATTTACTCTCAACATTAGAAATGCAGATTTATGTTAAAATACAGGTCAGCCTACTGCACAATTCTTTGCTCAACTTGCTTTGTATTGTTGTGTGATAGCTTTCTATGGGCTTGTTCTGCAGCCACAATACTGGGATTTGCAGTGCAGCAACTGGACACAGTAATGCAGGTTACTGGGGTTTGCCCACAGCACAGTGCTTTGCATTGTAGAATGATAGCCATTAGCTTTTTATGGGCTTATTCTGCAGTCACGTTACTAAGATTTGTTGTACAGCAACTGGATACAGTAACGCTGGTATCTGTGGTCAGCCCACTGAACAATGCTTTGCTCAAGTTGATTTGTATTGTTTTGCAAAAACTTTCTGGAATCAGTAGTTCCATACTGCTCAGTAGTTTGTGCTGCTCACTGTTTAGTTTTTTCTCCAAGATGGTGCCCATGAGGTAGTGCATAGGATTTTATCAGTCTCTTAACACACACATTGGCTTGTTAGCTGTATGCAGGCAATAATTGGCTAATCTGTGGTTATGTGATCTTGCTATCAGCTTCAAACTATGCTGCACTACCCTGATGTCATCTCAGTGTTCCTATTTCCTAATCCTATGCTAACATGGTGCCAAATGCCCTGTCTTCTTCATCCCTTCTCTTATCATAGCACCATTGTCAGGCTGGCACAAGCCAAGCCTTACAAAGTTCTAAAGTTCATCTAGCCTTATTTTGCCCTATGTTCTCAGTGAGACCAGGATTGTCGGGCTTGGTTCCCTTATCTGTATTGTTTCTCTACTTTCCTGCTTGGCATTGTGTTAACATGTTCAAGAATGCTCCTAACCAGCGAATTGCCAAAATTTCTGCTTTTATAGAGGTGATCCCACTTGCTGATGAAAATTATATCAAAGGGCATTTGATTGCTACTTATCATAACTGGAGATTTGGTGTATGATCTTACTGACATTTTAATGTGTGTGGTGAAAAATTTTGGATTTTATTATCCTGGGTTATGCTTCTTATTTGCATTATTATTCTGCAGACCCTTTAATAGTAGCCCCTACTCCTGTATGTATTTTCCTATCAGTTATAGGATGCCTAACTGCCTACATGCAAGGAGGAAGTGAGCAATGCATCTGGCCACTTAGCAAATATTTGCTGGGCTGGGCATATACAGCATCACCGGCTTACTGTACAGTGCAGGAGCATGGACTCCTTTTTCTTGACAGAAGTCTCTGCTCCTGTAAGCACTTTACGCAGAGCTCTACACTGATAGCGTTAGGTACCCTGTAAAGTATAGTGTAAAACATGAGAAATGTGTATGCATCACTGCCTACATACATGCGGCCATACAATTTGCATGGATTGCAGCCACAATGTACAGAGATCTCAGTGCTGGAATGCAGTTAAAAAAAAATGGGAATAGAGTTACATTTGTGGAAATGGATTAGAACTCAAAGAAGCTTGTTTAAAATGAGCAACATACTACAGCCTGTGTTCAAAAATCCTGCATTATAAATATTTGTGTGTCCTAGGAGTTAATTTTCAGCTCAGATCAATAAAACTAATCAAGCATCCAGTGTGGCAGTATTTATCAAGTGGGATTCTACAAGATGTAAGCACATGAAAAATCTATACAACATATATACCTTTCAGGAATACTATATACAGTTAAGCTGGGCTGAACTTTTCACTCAATGGAGAATAAAATAATTTAACATGTTTACTGTAGGGCAAAAGATGTTTATAGATACAATTTGAAGAGGTAAAATCTTTCAGCATAAAATGGATAATGAATTCATTTATGCATATATTCAACACTTTGACAACAAATTTACTTAACATCTTAGGGTATATAATAAACAAGTGTAATTGATGTAGTGAACAAGTCAGCAGATTTTGTATTATGTTATTATGTAGTAAAATATATACTGCATATGGTATGGTAATTTTGAAGAAATAAAAATGTATTATGCTTTGTGTTTTAACTGCTGGGAACAATAATGTTGTTGGGAAGGCTCTCTTTTCCTGCATAGGCTGCAAGGATGTGCACAGATATTTTGGAAGGAAGGGGATCAAGTAAAAAAAGAGGCCACTTGTCATAATTTAAAACATTTCTGCCAGATTCCATGGGTATGGGCTGCAGAGAGCTGGCGTGATTTCACAGGGGACAGGCCCTGCGGCCCAGGTCACAGTGGACAGCTTCTATAAAGGTATGCCACGTATACATACACTTTGGCTGTGCAGGCGGTTTTATTTACATAAAATATGTGACACATGTACTTTAATATACTGGATTAAAGGGGTGATTTATAAAAACCTGTGCTTCTGATTGCTTTTCTTCTGCAAAGGTTTTGACAAATCTCCCCCTATATGCCCCCATGCCCCGGCCTGACCTTTATATGTCAGATTGTGCACTGTACCCACCTCACCCAGCACCCATCACCAAGCACTCATCACTCAGCACCAATCACCCACATCATGCAGGAATTTCCTGCAGCTCCTTTTGTGAGAGCACTAGAGGGACAGGTGCAGAAAAGGGGCAGGGGCTCAAGCCCCCTTTTGATCCAATGTGTGCACGTCCCTGATAGGCCGTACCCCTATATCTTACCCCTACATTAGTTGTCTGTCCATGTAGTATCTATGCTGATAATCAGCCGCAAAAATGTAATGAAAAACAATTCTCCGATTTGAACACAGCTTTAAAACACAATTAAAGCTGTGTCAAAGGGTACCTTTCTTTTCAATGAGATTTTATTGGCATTTTAACAAATATTACAAAAAGTAACAAGATGAACTTCCGTTATAGTACAGTTGTATAAATGTATACAAGGAAAACATGACAAACACCCCAAAAATCAAAAGTTCTCGACAATTAAGCAAATAAAATACAATAATACATTTCTGGACAAGCTGTCTCAATAAGTTGAATCAAAGTAATTTCAAAGGATTCATCTCTATGTTGGGATGTTTCATAGCTAGAGCTTATTTTTACTGACTACTTGTCAATAGAGTTCAGAAAAAAAAATTAGTTGAGGTTAAATACCTAAATTAGTTTAGAACAAACAAAGAACAATTAATAAACATCTTTATGGGAAGCTTACGTGGCAAAGATGGTATAATGAGATATACCTCTTATACTGTCGAACCTCAGGGTGGACTCACCAGACCCCATCCAGAAACTCCTCAGGATTAGGATGTGGTCTCTGAGATGTTTAAAGGGGAAGAGATGGGATGAGTGGTGTTTACAGCAATTATGGCAGGTGAACTTTTGGATGTAGAGTTAAGGAGGGTTGACGTGTTGAATCCATAAATCGCAAGATTTTAGAAATTTAGAATGTTTATTTTCTTGTCTAGCTATAACTTCTTCAAAAATGAAGTTGTAATTGACCATATGTATAATTTCGGACATTGAGGAAACTTCAGTTGTTTTCCACTTTCTGGATATTGATAGCCTAAAACTGTGTAAAACGTGACATATAGGAATGCGCACATTGAGTGGTAAGTTTTCCATGCCTATCAATAGGATGGTTAGTTCTATTGGAATGTTCTTAGTGGAAGGTGAAAGAGTCTGAATCAATAGTAATAAATCATTTCTAATCTTATTCAGTTTTGGGCACTTTCAGAAAATATGTGAAATAGAGCCTATCATGCCGCAGTGTCTCCAACATGATGGGTCTTGATCTTGGTATATGGAAGCTAGGTGTTTGGGTGTATACTACCATCTGTAGTATATTTTTTCCAGTTGCTCCCTGTGGTTGGAGCAATGTGAAAAATGTATGCCTATATGAAAAGCTTTTTGCCAAGATGAGGTTGAGAATTGTTTTCCTAATTCTTCTTCCCATTTCAGCATGTATTTAGTTTTAGTTACATATGTATCATGGTAAAAGTAAGAGTAGAGATTTTTCAGGCTTATTTTTTGTTTGGATGATACGCTATAAGTTAAGTCTGATAGACATTGGGGAATTTTGCATTCGTGGCACTTGCATTTTCTGAGGTGTGGGAGAATTTTGTTGTACGTGTCCTGTTCGGATTCTGGTAGGTGGAAATTATTTTTAAGGTATCTAAAGGGTCTAATATCATCCTTGTGCAAAATTTCTTTTATGTAGTTAATACCATAATCAGCCCATAGCCTCAATGGAAGGCCATCTACAAAAAAGCATAGAGGCTGAAGGGGTATGTCATGTTTTACATATAGGAGATTTGGATCCTGATAGGATAAGGCAGAATACCAAGTTTCTAGTGAGTGTTTAACAGAAGGAAGAAAGGACCCAGTCGTGGAATCATACCTAAGGGGATTTAACCATAGATGACGCCATTCGGAGACACCTGTTGTTTACTACTCAATATCAACCCAGATGGGTCTATCATCACCATTATCAATCCATTTCAAGGATTGTTTAATCACAATTGCACGTCTATAGGCTAGTAGATTCGGGACACCAGAGCCACCATGTGTAGAATATTTAGAAAGAATTGAAGCAGCTACCCTAGGACGTTTTCCATTCCATATACATTTGGAAGCTATAAGTTGTAAATTTGAAATTAGTTTATTTAGGATAGAAGTAGGCAAAGATCTAAACATGTATAGGATTTTTGGCAAGAATATCATTTTAAACAAGGTTCTCCTCCCCATCCAGCTCCAGTCTCCTTTGGACAAGTTGGACAAGTCTGCTTGTAATTTTTGTGTAAAGGAAATAATGTTGATTCTTGCTAATGTGGAGTGGAAATTAGTAATGTTTATTCCTAGATATGGAATATGAGGCTCTACCCATCTATAAGAATAAAGTGAATTTAGTTTAATGACTGTGGGTGTGGGAATATTTATATTAAGAATATTAGATTTCGCTTCATTGATCTTATAATAAGAAAGTTCACCGAAATCTAGGATGTATTTTTTAACCAAGTCTAAAGAACGCAGAGGATCTGTTAAAGTGAACAGAACGTCATCCGCGTAAAGACTGATTTTGTATTCTGAACCACGGACAGAGATGCCCTTTATACTGGGATCGGATCTAATCTTGGAAGCCAAGATTTCCATGATCATTATAAAAATTAAAGGAGAGAGAGGGCATCCCTGCCTGGTACCATTATTAATTCTGAACGGAGAAGACAACAAGCCATTAATAGAGACATTAGCGGATGGATCTTTATAAAGGGCCCAAATCCCATGTATGAACATTTCAGGGAGGCCAAATCTACGTAGGGATTCCTCTGCAAAACTCCAGTTTATATGGTCGAACGCCTTCTCCGCGTCCAAAGAAAGGAGCAGAGAAGGTGTCCGACTTGAGCTTGCCCATGAAACCAGATTGACCACTCTACGTATGCCGTCCTCTGCCAGCCGGCCTCTAACAAAACCCACTTGATCCTTGCGTATCATGTCTGGAAGAAATCGAGAAAGTCTATGTGCTAACAACTTTGCATAGAGTTTGATGTCCACGTTTAACAAAGAAATAGGTCTTAAGTTAGTAGGCCAATCAGGAGATTTTCCTGGCTTGGGTAAAGTGATAATATTAGCTTTGACCATTTCTGATGGAAATTTTCCACCTTGTAGTACGTTGTTAAACATGGAGAACAGACTAGGTAATAGAATTGGAGATAATAATCTAAAGTACTCTCCACTGAAACCATCTGGCCCCAGAGTTTGTTCTTTTTTAGGGAGGAGATAGTCTTTTGTACTTCATCAGAAGTGAAAGGTTGTGAGAGTGTATTTATAGCCTCAGATGAAACGGTGTGCACTTCACAACAATGAAGGTAATTTAAAATTTCAGATCTGTCGCGATGAGGTATATTTATATTGTCTTTCAAATTATATAAGTTATTGTAATATTCACTGATTTTGTCAGCTATTTTTTGCGGATGTGTTATTTTAGAAGATCCATCAGGGGAAATAAGAAAAGGGATCCTATTATTTGTATGACTATTTTTTGTCAGTTTTGCCATTAAACTAGTTGGTTTGTTGAAGTTTTGATAGTAGTTTGTTCTTAGCTTTTAGTGTGTTTGTCAAATTTTTCTTGTAGAAGTTTGGCAAGTTTAAGGCTTTCTAAGGTTTTCTAAGGGAAAGTGAGGATATTCAATTACTGGTGTCTTTTTTGTGAGAGGATTCAAGGGCTTTTATGTTTGCTAAAGTGGCGTTAAGTTCTTCCTGAAAAAAACTTTTTGCTCTGGCTGCCTGTTGGATTAGAATGCCTCTGGCGAAAGCTTTATGTGAGCACCAGAGTATAGCGGGATCCGTGACAGAGTTACTATTAAATTGAAAAAACTCGGCTAGGTCTTTGTTTAGGGAATTTAACGTTTTTGGGTAATTGAGAATGAAAGAATCTACTTTCCACTGGTACATGTTTGAAGGATAGTTAGGAGTATTAATAATCATGTTTATAGGCGCGTGGTCTGACCATGTAATCAGACCTATTTCACATTTTATTATGTCTTTGATCGACCAGATATTAGTGACAAAGTGATCTATTCTAGTGTATATCTGGTGTGGGGTGGAATAATAGGTATAGTCTTTCTCATTGTCGTGCAAACATCTCCATACGTCTAGTAGTTCGTTGTCCTTTAGCAATTTATTGATTTGTACTGGAGGTGTTTGTGTAGAGGTAAAGTCAAGAGAAGCTTTGTTTATTGCATTAAAATCCCCACATATAACAAGCCTGCCTTTTAGGATTTTTCAGGTTTTTTTTCAGTAGAGAATTAAGAAAATGTATTTGTCTTGAATTAGGTGAGTATATGTTAATTATTGTGAAGTGTATGTTATTAATGGTGCAGATTAGGATGAGGTATCTACCACCTTTATCTCTAATGACTTCTTGCTCTATAAATGAAACAGAATTTCTAATTGCAATGAGGACCCCAGCCTTCTTTGTAGGGGAATTAGATAGATATATATATATAGTTTTTGTGTGAAATAGGGGGATGATTTCCTTCCTTTAAATTAGTTTCTTGAATGCATGCAACATCGACTGCTGCCTTCTGTAAGTCTTACCACATGTATGATCTTTTTTGAGGGTTATTTAAACCCCGCTCATTGTGCGAATAGAATTTGACACTCATGATGTGTATGTGTGTGGGAAGGTGTGGGGGGTAGTGCTTACCTATACGGTGATTATGGAAGATGGAGTCTGGAGAAAGGCCTGAGGTCCACCCTGTAAACCTGTAATAAACGCCACTTTTCATCTTCAGAATAAGTACCTTAATTAGGTATAAAAAACAAGAAATAAGCATTAAGAACCAAAGTAGCAAATAAGCATAAATCAAATGTGCAGAGACAAAATTTCTGCGCAGACTGGGGAAAGTCTGCTTTAGTATAGAAAAAAAAGTAAAATGAGCAGATGAAAAAAACATGACTAGTGAAAAATATGGGTAAGGGGGATTACGTTGTTTTTTTAAAGAGAAAGGTTTTATTTGGGAACTGGAGTTCAAATGAGCAGTCAAGTGTGGTCATCTTCTGATTGTTCCAAAAGGCGAGGAGGAGAGAAGCCCCATTTCTTCATTAAGTCAAAGCCACTGGAAAGAGTCCACTGTGTAGGATCTATTTTCATGATTAATGATGATTTTAGTTGGAAAGCCCCATCTATAGGGGATGGAATTTTTTCTAAGAGCTATAGTTAGATCATTTAACTGTTTCCTTGTCTGTAGAGTATGTTGTGATAAGTCGGCATACACTTGGATGTTTTTGTAGAGCATTGGTAGATCTGTTGCTTTTTTTCTCATATTTCTCATGAATTTTTCTTTGGTTTGAAAGAAATGGATTCTTACTATTACATCCCTAGGGATTGTCTCTGGCAACCCCCTGGGCTTCGGGAGTCTGTGGACTCTGTCTATGATTAGATCATGGGGGATACTTTCTGGAACTATTGTTTTAATAAAATCCTGAACAAATCCCTCTAACATCTCAGTGGTTATGTCTTCAGTGATGCCTCTTAGTTTAACATTGTTATGTCTATTCCTATCTTCCAAGTCAGCGACTTTAGTACGGAGTTTTTCTAATTCTGCTTTTGTGGAGGAATGGTCGTCTGCAAAATTGTTGTGTGCTGAGGCAAATTCCTCAAATTTTTTTCCATGTGTTGTACTTTGCTTTCTACTGCTTCTACTCTTTTATTAGTTTCCATGGAAGCAGCGACAAACTCTTTCTTAAAGGCTTTATGCAGCATGAGCATGGTTTATTTTATAAAACTTTCAGAAGCAGTTTCTTCCAAAGCGTTCAAGGACTGCATTGCTGTTTCAAAATCAGTATCTATGGGTTGGCCCGCTGCATTTGTTTCGCTCTCCTCTCCCCATTTTGGTTTTTGTTTAGCAGGGCTATTTGAGGGAGAGGGAGCACTAGAAGGATTGATTGAGGATGATGAGGAGTCATCTTGGTCCCGGATGCTTTCTAAAACGGCAAACTTGTTTCTGGTGGTAACTGATGATTGGACCTTATCTTTGTCTTTTTTCTTTTTATCCGAAGACATGATGTTGTTATCTTTGTCTTTCTTTTTCGGATTAGAAAACTGTCTGGGAGAGTGAAAATCGCTTGCAAGAGAATCTGGCAATATTTTTGAGTTTGAGGTGCAATTTTTATTCTTGTGCATCCCAAAGTGTTAGTTCCAAGTATAAATGCAGATTTAAGATGAGATCATATACTTTTACAGGCTGTAGGACCGTGAGCAGACTTCTTGTGGCTGCACTTAACAGGATAGTCCATTGTAACATGTTGCTTTAAGGTCAGGAATCCTCAGCGACCCACAGGGCGATGGAGCTAAAGGACCTTACAGTCTGGGACCTCTCCGGGTGTCTGTTCCGAGAGAAAGATAGCTCCGACAGCAGCAAGAAGCGTCCCCTCAATGGCCGTCGCCCAGACTTCCTCTAAAGGGTACCTTTCATCAAAAAAAAAAAAAATTTTTGATATATTATAGATTAATGTATGCAGAATAACTTTCCAATAGCATGTTAATACAAAATATGCTTCTTTCTATTTAATTTTCCACTTTGAAAAAATGACCACTAGGTGTCTTCCTACCAGCCCTTTTTATGGATTTCAGACTCATGCTGGAGTCCTAAATCTCAGACTGCAGCCGTAACACAGACAAACTCACCACTGCTCACTGCCAGGGAGTTTGTCTGTGTCCCGTCTGCAGTCTGAGATTTAGGACTCCAGCATGAAACCTTTAAAAAAGGAATGGTAGGGAGACCCCTAGTGGTCATTTTTTCAAAGTGGAAAATTAAATAGAAAGAAGAATATTTTTTAATGACATGCTATTGGAAAGTTATTCTGCATACATTAATCTATAATATATCAAACATTTTTTTTTTATGAAAGGTACCCTTTCAAGTGAGTAAATCCTATCCTCAACTTCTGGAGATACCCTTGGGTGGGGGGGATCAATGTACACCTATGAACAGACATAGCTGTGGTTTGGCCTTTTTCTTTTTCTTTTTTGTCTTAACAAAAAAAGACACAACAAAAAATTGTCATATTATATTTCCCTATTGACTCCTAGCTAACCTCTGGCTGAAGCGCGTTTGATTAATAAAAGGGCATGTGGTGAGTATGGCTTTATTTGACCTAAAGAAAAAAAAAAAAGAATGAAACAAATCATTGGTCATCTAGATGTAGATGCTGTCAGAGCCATATTAAACCATTAAATAATGTTTATACCTTATATGTTACTCAATAGGTCTTTCAGCTGTTTCAATTTGGCACAAACAAACCTTAGGTGGTCGTTTTGGTAAAATCTGCTTACAAACAGTAATCTAGGGATGCTGTATGCATCCTTAACTTACGGTTATAGATTTCCAAGGCTGGGTGCACTGTGTCTGACCCTGGGAAAAAAAGATAAAAACCACACTTACCTCTCCTATCCAGTGTCATCTGTGCATACAGCAAACCAAAGCTTTTGTTATGAATTGGCTTCCAACAAGGAGCTTTCAGGATAGTTACATACGAAACATGATACATATATAAAAAGATATGTTACGTTAAAGGGAACCAAGTCCATTTGGTGCCATTCTTACAGTTTTATATCGGGTAAAACTTTATCCTCACCATCCCTAGGGGATGCTCCTGCCCCCGGGGATGGTGAGGATGTGAACTTATAAACTAGTTCCACTCACCTAGTCCTGTTCTTTGGCCGGCAGCGACGCCCCCTCTGCTTGATTAATGGGCTGCATCATCGCTCTGCTCCATCTGTTCAGTGAGCAGAGCGATGACGTGGCCTGTCAATCAATCCAAGGGGGGTGTCGCTGCCGGCTGAAGAACAGGACTAGGTGATAGGAGCTCAGGGGGCTACTTACGGGCGAAGTGGGGAATGTAAATTGTTTATAAAATAGAAATTGAAATATGTTTCTAATAAATTAATTTAAAATTATCTTGTAGTATTCACAAAGTAGTCTGTGTATTAACCCCTTCTCGAAACTTGATGTACCGATATATCATGGGTCGGTGAGGGGACATAACTATCAGCAACAAACAGCTTCTGGTAATGATGAACATCGGATGTCTGCCATTTAAATGGTTAAATGCCGCCATTTATACCGATAGTGGTATTTAAAAATTAAATGCTGGTAATTCTTGGTGTCTAGTGGTCCCATCGGCACCCCTGCAATATAATTGGGTGCTGATAGGTTGCTGGTGAAGCCTAGTCCCTACCAGTGCCTTGGTGTCTTCCTTGCATTGGCAATTGTTAAAACCTGCCTTAGGCAAACTTTAGCAATCTGATAGCATAGATAAATGTAATGCAATAGCATTGCATTAATCTATTTAACCAGCCTACTGATGGCTTTTAATAGACCCTTTGGGGGAAAATGTATAAATAAATTTCAAACGTGAAAATTGCTGATTTTTAATCACATCACATGCCAGAAATAGTTTTTTTTTTATAATAAGTGATCAAAAAGCCAGAACTATACAAACTAAAGCTCATGGAGCAAAAAATGAACTCCTTACACAGCTCTGTAGGTGGAGCAATAAAAAATGTATAGGCAGAACATGGCAATGAATAGATTTTTTTTCCAAAATGTACTATTTTTTTAACCATAAAACGAACCATAAATTATACAAATTTACATGTCAGTTGTACCGTATTGTGAACTGCAAAAACTTATTGCCCACAAAATTGGGCAGTTCCATTTTGTTCTTTAAATTTTGCCCTACACATTATTTTTTCTGACTTTGTAATTCATTATATGATAAATTAAAGTGTACCAATAAAAACATTCTGCAAAAAATTAACTTTGGATGGCATATGTTGGGTCAAAGAGGTCAATTCTATTTTTTTTAAATCCCCCTGTAGCTAGATATTGCAGTTAAATACTTTTTATGATGTTCGCTGATGTACTTTTGATTCATGCTCATGTGTCACATGTTACTCACGATTAGTATCTCAGTGTGACTAAATCTTCTTATGGATGTTGCAATGATTCCTGCTATTATGCAAATCAGCCAACAAGAATGTAACCTTGTCTCATCAGAACTAGACACATTACTTTTCCATTTTAAAAGAAAATAAAAAGAACACCAGTACCTTACAGTAATAACTAGATTTAGGAGAATTTCTTTAAAAAGAAACTGACAACCTGTTCACCCAGACTAAACTCGATACACTGAGTTATTGTGCAGGTGAAGAGGAGTAAAATAAGGCGTCACTTACAGAAATCTATCCAGTAGTTCAAAATATACTGTCCCCCGTAGCTTTATTGCAGAGCTGAATTTCTTTGCAATTGATGCTGGTTGCGCTGCCCAGACTCTTCCTGTATGCAGTGCAGTGCCCATCCATTATTTGAATATTCATAAATATGCACTCTCCTGTCCTAGTGATGTGAGAGTGTGCATTCATGTGAGTGCTCTGCTAATGTAAAGAGCAGAATGCTCACATGACTGCACACTCTCACATTGATGTCTGACACTGACTCTTTAGACTCCCTTATTTTATAATCCTCCCAGTTCACTGCCCCCATCATGATAAACCACCCCCTGACTTTATTTTTATTATTTTTTTCTACCTCGATATTGCTTTGTATTTTCTACTCAGTCTCAGTCAGATTCATAGACTCTGAAGGGGTGTTCCCCAGCAGGCATGACATCATCTGAGGCCATACAGGAGAGAACTTCCTCCCTTCCTGAGCAGTTCAGTGTGAGATGAGCTATGATTGGCTATGGCTGCATCTCCCCCTCCCCTCCCCCTCTGCACTCCAGATTGCATTTCCTGATTTTGGACTTCTGCCAGGCCAGCAGGAGTCCAATGTCTGTGCAAGAGATGGGGAAATGTGCTCTGGGAAATTAGGGAGACACCTAGTGGCAGCTTTTTTAAACACAAATAAAACACATAAAACTTCATGTTTTTTTAAATTGCATTAGAAAGTTTTTTTTTTTATTTACCATGAGGATTGCATAACATAATTTTAATGACAGTGCCCATTTCAGGTATGTTTTATTCACACAGTTGTCGCTTGTCTGGGCACTATTAGTGTAATCATGGAACATTACCTGAGATCAGCTTGTTTCCACTAGCATTTTCAGAGATTAACAATTTGCTGCCTAACTCTTACAATCTTGGCCCAAAAAAGTGGTACGAAAATAAAATCTCACAAATTTTCAAAATAGCACAAGGGACCTTTGAAAATCATTGATATTGCTGTAACAGAAGTTGCAGTAGTTTTTAAATTTATCCCTTACTGTAGTCAATGAGTGTCACACCATTTTATCTTATCTAAGCATGATTCAGCTAAAAACGGGTACACAAATACACTTGAAAAGCTGTCTCTGCGCAGACTGTGAAACAGATAGCCATGTTAAATCTCAAACTGTGTAAAAATTCATCAAAAGGAATATGACTTTGTTTTAAACAAGATTTATTTTTAGTCGGATTTGATTTTACTTATGTTTTGCGATTCAATGTTACCAGGTGCAGGGAGATAACTGGTATATGTAGAAAGATAAGTAGACTCTACTGTGTCCATGTTACCTTAGTTACATTACTGCCCAGAGATATTGAAAACTTTCAAATGAGATTTAAAAAAAAGGTCACAAAATAAGCAGATGTTTATATTCTGAACAAGAGGCATTCTTTCTGCTCTAATTTTCAATTTGAATGATATTATTTCTATTTTACCACATAATTAGCAATTAAAAAACAACAGCATGAGATCATGAAGCTAGCGTTCATTGAAACATTGCGGCAATATAATGGCAGCTGCTGCCTGCATCATCTTCATTCAGCTGTTTTGCTAACAGTCTAGGAACTAGTCAATTACCATTGCCAAATATACAGTAACAGCATTTATTCTCAAACAATACACTTTTCCCACTACACATTAAAAGTTTTCCACAAGTTGTTTATGTTTACCAGAATCAATGTTTTCTATGCGATACAGGGTTTGCCTTTAACTGTAAACTGTGCAGAGCTATGGGGCAAATAATAAAACATGAAAGAAAGATCAATATCTGTAATAGATACAATTGTCCACTGGTCATAGAGTGATAATTCTTTGGGCAATTCAAACTGACTTTGGATAAATCCCGTGGTAACACATTCCAAATGTCAATTTTAGAATACAAAAAAATAAATAAAATGAAAACATATAGCATTGCTGCTTAGAAATATAAGAAATTATAGAGTTTATGCTTGTTATTATATACTGTAACATTATTTACACTGCAATATGCTAAAAAAAAATTTTGACATAATTTGGTCAACAGACAAATGCCTGTGCAGGTACGCAGGTTAACAATCATGCACGGACAATTGCAGATAAATTACCCAACTTAAATACACACTATAAATTAAAACTTCACTTTATATATTTTTTATTTAAAAAAAAAAGTTTTTATTCAATTTTTTGGACAACATACAAAATAATGTACAATAATACAATATATATGATTGCATATATATATATATATATATATATATATATATATATAATATGTCAACAAAAGTTAGATTTTATTTCCATCATTTACACTTTCAATATAACAGAAAACAAAAACAAAAAATTGGCGTCTGCAAAAATTTAGGCACCCTACAGAGTTAATATCTTATACTGCCCCTTTTGGCAAGTATCACAGCTTGTAAATGCTTTTTGTAGCCAGCCAAGAGTCTTTCAATTCTTGTTTGAGGTATCTTTGCCCTTTCTTCCTTACAAAAGTCTTCAAGTTCTTTGAGATTTCTGGGCTGTCTGTCACACACTGCTCTTTTAAGGTCTATCCATAGATTTTCAATTATGTTGAGGTCAGGAGATTGTGAAGGCCATGGCAAAACCTTCAGTTTACGCTTCTTGATGTAATCCCCCATGGATTTTGAGGTGTGTTTTCTTCTGTTGACTCTTCCATGAAGACCATATTTTTAAAAGAATCTCTTCATAGTGGAATAGTGTACCACAACTCCAGTGTCTGCCAGATCTTTCTGTCAAAAGTGGGTTTTTAACCCCTTAAGGACTCATAATGAACCGGTACATCATGAGTCCGCTCCCGCTCCCGATAACGCGTGGCCCCGTGTTATAGCGGGTCGGGCCCGGCCTCTAACAACGGCTAATAGCGCGCGGCAGCGATTTTAACGCCGCGTCTAAAGTGAAAGTGAAAGCATGCCGGTTAGCTCAGGGAGCTGTTCGGGATAGCCGCGGTGAAATCGTACAGCTTACAGGACAGCCGGAGGGTCCCTACCTGCCTCCTCGCTGTCCGATCGCTGAATGACTGCTCAGTGCCTGAGATCCCTATGGGAGCTATAACACTGCAAAAAAAAAGGGAAAAAATTAAGTGAATAAAGATCATTTAACCCCTTCCCATAAAAAAACAGTGTAAATAAAAATAAACATATGTGAAGAATAAAGATAAGGTGTCATTTTTACCGAAAAATTTACTGTGTAGAAACGGAAGCCCCCAAAAGTTACAAAATGGCGGTTTTTTTTTCAATTTTGTCTCACAATGATTTTTTTTCCGTTTCGCCATAGATTTTTGGGTAAAATGACTGATGTAATTACAAAGTAGAATTGGTGGCACAAAAAATAAGCCAGCATATGGATTTTTAGGTGCAACATTGAAAGAGTTATGATTTTTTAAAGGTAAGGAGGAAAAAACGAAAATGCAAAAATGGAAAAATGCTGAGTCCTTAAGGGGTTAATTCTTTTTCTCACAATCCTGCAAGCTGTTCTGTCTGATATTTTTCTTGGTCTTCCAGATCTTGCTTTAACTTCCACTGTTCCTGATGACTGCCATTTCTTAATTACATTCCGAACAGAGGATATTGACATCTGAAAACGTTTTGCTATCTTCTTATAACCTTCTCCAGCTTTGTGAGCGTCAACTATTTTCAGTTTCAGATTTCTAGACAATTGCTTAGAAGAACCCATGGTGCTGATTGTTGGGGCAAGGTCAGATGAGTCTGGTCATTTAAAACCTTTGAGATTGACATCACCTGGTCTTCCCAGATGATGATTGAGAACAATCCATGATACTGGCAGGTCTCATCTTTGCAAAGGGGGCAGTGCATGCTATAAATTCTGCAGGGTGCCCAAACTTTTGCAGATTACATTTTTTTGTTTTCTGTTATTTTGAAAGTGTAAATGATGGAAATAAAATCTAACTTTTGTTGACATATTATAAGAATGTCTAATCTGTAATTTGATGCCTTTTGAAGATTTTTCTATCTTTCCTTGGCTTCTTTATGCACATTAACCCCTTAACGACAATGGACATAAATGTACATCATGGTGATGTGGTACTTAGCGCACCATGACATACATTTACGCGCCGACATGATCACGAGCACCGGAGCTTTCAGCAGCCAGGGACCCGCCGGTAATGGCAGACATCCGAGATTGTGCGGATGTCCACCATTAACCCCTCAGATGACGTGATCAATACAGATCACTGCATCTGCGGCAGTGCGGTACTTTGAATGGATGATCGGATCGCCAACAGCGCTGCCATGGGAATCCGATCATCCAGCAGGGCAGCCGGAGGTCCCCTCACCTGGCTCTGGCCGTCTCCCGGGGTCTTCTGCTCTGGTCTGAGATCGAGCAGACCAGAAGATCACCGATAATACTGAGCAGTTCTGTGTCCTATACATAGCACTGCACAGTATTAGTAATCAACTGATTGCAATGAATAGTCCCCTATGGGGACATAAAAAGTTTAAAAAAAAAAGTAAAAAAAAATAAAATAACAAAGTAAAAAAAATTTGAAAAATCCCCTTCCCAATAAAAAGTAAAATGTCAGTTTTTTCCCATTTTACCCCCCAAAAAGCGTAAACAAATAATTAATAAACATATTTGGTATTAGTTCGTGTGTAAAAGCCTGAACTATTAAAATATATTGTTAATTATCCCGTACGGTGAACGGCGTAAGCGTAAAAAAAGAAAAAAGTCAAAAATTGCTGCTTTTTTGTCACATTTTATTCCCCAAAAAATGTATAAAAAATTAATAAAAGGTAAAACCTAAGCAAAAGTGATACTGATAAAAACTAAAGATAATGGCACAAAAAATGAGCCCTCATATAGCCCCATATACGGAAAAATTAGAAAGTTATAGGTGGTAAAAATAAGGCAATTTCAAACATACTAATTTTGTTAAAATGGTTTGAAAATTTTTTTAAGCAATACAATTATAGAAAAGAATATAATCATGGGTATCATTTTAATTGTATTGACCCACAGAATAAACAAAACATGTCATTTTTACCAGAAAGTGTACAGCGTGAAAACAAAACCTTCCAAAATTTGCTAAAGTGCACTTTTTTTGGTTGCGCCGTACATTTTATGGTAAAATAAGTGATGTAATTACAAAGTACAATTGGTGACGCAAAAAACAAGCCCTCATATGGGTCTGTGGATAGAAATATAAGAGACTTATGATTTTTAGAAGGCGAGGAGGAAAAAATGAAAATGCAAAAATAAAATATTCTGGTCCTTAAGGCTAAAATGGGCCTGGTCCTTAAGGGGTTAATACAATTTTTACCTGGGGTGCCCAAACTTTTGAACCCCACTGTACCTTCTGCAAATGTGGAAATTGTAAATGTTGAGGCTGTAAAACAGTATACTGAAGTATTTACAGAGAAAAATGTATTCAGATTAAATTAATTAAATTACTGTTTCTTAATACCAAGCTTCAAAGCCCCCCAACAAGTTATATTTTCAGGATTTCCCCATTATTTTACGAATGAAATTGTTATGGTCATTGCAAAAGAGTAATGTCATATGCTAATTTTCTGCAGTGGCAATTTGTGCAAATTTTGGTGCAGATTTGTTGCTGCTGATTTGAGAACAAATATGATACTGTTTATAAATAAAGTAAAAATGGGGATTTATCAAATTCAACAGTCTAAATGTGTTGGCTCTCTACAGTCATGTGCAGGTGCACACCTCTACATAAATTCTTGCACATTAGAGGCTGCCCCAGTACCCTTCTTCAAATCTCCACAATTGACAGAGAAGATAAAACAATTGATTGCATAATTAGCAAAAAAAAATCTGCTTACAAAAAAAAAAATTAATTTTTTAAAAATACCTCATTATAAATTAAATATTTTAAAGGGGTTGTCATGGATATTTAGAAAATTGCCTGTGATCTAGAACCAGCATAAAATAAAAATTCAAACTGTATATGTAAATCGCCTGCCATCATAGCCTTGTTGTAACTTCTCTGTTCCCCAGCAGGCCTGCAGTGACTATGTTTCATTCATTGTTTGCTGCTTGCAAGTTGTAAAGCAGCTGGTTGGCAAACACCAGCGCACCGTGTATCTTGGGTCTTACCTGTGTCAGACAACATTCTTTGTGCCATGTGTCTGCTGTATTTCTTGGACTTCCTGCTCTGATGTGTCTGCAGTTTCAACTCTGGCCACTAGGGGCCACTCACGAGCACTGGCTGAACTTTATAGAGCCAGCGTGAACTCCCTAGTAGTTCCCCCTCCAATACCTGTAAGGCACTTCCTATATAAAGAAGTCACACCAGTCCTCAGCAAGGTTTTGTTTACTGAACTGCTAAGGTCTTTGTCTGCCTGCTAATTGTGACTGCTGTTGCCTTTGCCTAATCCCCTGGAACCTGACCTGTCTTTCCTGATATGAACTTGGACTGTGTACAATGATTCCTGTGCGTTTGCAGCTTGTTCCAGCACCCACTTGTAGCCATCTTGGCTAGCTGATGTCTCAGTACCTGTTCTGTTAATAAACAACGTAATCTGCTCTGCTGCAGCTGGCGCTATTTAAGTGTCAGTTTGCTTCATTCTGCCTGCCTGACTGCTACTTGTGGCACAGTAGGTCAACACCTGTGGGGTGTTACAGTTTGCTGAGGGCGTGGATCCCACTCTTCCTGCTCTGATTTGCAGTTTCCACTCTGGCCACTAGTGGACGCCTGCGAGCACTAGCTGAGTTTTATAGAGCTAGTGTGCACTGCCTAGTAGCTCCCCTTCAATCCCTGCAAGGCACTCTCTATATAAAAAGCCACACCTGTTGCCTGAGTCCTTGGTATGGTTGTTCTTCCTGCTATGCTAAGATCTCTAAACCTGTCTGTCTGCTGATCCCTGCCTGTTTATTGGACTTGTTGTTTGCCTTATCCTTTGGACTCTGTACTTGCTTTATAAATAAACACCTTTATCAGTGTTTATCCCCTTTATCAGTGTTTGATGCTTTCTTAGTATCATTTTGCCCTATTCTGCCTGCCTGGTCAGCTGCCACTTATAGTATACTACATTTTGAGGTCCGGTCAGAAAAAGGGATACGGGTCAAAAATGAGCCGACCGGAGTAAAACGGGGACTCTGGTCGGCTCATTAAAGTCAACGGATTAGGGCTTCGGTCCGGCTGGGGTAACGGAGCACACGGTTTTTCCCTCCCTCAGCCGGATCCGGCACCCGTAGAGTGAAAACGGGGTGTGCATGCTCCCTTATTGGCTCCCTTATCGGATCTTCTGCTTTGGTCTGCTCTGTCTCAGACCAGAGCAGTAGACCCTGGGTGATGGCTGGAGTCAGGTAAGGGGACCCCTGGCTGCCATTTTAAATGATCAGATGTCCACGGCAGAGCTGCGGGTGATCTGGTCATCCATTAAACGTCTGCATTGCTGCACATGCCGTGATCTGTATTAATCATGGCATCTGAGGGGTTAATGGCGGACATCAGTGCGATTGCTGATGTCCGCCATTGCCGGCGAGTCCCTGGCTGCGATTCGCTGCTTGCGTCATGTACATGACTTAAATGTCAATCAAAAACTAAAAGGTCCAGCGCTTGAGTTGGTGAATTCAAGAGGATTTATTTGCAGATTAAATACAGGTACAGACCAGGTGACGCGTTTCGGCATGCTAGTTCACAGCCTTAGTCATACAAAGGATAAAAACCACTAATGTTGCTGAACCTGTTAAGGTAGTAGGGCGTACCCTACGCCTGGTCCCGGTGTTTAAAACGGGGTGAGACCATGAACCCGCATCACACCGGGTCGGTCCCGGCTGCTATCCATAGCCGGGACCCTGGACTAACAGCGCGCGGCACCGATCGTTGTGTCGTGCACTATTAACCCTTCAGACGTGCCGATCAAAGTTGACCGCCGCATCTGAAAGTGAAAGTAGACGCTTCCCGGCAGCTCAGTAGGGCTGATTGGGATATCACAATAAAATCATGATGTCCCAATCAGCTAGGACACGAGCGGAGACCCCCTTACCTTGCTCCATTGCGTCCAATCTGGGTTTGATTGCTCCAAGCCTGAGCTACAGGCTTGAGCAATCGAGCCCCTATCTCGCTGATCCATGCAAAGCTATGGTTTTGCAGGGATAAGCATAAGAGATCAGTGTGTGCAGTGCTATAGGTCCCTATGGGAGCTATAACATTGCAAAAAAAAGTGGGGAAAAAAAGTTAAGAAAGGTCATTTAACCCCTTCCCTAATAAAAGTTTGAATCACCCCACTTCCCCCCCCCCAAAAAAAAAACTGTGTAAATAAATATAAAATAAACATATGTGGTATCGCTGCGTGTGGAAGTGTCCGAACTATAAAAATATATTGTTAATTAAATCACATGGTCAATTGCGTACGCGCAAAAAAATTCCTAATTAAAAAATAGAATATTTTCTGTCACTTTTTAAATTATGAAAAAATGAATAAAAAGCAATCAAAAAGTCCAATCAATACAATCATGGTACTGATAAAAACTTCAGAACACGGCGCAAAAAATGAACCCTCATACCGGCCCGTACGCAGAAAAATAAAAAAGTTATAGGGGTTAGAAGATGAGAATTTTTAACATATACATTTTCCTGCATGTAGTTATGATTTTTTTCCGAAGTACGACAATATCCAACCTATGTAAGTAGGGTATCATTTTAACCATATGGACCTACAGAATAAAGATACAGTGTTATTTTTATGAAAAATGCACTGCGTAGACGTGAAAGCCCCCAAAATTTACAAAATAAAAATTTTTCTTCCATTTTGTCGCACAATGAATTTTTTTTCTGTTTTGCTGTGGATTTTTGGGTAAAATGACTAATGTTACTGCAAAGTAGAATTGGTGGCACAAAAACTAATCCATCATATGGAATTTTATGTGCAAAATTGAAAGCGTTATTATTTTTAGAAGGTGATGAGGAAAAAATGAAAATGCAAAAACTGAAAAACCGTGCATCTTTAAGGGGATAAGTAAGGAAAGAAAAGGAGGAGTAAGTAATAGACACAGTAATACAAGACACCCGTTTCAAGTGTTGGGCACTCCCCTATCTTTAACCTTCCTCCTGTGACATTACAAAAGAAAGCCCAGCAGAAATATAGAGCATAGTTCACACAGGAGAATAGAAAAATGCATAAAATCGGCAAGTGAAAAAATTACAATAAAATAATCATATTATAAAGGGAGCTGACAGTGTATTCCGGATAGCAATATATGCTAACGTATATAATATATAGCTCATAATATAAATACTGTTATATATGTGTAAAAATGTGTAATTATATATAAATATGTAGAAAAACTGTGTCAGTAACCCAAACAAGTATTACCAAATTATGGCTGTAGTTACTAGCAACTAGAGAGAATATATGAAGAATGTAAAGATGAATCTGTTGCATAGAATACATGTTAATCCATAATATTATATTTATAGACAATATATCACAAGCTGCATATATAAGTTCAACAATATTCTTATATGTCTCAATAGTGCAGGATGACATCTCGCCTGCGATTAAGACCATCCGGAAATCTGTTTTTTAACTTTATGATCCAAAAAATTTCTCTATCCAATAATTTTTGTTTGGCATTACCACCTCTTGTCAGAGGGACACCTCTCTCAATTCCCTGTATATTAAGTGTGGAAAACTTCCTGTCATGTCTCTCGGCACAATGCCTCGTTGCCATAGAGACATGACGGGAGGAAAAATGGGGAATGTCCGATAAGTGTTCTCTAATTCTTGTTTTTAAGGTATTGGTGGTACAACCCACATATTGGACACAACATTCCTGACAAGTGATGAGATAAATCACATTCGCACAGAATTGCAATTAATAAATGTATGTGTTTTTCTATTCTCCTGTGTGAACTATGCTCTATGGCTGACATTTATCATTGTCTTTAGACGTTTTTTTTGTGTCTACATAAGGCGTAAAATAGGAGCAAACAGGGTTTATTTGCACCTTTTTTGCACCTTATGGTTAACACATTTCTGCGGATTTTGAGTTGCAATCCACTGATTTTGGCAATACACATGATATGGAAGGGTTTTATGAACTGCACCTCTTAGTGAAAAGGCGCAAAAAAGGCGCAAAGCCTCTGAAAAGTCTTGAAAACTACACCAGCCCAGACTTAGCTTAGCTTTTTGGTGTATGTGTGATAGCCCTTGGGGGGTTATAATACAGTGGGGGTGTTGTTTCGGTATTTGAGGGGTTAATTTAACCCCTGTCACTCGTGACGCCAGGGTGAGGGTTAATACGCTGAGGTAAATCTTTGGCCTATCGCCACCCTTCCCAGAAACGATAGGTGAGTGCTTGAATGAATGAAGATCCACAATAGGGATGAACTTGAACTTTCATAAACTTTACTGAAGTACTTGCGGTGCATCCAACTAACAGCAACAGTCTTAGTAATACAGTCTCTATACAGCTCAGCAATGATTGACAGATGCTGCGGACCATAGCCTTATACAAGGATTAATAGAATTAGGATTTGTGCTGAGATCCGTCCGGATTTAGGGGTCTGTTTAGGTACGGTGATCTTGCGAAGTTAACAGGGATTGAGATAACTCCCAGTTTTGTATGAATGGCCGTTGCCGCAAGGCTTGGGCCTAGTCATCAGCAGCCCACGAGGAAAATAGAGAGATTAATGGCTGCCACTTCAAAATGGGCAGGGCCGTTTTGGATTGGTCCGTGTCAGCTGTCACTCACCGTTACAAGGCATGGTGGGTGAACACGTCACTAGGACCTCCTAAGGTCCTAAAGCAAAACCATAGAGTTTTCCACCTGATCACATGACCCGCAGGTCCTGTTACGCTACAAACAGGAAGACAATTCAATATATACACTTTTTATACTTATAACTGTATAAATAACAGATAGAACTACTATACAGTTAGTGGCTAAGTGAGAGGTGACAAGGGGAAGACTAGAAAGAGGGACCCCGACATCCTAGGGACTCTGACTATGGAGACCTCTACATAGGTAACGTATAAAATATGTCTTTATCCTGTCAGTATTTCATGTTATCTCTTTGCTAGGAATGTAGCCGCGAAGGTTAATTAACCATATTAGGACTTCTTATTCTACAAATGTTATGACTGCTGCAATCATCTGTCTCTCCCATGAATTCTCTCAGAAACCTCCATATACCTAATATTATAGGCTAAAGATTATACCAAATATCTGATTGACGGCAGGAGGGGTGCAACCCCCCCCCCCCCCTTATTATGTGCTTACAGACTGATGAATAAACTAGAATGAATTTGACCGGACAAACTGTTGTTACGTGTTATTTCTGGTAGATTCATTCTCCTGGGTCCAGATAAAGACTTAAATCAAGCTAACCACTGAAGTTCGGTACCAGGGGTACCTAGATAAGATCAGATCTCCTTACAGTCTGGATGAAGCTGGAAACGGTATACCCCAATACATGGTAGGCTGCTGAGATGGGAACAAAGGAACGTCCATAGTGGGATGAATTCCTTCTCCCACTACGTATTGTCTCACTTGCCTTGCTGGAGGTGGAGTAGAAGGAGTAGAAGGAGGTTGGCCAAACATGTCTTCTTTCAGGCACACTTTTATTCTGTTTCTGAGGACCACCTGTGGCTCGAACCCTTCTTTCTGTATCTCATATACATCCGTTTCAGGGTAAGGGACTGCAGTAATGGTATATGGTTCCGTTTCCCACAATGAGTCCAATTTATGGGTTCTAGGGAACTTTCAGAGCCACACCTTATCTCCAAGCTGTAAGGGCTGAGCCAAAGCATGTCGATTATAATCTTTCTGCTGGCGATCATGAACTTCACCCATTTTTTTCTCAACAATGTTTTTGGCCTCCTCTATTCTTCGTTGATGCTCCGACACCCAACCTTGGGAAACCTGAGGGGAATTGTTGAAAGGTGCCTGCAACCTGAAGGTCCCATCCTTTGGCAATTGGTCGTGTCAGCCCATCATCAGGAAAAAGGGCGTATACCCTGTAGAACAGTGTACAGTGTTGTTGTAAATTTCTAGGAGTTCAGGCAACAGCTGAGGCCACTCTTCGTGCTTTGAGACAGAGGCAGCTCTGAGCATTTGGATGAACACCTGATTGATCCTCTCGCAGCGCTCATTCCCTTGGGGATGGTAGGCCGTCGTCTGGAGCTTCTTGCAGTCATGCAACTGGCAAAGTTCTTGGAACAACTGGGCTTCAAAGGTGGTTCCCTGATCCGTGAGGACCGATTCGGGCACCCCAGAGGTTGGATCCAATGACGATGGAAGAGCTGAGCAGCGGTCTTGGCGGTAAGATCCTTGACAGGGACCATGACCACCCACTTAGAATAATGATCCACCATGGTTAGAGCATGACAGTACCCAGATCGAGTGGGGGGCCAGATTCAAATGATCCAAAGCAACAATCTGGTTTGGCCTCTCCGTACAGATGGGATGTAAAGGGGCCCTTGCGTCCGTTCGGGGATTCTTGATAACATTGCACACGGAGCATTCGGCACACCATTTCTCGATGTCTCCCCGTATCCCTATCCAGTAAAATCTGCTTCTGACGGTGGCCTCCGTCTTATGGACCCCGAAGTGTTCAGATTGATCATGATAGGCATTCAGGACCATGGCTGCATCTCTTCTAGGGACCTCAATCTGATGTATGCGCTCTCCGGAAACTGGGTCTAGGGAATTTTGGTAGACCAACCCCTTGTGCAGAAACAGGCAATTCCTCTGCCACCACAGCCGCTTCAATTTAAAGTCCCCTTGCGTCTTGCCCAGCCGAGTGGGCACTTTTTTGTGGAGGCAATGGTCTAAGAGGTCCCCAATAACCCGGCTTTCATCCTGAAGTGTCTTCCAAGTGGATAAATCTTCAGGGACTTTGGGAGATTAAGGTCTGTCGCCCTCCTGGGCAGTTAGAGCACTCTGGCTCACGAACCTTCGGTAGAAGGGAGGCATCTCCACATCTTCCCACACATCTTCAGCAGGAGGTGCTTCCCCCGGGGCCATGCGAGAAAGTACATCCGCATTAAAGTTAGTTTTTCTACTGCGGTACTTGATGTTGAAATCATAGTTTGCCAACCGAGAGGACCAGCGTTGTTCAAGAGCTCCCAACTTAGCAGTGTTCAAATGGGCCAAGGGGTTGTTATCAGTGTAGACGGTGAAGGGAGTAGCAGCCAGATAGTCCTTAAACTTTTCAGTAATGGCCCAGACCAGGGCCAGGAGCTCCAGCTTGAAGGAGCTGTAGTTAGCGTCATTCTTCTCGGCACCTCGGAGATGTCGGCTGACGTAGGCAATTACCCTCTCTTTGCCATATTGCACATGAGATAAGACTGCTCCCAGACTTTCGAAGCTAACGTCTGTATATAAACGGAACGGCAGGCTGTAATCAGGATACGCCAAAATGGGGGGTTCCGTGAGGAGGTACTTCAGGGCTCGGAAGGCATCTTCTTGTTCTTCGGCCCACTGTATGGGTAGTCTCCAATTAAGATTCTCCCGGGCAGTCCCTCTCAGTAACTCGGTTAAGGGCCCAGCAATTTGAACAAAGTGGGGGATGAAGCGTCGGTAATACCTGGCAAATCCCAGGAAGCTTCGGACATCTCGCACTGTCCTGGGGGTAGGCCACTCTTTCACAGCAGTTACTTTGTCCGGATCAGGCTGGACTCCTTGAGCACTGACGACATGTCCCAGATAGTGTACTTGTGGCTTCAGCAGGTGATATTTGAAGGGTTCAACCTTGAGCCCATGTTGGATAAGGACTTGGAAAACTTCTGTCAGGTGGTCCAGGTGTTCCTGATATGTCCGGGAATAGACAATGACGTCATCCGGATACAACAGCACACTCTGGAAGTTAAGATGTCCTAAACATCGCTCCATTAAGCGTTGGAAAGTAGCCGGTCCTATGCACAATCCAAAGGGCATACTTTTGAACTTGAAGAGTCCCATGGGGGTCTTCTCTCTATCCTCCTCCACCATTGGCACCTGCCAGTAACCGCTTGTCAAATTCAGTGTGGAAAAGTAGGCGGCAGACCCCAGTGCAGTCAAGGATTCATCAATACGGGGTAGAGGGTAGGCATCCTTGTGAGTTATACCTTTCAACTTCCGGTAATCTATGCAAAAGATTACCAGGACCAAAGGTGGCTTTCTTGGATGACATCAGCCTCTTTCATCTCCACGTACTCTTCTTTATGGTCTGATACATTCCAGGAGCCACAGGGCGATGCCACTCCTTAACCTGTTTAGGACCCAGGGCGTAATTTTACGCCCCGGCGCCCTGGTACTTAAGGACCCAGGGCGTAAACTTACGCCCTGTCGGTTTCCGGTCCCTGCCGCACGCCGGGCACAGATAGGAAGCGGATGCCTGCTGAAATGCTTCAGCAGGCATCCAGGGCAAACGCCGAGGGGGGCCATGTAGGCCCCCCATGTCGGCGATCGCAGCAAATCGCAAGGGAAATCGCCCTTGCGATCTGCGGTGATACCGGGCTGATCGGGTCTCTGGGACCCGACCGCCCGGTAATTTTGCATGATCCCGGCTGTCACAGACAGCCAGGACCATGCTGGAGCCTAGGAGCGAGGTGGCAAGCCGGCCACCTCCTCCGATCCCCTGCGATTCGTTGGTTAGTTTACCGACCAATCGCAAGGGGGGAGGCGGTTACTTCCTCCCGTTCTGCCCGGGCCCCTGGAAGTCCGGAGAGGACGGGAGGAAGACCGGAGGATGCAGCGGGGGACGGGGGAGTGCTGGGGCCCGGCCCCGGTACTTACCTCGTCCCTGAAGACCCGGATCCCGGCGATGAAGATGGCGGCGGTGGCGACAGGTGAGTAGATCTTCAGCCGCGGTCGGGCCCTTTACAGCAATGCACGTCACCGTAAAGCGACATGCATTGCTGTAATGGGACCCTGTATACTACAACTCCCAGCATGCCCAGACAGCCCTTGGCGTCTGGGCATGCTGGGAGTTGCAGTTTTGCAACATCTGGAGGTCCACAGTTTTTGGACCACTGTGCCCTTCCAGATGTTGCAAAACTACACATCCTCAGCATGCCCTTACTGTCCAGGCATGCTGAGATTTGTAGTTCTGTAACATCTGGCCCTTCAGATGTTGCAGAACTACAACTCCCAGCATGCCTGGACAGTTGTGGCATACTGGGAGTTGTAGTTTTGCAACATCTGGAAGGGCTTAGATTGGGAACCACTGTATTAGTGGTCTGCAAACTGTAGTCCTCCAGGTGTTGCAAAACTACAACTCCAAGCATGCTGGGAGTTGTAGTTCGGCAACATCTGGCTCTAAAGATGTTGCCAAACTACTACTCCCAGCATGCCTGAGAATGTTTGGGAGTTGTGGTTTTGCAACAACTGGAGGCACACTGGTTGGGAAACATTGTCTGTTTCCTAACTCAGTGTTTCCCAACCCGTGTGCCTCCAGCTGCTGCAAAACTATAACTACCAGCATGCACTGATAGACTGTGCATGCTGGAAGTTGTAGTTTTGCAACAGCTGGAGGTCTCCCCCCTGTGAATGTACAGGATACATTCACATGGGCAGGGGGATTACAGTGATTATCAGGCTGCAAGTTTGCGATGCAGCAAATTTTGCGCGGCAGCTCAAACTCGCAGCGGGAAACTCGCTGTAATCCCCCGCCCATGTGACTGTACCCTAAAAACACTACACTAACACAAAATAAAATAAAAAGTAAAAAAACACTACATATACACATACCCCTACACAGCCCCCCTCCCCAATAAAAATGAAAAACGTCTGGTACGCCACTGTTTCCAAAATGGAGCCTCCAGCTGTTGCAAAACAACAACTCCCAGTATTGCCGGACAGCCGTTGACTGTCCAACCATGCTGGGAGTTTTGCAACAGCTGGATGCACCCTGTTTGGGAATCACTGGCGTAGAATACCCCTATGTCCACCCCTATGCAAATCCCTAATTCAGGCCTCAAATGCGCATGGCGCTCTCACTTCGGAGCCCTGTCGTATTTCAAGGCAACAGTTTAGGACCACATATGGGGTATCGCCGTACTCGGGAGAAATTGCCTAACAAATTTTGGGGGGCTTTTTCTCCTTTCACCGCTTATGAAAAGGTGAAGTTGAGGTCTACACCAGCATGTTAGTGTAAAAAAATTATTTTTTTTACACTAACATGCTGGTGTTTCCCTATACTTTTCATTTTGACAAGAGATAAAAAGGAAAAAAGACCCACAAAATTTGTAATGCAATTTCTCCCGACTACGGAGATACCCCATATGTGGGCGCAAAGTGCTCTGGGGGCGCACAACAAGGCCAAGAAGGGAGAGTGCACCATGTACATTTGAGGTGATTTGCACAGGGGTGGCTGATTGTTACAGGGGTTTTGACAAACGCAAAAAAAAAAAAAAAAAAACACATGTGACCCCATTTCGGAAACTACACCCCTCACGGAATGTAATGAGGGGTGCAGTGAGAATTTACACCCCACTGGTGTCTGACAGAGCTTTGGAACAGTGGGCTGTGCAAATAAAACATTTTGTACAGCCCACTGTTTCAAAGATCTGACAGACACCAGTGGGTTGTAAATGCTCACTATACCCCTTGTTACGTTCTTCAAGGGGTCTCGTTTCCAAAATGGTATGCCATGTGGGGGTTATTTTGCTGTCCTGGCATCATAGGGGCTTCCTAAATGCAACATGCCCCCGAGCAAAATTTGCTCTCAAAAAGCCAAATATGACTCCTTCTCTTCTGAGCATTGTAGTTTGCCCATAGTGCACTTCAGGTCAACTTATGGGGTACCTCCATACTCAAAAGAGATGGGGTTACAAATTTGGGGGGTATTTTCTGCTATTTACCCTTGCAAAAATGTGAAATTTTGGGGGAAACACACATTTTAGTGAAAAAAAATATATTTTTTTTTACATATGCAAAAGTCGTGAAACACCTGTGGGGTATTAAGGCTCACTTTATTCCTTGTTACGTTCCTCAAGGGGTCTTGTTTCCAAAATGATATGCCATGTGGGGGGGTTTTGGTGTTCTGGCACCATAGGGGCTTCCTAAATGCAACATGCCCCCCAAAAACCATTTCAGAAAAACGTACTCTCCAAAATCCCCTTGTCGCTCCTTCGCTTCTGAGCCCTCTACTGCGCCCGCCGAACACTTTACATAGACATATGAGGTATGTGCTTACTCGAGAGAAATTGGGCTACAAAAATAACAATCCATTTTCTCCTTTTACCCCTTGTAAAAATTCTAAAATTTGGTCTACAAGAAAATGCGAGTGTAAAAAATGAAGATTGTGAATTTTCTCCTTCACTTTGCTGCTTTTCCTGTGAAACACCTAAAGGGTTAAAATGCTGACTGAATGTAATTTTGAATACTTTGGGGGGTGCAGTTTTTATAATGGGGTCATTTGTGGGGTATTTCTAAGATGAAGACCCTTCAAATCCACTGCAAACCTGAACTGGTCCCTAAAAAATTGTGATTTTGGAAATTTTGCGAAAAATTTGAAAATTGCTGCTGAACTTTGAAGCCCTCTGATGTCTTCCAAAAGTAAAAACTCATCAATTTTATGATGCAAACATAAAGAGGACATATTGTATATGTGAATAAAAAAATTTTGGGGGGAATATCCATTTTCCTTACAAGCAGAGAGCTTCAAAGTTAGAAAAATGCAAAATTTTCAAATTTTTCATCAAATTTTGGGATTTTTCACCAAGAAAGGCTGCAAGTTACCACAAAATTGTACCACTATGTTAAAGTAGAATATGTCACGAAAAAACTATCTCGGAATCAGAATGATAACTAAAAGCATTCCAGAGTTATTAATGTTTAAAGTGACTGTGGTCAGATGTGCAAAAAATGGTTGGGTCCTAAGGTGTAAAATGGCTGGGTCCTTAAGGGGTTAATGGGTGGACGGTCCCCAGTAAGAATCCAATGTTTGATCATTGTGGTCCTGACAAATTCTGTGGGGAACTTGCTGAAAGCTTCCTGATATTTCTTAGCTACCTGGATGACTCCTTCCACCTGTTCCTTGGGGGTATCTTCGTCTCCTATTTGTAGTTGGCCCCACCAAGATTCCGCAGGATTCTGATCAGGTCCTCATTGGGCCACTTGTGACTTCGAGACCACATCTCTGACGTCTAAATGATGCAGTGTAGCCACAGGGGTATACTTGGGTAGTCGGACGGCAACTTGAGAGAGATTAATGAGTCTCACCGGAACTTTCCCATTATGTACTGTTACCAGGCTTCTAGCTGCTCGCACCAAGGGACAATCTTCCAGTATGATGAGTTCAAAGAGCGCTTGATAATCTTGATTTCTCACCCCGGGTCGGGCAGGACACCAGATAACTGTCTCCGTCTGTGGCTGTAGACTAACGGCACGTATATCCTGGATCCTCACTCGACAGATTTCTCCTTGATGATTCACAAACTTCTGTTCTGCTTGGAGAATTTTGAGGTGGTGTTGGGCAGCTCGCTGGCCTGGAAGTGACAAGTGAGGGAGAGACAATATCATCAAAACAGTGCCTCATAATATTAATTCCTAAGATGAAATCAGCTGCCCCTTCATCCCTAACATTGGTGACAATCATACCCTGCCTTTCTAACACATGCTTTCCCACCTTCACTGTGGGCTCCCAGTAGCCATGCCTGGGTACTGGTTTCCCGTTCCCTGCAATTACTCTAAACTAAGTTTCCAGAGGTTCACACAACCTTTCGGGACCCCAATACATATAGAAGACCCCCTGCGGAATAGTGGACACCTGATAACCTGTATCTATCAGAGCTTGTAACCGGATACCCTATACTATCACCTGTACATAAGGACAAGAAGCTACATACATAGACAGTCCTTTCTTGTCGCTGGTTGGTTCTGGATCTTCAGCAGCTACTCCTGGGGTGCGGTCCTCGACCCCAGGGGACGCCTGTTTAAAGCCCAACATTGGCTCTTCCAGTGTCCATTCTTGTTACAATAACTACAGACAGGTCTCTGACTTCCAGGTGGTCTCACAGGAGAGGTATTAGGTGGATCAGCAGGGCGGGGGTCAGGTTTCTTAGGTGGCGGTGTTGCAGATCTAGAAGGGTTTTGCCATACAGCCATTTCTTTAAAGGCCTTGGCTAACTGCTCAATGTCCTGTTTAATGTCTTGTAGATCAGCTGTCCAAGGGCTAGAAGAAGGTGTTGGCAGGGCAGACTGAGAAGGGACAGGCGGCTGGGGCGAGAGCCCCAGAGATTCTGTAGCGGGAACACTAGCCTCCTCTGTCTGAGGTCCTGATTCTATCACTTTAACCGCTAGTCTCTTGAAAGCTGGGAAAGCCATGTCGGGATTTTGCACTGCCAGCATCCTAAGTTGGGCCTTGTTCCATTTGTTCAGTGCCCCTTCTATAAAACGGTCCATCAATCCTCAGTTGCCCTGATCGGGCGTGATGCCGTCCAACTTCTGTACCGCCTCTAATGCGCTCTGTAAAGCTACTGCATATGCCCTGAGAGTCTCACCTGGTTTCTGACATCGTTCATATAGTCTGAGGCGTACCTTCGAGGGGGAATGAGATTCAAACACTTGAGAAAGTCCTTCAAAAATCTGTTCCACTGTGTCTTTGTCAGCCGCTGGCCAGGTGCGAAGTTCCTCCAAGGCGGGTCACTGGAGCTGTCCCAGAAGCAACTGTATCTGTTGATGGGGCGGTAATACATATAATCCAAAGAGGCTGTAGAACTTTTCTTTAAAGTCTCTCAATGTAAAAGGGTCACCATTGTAGGTGGGAAGCACAGGATTCCCCAAAAAGACAGGTGCAGCAACAGGGGCTCCCAACACATAGGGAGAGACTGGAGGCTGACTTGCTGGGTCCTGCTCCGCCTGTGACGAAGGTCTTGCTGGAATCACAGGGAGAGTATGTCTTTGTGAGGAAGAAAGTGTTGGTGAAGGCGGCAACACCATTCTAACTAGGGGTGGAGACCCTATTGGTGGGGTCACTGGAGCATCGCCCCCTTGCTGCTCAGATGGGGACTGTGGCGTTGCAGGTTCTGACATCTTTGTATTCGGTATGCTGGCCCTTTAAATAAATCTTGAATTCCTAGGTCCCGGGGAGATATGCAGTTGTTCTCTAATCTGGAACTTGAGAGCGTAGATTTCAAATTTGAGAGCGGTGACTTGAAACTCCATAGCCTTTATTTGAAATTTGAGTGCGTTAATCGGAAGCTGGAGTGACTCTATACAGTGACGCCCGACATATGATCAAATCGACATACGATGGCCTCTCAGAGGCCATTGCATGTCAATGTCAGCATCGACATATGATCCTTTTTTATGTCAGGGCCATCGCATTAAGTGCTATCCGGCAGCGCAAAATGCTTAAGCTGCTGCCGCATAGCAGCTTAATGTTCCCCATGTGGTGCGGTGAGTATTACTTACCCCTCCACGATGCTCCGGGGTGCCCTTCGGGTCCAGCGCTGGTCCTCTGGTGTCTTCTCGGCCCTCCCCGGTGACGTCAATACGCTGTTGCGCACGCTGTCCCATCATCCAATAGGAACGGTGTACGCAGCGGCATAATGACATGGCTACGCAGGCCCAGTAAGGCCTTGCGGAAGACAGCGGAGGACCGGAGAAGACCAGGAGAGCCCAGCAGAGGACTGGAGAAGACCAGGAGAGCCCAGTGGAGGCCCGGGGTCACCATCGGGAGCGGAGGGGACACCATCGGGAGCAGCAGGACGCGGTCCGGAGCGGCGGGGACAGGTGAGTACAGCTTCCTATACTTTACATTGCTCAAAGCCCTCAACATACAATGGATTCGACAAACGATGGCTCGTTTGGAACGAATTACCATCGTATGTTGAGGGGCCACTGTATGGGATTTCAATTCGGCAATCTGGTGTCTCAGAGTCCCGTACTGTTCTGGCTCCTTACAGCTTCCAATACACTGTCGCACTCTGCGCCTTTTCATGCACTAAATTATTTCTCCCTGTTTGTCTCCGGCACTAGACTCCAACAAAATGGCCGCGGCGGCACCGAGGGCTTCGGTGGGCGGGGTCTCTGGATCACGTGTGCAGGAAGATTCCGCGCTAACTTCAGCTCTTCCTCTCGCAGCTTGTAACTCCACTGTGATGTTCACCTCCCCCCTTACTTTACATGCACACTTCCTCCACACAGCACCGTGCGCGCAACCTCTTAATCCAGAGTATACGTCAAAGTACATGAATAAAGTTCGCTACTTCGCTACTCGCTACTTTCATTAGTGGCAACTGTAGTAGGCACACACCCGAATCATGTTCGTGCAATGCCAAAAAGGCTTTGTAGTAGCCTTGGGGGTTATAATACAGTGGGGGTGTTGTTTCGGTATTTGAGGGGTTAATTTAACCCCTGTCACTCGTGACGCCAGGGTGAGGGTTAATACGCTGAGGTAAATCTTCGGCCTATCGCCACCCTTCCCAGAAACGATAGGTGCGTGCTTGAATGAATGAAGGTCCACAATAGGGATGAACTTGAACTTTCATAAACTTTACTGAAGTACTTGCGGTACATCCAATTAACAGCAACAGTCTTAGTAATACAGTCTCTATATAGCTCAGCAATGATTGACAGATGCTGCGGACCATTGACTTATCCAAGGATTAATAGAATTAGGATTTGTGCAGAGATCCATCTGGATTTGGGGGTCTGTTTAGGTCCGGTGATCTTGCGAAGTTAACAGGGATTGAGATAACTCACAGTTTTGTATGAATTGCCATTGCCGCAAGGCTTGGGCCTAGTCACTGTTGATGACAGCTGCGCAGATCCTCCTCCATCAGCAGCCCATGAGGAAAAGAGAGAGATTAATGGCCGCCGCTCCCTTATATGGGCAGGGGCAGAGCAGTTTTGGATTGGTCCGTGTCAGCTGTCACTCACCGTTACACGGTATGGTGGGTGAACACGTCACTGGGACCTCCTAAGGTCCTAAAGCAAAACCATAGAGCTTTCCACCTGATCACAGGACCCTCAGGTCCTGTTACGCTACAAACAGGTAGACAATTCAATATATACACTTTTTATACTTATAACTGTATAAATATCAGATAGAACTACTATACATTTAGTGGCTAAGTGAGAGGTGACAAGGGGAAGACTAGAAAGAGGGACCCCGACGTCCTAGGGACTCTGACTATGGGGACCTCTTCATAGGTAGCGTATAAAATACGGTACCGGGACACCACATATGTGAAGAGAGAAGTTTCGGAAAATGTGACCTGCACTAAATTTATCAATTACTCCATCGCCAATTAATAAATTTGGTGCTCCTACACATTACCAGCACACACAAAAAGGTGTAAAAAAATGCTTCACTTACACCAACAATTATAAATGCTTGCCTATATTTCTGCTGGGCTTTCTTTTGTAATGTCACAGGAGGAAGGTTTGAAGATAGGGGAGTGCCCAACACTTAGACAGGTGTCTTGTATTATCCATTAGTGGCTCATCCTTTTCTTTCCTTACTAAAGCAACCTTAGCGTGAACTAGCAGCTGAAACGCGTCACCTGGTCTGTACCTGTCTTTAATCTGCAAATAAATCCTCTTGAATTAACCGACTCAAGCTCTGGACCTTTTTGTTTTTAATTGATATCGGGGGCTATAAAGGGAGAGCTGGGTGCTGCAGCACTTTGGAATCTATGATGTAAATGTACATCAGGGTGCCACTGCATCATGACGTACATTTACATCACTTATCATTAAGGGGTTAAGGATAGAATCAATATTCAATAATACAAGGGCAAAGAGTATTTGAATATGGCTGCCTTAATGCAATACTGGGAAAAAAAATTGGGGTTTTAAATCTGCAGTAACTTACAGATTTTCTGGGTTGGGTTGATTTTTATTATTATTATTATTATTATTATTATTAAAGGGTAGCTCCCACCATCCTATAATTTTTTTTTTTTTTTTTGCTAGCCCGTTCCCCCCCCCCCCCCCCCTGCTACGGCACTAGCCCGTTCCCTCCTCCCCCCCGCCCCGCCTACCCCGTTCCCTCATTACACTTGCAGTTACTGCAGAGTCCGGCAGCGGGTGTGCAGGGACAGCGGCGGCAACGAGGCAGCGGCGGCGATGTGCGGGAGGAGTGGCCTCCCAGCCATTGGCCGGGGAGCCAATACGCTCGCTCCCGCCTGTCTGATTGACAGGCAGGGAGCGGGTGCAGCCTAACTGAAAAAGGACTGATTGCCACTCCAAAATCAGTCCTTTTTCAGTAGCCTTTTTAATGAAAAAAATGATAATAAAAGTATATTAGAGATATGTTGTAGTACATAAGTACTACAACATATCAAAAAATAAAGTTGGTGACAGTGCTCATTTAATATATTATCATTTGCATCAATTCCCATCATGACTGTACTTTTTAATTTACCTTTATTAGGTAGTATTGAGTTAGCCTCAGTTTTCTAACAAAGAAGATCTGCACAAATATCAAAATTATTTATTTTGTTTGCAGGGAAAAAGTAGCCCTGCAATGAATACTATAGGAATACCAATCTAATATTTCGTACAGAAACTCATAACACACTTGAGAACCTCATAAAAACAACTTCCAGCTACAAGATTAAACTCAAAATAGAAGGTGCTAGAAAAGAAAATTACTTTATTAACCCCTTAAGGATCAAGCCCATTTTAACCTTAAGGACCAGGCCAATTTTATTTTAGCGTTTTCGTTTTTTTCCTCCTTGCCTTCTAAAATCCATAACTCTTATATTTCATTCTACAGACCCATATAAGGGCTTGTTTTTTGCATGACCAATTTTACTTCGTAATGAAACCTCTCATTTTTACCATAAAATGTACGGCAAAACCAAAAAATATTTTTTTTAGGGAGGAAATTTAAATGAAAACCACAATTTTGCACATTTTGGAGGGTTTTGTTTTCACACTGTACAATTTACAGTAAAAATGATAGGTGTTTTTTATTCTGTGAGTCAGTACGATTAAAATGATACCCATGGCTAAATGCTTTTATATTTTTGTACTGCTTAAAAAAATCTAAAACTTTTTGTGCAAAATTAGTAATCTAAAATCACCCAATTTTTACCACCTATAACTTTTTCATTTTTCCGTATATAGGGCGGTATGAGGGCTCATTTATTGTGCTGTCATCTGTAATTTTATTGATACCACATTTGCGTATATAACACTTTTAGATATTTTTTTATAAATGTTTTTTGTAGTAAAATGTGACTAAAAGCAGCACTTTTGCAATTTTTTTTTATTTTTTACGCCATTCACTTTACGGGATCATTAACATTACATTTGGATAGTTCAGACATTTATATACGCGGTGGTACCAAATATGTTTATAAAAAAAAATGTTTACGCTTTTTGCAGGCAAAATGGAAAAAACGGAAAATGTTAATGTTTACTGGGGGTGGGTATTTTTCACTTTTTTTTTTTTTTTTTTTTCCAACTTTTTTTTACACTTTTTTTTTGTCCCCATAGTGGATTATCTATAGCAATCATTTGATTGCTAACACTGTTCAGTGCTATGCATAGGGCATAGCACTCATAAGTATTATTGGTGATCTTCTGCTTCCAGTCTGCTCGATCTAAGACCAGAGCAGGAGACACCGGGAGATGGGCGGAGGCAGGTGAGATGACCTCCATCCGCTATTACAGATGATTGGATCCCTGCGGCACCACTGCAGGCTATCCGATCATCTATTTTAACATGTGCACTGCCGCAGATGCCATGATCTGAGGGGTTAATGGCAGACATCTGCGCGATCGTGGATGTCTGCCATTATCGACAGGTCCCCGACTGCTGCTATTAGCGGGAACCTGCCCTGTATGACGCGAGCACCGATTCGATGCTCACTGTCATACACGGACATAAATGTACGTCCTGGTGCGCTAAGTACCACCAGGACGTACCAGGACGTACATTTACGTCCGTGGTCGTTAAGGGGTTAAGTAGAGAAATAATAACATTAGAGTTTCTATACCTTGATTGGAGTCACCTGTAATCGATTCAGTTAATTTGACATGATTTAAACATACACACCACTGTCTATATAAGGTCTCACAGCTACCAATGCAAATCAGAGCAAAAACCCGTAAGCTGGAAAGAGGTGCCTGTCGAGCTCAGATTGTGTGGAGGCACAGAAGTGGAGAGGGGATACAGAACATTTTCTGCTTCACTGAAGGTTCCGGAAAGCATAGCAGCCTCCATAATTTTTTAATGGAAGTAGGCTGAAACAAGCAGGACTCTTCTAGAGCTGTCTACCCCACCAAATTAAACATTCAGGGAAGAGCCTTGGTAGGAGAGATGACCAAGAGCCCAGGGGTCATTCTGGCTGAGCTCCAAAGATCCTGTGTAAAGATAGTAGGGACTTCCAGAAGATCAAACATCATTGGAGAATTACATATTCGGGGATGTAAGACATAGTGGTCAGAAAGAAGCTTTAGCCCAGTAAAAATAAATTAGAACATGAAAGCTCAACTTAAATCTGCAAAAATGACACTGAAAGGCCTCTCTGATTGTGGCAGCATCACGCTGTGGTGATGTTTTTCAGTGGCTGGAACAGAGATTTAAAAAAATAATAATCCAGAATGCTCTGAACTTCAAATTGGACTGAAGGTTCACCTTTCAACAAGACAATGACCCTGAGCACACAGCTTAGACAACACTGAAGCAGCTTAGGGACAACTCTGTAAATGTCCTTGAGTGGCCCAGCCAAAGCCCTGACTTAAACCTAATCCACCATCTATAAAGAGTTCTTAAAATGGCTTTCCTTTGATGCTCCTCAGCCAACCTGAATGAAACTTGAGAGGATCTGCAGAGAAGAATAGCATAATAGTGTCCAGTCACCTGACATACACCAATGTAATTTAGCAGCTTTATTTTGTTACATACATGACTGGTTACTTCTCACTAATTGTTTTTTCTAATATCCTTCTAGAGTCAAATGTGGCCTCTTCATTGACTTTAGAAGCTCTACTACATGCTAAGAGCTCTACTACATGCTATATGCCACTTAAAGGGATACTCCACTACCCCAGCGTTCGGAACATTTTGTTCCGAACACTGGGGCAATGGGGTACTCCCTTTAAATCGAATCTTCTGTTGACAGATATGATTTTATTAAAAGACTGGAGGCTACACATTATGCAATTCTTTACTTAAATTAATAGCAGTAAACAAAGAGTTAATAGGCACTTAAAGAAAAAAATTGAAATGTACAATAAGTTCAATGTATGACCCAGAATGGTACAGTCACTGAGGTAAAACCATTACTCTATCTTTTCTGCTAGGCACTAAGATACTGTATAAGTACTGTCATTGTTTGCTGCACAGTATATATATATTCACATATTCCCATATTATTCTGTCTCCTCATTGTTTATGTACATACCAGTGAGGGACTTCTATATACTGCAGCACGAGCCCGCTGTAAAATCACCTCAGTGTAGTTCCTGCCCCCTTTCCTGAGGTGCTGCGGACATTCAAACATCAGCTGTTTGCGCTTTCACATCTCCTCAGACGGCATCACAAGCGCCTGTCAGCCGGCTGTGTCCTCCGCAGCTCCGCAATGGCTGTCGCAGCTCTGTTCCCAGCATTAGTCATCTCCCCCTGCCTCCGACACCGCTGCTGTGCCCTGCTACAGTGTTACTTCTCCTCCAGTGCTTTACACACAGTGGCCGGCATTTATCATTGTAGGTGTAAGTGAAGAATTTTTATACAACTTTTTTTGTTTGCTGGTAATGTGTAGGAGCACCAAATTTATTAAATGGTCACAGAGCATTTGATAAGTTTTGTGCAGGTCACATTTTCTGAAATATCACTCTTCACATACACCAAAAAGCTAAACTAAGTCTGGGCTGGTGTAGTTTTAGAGACTTTTCAGCTGCTTTGCGCCTTTTTTGTGCCTTTTCACAAAAGGTGCTGTTCATAAAAGCTGTCCATATCATGTGTATTGCCAAAATCAGTGGATTGTAACTCAAAATCATCAGAAATGTGTAACCCAAAAGGTTTAAAAAAAGCACAAATAAACCCTGCTTGCACCTTTTTTGCACCTTTTCTAGACACAAAAAACAATCTAAAGACAATGATAAATGTCAGCCAGTATCCTTATATCACAATACTAACAGTGATGCATATATAATTTCTTCTATCCATTCATTACACTGAAAGTTAAAATATGACGGTCTGTTTTAATATTTGATACTTAGTATATATTTCTATTAATTATTTAATTAATTGTTATTTAAAGGGGTACTCCAGTGGAAAACTTTTTTTTTTTTATCAACTGGTTCCAGAAAGTTAAACAGATTTGTAAATTACGTCTATTAAAAAATCTTCATCCTTCCAGTACTTATTAGCTGCCAAATACTACAGAGGAAATTATTTTCTTTTTGGAACACAGTGCTCTCTGCTGAATCATGAGCACAGTGCTCTCTGCTTACATCTCTGTCCATTTTAGGAACTGTCCAGAGCAGCATATGTTTGCTATGGGGATTTTCTCCTACTCTGGACATTTCTTATAATGGACAGAGATGTCAGCAGAGAGCACTGTGCTTGTGATTCAGCAGAGAGCACTGTGTTCCAGAAAGAAAATAATTTCCTCCAATAAGTACTGGAAGGATTAAGATTTTTTAATAGAAGTAATTTACAAATCTGTTTAACTTTCTGGCACCAGTTGTTAAAAAAATAAAAAAAATAAAAAGTTTTCCACCGGAGTACCCCTTTACCCCTTAACAACGCCGGACGTAAATGTACGTCCTGGGGAGCTGGTACTTAAAGGGGTACTACCGTGGAAAACTTTTTTTTTTTTTTATCAACTGGTGCCAGAAAGTTAAACAGATTTGTAAATTACTTCTTAATCCTTCCAGTGCTTTTTAGGGGCTATATGCTACAGAGGAAATGCTTATCTTTTTAGATTTCTCTGATGTCATGATGACCACAGTGCTCTCTGCTGACTTCTGCTGTCTATTTTAGGTACTGTCCGGAGCAGCATATGTTTGCTATGAGGATTTTCTCCTGTTCTGGACAGTTCTTAAAATGGACATCAGAGGTCGGTAGAGAGCACTGTGGTCACGACATCAGAGAAATCTAAAAAGATAAGCATTTCCTCTGTAGTATATAGCCCCTAAAATGTACTGGAAGGATTAAGATTTTTAAATAGAAGTAATTTACAAATCTGTTTAACTTTCTGGCACCAGTTGATTTAAAAAAAAAAAAAAAAAAGTTTTCCACGGTAGTACACCTTTAACACACAAGTACATTTACTTCTTATACATAACCACGAGCAACGGAGCGATGCTCAGGTCATGCGTGGCAGATCCCAGCTGCTGATAGCATTCAGGGACCCGCCGGTAATGGCGAGCATCAATGATCGCGCAGATGTCTGCCATTAGCCCCTCAGATGCCGTGATCAATACAGATCACGGCATCTGCAGCATTGTGGACACTAAAATGGATGATCGGATCGCCCGCAGCGCTGCCGCGGTGATCTGGTCATCCAGCATGGCAGACGGAGGTCCCCTCACCTGCCTCTGCCCTCACCTGCAATCGAGCAGACCAGATCAGACAATGACAGATAATACTGATCAGTGCTATGTCCTATACATAGCACTGAACAGTATTAGCAATCTAATGATTGCTAAAAATAGTCCCCTATGGGGACTATTAAAGTGTAAAAATAAAAGTAAAAAAAAAGTTTAAAAAAAAGTTGAAAAAAATTTGAAAACCCCCTCCCCCAATAAAAACGTAAATTGTCCCGTTTTCCCTATTTCACCCCAAAAAGTGTAAAAAAATATTTTATATACATGTTTGGTATTGCCACGTGTGTAAATATCCGAACTATTAAGATACAATTTTAATGATACCGTACAGTGAACGGCGTGATCGTTAAAAAAAAAGTCCAAAATAGCTGCTTTTTCCATAACATTTTATTCCAAAAAAAATTTCAAAAAAAATGTATTAGAAGTTTAATATAAGCAAATATGGTATCAATATAAAGTACAGATCACAGC
Organism: Hyla sarda; assembly: GCF_029499605.1. Taxonomy (NCBI): domain Eukaryota; kingdom Metazoa; phylum Chordata; class Amphibia; order Anura; family Hylidae; genus Hyla; species Hyla sarda. The sequence goes on along the minus strand of NC_079193.1, from coordinate 195,701,771 downwards.
GCAAAAAAATTGCCCTCATACCGCCGCGGAATACGGAAAAATGAAAAAGTTATAGGTCTTCAAAATAGGGGGATTTTAAGCATGCTAATTTGGTTAAACAGTTTGCAATTTATTTTAAGCGCAACAGTAATAGAAAAGTATGTTATCATGGGTATTATTTCAATTGTATTGACCCAAAGAATAAAGAACACATGTCATTTTTACCGTAAATTGTACGGCGTGAAAATGAAACCTTCCAAAATTTCAGTTTTCTTTTTAATTTCCCCACCCAAATAGTATTTTTTTTGGTTGTACCATACATTTTATAGTGAAGTGAGCGATGGCATTACAACAGACAACTGGTCTAGCAAAAAAACAAGCCCTCATACTAGTCTGTGGATGAAAATATAAAAGAGTTATGATTTTTTGAAGGCAAGAAGGAAAAAACAAATACGTAAAAATAAAATTGTCCTTAAGGCCCAAATGGGCTGAGTCCTTAAGGGGTTAATGATTATTTAGTTATTATTTAATTAATTCCTATATACATTCCTGTATGAATATATTAATTTATATTATCTCATTATTAATTTAGTGTGGTAATTAATCTCTAATTAGTTATATTTAATTCATTTCATTATTATTATTTCTTATGAATTTATATTCATATATATTTATTTACATTATTTACATCTATACATATATTTACATTTATTTCACTTCTCTATTTCATTCATTTATTTACATTAATTTTTCTATACTATCTTCATATATATATTTAATTATGGCTAATGAAGAAGCCAACATGATGGCAGATCCTCAGTCTTATGAAATGGTGGAAGAGAGTCTCCAACAGTCTAAGGTTGACTCCGCCATGTCCTCCAAACAAGATACTATCACCAAATCTATAGCTTTAGCTATGTCTCAGTCTAACTCCCATGTTTTTCCTAATAAAGGTCCACCTACACCATTCAACCTCTCACATGGTAGAAGGTTTGAAGCGGGTAAAAAAAAGACCCTTCAATATTACCGATCCTCCTACGTTAAAACACCACAAAAAATCTTAACATATTGAGGATCAGGTCTCTCATGCAGCTTTTTCTAAAAGCACCATTCCTAGTATGTCTGACATACAAAAATTATCCAAAAAACAAAAAGAGGGCATATAAGCCCCGAAAGGGGGCTATAACATTGCACACTGATCTTTTACATTGATCTTTTACCCTGATCACTGGCATATATTAACATGCCATCGATCAGTGTAATCGGTGCTTGACTGCACCTGCCTGGATCTCAGGCATGGAGCAGTCATTAGCCGGTCAGACACCGAGGAGGCAGGTAGGGATCCTCCAGGTGTCCTGTAAGCTTTTCAGGATACTTTTACTTTCACTTCAGACGCAGTGATCAACTTTGATCGCCGCGTCTGAAGGGTTAATACAGGGCATCGCCGCGATCGGTGATGTCCTGTATTAGCCACGGGTCCCGGCCATTAATGGCCGCCGGGACCGACCCGATATGACGCGGGGTTACCGCGTGACCACGCGTTATATAGCGAGAGCCGGTGCAGGACTTAAATACATGTCATGCTTCGTTAAGGAGTTAAAGTCTTGGAAACATGTGGATCAGGTCTAAAAAAAAAACGTCTTAAAAGTTGATTCAGAAGACCAACTGGCCACTTTAAGGACATCAGCCAAAGATCCTCCTAAAAGGTTGACATTATGTGTGTCAGTCAATGGTGAATGAGATATGGAGAGAAATGCAATTTTACCTTGTATATAGAGTTATTTTAGCTATATGCTTTTAGAAAAAGTACCACAGCCGCCACAGCATTCCTTATAGCTGTGGCGGCTGTGGAATTCTTCCAAAAAGCTGTTGTCCTTTATTGGTTATGCATAGTGCAACGTTTTGACTATACCTTAGCCATTCTCAAGCTTGACAAAGGCTTAGGTATAGCCAAAATTTTGCACTATGGGTAACCAATAAAAGACAACAGCTTTTTGGAAGAATTTGGAGTCTGCTATTTGAATGCTGTAGCCTATGGTAATTTTTCTGGCTGTTGGGGATCCAGATTGGCTGTCTGGACGGTGACATGCATAGTAGCTGGGACCAGTGCTTTCTTCCACTTCATACATTTGCTTTTAATTTTAATTATATGGAGGCCCGAGCTACATATATAAAGCATTCATACAAAATACATACACCCCAAACCAAAAAGGGAAGTCCTAATAGGTGTAAATAGGTACAAAAGTGCAGGTTATAATCCTCCAATCACAAGCTATTAAAACAGCAATGATATAAAATAGAATAATAAATAATGTCAATACCATACCTAATTGCGATATGCTGATGCCCTGGGGAGTCCCCCTGCCACCTCGACACATGTTTTGGGAATAGCGGCACCCCTCTGGAGAAAGGGACTATTCCCGAAACAAGTGTTGAGGTGGCGGAGGGACTCCCCATGGCATCAGCATGTAGCAATTAGGTATGTTGATTTTTTGATTATTCTATCTGAGTTTTCTGGACGGTCTGTGTGTGTCTGTCTGTCTAATGTGGGGAAACTGCTACATAATGTGGGGAATCTATGCTACCTAATGTGGGTATACTGCTACCTAGTGTGGGGAATATATGCTACCTAATGTGGGGAAACTGCTACCTAATGTGGGGGATCTATGCTACCCACCTTATTTCCCTCTGTAGATGTAGGAAAACTACAACTCCCAGCAAGACTGGGCTTGCTGGGAGTTGTAGTTTTGCAACATCTAGAGGCACCTTGGTTGTAAAAAAAATACTGCATTGAACGGCTTCCAAGACAGTGTATCACAACCCAGGTGTTGCAAAACTACAACTCCCAGCATGCCTAGACAGCCAAAGGCTGTTTGAGCATGTTGAGAGTTATAGTTTTGCAACAGCTGAAGGCACCCTGGTTGGGAAACACTCACTGGTATACTGGGCTACCTAACTTATCTACATACATGCCTACGTAACTGCATAGCTACATACCTGACTTCCTACCTACTTACCTAAAAAAATACTGGCTACCTAACTACCTGGCTAGATACCTACCTACATATCTGACTACTTGGATACCTACGTGCCCATTTTTGCTGAGCAGGACACCAAGGGGGCATTTTTTTTATAGTCTGGAGGACTATAAATGGGGAGATTGTGTAAAGGAGGGCACTAGCACTAGAGATCCATCACAGACCAATATATGGAGGGTTAATCCAATTATTCACCAAAAGATCACCGCAGTGATCCACTAATTCCCTAATTTCCCATATATTAAAAAGGTATAACTTTATTAATTCACACACTAGATTAAAAAGTCAGGGTGTCTTTCTCTCCTTATGTAGAATTGTCACTGAGTACGATGTAGCTCAATTATTAATTTGCTGTATGCACCTGCAGTGTGCCATACAGATAGGAAGAGACACCTCTGTATTTAAAATCAGATAGCAACCCCCCTCGACATGTTTCATCGTTCACACGGCTTTGTCAAGAGGCAATGGGGCTATTGACTAGAGGACACTGAAAAAATGTGGCGTCTAACATGTTTTTCCCGCAGATGCCGAAGAGAAGAGGTTTTGGCTGGAAGAAGCCGTCATGTTGGTCTGATCCGAATGTTGGTGTGTGTGTGTGTCTGTGTGTGTGTATCTGTCTGTTTCTGTCTGTCTGTCTAATGTGGGGAAACTGCTACCTAATGTGGGAAATCTATGCTACCTAATGTGGGGAAACTGTTACTTAATGTGGGGAGACTGGTACCTAATTTGGGGAATCTATGCTACTTAATGGTAGGAAACTATGCTACCTAATGTGGGGAAACTGCTACCGAATGTGGGGGACCTATGCTACCTAATGTGGGGAATCTATGCTATCTAATTTAAGGAAACTGCTATCTAATGTGGGGAAACTGCTACCTAACGTGGGAAAACTAATACCTAAAGTGGGGAATCTATGCTACCTAATGAGGAGAATCTATACTACCTAATGTGGGGAAACTGCTACCTAATGTAAGGAATCTATGCTACCTAATGTGGGGAAACGGTGCTACCTAATGTGGCAAAACTGCTACCTAATGTCGGGAAACTGTGCTACCTAATGTGGGGAAACTATGCTACCTAATGTGGGGAAACTGCTACCTAATGGGGGAAACTATGCTGCCTACCTAATGTGAGGGAACTATGTTGCCTACCTAATGTGGGGGAACTATGCTGCCTACATTGACCGACATGGTGAAGAGGTGGGGTTGAGGTGTTGGCCACACCACAACCCCACCACCATCTTAAATCCCTCTGTAGATGTAAGAAAAATACAGTATGCCGGTAATATGTATGGTGATAATTCTCCTTGTATACTGGTATACTGGCCCTCATTTACTAAGAGTGGAGTGTCGGTTTGTGTCTCTTTTTTGTTTATCCAATCTTTTTTTTCACTTGGTATTTACTAATCTGTCGCACTTTTCCCGATATTTTTAGTTGCAGGGAAAAATTATGTTGCACAGTAAAATCTGTTGCATCCATAAGGCTGTTTCTACTTGTTTATTTTTTTTTTTTTTTTTGGGGGGGGGGGGGGCGGTGGAAACGCCATGAAAACATGCGGGTTTTATTTAACTTTGGTGTTTTTGCCGGCAGTTTTTATTCTTTTTTGGACTTTAGCGATCCCAAAAAATGGAGATACGTTTTTTAATAAAATTTCATAGGGTACCGTTAAAAAAAAAAAAAAAAAAAGATACAGTAGTGAAGGAAAAAATTGTATCTAACGAAATTTATCTTTTTTATTACCAAATTTTTATTAATTTTTAAACAGGGATAAATTTATGTGTGCGGGCAGGGCAATATAAATGTAGGCGGCAATAATAAAAATGTAGTGTGTGTTTTTCACTTATTTTTTTTTTTTAGGTAATACTACTACTCCCAGCATGGAACACACTGTTCCATGATCGGACTAGTAGTGCCTGTACTAATTGACAGATCGCCCCGGGTTCCGTTGCGATCCTCCTGTATAATGTAAAAATGCAGCGGACGCTCTTCTATGGTCCCCTGCACTGCTGTATATATACCTATTCATATTTCCCGCAGAGAGCTGTGATTGGCCAGATGGTTCCAGCCAATCACAACTCTGTTGGAAATATGAATATGTGTATATGTACATCAGTGTAGGGGACCATAGAAGGTCACATCTATACATTATACAGGAGGATCAGCGGGTGTCAGGAGTTACACTCACTGCAATATGTCTATTAATGCAGGCACTACAACTCCCAGCATGGAGCAGAGTGTGCTCCATGTTGGGAGCAGTAGTACATGCAGTAAGGGACAGGTCACTCCTCCTGACACCCGCCGCGATCCTCCTGAAGTGACTGTAGGGACTCAGCAGTGCTCAGGGCTACAGAGCCGGGAGAACAGCTGATGCTGAGCAGTAGATATACATCATATATCTACTGCTCAGCAAGAACTTACAGTGAGCCTGCAATGTGTATACAGTACACACATTGCTGGCTCACTTAACCCCTTGCTGAGCTGTGCGCTATGCGCAAGCCCAGCAAGGAAAGAGTTAACTTACACAGCTGGACAGTGTAGATGAACCCTTTGGGCAGTATACAATATATACAGCTATCTATAGATATCTGTATATAGTGTATACAGAAGATAAAGAAGTCCCCTTACCTCTCTCCAGTCCCGCCGGGTCCGTGTAGCTTCCCCCCTAGTGATGATGTCATTAGGGGCGGAGCTACAGACAGGATCCAGGCTGGTAAGGGTATAAGGCTCTGTTAACATTGTCCGTTTTGTATAATGTGAACAGACCCTTCTGCCAATGTCTTCCCAGACAGGGAGTCTCCAGCTGTTGCTAAACTACAACTCCCAGCAAGCCCAGACAGCCAAAGGCTTATGTATGTTCTCCCCTGCGGAGAGCGCAAAAAATGCCCGAACCAATTTTTTTTGTGTTTTTTTTCCTCTCGTTTCAGATGCGTGTATGCAGAGCATTACAGCGGATTCGAAGGATTACGGCACATGAACTGGATTTTTTAAAATTTTAATAAAATGGTTAACGAGGGCTGTGGGGCAGTGTTTTTTTAATTAAAATAATTTTTCCAATGAGTTGTGTTTTTTTTTTTATTGAAATTTCAGGCTTAATAAGGGAGGCTGGCTAATAGACAGAATCCATTACTAAGCCGGGGCCCCAAAAACAGCTAGTGCTAACCCCCAATTATTACCCTGGTACCCACCACCACAGAGGTGCCGGGAAGAGCCGGTACCAACAGGCTCGGAGCGTCAAAAATGGTGCTCCTGGGCCTAGGCGGTAACAGTTATTTAGGCTGGGGGAGGGCAAGTAACAATGGTCCTCGTCCACCCTGGTAACGTCAGGCTGTTGCTGCTTTGTTGGTATCTGGCTGATACTGAATATACAGGGAGCCCTATGTTTTTTTTTTATAATTAAGTAATTTTCAGAAAAGACGAGTGATTTTGGATGAAATGTAGGGAACACACCCCTTTTCCCGAAAACAACGCCCATTTTGTATTTTTTTTATTTTTTTTTCACTCAGAGTGATTCAGATTCTGTGGGGGTGTTTCTGTCACACATTCTATTGCAGAAAGAATTTAGGCGCAACACCTGACAAAAAGATTCAAATTATGTTAGTAAATGAGGGCCCCTGTGTGCGATTGGGTGTGAATGAGGGTGTGGGGCTAGGGGCGTGACTGGGGTGTGGTTAGGGAGCATGGCTGGGGTGTGATTAGGGGTGTGGCTTGGGCTATAGGCTCTAGCCCCAGTCTTTTGCAGACCTAGCAACACCCCTGGCTGGACTATAGGTAATAATATATCAAGCATTGCCTAAAAAGTAAACTGGTAAAAGCAGACTTGTTTTATGCTTCTTGGATTTGTAAACACATTATGGAATGCAAGAAATAAGTAGGTAATCTAATAGAGCATGTGTGGCACAAAACTATAACTCTCTTAGTTGTTTGCTTCATTACATTGGACTTGACAACACAAAAGGAATAGGAATTCATATCACCTTATTGATGGCGCTAAAATTTATTTTTAGGCACTGGTTAAAGGAAGCAGTACTCAATGTTTCGGAACTTATTTCCACCATGAAACATCTTTACATTTAGATAAAATTTATATCCTACATCATAATGACAAAGCAAGGTATTCTTTATTACATGAATAACCTTTACTGTAGCTATCTTAACTGTAGAAGAAAGGCAACCTCTCATGTTCACTTTCCGGTGAACCAAATGGTATTGTAAGGAAGAACTTTGCGGACCTTAAAGCGTACTTTTCAGATCCAACAAAATAATAATAATAATATGTTACTCAGTACTTAATCCTGAACATGTATATATAATTTTTATGTGTCTAGCACCTTTATTTTTTTTTATTACATTTTTATTGTTGCTCACTTGCTTGAATTTCTCTCAAAGGGAGGGAGCGTGGCCTCACTGTGCAGTCCTCAGCTTCCCCCGATCAGTCCGCTGTCAGCTCACCTTTCTTTGCATCAGCAAAACTACACAACTCCCAGCATGTCCTCACTGTCAGAGCACGCTGGGAGTTGTAGTTTTATATGATCCCTCCACAACCAGTAACTCTGCAGCAGCTCCAAAAGTACAACTCCTATCAGGGCAGCAATGTTCAGGGGGTCGGCAGCTCTTTCAGGGGCGTTCTGGGCCCAGGGCCGCCTCTAACTACACATCTAACTACAGGCACGGTCAGATGGTGCCTCCAATGCCCCACACATCTGCAACCCCCTCTGTGGGAACCTGGTGCAGGACTAAACCCCCCATCCCCTACCCTTCCCTAAACATAGTGGCCCTTATTTACTAAGAGTGGAGTGTAGGTTTCTTTGTGGGTTTTAATTCCCTACAATTTATGTTCCACTGTATTTATTAAGGTTTCCCTACATTTTCCACTTTCCCTACATTTTGCTTTTTTTACACATGCTTTGATCTGTAGGGTTTTCCTAAGCTGAAATCCACCACATTTGATGTGGAAACATTAGTAAATATGTTGAGTTTTTGTGAAAACCCCTTTTCCCGATGGCCACGCCCCTTTTTGGGGTTTTCTTAGCAAAATGGAGAGTTAGTTGGGGTTTTTTCAATTCTGGCGCAAATTCTGGCACAAGATTCTGACGCAGACAGAATTTCTGGCCAACAACCCAACAAAACATGTCGGGTTTGCAATATGAAGGTCAGTAAGTATTACTTACTTAAAAAAACTCTGCTGCTCCTAGACTGCTCTCTTACTCCTCTCCTAGGTGCTGCTGATCCTTCATGCAGGTCCCAGGCTTACTGAGGTCCATGTGCATTCCCACAGGTAGAGTGAGGGGGACGGGAGTGAGCACAGCAACGCTGGACCTGCATACAGAGCAGTCAATCATGAAGTGTGTCCATGACGTAGGTGAAGACCGCTGGATATGGCCGAGCTGGTATGTGTCCCAGGAGGCAGGAGGGCACCTAGTGGCCAGTTTCTGACTAGATTTTTCAGACTAGATTTTCAAATGAAACCAATTGCAAAACCTATTGGTTTGATTGCATGATTTACAACATATAAACATTTTTTATATCTGACAGTGCCCATTTAAGGGGCTTTGAACATTGCTTAATCTTTGTTATTATGGATGAAAGACACCAAGCCACATTTTTGATCACTGAGAGGCTGGTGGTACCATGTTGGGTTACATTTTCTACTGCTTTATTGAATACTCATATTCATATTTTTCATTTCTCATATAAACCAACCTGTGCTCCTTGGGCTTCTTAATATTTGTGTTGGAAATTGATCTCGGCTGTTTTGTTTTAAGGCATTTCTTTTGATACTTTTGCATGTACATACCTGCTGTCAATAAAATATTATTATGAAAAAAGAAAAAAAAAAAAAGAAAATGGCATGAAAATCCCCAAATCCAGTATACAAACCTGGTGGAAAAGAAGGAAGAAGCAAATCAGTTCACCACCGCAAGTCTGAATACCAACAGAATCAGGTCAGGCATTCTTTTCACAAGATCAGGGACAACACTGAGTGGGTCAGTTTCCATGTAGGCATCCAAAAATTGATGGCTGACTCAAGTCCCTAGTTTCCAATAAAAATATTATTATAGATCCATTTAAATAAAAAAACACATGGCCAGAGGTGTCATGGACAGAGGTGTCTGCAGAGAGCACTGTGTTCTGATAGAAAAGAACAACTCAACCTACTGTGGAGCATTCAGCCGCTGACAAGTACTGGAAGGATTAAGTAATTAAAATAAATCTGTATAACTTTCTGGCAACAGTTGATTTAAAAAAAAAAATATATATATATATATATATATATATATATATTTATATATATATATATATATATATATATATATATATATATATATATTTGTTTTCCACCAGAGTACCCCTTTCAAGAACTGTTGAGCAGTTCAAGTACTGAACAGAATTCATTATGGGGACGCCTGTTTTGTATTTTTATGAAATTTAGTTTGTGTAAAATGTATTAAGGTCACAAAATGATATATTTAGGTTAAGCAAAATCTAGCTATCAACATTTCTAAAATAAATGTTTTATAGATTTCCTATCCAATCACTGTTTTGTTCTCGTTAAGCAAGAATTGTAAATAAAATATCACTCAAGATGCTTTGTCCTTTCTCTTAAGTTATCAGTACAGAATTAATTGCAATATGCTGGATTTCAATCTTGAGAAAGACAAGCAGTGAAATTATTATTTTAAACTATTATTATATAAATAAGGCACAATATGATTTTTCATTACTTTATTGATATTTAAAAAAAATAGCAAATTATTATATGAAAAATGTGCACCGTGAGCTAACAAAACAGATATTCAATTTTTTTTGTTTAACCCCTACCTAACACAGTACGTTTATTTATTTATTTATTTATTTAGCTTTTTTGTGTGTTTGAGACTTATTTTTGAGGGACAAATTGTACCATTTAACCTGTTGGAGATGGAGGGTGTACAGGTATGCCCTCTCGTCCTGGTACTTAAGGACGGAGGGCATACCTGTACGCCCTCCATATTTACGATCACCACAGCTTGCTGGGTGGTGATAGGACCAGGATGATTACTGATATCAATCAGCAGGCATCCCGTGGCAATGCCTAGGGGGGTCCTGAGACCCCCCTGCTGGCGATCACCGCAAATCGCCGATCAATTCAGACTGGCGATTTGCGGCGATTCCGGGCCAATCTGGTCTCCAAACTGTTCTTCCCCAGTTGATGCATAACTACAACACCTAGCATGCCTTTCGACTGTCAGTGCATGTTGGGAGTTGTAGTTTTGCAACAGCTGTAGGTACACTGGTTGGGAAACACTGAGCTAGAGTTTGTTTCCTAAATGAGTGATTCCAACCCGTGTGCCTCCAGCCATTGCAAAACTACAACTCCCAGAATGCACGGACAGACCGTACTGTATATGCTGGGAGTTGTTGTTTTGAAACAGCTGGAGGCACACGGGTTGGAATCACTGAGCTAGAGTCTGTTTCCTAACTCAGTGGTTCCCCACCAGTGTGCCTACAGCTGTTGCAAAATTACAACTTACAGTGAGTTTCCTTCCTTTCCTGAAAATGAACTGCAGCAAATTTTCCACCGCAGCTCAAACTCCCAGCGAAAAACTCACTGTGAACCCCTGCCCGTGTGAATGTACCTTAGAAATACTACACTACACTAACAAATAATAAAAAGTAAAACCTTACATATACACCCCCTTACACTGCCCCCCCTTCCCCACCAATAAAAATTAAAAACGTCTCATACGGCAATGTTTCCTAAATGGAGCCTCCAGTTTTTGCAAAACAACAACTCCCAGTATTGACTGTCTTGGAGCCTGGAAGTTTTGCAAAAGCTGGAGGCACCCTGTTTGGGAAACACTGCTGTAGGGATTTGGTGGATACAAGCCCCATCCTTGTACCCAGGCCCCTATTGAAAATTTCAGATTTAGGCCTCAAATGCACATGCGCTCTCTCACTTCAGAGCCCTGTCGCATTTCAAGGCAACAGTTTAGGGCCACATATGGGGTATTTCCGAAATTGCATTACATATTTTGGGGGGATATTTCTCCTTTTACCCCTTTTGATAAGGAAAAGTTAGGGGCCACACCAGCCTGTTAGTGTAAAAAAAAAAAAAAAATGTACACCTACATGCTGTTGTTGCCCCAAACTTTTCATTTTCACAAGAGGTAAAAGGAGAAAAAGACCCCCAAAATTTCAAACGCAATTTCTTCCGAGTACGGAATTACCCCATGTGTGGACGTTAAATGCTCTGCGGCGCACAACAAGGCTCAGGAGTGAGAGAGCGCCATGTACATTTGAGGTCTAAAAATGTGATTTGCACAGAGGTGGCTGATAGTTACAGCAGCTCTGACATGAATGCAAAAAAACAACAACACTTGGAAACTACACCCCTCACGGAATAATAAGGGGTGCAGGGAGCATTTACACCCCACAGGTGTCTGACAGATTTTTTGAACAGATTTTTTCATTTGTACTGCCCACTGTTCCAAAGTTCTGTCAAACACCAGTGGGGTGTAAAGGATCACTGCCCACCTTATTACATTCAGTGAGAGGTATATTTTCCAAAATGGGGTCACATGTGGGGGGTCCACTGTTCTGACACCATGGGGCTTTGTAAATGCACATTGCCCCCCCGGCTTCCATTCTAACCAAATTCTCTCTCCAAAAGCCCAGTGGCGCTCCTTCTCTTCTGAGCATTGTAATTTGCCTGCAGAGCACTTAATATCCACATATGAGGTATTTCCATACTCAGAAGAAATGGGGTTACAGATTTTTCGGTGCTTTTTCTCCTATTGCCCCTTGTGAAAATAAAAAAATTTGGGGTAACACCAGCATTTTATTGAAAATTTAATTATTATTTTTTTTTTTACGTCCCACTTTAACAAAAGTTTGTCAATCATCTGTGGGGTGTAAAGGCACACTTTTCCTTGAGGAGGTGTAGTTTCCAAAATATTGTGCCATGTAGTTCTTTTCTTTACTGTTCTGGCATCATGGGGGCTTCCTAAATGTGATATGCTCCCCAAAAACCATTTCAGCAAAATTTACTCTCCAAAAGCCCAATGTCGCTCCTTCCCTTCTGAGCCCTCAAGTGCACCCACAGAACACTTTACATCCACATATGAGGTATTTCCTTTCTCGGGAGAAAATGAATTACTAGTTCTACCATTTACCCCTTGTAAAAATGAAAAATATGGATCTACAATAACATGTTAGTGTTAAAAATTGAGATTTAGATTTTTCTCCTCCATTTCCTGCTATTCCTGTGAAACACATAAAGGGTTAACAAACTTTTTGAATGTCATTTTTAATTCTTTGAGGAGTGCAGTTTTCATAATGGAGTCCATTATAGGGGATTTCCAACAAAAAGACCCTCATATTCACTTCAAAAATTAACTGGTACCTGAAAAATTCAGTTTTTGAAATTTTTGTGGAAAATTGCTGCTTTATAGATATATATATATATATATATATATATATATATATATATATATATATATATATATATATTTATATAGAGTATTCCAGAGGTAAAAATTAAAAACTTTAAAGAATGTATATATAGTATAAAATTGTTAGTATTCTGATATGTATACTTACAATTAATTATAGAAATGGTTCCTAATATAATGGTCTATAACTGTGGTACATATGTAATACTGTATTCTTTGCTAGAAAAACAAATGGAAGGAAATTATAGATATTTGCTGCCTGTATCCCTTTTTATTGTGCAAACAAGTTGATAAGTCTTTATTATATAGATACTGTGAACTCACCTAGTAGAACCCTCTGTGGATTCTGATCCTCCTGACATATATATATATATATATATATATATATATATATATAACTGGTTTTATTTTGTGGATCTGATGGTTCGGACTTTTGATACACCAGTATCTTGCTGAAAAGATGGAAAGTACAGATTTTTTTTTTAAATGTATTTGAGACACACTAAGGATTTCTGGTGCTCGCACGTATATATGCCAAACATTACCTTATGAGCTGTATCCTCAAGAGAGAGCAAAGGTCTCCAGCAATGTCTAGATGGTCGAGTCTGTTCGAGGTCCGGTTCCAATCGATGCGATGTTCGGGTTAGGAGGGAGAAAAGCCCCAGTTGGTGGCGTCTCTACCTCACTATCCCACGTGTAGTTTCCGGATGTGGTCTGCAAAAAGGTTAGTGACGTCTCTAATGGAGACCAAAGGGGACAAAAAGATCTGATGCATTTTGGAAGCTTTGCAGCTTCCTTCTTCTCGATGCGGCCCCTCTGTCCCTTCATCCTTTTATAGCTCTAGGTACAGGTGAGTGATTTTACAGGAAACCGAACAGTTCAAAGTCTTGATTTAATCCTTGTGGGGCTAACGTGTTTAGTTCAAAAATCCATTTACTCTCTGCCCACGACATCTAAGAGATATAGTTTCCCCCTCTCCGATGGGGTGTAATTTTTTCGATACCAAAAAAAGTAGTTTCCTTCGGGGATGCCCGATGATGGTAAGCAAAATGGATAGTGAGTGTCCCTCAAATTTCCGACTGATATTATATAAATGTTCACCGATCCTCTTCGATAGTAAATTAAAAATACAAAATAAAAAATTCAGAAAAAATATCATAAACAGAATCTAACACATACAGAACAAATGGCTATTAAACAATGACAAATTAATAATAACATAATAATCTGTCCTGCGGATAAAGGGGGAAGCATCGTGATACTAGCCTCCAAAGATTATCATAAGGAATCCCTGAGAATACATGGCGATACAAAAACCTATGAAAAATTAAGGAGTGACCCAACGGAAAGATACAAGAAAGCACTCGGCACCTTAACTACTATGGGTAGGAACATAGGTATCCTGAATAAACAGGAGGGAGATTATATATACACAAGTAATCCCAGGATGCCGGTATTTATTGTATACCCAAAATTCATAAATCCACATCCAATCCCCCCGGAAGACCAATCGTGTCGGGGGTATATTGCCTAACAGCCAATCTATCCCATTATGTGGACCAACAGTTACAACCCTGTGTTATAAAATTGCCAGCCTTTTTAAAAGAAAGCACACACATACTGAAACTATTATAGGCCTCCTTGATGTGACCTCGCTATATACGGTAATTGAGCATGAAAAAGGATGGTAATACGGAAAAAATACGGTAATATTCCCCCAGAACAAGTGGATTTTACACTGGATACCATCACCTTTATTTTAACCCACAACAATTTTAAATATAATGACAGTTTTTACCTGCAGAAGTGGGGCACGGCAGTGGGGACCAGATTCACACCCAGTTATTCCAATTTATATGTAGGCCATTGGGAGAACACGCATATCTTCCCGGATGGCAAACTGGGTGTGGGTCTTGTCCTCTGGCGCAGATTTATAGATGATGTGATTTTTATATGGGAAATTGGGGAAGCAGCACTGAAATAGTTTTTAGAGAGTATTAATAAAAAATATTTTCATCTTAATTTTAGGGCAGAATACAACACCACTGCATTCCATTTTTTAGATTTAAATATTTCTATAAAAATAGTTTTATAACCACTTGGAATTGATAGCAGAGAGGTTGGATAAGATGGCTCACCTCAGTTGTGCTTCCCACACCTCCGGACTACCTCCGGTCCAAGTAGATACATTGAAGATACATGGACAGCACAGGTAAAACCAACGCGTTTTGGGTCAAGCAGGACCCCTAGTCATGGCGTAACATATTCACAAGAAAGACGTGTTTAAATAGAAACATAGGAGTTCACGTGCAAGTGACATCACTCAAATTAAAAACAGTAGCAAAAACATGGAACTGACTACTCAGATATGAGCAAAGTATGGAAACTGGATACACTCTTTCTCGATAGTATCAAAATATATTTAACATGTATGATTATTACGTATATGAGTGCATAGACCTTAACCTCTTAAGGATCCAGGGCGTATGGATACGCCCTCACACCCTGGGCCTTAAGGACCCAGGGCGTATCCATACGCCCTGGCGTTTTCCAGTCTCTGCCGCGTGCCGGGAAGAGATCGGAAGCGGATGCCTGCTGAAATGCTTCAGCAGGCATCCAGGGCAAACGCCGAGGGGGGCATGTCTGCAAACCGCCAGGAAAATCGGCGATACCGGGCTGATCGGGTCTCTGGGACCTGACCGCCCGGTAATTTTGCATGATCCCGGTTGTCACAGACAGCCAGGACCATGCTGAAGGCTAGGAGCGAGGTGGCAAGCCTGCCACCTCTTCCTATCCCCTGCGATTCTTTGGTTAGCTAACCGACCAATCGCAGGGGGGGGTTACTTCTTCCCGCCCTGCCCGGCCCCTGGAAGTCCGGAGAGGACGGGAGGAAGACCGGAGGATGCGGCGGGGAACGGGGGAGTGATGGGGACCGGCCCCGGTACTTACCTCATCCTTGAAGACCAGGATCCCGGCGGCAGAGACGGCGGCGGTGGCGACAGTTGAGTTGATCTTCACCAGCGTTGCGGGACCTTTGCAGAAGTCCAGACCGCTGTAAAGCGATCTGGACTGCTCCATCTGGTCCCCTTACACTACAACTCCCAGCATGCCCAGACAGCCCTTGGCGTCTGGGCATGCTGGGAGTTGCAGTTTTGCAACATCTGGAGGTCCACAGTTTGGAGACCACTGTGCCCTTCCAGATGTTGCAAAACTACACATCCTCAGCATGCCCTTACTGTCCTGGCATGCTGGGAGTTGTAGTTCTGTAACATCTGGCCCTTCAGATATTGCAGAACTACAACTCCCAGCATGCCTGGACAATTTTGGCATACTGGGAGTTGTAGTTTTGCAACATCTGGAAGGGCACAGATTGGGAACCACTGTATTAGTGGTCTGCAAACTGTAGTCCTCCAGATGTTGCAACAACTGGAGATACACTGGTTGGGAAACATTGTCTGTTTCCTAACTCAGTGTTTCCCAACCCGTGGGCCTCCAGCTGTTGCAAAACTATAACTACCAGCATGCACTGATAGACTTTGCATGCTGGGAGTTGCAGTTTTGCAACAGCTGGAGGTCCCCCCCCTGTGAATGTACAGGGTACATTCACATGAGCAGGGGGCTTACAGTGAGTATCAGGCTGCAAGTTTGCGATGCAGCAAATTTTGCACGGCAGCTCAAACTCGCAGCGGGAAACTCGCTGTAATCCCCCGCCCGTGTGACTGTACCCTAAAAACACAACACTACACTACGCTAACACAAAATAAAATAAAAAGTAAAAAACACTACATATACACATACCCCTACACAGCCCCCCTCCCCAATAAAAATGAAAAATATCTGGTATGCCACTGTTTCCAAAATGGAGCCCCCAGCTGTTGCAAAACAACAACTCCCAGTATTGCTGAACAGCCGTTGACTGTCCAAGCATGCTGGGAATTTTGCAACAGCTGGAGGCACCCTCTTAGAGGTATTCTACGCCAGTGATTCCCAATGTCCACCCCTATGCAAATCCCTAATTCAGGCCCCAAATGCACATGGCGCTCTCACTTTGGAGCCCTGTCGTATTTCAAGGCAACAGTTTAGGGCCACATATTTCGGGAGAAATTGCCTAACAAATTTTGGGGGACTTTTTCTCCTTTCACCCCTTATGAAAAGGGGAAGTTGGGGTCTACACCAGCATGTTAGTGTAAAAAAAAAATTGCTTACACTAACATGCTGGTGTTGCCCTATACTTTTCATTTTGACAAGAGGTAAAAGGGTAAAAAAGTCCCCCAAAATTTGTAATGCAATTTCTCCCGACTACGGAGATACCCCATATGTGGGCGCAAGGTGCTCTGGGGGCACACAACAAGGCCCAGAAGGGAGAGTGCACATGTACATTTGAGGTGATTTGCACAGGGGTGGCTGATTGTTACAGCGGTTTTGACAAACGCAAAAAAAAAAACCCACATGTGACCCTATTTTGGAAACTACACCCCTCATGGAAGGTAATGAGGGGTACAGTGAGAATTTACCCCCCACTGGTGTCTGACAGATCTTTGGAACAGTGGGCTGTGCAAATTAAAAATTTTGTACAGCCCACTGTTCCAAAGATCTGACAGACACCAGTGGGGGGTAAATGCTCACTGTACCCCTCATTACATTCTGTGAGGGGTCTAGTTTCCAAAATGGTATGCCATGTGTTTTGTTTTGTTTTTTGCTGTCCTGGCACCATAGGGGCTTCCTAAATGCGACACGCCCCCGAGCAAAATTTGCTCACAAAACGCCAAATATGACTCCTTCTCTTCTGAGCATTGTAGTTTGCCCGTAGTGCACTTCTGGTCATCTTATGGGGTTACTCCATACTCAGAAGAGATGGGATTACAAATTTTGGGGGGTATTTTCAAAAATGTGAAATTTTGGGGGAAAACACACATTTTAGTGAATTTATTTTTAATTTTTTTACATATGCAAAAGTCATGAAACACCTGTGGGGTATTAAGGCTCACTTAATTCCTTGTTACGTTCCTCAAGGGGTCTTGTTTCCAAAATGGTAAGGCATGTGTTTTTTTTTGCTGTTCTGGCACCATAGGGGCTTCCTAAATGCAACATGCCCCCCAAAAACCATTTCAGAAAAATGTACTCTCCAAAATCCCCTTGTCGCTCCTTCGCTTCTGTGCCTTCTACTGCGCCTGCCGAACACTTTACATAGACATATGAGGTATGTGCTTACTTGAGAGAAATTGGGCTACAAATATAATTATAAATTTTCTCCTTTTACCCCTTGTAAAAATTCAAACATTGGGTCTACAAGAACATGCGAGTGTAAAAAATGAAAATTGTGAATTTTCTCCTTCACTTTGCTGCTATTCCTATGAAACACCTGAAGGGTTAAAACGCTGACCGGATGTCATTTTGGGGGGTGCAGTTTTTATAATGGTGTCATTTGGGGGGTATTTCTAAGATGAAGACCCTTCAAATCCACTTCAAACCTGAACTGGTCCCTGAAAAATAGTGAGTTTGGAAAAAAAATTTTGAATATCCATTTTCCTTACAAGCAGAGACCTTCAAAGCTAGAAAAATTCATAATTTTCAAATTTTACATCAAATTTTGGGATTTTTCACCAAGAAAGGATGCAAGTTAGCAAAAAAATGTTTAGCGTATGTTTTGTTGGAATATTGTTTGCCTGTACCATACTAAATAAAAGTATTGGGGACTGATATGTATGAACAAGTGATACATTGTGAATGACCACATTTCTATGTTCCTGGATGGGAGAGCCAGGAAGACGGACCTGAAATGCTGGATTCTGTTAGAAATAAGCTAGGTGACAATTTTGACCCTAGGGATGGACCCCTTCTAGAGACCATCCTAATACGTGATTCGTCAAAATTTTGCAAAGCATTATCATTTTCCAATACGGGAAGATATTTATGCACAATATCACTGATCACTTTGAATTGCCTACTATGGCTTGTAACAATGATTGGTAGTTTCGTTTTTGAATCATTGAATTATTCTTATTTTTAGTGTAACCTTTATTTTTATTTTTGGCATGTGACAAAATGAGAGTGCCCCATGGTATGCCATGACTAGGGGTCCTGCTTGACGCGAAACGCGTTGGTTTTACCTGTATCTTCAATAAAAGTTTCCTGTTTGCACTCCACCACGCTGGATTTTTCTTTGGTTGCTATAACTACTTGGACTGGAGTCACTGCCGGTTAGTCCGTGCGCAGGTGTGGGAAGCACAACTGAGGTGAGCCGTCTTATCCAACCTCTTTGCTATCAACTCCACGTGCAAAGACGAGCATCCTCGGAAATACAGGACTATATATCTCGGATCACCATCCGAACATGGAAGTTTCAGCACAGTTATCAGGTATGAGAGGAGCACAAGGCGACAATTGTACACAACTACTAAAGATATCTGCCACAAATAGCCTCGTACCTGCACCGGAACTAATTTCACTTATGAGACGTCTGGAAACTGTACAAATTAAGGAGCTACGTACCTGGTGGGACTTTACTATGCTTTCTAATTATCTTACTAGTGAAATGATCCCAAGAGGACTTCGTTTGAAAAAAAAGACCTGTCAAAGTGTTTTCTCCCCGCTTTGAAGAAAAGTGGGACAGAGCACTGTCCGAGTGCTCCAAAAAAATTATTTCTTATATAATTAAGGAGGAAGAACTGGAATTATCAGCCTTAAATGCGGAAATCAAGGACATTGAGATACAATTTAAAATGTTTGAACAGCAATCAGAATATGTGATTCTGAAAAACAAAATAAAAGAACATATCAATGCCCTGGAAAACAACATAATGGAGACCAAAAAAGGAAAATTTAAACAAGATTCCATGGATTATAAAAGCGGCATGATGTATATATGGACTTTACAAAACCACACTCCAGCTACAGCTACCCCCGGTCTATTCTTAAAATGGAACATATATCACATAACAAAAAATCAAATAATAAAAATACCAACAAGAAACGCAGACCTATTAATCGGAGGGTCTCTTTCTCAGAAAGTGAGAATGTGTTGCAAGAACAAAGATGGGGAGCGACACAAACAGAGCTAAGAAACTCAGCTGATTCCGGATGTAATCAAATCCACCCACGCTACCCAAACGACAGAGGAGAAGAAGCGGGAGAAAACACAGGAGACATAGATACCATCTGGGATCCCAGATTCCAACAAGTAAGTTCTTCCGTTATGAACCTTTCCAGTTATATCATCACCCCTACTCAAGTCTCTCTGCTTAGCTGTGGCCTCGGTTTTGTGCCCACATGTGACTTTAATATTTTTTCCACTATTTTGGATATGAATAAATGGGCCCACGACCTGACTGTCAAGAGACATTTTTCCCTATGCGAGGACTCTCAAGGGGTTGTTATGGATGGGGATGCTCAATGTGATAGTGATGATGCATTATGTACAGATTTCTTAGATCAATACAATGTGTTATTGTTGCATGCACTTGGTGTGGACTCTGGTAATTGTAATAGCCCTATACCATCTTTTTGCACTTCCAATACCAAATTTTATCCCCTTACATTACGCACACCGGCTCTAGATTGATATCAAGAGCTTGTGGGAAAATATCTAATTAATTTGCACTCTACATTCAAACATCAGCATTCATATAAAAACCTTAGTTCAGCAGAACAAACCGCTTTAAAAGATATCACCAACAATAAAGATCTAATAATCCGTAACGCGGAAAAGGGCGGTGCGGTTGTTTTGCTGAACTCAGGACTATATTTAAAACTCAATATGGATCTTCTCAATGACACCACCACATACAGGAAGCTCACTAGTAATCCCACCAAGTCATGTCAGACAGCTGTAAAAAAGTTGTTAAAGGAGGGTTTGACCATGGGGGTATTAACTAAACAAATTAAGAAATACCTGTATGTGGAAACACCAGTCACACCTGTCTTCCACTCTCTCCCCAAGTTACATAAGGGGTCTTTTCTACCTCCCCTATTTCCTATATGTGGGGGGTATTGGGTCACTTGGGGAGAGACTGGGAGACTGGCTTGACTCGTACCTAAAACCCCTTACCGAAGTCACTCCCACCTATTTGAGAGACACCAAGCATTTCTAGGAGATAGTTGACAAAATCATTTGGTCTGAACAGGACTCTTGGGCTACATGTGATGTCACGGCTGTCACAATTCGGCTGGCAGGAGGTGGATCCTCTGTGCCAGAGAGGGATTGGCGTGGACCGTGCTAGTGGACCGGTTCTAAGTTACTACTGGTATTCACCAGAGCCCGCCGCAAAGCGGGATGGTCTTGCAGCGGCGGTAGTAACCAGGTCGTATCCACTAGCAACGGCTCAACCTCTCTGACTGCTGAAGATAGGCGCGGTACAAGGGAGTAGACAAGAGCAAGGTCGGACGTAGCAGAAGGTCGGGGCAGGCAGCAAGGATCGTAGTCAGGGGCAACGGCAGGAGGTCTGGAACACAGGCTAGGAACACACAAGAAAACGCTTTCACTGGCACAATGGCAACAAGATCAGGCGAGGGAGTGCAGGGGAAGTGAGGTATACATAGGGAGTGCACAGGTGAACACACTAATTAGACCAACTGCGCCAATCAGTGGCGCAGTGGCCCTTTAAATCGCAGAGACCCGGCGCGCGCGCGCCCTAGGGAGCGGGGCCGCGCGCGCCGGGACAGGACCGACGGAGAGCGAGTCAGGTACGGGAGCTGGGGTGCGCATCGCGAGCGGGCGCCACCCGCATCGCGAATCGCATCCCGGCTGGGGGCGGTATCGCAGCGCACCCGGTCAGTAGATCTGACCAGGGCGCTGCAGTAGCGAGGATGTTGCGAGCGCTCCGGGGAGGAGCGGGGACCCGGAGCGCTCGGCGTAACAGTACCCCCCCCCCTTGGGTCTCCCCCTCTTCTTGGAGCCTGAGAACCTGAGGACCAGACTTTTGTCTAGGATGTTGTCCTCAGGTTCCCAGGATCTCTCTTCAGGACCACAGCCCTCCCAATCAACCAAAAAAATTTTTTTCCCTCTGACCGTGTTGGAGGCCAGTATCTCCTTCACGGAGAAGATGTCAGAAGAACCGGAAACAGGAGTGGGAGAAACAAGTTTGGGAGAGAAACGGTTGATGATGAGTGGTTTAAGGAGAGAGACATGAAAGGCATTGGGAATACGAAGAGAAGGAGGAAGAAGAAGTTTGTAAGAGACAGGATTAATTTGGCACAAGACTTTGAAAGGACCAAGATAGCGTGGTCCCAGTTTGTAACTGGGGACACGAAAGCGGACATATTTAGCGGAGAGCCATACCTTGTCTCCGGGAGCAAAAATGGGGGGAGCTCTTCTTTTCTTATCGGCAAACTTTTTCATGCGAGATGAAGCCTGTAAAAGAGAATTTTGGGTCTCTTTCCATATGGTGGAAAGATCACGAGTCACTTCATCCACAGCGGGCAAACCAGAGGGCAAGGGAATAGGGAGGGGGGGAAGAGGGTGACGGCCGTACACCACGAAAAATGGGGATTTAGCAGAAGATTCAGAGACTCTGAAGTTGTACGAGAATTCGGCACATGGTAGAAGATCTGCACAGTCATCCTGGCGGGAGGAAACAAAATGCCGTAAATAGTCACCCAGGACCTGATTAATTCTTTCTACTTGCCCATTGGATTGAGGATGATAAGCAGAAGAGAAGTTTAATTTAATCTTGAGTTGTTTACAGAGAGCCCTCCAGAATTTTGACACGAATTGGACGCCTCTATCCGAGACGATCTGCGTGGGCAAACCGTGAAGATGAAAAATGTGTACAAAAATTTTTTTGCCAACTGAGGCGCTGAAGGAAGACCAGGAAGAGGAATAAAATGTGCCATCTTGGAAAATCGATCAACGACCACCCAAACAACAGTGTTGCCACGGGATGGGGGTAGGTCTGTAATAAAGTCCATACCAATCAGAGACCAAGGCTGTTCGGGGACAGGCAGAGGATGAAGGAGACCAACAGGCTTCTGGCGAGGAGTCTTATCCCGGGCACAGACAGTACAGGCCCGCACAAAATCAACAACATCCGTCTCCAGAGTCGGCCACCAATAGAAACGAGAGATGAGTTGCAAGGACTTTTTGATGCCCGCATGGCCTGCGAGGTGGGAGGAGTGACCCCATTTGAGAATCCCGAGACGTTGGCGTGGAGAAACGAAGGTCTTCCCTGGAGGAGTTTGCCTGATGGAGGCTGGAGAAGTGGAGATCAGACAGTCAGGAGGAATAATGTGTTGCGGAGAGACCTCTACTTCCGAGGCATCCGAGGAACGAGAGAGAGCATCGGCCCTAATGTTCTTGTCGGCAGGGCGAAAATGAATTTCAAAGTTAAAACGGGCAAAGAACAACGACCACCTGGACTGGCGAGGATTCAGCCGTTGGGCAGACTGGAGATAGGAGAGATTCTTGTGATCGGTGTAAATGATAACTGGAAATTTTGATCCCTCCAGCAGATGCCTCCATTCCTCAAGTGCCAATTTAATGGCCAGTAGTTCTCGATCCCCGATGGAGTAGTTCCTCTCCGCCGGAGAGAAGGTCCTAGAAAAAAAACCACAAGTAACAGCATGCCCGGAAGAATTTTTTTGTAGAAGGACCGCTCCAGCTCCCACTGAGGAGGCATCAACCTCCAATAGGAAGGGTTTAGATGGGTCAGGTCTGGAGAGCACGGGAGCAGAAGAAAAGGCAGACTTGAGCCGTTTAAATGCGTCTTCCGCTTGGGGAGACCAGGACTTAGGATTGGCATTTTTCTTGGTTAAAGCCACGATAGGAGCCACAATAGTGGAAAAATGTGGAATAAATTGTCTGTAATAATTGGCGAACCCCAAAAAACGTTGGATAGCACGGAGTCCGGAGGGGCGTGGCCAATCTAAGACGGCAGAGAGTTTATCTGGGTCCATTTGTAGTCCCTGGCCAGAGACCAAGTATCCTAGGAAAGGAAGAGATTGACATTCAAACAGACATTTCTCCATTTTGGCATAAAGTTGATTGTCTCGAAGTCTCTGAAGAACCATGCGGACATGCTGGCGATGTTCTTCTAAGTTGGCAGAAAAAATCAGAATATCGTCCAGATACAAAACAACACAGGAATATAAGAGATCACGAAAAATTTCATTAACAAAGTCTTGGAAGACGGCAGGGGCGTTGCACAGGCCAAAGGGCATGACCAGATACTCAAAGTGTCCATCTCTGGTGTTAAATGCAGTTTTTCATTCGTCCCCCTCCCTGATGCGGATGAGATTATAAGCACCTCTTAAGTCCAGTTTGGTAAAGATGTGGGCACCTTGAAGGCGATCAAAGAGTTCTGAGATAAGAGGTAGGGGGTAGCGGTTCTTTACCGTGATTTTATTAAGTCCGCGGTAATCAATGCAAGGACGTAGGAAGCCATCTTTTTTGGACACAAAGAAAAATCCAGCTCCGGCAGGAGGGGAGGATTTGCGGATAAACCCCTTTTTTAAATTTTCCTGGATGTATTCAGACATAGCAAGAGTCTCTGGGGCGGACAGAGGATAAATTCTTCCCCGGGGTGGAGTAGTGCCCGGGAGGAGGTCAATAGGACAGTCATAAGGCCTGTGAGGAGGTAAAGTCTCAGCTTGCTTTTTGCAAAATACGTCAGTATAGTCCATATAAGCCTTAGGGAGACCGGTTACAGGGGGAACCACAGGGTCACGGCAGGGAGTACTGGGAACCGGTTTAAGACAGTCCTTGAAACAAGAAGTACCCCAGCTCTTGATCTCTCCTGTGGACCAATCAAGGGTTGGGGAATGGCGTTGAAGCCACGGTAGTCCAAGGAGAATTTCGGAAGTGCAATTGGAGAGGACCAAAAACTCAATTTTTTCGTGATGAGGTCCGATGCACATTAGGAGGGGCTCCGTGCGGTAACGCACGGTACAGTCCAATCTTTCATTGTTAACACAATTGATGTAGAGGGGTCTGGCGAGACTGGTCACCGGGATGTTGAACTTGTTGATGAGAGAGGCCAAAATAAAATTTCCTGCAGATCCAGAATCCAAGAAGGCCATAGTAGAGAAGGAGAAGGTAGAGGCAGATATCCGCACAGGCACAGTAAGGCGTGGAGAAGCAGAGTTGACATCAAGAACTGTCTCACCTTTGTGCGGAGTCAGCGTACGTCTTTCCAGGCGGGGAGGACGGATAGGACAATCCTTCAGGAAGTGTTCGGTACCGGCACAGTACAGGCAAAGATTCTCCATGCGGCTTCGTGTCCTCTCTTGAGGTGTCAAGCGAGACTGGTCAACTTGCATAGCCTCCACGGCGGGAGGCACAGGAACGGATTGCAGAGGACCAGAGGAGAGAGGAGGCGGGGAGAAAAAATGCCTTGTGCGAACAAAGTCCATATCCTGGCGGAGCTCCTGACGCCTTTCGGAAGAACGCATGTCAATGCGAGTGGCTAGATGAATGAGTTCATGCAGGTTAGCAGGAATTTCTCGTGCGGCCAGAACATCTTTAATGTTGCTGGATAGGCCTTTTTTAAAGGTCGCGCAGAGGGCCTCATTATTCCAGGATAATTCGGAAGCAAGAGTACGGAATTGGATGGCGTACTCGCCAATGGAAGAATTACCCTGGACCAGGTTCAGCAGGGCAGTCTCAGCAGAAGAGGCTCGGGCAGGTTCCTCAAAGACACTTCGAATTTCCGAGAAGAAGGAGTGTACAGAGGCAGTGACGGGGTCATTGCGGTCCCAGAGCGGTGTGGCCCATGACAGAGCTTTCCCAGACAGAAGGCTGACTACGAAAGCCACCTTAGACCTTTCAGTAGGAAACTGGTCCGACATCATCTCCAAGTGCAGGGAACATTGTGAAAGAAAGCCACGGCAAAACTTAGAGTCCCCATCAAATTTATCCGGCAAGGATAGTCGTAGGCCGAAAGCGGCCACTCGCTGCGGAGGAGGTGCAGGAGCTGGCGGAGGAGATGATTGCTGAAGCTGTGGTAGTAGCTGCTGTAGCATCACGGTCAGTTGAGACAGCTGGTGGCCTTGTTGCGCTATCTGTTGCGACTGCTGGGCGACCACCGTGGTGAGGTCGGCGACAACTGGCAGTGGAACTTCAGCGGGATCCATGGCCGGATCTACTGTCACGATTCGGCAGGCAGGAGGTGGATCCTCTGTGCCAGAGAGGGATTGGCGTGGACCGTGCTAGTGGACCGGTTCTAAGTTACTACTGGTATTCACCAGAGCCCGCCGCAAAGCGGGATGGTCTTGCAGCGGCGGTAGTAACCAGGTCGTATCCACTAGCAACGGCTCAACCTCTCTGACTGCTGAAGATAGGCGCGGTACAAGGGAGTAGACAAGAGCAAGGTCGGACGTAGCAGAAGGTCGGGGCAGGCAGCAAGGATCGTAGTCAGGGGCAACGGCAGGAGGTCTGGAACACAGGCTAGGAACACACAAGGAAATTCTTTCACTGGCACAATGGCAACAAGATCCGGCGAGGGAGTGCAGGGGAAGTGAGGTATACATAGGGAGTGCACAGGTGAACACACTAATTAGACCAACTGCGCCAATCAGTGGCGCAGTGGCCCTTTAAATCGCAGAGACCCGGCGCGCGCGCGCCCTAGGGAGCGGGGCCGCGCGCGCCGGGACAGGACCGACGGAGAGCGAGTCAGGTACGGGAGCCGGGGTGCGCATCGCGAGCGGGCGCCACCCGCATCGCGAATCGCATCCCGGCTGGGGGCGGTATCGCAGCGCACCCGGTCAGTAGATCTGACCGGGGCGCTGCAGTAGCGAGGATGTTGCGAGCGCTCCGGGGAGGAGCGGGGACCCGGAGCACTCGGCGTAACAACGGCGCTATATCCCTCCATACCAAGACAACAGGGTCTATTAGCTTTATCCCACCATTTGGATGCTCATAGCAGTTACTCCCCTGATCTGAAGGAATTTATTATTTTGGCGACGGATATTTTGTTATCTAATGATTATTTTATGTTTAATGGCGAGTGCTTCCTTCAGATCAGGGGAGCTTCAATGGGGGCGAAGTTCTTGCCTTCATTTGCTAATATCTCTATGATTTACTGGGAGGAACAATTTATTTTCTATCCGAGCAATCAATTTTTTTTTCATGCATTAAATATTTGGGACGCTATATAGACGACCTTGTCTTGGTATGGAGGGACAGTGAGAGCAAATTTCAGGATTTTGTCAAATATATGAATAATAACGACTTTAATCTTTGTTTCACATCATATTTTTCCCGTGAATCTGTCCCAGTTTTGGATGTACTGCTATGTGCTCCCACGACTGAGAATCATTCTAGTAATTTTTTGTATAAGATGATTGTGAAACCTTATAGGAAAGACACTGCAGGTAACACCATCCTGTAGGCAAGCTCCTGCCATCCTCGGCATGTAACCCATAATATCCCTTATGGAGAATGGGTGCGTTTAAGAAGAAATTGTCTGCAGGATGAGGTTTTTGAACATGAATCAATTTTATTACACAACAGGCTCAAATCCTGGGGTTATGATGATGCCAGTCGAAATAAAGCATAATTAAAAGCAAAGAAAATAGATCGGGGCACTCTCATTTCCTCACATGCCAAAAATAAAAATAAAGGAAACAATAAAAATAAGAATAATGGATTCAATGATTCAAAAACTAAACTACCAATCTTTGTTACAAGCTATAGTAGGCAATTCAAAGTGATCAGTGATATTTTGCATAAATATCTTCCTGTATTGGAAAATGATAAACCTTTGCAAAATTTTGACAAATCACGTATTAGGGTGGTCTTTA
This sequence comes from Hyla sarda, assembly GCF_029499605.1. NCBI lineage: Eukaryota > Metazoa > Chordata > Amphibia > Anura > Hylidae > Hyla > Hyla sarda. Next base: position 195,674,590 of record NC_079193.1, on the reverse strand, counting down.
GAAGGGGTCCATGCCTAGGGTCGTAATTGTCACCTATCTTATTTCTAACAGAAACCAGCACTCCAGGTCTGTACTCCTGGCTCTCCCATCCAGGAACATGGAAATGTGGTCATTCACAATGTATCACTTGTTCATACATATCAATTTCCAATATTTTTATTTCGCACAGTACAGGCAAACAATATTACAACAAAACAAACACTAACTGTAATACATCATCTGCTGTTTATTTGGCCTCATGCTGCAGTTGCCATTGTCAGTACGTGGGATGCACTTCCAATGCACTCAAAGTTAGAATTAGACGGCACATCTCAGATGCGAAAAACCAGCAATTTAATATATCATCTTTGTCAAAACACTTTAGGGACACACACAGTGGAAATATTTCCTCATTGAGGATTGATGTTATCAAGAGAGTAAGAAACAATATTAGGGGTGGCGATCTAAAACGCAAGCTGAACAACAGGGAATCCTATTGGATTTTTTTATTGAATACCAGAGAACCTATGGGAATGAACCTTAGGCATGATTTGATCCTTACCTATTGAACTGTGGTTTCTGCTGTACAGCTTGAGACTTGGAAAGATATATACATATTTATTTTATATGTATATACATACTGGGGCTTTTCAGTCGTAGCCTTAAGGTCTATACCCTCATATACGGAATAATCATACATATTAAATATATTTTGATACTATCAAGAAAGAGTGTATCCAGTTTCCATACTTTGCTCACATTTGAGTAGTCTGTTCCATGTTTTTGCTACTGTTTTTAATTTGAGTGATGTCACTTGCACGTGACCACCTATGTTTTTATTTAAACATGTTTTTCTTGTGAATATGTTATGCCATGACTAGGGGTCCTGCTTGACCCGAAACACGTTGGTTTTACCTGTGCTGTCCATGTATCTTCAATAAAAGTTTCCTGTTTGCACTCCACCGCGCTGGATATTTTCTTTGCTTTATAACCACTTGCACCTACTGTAAACCCACGGACAGCAACAGTTATATACATAAGAATAGCTGTCACCTCCCCCGTGGACAATATTCCATGAAGTCAATTCCTATGAGCTAGGAGAAATTGCACACAACAGCAAACTCAAAAATATGAGGAAGAAATAGAGAGAGTTTAAAGGAAAAATTCAATAAAAGGGGTTATAATGAAAAAGCCCTAACAGATACAAAGCAAGAATTGGGACATGTGGACAGGGTGTCACTATTGACAAGTAAAGACACAGAAAAAAATAAAAATAAAAATAAGACACTCCAGGAAAAATAAGACAATAGTATACACGCACCTATCATTACCAACTATTCAGCTCACAGTCATTTACTAAAGAAAATTGTTTAAAACTTTTACCAAAAAAAGCCCACATTCCTTTATAGAAGGAGTAAAAACATTGGAAATAGAACCCATTGTACAAAATTCAAAAACTTCCATAAAATCATCAGAAACTCTGCTACATATAAAACCAGGATTCTTTCCTTGCCATCAGTGTAAAGCATACAAAACAACAAATAAAACCCTACTCTTATCTTTCCATTAAAATAAAACAACTCATCAATTGCAAAACTAGGGGGGTATATGTGGCATTAGATGCCCCTGCAATAAGATATATGTAGGAAGCACAAACCATTTACTATCGAAGAGGATCGGTGAACATTTATATATAACATCAGTCAGAAATTTGAGGTACACCCCCTATCCAAACATTTTGCTGACCAACATCGGGCATCCCCGGAGGGAACTACTTTTTTCGGTATCGAAAAAATTACACTCCATTGGAGAGGGGGAAACTATATCTCTCAGATGTCATGGGAAGAGAATAAATGGATTTTTGAACTGAATACATTAGCCACGCAAGGATTAAATCAAGAATTTGAACTGTTTGGTTTCCTGTAAAATCACTCACCTGCACTTGGAGCTATAAAAGGATGATGGGACAAAGGGGCAGCATCCCAGATTCAAAGTTAGAAAAAATAAAAAAATTAAAACATTTCCATGAAATTTTAGAATTTTCACCAAGAAATGATGCAAGTATCGACGAAAATTTACCACTAACATAAAGTAGAATATGTCACGAAAAAACAATCTTGGAATCAAATTTATAAGTTAAAGCATCCCAGAGTTATTAACCTCTTAAGGACCCATGACGTACCGGTACGTCATGAGTCCGCTCCCGTTCCATAACGCGGGACCCGTGAATAATAGTGTGCAGCACTGATCGCGGTGCCACGCACTATTAACCCTTTAGATGTGGCGTTCAAAGTTTAACGCCGCGTCTAAAGTGAAAGTAAAACAATGCCGGTTAGCTCAGGGAGCTGTTCGGGATCGTCGCGGCGAAATCGCGGCATCCCGAACCGCTTACATGACAGCCAGAGAGTCCCTACCTGCCTCCATTTTGTCCGATCGCCGAATGACTGCTCAGTGCCTGAGATCCAGGCATGAGCAGTCAAGCGGCAGAATCATCGATCAGTGGTTTCTTATGAGAAACCACTGATCAATGTAAAAGATCAGTGTCTGCAGTGTCATAGGTCCCTATGGGAGCTATAATATTGGAAAAAAAATGGAAAAAAAAGTGAATAACGATCATTTAACACCTTCCCTAATAAAAGTTTGAATCAACCCTAAGATTTTACTAAGATTTTTCCCACAAATACTTTTTTAGTAATTTTTATGGCAAAACAAAGGTGTCCTTGCAAAGTATAATTGCTCCTGCAAAGAGCAAACTCTAATGGCTCTGTTAATGGTTCAATGCTTTATTTTTCCCTGTATGGGCTACCCCTTGTCTATGATCAGCCCCTTTACTGGGTCTCAACAGGACTCTGTTTTCTATTGGTTAACAAGATGCATACCACTCCAGGAATGATTGGCGGTGCTTGCCCAGCTGCCGGTATGTTTTTGGCAGCTGTGGGAGCATGCATATTGAAACCCGGAAGATGCTAGTTACATACATGGGGAACATATGTCTTTTGTTCCTGTCTGGCTGTGACAAAGAAAACCAAACAATTAAACCGAATATTTGGCATTTTACAATTTACAATAGTTTGTTTCATTCTTTTATTTTCCAAAACCCAATGTTCACATTTTATTACCATTGTGATAATAATAATGATATTATTATTATTATTATTATTATTATTATATTTTAAGTGTTTTCTTCTTTTTTTTTTTTTTTTACTAATGCATGAAATTTAGGCACAAATTGACTTACTATACAGTACAGTATGTTAAATACAATAATCCATTTACATCCAAACATTTTAATGTGTATTAGAATGCATAATATATACAATTTGCTTTTAATAATTCCCCATAGGAATACCACACATTTCTGCTTGTTTGGTTTGTGTTCAGCCATGTGTATTATTATGTCCTTTTTGTAGCCAGGTTTATTAAGCCAGTTTGTTGCATATAATTACTGCATGAGAAATAAACCTAGTTGCCATATAATTAACACAAAATTACTTTCTCGTTTAGCAGATAATGTTATTTTTACTAGCACATTAAATGTAATGTCATTCATCTGCTCTAACTGTACAAATATAAACTTAATAGTTGATTTATAAAACACTGAAGATGACACACTAAATGAAAAATTATGTCAGCTCAGACGATAGTCTATCCTATTTCAATACTTATTGATAGTATTTATATTTCAGTTGCATATGGTAGGTCTCAAGCTTATAACTATATACAATTATGTCAGAATTTAATATATTAAAGCATATGTGCAGCTGAAAATCATAATTAACCTCTTAAGGACACGGGCATGTTTTATTTTTGCATTTTTGTTTTTCCTCATTTTCTTTTAAGAAACATACCTCTATTTTTCTATCCACAGAACTATATGAGGGCTTGTTTTTTGCAGGACCAGTTTATTTAACAATAACATCTTTTGTTCTAATTATAAAATGTATGGTAGAACTAATAGAAAAAAAAACGAATTTTAAAACTTTTTGGGGGGATTTCTTTTTTATGTAGTGCACTTTACTGTAAAATTGACATGTGATCTTTATTCTGTGAGTCAATACAATTAAAACAAACCCAGGTTTATATGCTTGTCTACTGTTGTATTACTTTTAAAAATAGCCAAACTTTTTTGACAAAATAAGTATTAAAAAAAATCCTATTCTGACCCTTATAACTTTCTTATTTTTCTGTATATTGGACTGTATGAGAGCTTGTTTTTTAACTGTGATTTGTAGTTTCATCAGTATTATTTTGTTTGCTTTTAATTATTTTTTTCTGACATAAGCCATGACCAAAAATCAGCAGTTCTGACGTTTAGTATTTTTTTTTATGTTTACACCATTTACTGTTCTGGATCATAAACATATTATGATGTATGTTGTAAGATCAACTTACAAACCTTCTTCTTGGACTGTCTTCTTCTTGGTAGGTATGGGTCTGTTCACATTGTGATTTTCAGCATGCTTTTTAGTTTCAAAAAGGCATGTTAAAAATGCAGAATGTGAACAGACCCTTTCTGCCAGTGTGTTTCCAAGTAGGGAGCTTCTAGCTGTTGCTTAACAAAAACTTCCATTATTCCAAGACCCCTTTGGCTGTCTAGGAATGATGGAGCCTTGCTGCTCCTTAACTATGACTCCTATCATTCCTAGACAGCCAAAAGGTGTCTGGGAATGATAGGAGTTTTAGCTTAGGGAAAGCAAACCTCCAGCTGGAGGCTCGCTGTTGCTTAACTAAAATATATTAAGCAACTTTTGACGATTGTCAATCATTATTGACATGCTGGGGAAGCAGGCGGCATTGTGCTCAGCTCCCCGGTCGGCAGCGAGATAGCTCAATTTCTCCGCATAGACATCCAGAGAAATTGAGCGATCTTTCTGCCAGAAGGGGAGCTGAGCACAATGCCATCTGATTCTTTGGCCTTTCATTAACAATCACAACTGGTCTCAGTACCGCTATGATCACAGTTAAATGTCTTAAATTGCACTGCATAGGTTTTAGAAACTTTTAATAATTCTGAATTTGATAAAGACTACATATGGATTTCAAGTGTTATAACAAGCCTACAGGGCACACAATTTAGATTATTCGGCAGATAAGTATTATCCTTAAAAATGCAGAAAATTTTCTGCTGCTTTGTCATATTTTATTTTGCAGTCCATGGATTTTATCTTTGACAATAATTTTATTCTTCAAATGAAGGATGGAAGTTCTTCCTCGCCCCCTCTACTTTGTATGATATGATAGGAGGAAAGCTATTTTTTTTCAACATCCAACTTAACATCTTTTGTCACATTTACTGTTAGAATTCCATCTTTAAAGAGTTATTTTATCCTTACTATTGTTTATGTTGACAGCTCTTTTCTTGGGGACATGTTTTCTTTCTATTAGCCAAGTCTAACAGAATCTAAAAGCATTCTTTTTAAATGCACACAAAGAAGTTTTCTGAATGGGGACATTATTTCTCAACATTAATCAATTTATTTGTTTTATGTATGTTTCAAAAAGAAAGAATGTTTAGTATTTAAAAAAATTGATTTTAATATTTGAATCAAAGAAAAACAGTTGGGCAAAAATTTTATAAGTGTTGTAAATCTATAATGTTTTACTACGGAATGTAATTAGGCTCTGTTTGCACATTTAGAACTTGGTTTACATTTACATTAGAGCCATAATATCTATACCACATAAGTTTTAATTTAGTTTTTAACTCCTTAGTGACCCATGATGTTTAGTTACAGAAAGTATAAAGAGGGCTCAGAAATCGAGGCAGCTCTATACCCAGGTGCCGGTAATAGCAATCTGTCAAAAGTGACCATAGTATTTACACAATTGTATGCTACATCATTGGTGTTCCGTAGATTGGATGAGCTCCCAGCAATGCAATTGGGAGCAGATCTGTTCTAATGACAGCTCTTTCATGACAGCACTGTCTGTAAAATATCTGCTCTATAGAAATCCTTTAAAGGGGTTGTGCGCTGCCCTGACTTTCGGAGCTCCGTTCACAGTGTCCGGAAGTTCATTACTCCGGACGCTGTGTGCGGGCTTCCGTGTTCGCAGCCGCCGGGCGTGACGTCATGCCCGGCCCCTCGCGATGTCTCTCCCGCCCCCTCGTGACGTCTCGCCCGCCCCCTCGTGATGTCTTGCCCGCCCCCTCGTGACGTCTCGCCCGCACCCCGTGACGTCTTGCCCGCCCCCTCAACCAAAGTCTATGGGACTTTGGTAGAGGGGGCGGGCGTGACGTCACGACGGGGTGGGCGAGACGTCACGAGGGGGCGGGCGAGGGGCCGGGCGAGACTTCTTGCCCGGCGGCCGCAAACACGGTAGCCAGCACACAGCGTTTGGAGTAATGAACTTCCGGATGCTGTGAGCGGAGCTCCGAAAATTAGGGCATCGCACAACCCCTTTAAGGAGACTTTAAAAGTGTATAACAAATAGTCATAAAATGTTTTTTTTAAAAATATATTTAAGACGTTTCCCTTAATAACAATTTTAATTCCCCCCTCCCCCCTTCATTTCCAATTTTTTTACATTAAAAAAGTTAACATATCACCACATGGTATCACCACATGTTGAATTGTCCAAATTATTAGAATATGATGTTTTCTAAACCACACAGTGTATGGTATAATTGTAATTTAACTGGCCTGACAATTACTGATACAATGTCAACTTTATGTTTCAATTAATGGCAATATGCACAATACTTACTCATATTCTTATTATGAACCGAGTGTGTCTTCCTATATAAAATATTCCTAGCACAGTGCCAGCCTTTTCAGTCTGGTGCACTTTTTCCATCATGTCCTAGAGTAGGTGTTGGCCACAGATATAACAGAAAGGAAATACAGATGTGAACACTGCTGACAAACAGTCCAGCTCTAAGCTCACTCTATGAAATGGAGAAAATAAGAAAAAGCTGTGCAGTGGCAGCAGTGAAAGACCAATCACCACCTTGTCACCACTCTGAATGGTTATGTAGCAAAACTATGTAGGATTTTAACCTTTTAAGGATGTCAGGTTTTTCAGTTTTTGCCCTTTTGTTTTTCCTCATCACCTTCTAAAAATCATACCGCTTTCAATTTTGCACCCACAGGCCCATATGAGAGCTTATTTTTTGTGCCACCAATTGTACTTTGTAATGACACCAATCATTTCACCAAAAAAATTACAGTGAAACTAAAAAAAATATTTGTGGGGTAAAATAGAAAAACACCATTTTGTAATTTTTGAGGGCTTCCGATTCTACCCAGTGCATTTTCCAGTAAAAATGACACCATATATTTATTCTGTAAGTTTATAAGGTTACGACACCTAATTTATATAGGTTTACTTTTATTTTACTACTTATAAAATTATAACTACATGTACCAAAATTAGTAATAGTAAAATTGTCATCTTCTGACTCCTATAACTTTTTTATTTTCCCATATACCGGGATGTATGAAGGCTCACTTTTTGCGCCATGATTTGAGGTTTTTTCATGCCATTTTTGTTTTGATGGGACTTTTTGATTACTTTTTATAAAAATGTTTAGGGTATAGAAATTGACCCAAAAAAACGAAATTTTGGCCTTTTCTTTTTTTACGGGTACGCCATTGACCGTGAGGTTTAATTACCATTATATTTTTATAGTTTGGACATTTATGTACGTGGCAATAACACATATGTTTATTTTTATTTTTGTTTACATATTTATTTATTTATTTTTAGGGGGAGGATTCAAACTTTTCTTACTGAAGGGGTTACATTTTTTACTTTTTTTAAACACTTTTTTTGTACCCATAGGGGAATATTACATGCAATCCTTGGATTGCTTACACTTTTCAATGCTGTTACTGCTACAGCCTGGATCTCAGGCACGGAGCAATAGAATGCCGATCGGAAAGCAAGGAGCAAGGTAAGGAGCCTCCTGCTGTCCTCTCAGCTGTTGAGGACTCCGCAATTTCACCGTCACAGTCCCGAAGAGCCCTCTGAGCTAACCGGCAACTGTTTTCTCCTGTTTCTAGACACCGCAATCAACTTTGATCACGGCGTCTAAAGGGTCAGTACCGGACATCAGCCCAATCGGCGATGTCTGGTACTAGTCTGGTCTTGGTTGCTGGTATGAAGCGTGCTCAGCTCCTGAGCACGCTTCACATAACGGGAGCCGGACAAGGATGTAAATATATGTCCTGCGTCCATAACGGGTTTAAATTCTTAAGAAAGCACAAACATACTTTACACCTATCCATTTATCTATCTATCTATTTGTCTGTCTATTTATTTTTAAGAGATTTGCTGCAGTTAAAGGAAGTCCCTTTGTTGTCAGTGTCTTTTGCAGATTCTATCAACCAGCTTCTGAAAAGCAATGTCAGACAACAGTGGAAATTCATAAATATATTTCTCATTGATTAATTAATTCTTTGTAATGACACCAATCATTTCCCCACAAAAAAATTACAGTGAAACTAAAAGAAAAATATTTGTGACGTAAAATAGAAAAACACCATTTTGTAATATTTGGGGGCTTCCGATTCTAACCAGTGCATTTTTCAGTAAAAATGACACCATATATTTATTCTGTAAGTTTATATGGTTACAACGACACCTACTTTATATAGGTTTCCTTCTTCTACTTGTAAATATATGTCCTGCGTCCATAAGGGGTAAAAATTCTTAAGAAAGCACAGACATACTTTACACCTATCTATTTATCTATCTGTCTGTCTATTTATTATTAAGAGATTTGCTGCAGTCTCTTTGTTGTCAGTGTCTTTTGCAGATTCTATCAACCAGCTTCTGAAAAACAATGTCAGACAACAGTGGAAATTCATAAATATATTTCTCATTGATTAATTAATACTTTGATATTTTTTTTTTGCCTCTTAAGGATATCCCGCTTTCCTTCTATGACGTGCGCTCAGGAGCTGAGCACACATCATAGCAGGATGGTCCCGGCAGTTATCAACCACTGGGACCCATGGCTAATGCCGGACATCATCGATTTTGGTGATGCATGGCATTAACCCTTTAGATGCCGCAATCAAAGCTGATAGCGGCGTCTGAAATTAAAAGAGAAATATAATCCCGGCCACTCAGTCATGCTGATCGGAATCACCACGGTAAAACTGGGGTGTCTCGATCATCCCGAGAGGACAGTGGGAGAGCCCTTACCTGCCTCCTTGCTGTCCATGCTGTGCCTTGATGCTCCAGTCAGTCATGACAGGCTGGAGCAATTGAGCGCTGATGACACTGATCAATGCTATGCCATGGCATAGCATTGTTTTGTATATGCAATCTAATGACTGCATGTTATAGTCTATGGGGACTAAGAAATAGTGTAAAAAAAAGTTAATAAATGTGAATTAACCCCTTCCCTAATAAAATTTTGAATAACTCCCATTTTCCCATTAAAAAAATGTTTTAATAATAAAATTAACATATGTGGTATCTCTGCCTGCGTAAATGTCAGACCTATGAAACTATAATGTTAATTTAACCACATGGTCAATGGTGTATACGTGAAAAAAAAAGTCCAAAAGTGTGTATTTTTGTTCACTTTGTATACCCTAAATAAAAGCGATCAAAAAGTCCCATCAAAACAAAAATGGTACTAAACTACAGATCATGTCGCAAAAAATTATCCCTAACACATATTCAGAAATATAAAATGTTATAGAGGTCAGAAAAGGATATTTTTAAACATGCTTATTTTCGTACAAAAAGTTATAGTTTTTTAAAAGAACTAAAACAAAATAAAACCTATATAAGTAGGGTATCATTTTAATCATATGGACCTACAAAATAAAGATAAGGTGTCATTTGTACCAAAAAGTGCACTGCGTAGAATCAGAAGCTCCCAAAAGTTGCAATAATGCATCTTGTTTAATTTTTTTTTCAATTTTGCCCCACAAATAATTAGTTTTTTTTTGTTTTACCATAGATTTTGTGGTAAAGTGATTACGGTCATTACAAAGTATAACTGGTGGAGCAAAAAAGAAGCCCTCATATGGGTCTGTAGGTTATTAGTTTTTTAGAAGGGGAGGAGGAGAAAACTAAAGTGCAAAAAAAATGCTGATCTTGTAGTAAGAAAAAATTAAACTCCAAATCAGGCGCTTCTCCCAATGAAAAGTTTTCTTTATTCTTCAGGATAATGCATAAAATATTTTTTATAAAGCACTTTCAACGCGTTTCTAGCTCTGACCGAGCTCTTTGTCAAGAGCATGTTACAACCTATAGTGACTATAGTGACAGTGTCCCCCGGACTTTTTATGTAAAGTTTTAGAAATTTCCGAATTGTATTCTTTTCTTTGGCCTCATATCTTGCCAACCCTTTTTTTGCATTTTATATGTTTTTATTTTTTCCATATATAACTTTTATTCAATGAAAGCTTTTGTAAGCATGACGTGACACAGGAAATCCTTGTTCTGCCATATTGGCACACCTTATAATGAAGCCAGGGTTTGGGTGTACCTATTCCAGGGCAAATTCCCAGCCAGTGCAATTTCCAGTGCATACATATATAGGTGTGCTCACTATAGGTTGTAACATGCTTGTCTGGATAAAGAGCTCGGTCCGAGCTAGAAACGCGCTGAAAGTGCTTTTTCATTTTTCATTATTTTGAAAAATATTTTATGCATTATCCTGAAGAATAAAGAAAACTTTTCATTGGGAGAAGCGCCTGATTTGGAGTAAAATTTTTTCTTACTACAAGATCAGCTATTTATGCCGACTTCCCTGGATGATCGGGCACTCCAAGGCTGCTGACCCGCTACTGACAGGCTGATATAGATGTCATGCTCTGAGCATAACCAACTCTGGTGAGCACAATCCCATTATTACTTATGCCTGCATCCACAATGATAATACACTAGGATCGCGCTCCTCCTTTTGTCTTTTTAGTTCTCAAGGGGTTAAAGATTTAGTCTCATTTATCTAAGCTTTTAATATGTTTTTTAGACTTGTCAAAAGTTTAGATCACACCAAGTCCCCTTGCACTTGTATTTTAAAACCTGATGAAGTTTTTGCTTTACTACTTTGCTGATTGCCCCATCTGTCTAATTCACTCTGTTATAGTGTATAGTCTGGACAACATGTCAAAGGTTTATACAAATGACACTAATGCTTTACCCTTAAAGGAGTACTCCGGGGTTAGGGAAATGTATTCCCTATCCAAAGATCGCGGGGGGGGGGGGGGGGGGGGGATTTGACCACTGGGATCCCCCATGATCTCCCTAAGGGTACGTTCACACTACAGAATTGCAACAGAATTTCCGGGCGGAATTCTGCGGGCGGAACTTTAACATTAGTGTGAACGGGTCTCCGCGAGACCCGTTCACACTGCGGAATTTCAACGGCGGACATTTCCGTCGCTGAAAGTGTTCAGCGCAAAGAAAGAACATGTTCATTCTTTGTGCGGAATCCGCGAGCGGACCATAGCCGTCAATGGTGACGGCTCAGTGCCCTGCGGCCCTAGCGCCGAAGTATTCAGCCAGGCGGAATCTCCGCTCTCTGAATGGAGATTCCGCAGTGTGATCAAGCCCATACGGTGTCTCTGCTCTCATCATGAATAGAGGCATGTTGACCACAAAGCAGTAATCAGCACACCCACTTCATAGAGAGTGCCACTTTGTGTATATTCATATTAAACTATCTACATCACTTCATTACCAAAAACATTATTTTGAGCTTTTCTAATGTATATATTACTGGATATCTTCAATGAAAAGCCTGTATGTTAATTTATTCATTTCAAAAGAATTTCTTTATATCTCTCTTCAGCTTTCATTTTAATTATTCAATCTTTTTTCCTGAGGTTAATGGTTGAATGGGTCTTGTTAGATAATAAAAATGACAATTAATATTTCAGTTCTACTTTGATTTTCATAATTAGATGACTTTGAGTATCATTATTTTTTATTAAGTGTAGTTGCATCAGCAGTAAAGCTTACAGCAATTTGATAATATATGAGTGGTTAATCTGAGAAAAAAAATATTTTAACACTGCTTATAATTTGTATTAATAAATGTTACTTTACCATAGTGGACAGACTTGAGTAAATACCGTATTTATCGGCATATAACATGCACCCTGATTTTCACAGGGAAATTTGAGGGAAAAAAATAAATGTAAAATAAATGACTTGGAAGCTCTGAACTAAATGCATTATCATCCCCCCAACTCTGATTCCCCCGTCTCCTCAGTTTGGTCCCCTCCAGTGCCACATCATTCCTCTCCTTTTATCAGTCCCTGTGCCACATTTACCCCCCCCCCTCTGATCCCCTATGTGCCTTTTTTCCCCTGTGATTCCCCCTGCCTCATCATTCCCCCCTGCTGATCTTCCCGTCCCTGTTCATTATCAACCCCCCTCCTCATTATCCCCCCTTGCTCATCATTCCCCCCTGCTCATTATTCCCCCATGCTCATTACCAACCCCCTTGCTCATCATTCCCCCTTGCATTTTATGTTTATTATTTTCTCTTACCTAGCCGCGCTCCAGCAGGCTCAGGTCAGGCGGGTCTTGTGGACTGTGCGGCCAGTAAACAATCACGAGTTACGTCCCTGCTGGCTCCTCTGCGCGGCATCAGGGACGTCACTTGTCACTCCCTGCAGCCACTGCTGATCAGTGTGGCCGCAGCATTGGCTGCTTGTGAAAGTACAGCAGCCCGGCCGCGGCCACTTTAGACCAGTCAACAGCTGCGGCTGCAGGGAATGAAAATTGACCTCCTGGATGCTGCGCTGAGGAGCCAGCAGGGATGTCACTTGTGATTTTAAGGTAAAGGAATATAATAAAAATTTAAATGCGGAAGGGAGAAAGGAGTGTTTGACAGCAGCAGCAAGCACTGGTCACTGTTTTAAAGTGGCCGCAGCTGGGCTGCTGATCTTTAACAAGCAGCCGTTACTGTGGCCACTTTAAATCAGTGATCAGAACATTTACCGGTGTAAAACACACAGGTAAGGTTTTTGCCTTACATTTAAGTTTTAAAACTGTGTGTTCTATGCCAATAAATATGGTAGATTCTTACAAAATTATATTCACACCTTACAGTTAGAAACTATGAAGCATTTAGGACATGGGTTTTATAGAAATAACTGTAACTTTGATATTTTACGAAACACTGTTAAATGCCAAAACAAGCCACCAAGGGGAATTTCTGTGATGTACACTGCTGGCTTCACCGGCTAAGGTGCTTAAATATGTTAGAGGGATCATAGTTTGTTTTGATCTTTGCCACTTAAGAGGAAGCATGGAGCCCTAAGACAGCAAATTTCATTCTTCATATGTTGGCACAGAAAGGACACGAAAGATAACTGTAGCTTACTAACAAATCTGTTAAGCTTTAAAGGGGTACTCCGGTGGAAAACATTTTTTTTTTTAATCAACTGGTGCCAGAAAGTTAAACAGATTTGTAAGTTATAGAGATAGAAAAAAATGGGTGGGCACTGCTAGAGAACCACTATGCAGGTGCAGCAATCAATTTATACGGGTGTCAGGCTGGTATATGGTGCTGGACAATAATAGAGACAGTCTTTTATATATAGTAGAACGAAGATAGAAAAATGTCCGCACTCACCAAGCCGTATCAAATGATTCGCTTTATTGGATTCTTCAGATATCCATGAAAAAGCATAAGACAAAAACACCCGAGTGCAGGGAGGGGGAGCAGCTCCGAACAGGGAGACTAGGAGCGGCTGTCAGGAACAACAGCACCGTTTCGCGTTATTCACGCATCTTCCGGTTCCTGGTTCTCTGGAATACCTCACAGGTATATATTGGAGAGGGGGAGGGGAATTGTGCACCCGTCACCAATATACTAAAATCCTTTAAAAGTGAAAATAATCTACTTAAGGCAAAAACGGAGATGGCAGCATTATATCTTGTGTGTAAAAAATACCTATAGTTTAGAGATGTTAATTAATTTTATAAAAACGAACTTAGGTCATTACGGTCATTTAAACCCATTGGCCCTAGAGCTTTTAATTTTATTATCCACCTGGCTTCACTTTGAATGAGTTTTAGGTGTCTATACCCTGCGGTTGTATAGGAATGTGTTCTATGCCCGCAAATTTCATGCATTCTGATTTACCTGCGTGTACTTCTTCTATGTGTGTAATTAAACGTGTTGCTCCTATTTTGGATTTAAGGGAATAAATATGTTCCCTGAATCTTGTATTTAAGTTTCTTTTAGTCTGACCTATGTAGTAGTGTCCACAAGGACATGTTATACAGTAGACTGCACATATCAATGCAGAAAATAATATGGGCACCACTGATCCTATAGGGAGGGAGGATGCAGGAGCTTATTTTTTATCTTGTGATACCTTAGACGAATTACAAACTCTAAGTGTTAAAGCCCTGGAATACCGCATACATTCACTAGGAGAAAAAGAAACACGTGTCTTCTGACAATCAAATCACTCACAGCATACAAAGAGTGTAACAGAGCTCCTAGAGGCTTACGATCATACAAAGCCCCATCACAATTTCATGAAGATATTGCATTTATGACAGAATGGAAAAATGCCCACTTGAAACATGCTTTGGAATTGCAAAATATTGTTTTACAAAAAAATCTAAGGGATTATGAAATAATCACTACGGATTTATTACGGGCAAAATCAGAATTGAAAAAACGCATATCCACCACTCTGTATAATACATTTTGTGCAACTTTGGAGAAAAAACTACAAAAACTCCAAGACACAATAAAAGAAATGAAAAGAGACAAATATATGAGAGACAAGAAAGATTTTGATACAGGAAAAATATTCTCTTGGAAAGCATATAATTACAAGCCTAATAATTACATAAAACCGAAATATACTGCATATAATAAAAAAGGGAAAACGACAAAAAGTACTGACTTTTTTACTACTGAATCGGATACATCAGATGAACAAGGTCCTAGCACAAATAAATCTAAATCTGAATCAGCTGCAACCCCTTCAGGAGGAAGACAAGAAGGGGCGGAAAAAGACAAAGAAAGAGAAAGACGCAATGTGTGGATGCAACCAAAGAAAAGAAAAAATGTTTAGTGGAGACAGTGAATAATTTTTCGAATGTTGTCAATTTATCGGACATCACCTTATCTCAATCATGTTTAGAAGTTCTTCAAAAAGGACTAAATTATGGACTGTGTGAAAAATTCAAGGAAGAAGCCTTTGAAATAGATCTATTCAAAGCTATGAGGAAAATTAGCCTAGAGAGGTTTTTTAAAATCACTAATAGCAAAGAAAAATCAAAAAAATATGACACTGAGGAAGAAAAGGGGTTTAATAAAAAGGAAGATGAAAAACCATGTAATATCAGTAAATTGGGTTTTCCTATTACCAAAGATTTTGACGAAATTGATGATAAAAATGTCTCCATGTTGGTGGAACTTATGTCGGGCGATTTGCCCATACACAATCCTATTGAAGAAACCACCAACATGGAAACGTTTAAGGGAGGAAACAGATCGAGATTCTGTCCCGGTATTCCTCCGGGCAGTAGTCTCGACTTGTTTTGGCAAGCAGTTAAAAAAGACGTGTGTGCATTAATGTATCCTGAACCAATTGCTAATCTTTCGCCTGCCCATCAGGAAGCTATAAAATGGTTAGGTTCTAATAAAAATGTAGTTGTTTCTCGAGCGGAAAGGGAGGCGCAGTGGTCGTGTGGCCAAAAGCTGACCACGACGCCGAAGCCCTTAGCCAGCTCAACAACAAAGATGTATATGAGAAATTACAAGATAACCCTACCAATAAAATTATTAATACATTACGTTCTTTATTAAGAACAACTGTAGAAAAAAATCTACTCACGGAACATACTGCTGCCAAACTCCTACCAGATAATCCCAAACCAGCTACTTGGTACATACTCCCTAAAATCCATAAGTCGCTGACCCGACCACCTGGCAGACCAATTGTGGCAGGGATCGGGTCAGCGACCCAATATCTATCTAGTTATGTTGAATGGCTCATATCACCTCTGCTTCCCAGTATTCACTCAAATGTCAGAGACACTAGTGATTTACTTAGCATATTGGAAATATATACCTGGCAAGATTCATACAAACTTGTTTCGTTAGATGTCGAAAGTCTGTACACTAGAATTCCATGGGAAGCAGGAGTGAGAGCCACAACACATTTTCTATCCAATTCAGGAAAATCACAAGATTTTATCGATTTCATAGCAGAATCCTTGAAATTTATATTGAGCAACAATACTTTTACGTTTAATGTAGAATGGCACAGACAGATACATGGAACCCCTATGGGGTCACCTGTATCATGTACACTAGCAAATATATATCTAGCTATTTTTGAGCAGGCATATGTCCACACTCTCAGAAACCCCTTCACAAAATATGTGAGGGGTTTTCTGAGATATGTGGACGATATTTTGATTATATGGGATGGCGATAGACAATAGTTCAAGGAATTTGTACAATATCTAAATCAGAATGATATGAATATGCTGTTCACACATGAATATGGGGGAAAAACTCTACACTTTTTAGATGTCACCCTTAATATCGAAAATAATATATTAAAACAGAAGGACACAGAAAAGTCACAGCTAAAAATTCATTGCTAGACTATCAGAGTTCACATCCTCATTATGTAAAAGATAATATTCCATATTCCCAATTTATTAGACTAAAAAGAATAAATAGCAGCTCAATAACATATTATCAACAGGCAGAAGAATTAAAAATAAGATTAATAGAAAGAAATTATCCAGAAAGCATAATTAATAAAGCATTTTTGAAAGCAGAAACAAGAAACAGAGAAGAATTATTAATTCCAAATAAATTAAAAAAGAAAAAATACGGTAATTCCAATTCAAAAAAATTTATCTTTTCTTTTGAAAATATTCCCATGAATATTGCAATCAAAAAATCAATATGGTCAAATTGGTATATGCTTGAACAAGATCCACTTGTAGCAGAAATAGCAAAAAATGAACCAATTGTTACCTTCCGCAAAAATAAAACAATATCAGATGCAATCAAAAAAAATGCAAAGGAAACTACAAACAAGTCAAATTGGCTAAACAAACAAGCACCTAATGGAAATTTTCCATGTGGACATTGCAAATTTTGTACATTTATGTTAAAAAATAAATCTTTTCAGGAGGGCACACTATTAATGTTAATCAGTTCATTTCTTGTAAATCACAATTTATAGTCTACTGTATAACATGTCCTTGTGGACACTACTACATAGGTCAGACTAAAAGAAACTTAAATACAAGATTCAGGGAACATATTTATTCCCTTAAATCCAAAATAGGAGCAACACGTTTAATTACACACATAGAAGAAGTACACGCAGGTAAATCAGAATGCATGAAATTTGCGGGCATAGAACACATTCCTATACAACCGCAGGGTATAGACACCTAAAACTCATTCAAAGTGAAGCCAGGTGGATAATAAAATTAAAAGCTCTAGGGCCAATGGGTTTAAATGACCGTAACGACCTAAGTTCGTTTTTATAAAATTAATTAACATCTCTAAACTATAGGTATTTTTTACACACAAGATATAATGCTGCCATCTCTGTTTTTACATTAAGTAGATTATTTTCACTTTTATAGGATTTTAGTATATTGGTGATGGGTGCACAATTCCCCTCCCCCTCTCCAATATATACCTGTGAGGTATTCCAGAGAACCAGGAACCGGAAAATGCGTGAATAACGCGAAACGGTGCTGTTGTTCCTGATAGCCGCTCCTAGTCTCCCTGTTCGGAGCTGCTCCCCCTCCCTGCACTCGGGTGTTTTTGTCTTATGCTTTTTCATGGATATCTGAAGAATCCAATAAAGCGAATAATTTGATACGGCTTAGTGAGTGCGGACATTTTTCTATCTTCGTTCTACTAGATTTGTAAGTTACTTCTATTAAAAAATATTTACCCAAGCAGTACTTTTTAGCAGCTAGATACTACAGAGGAAATTCTTTTATTTTTGAATTTCTTTTTTGTCTTGTCCACAGTGCTCTCTGCTGACACTTGATGCCCATATCAGGAACTGTCCAGAGCAGGAGAAAATCCCCATAGCAAACCTATGCTGCTCTGGACAGTTCCTTACATGGACAGAGGCATCAGCAGAGAGCACTGTGGACAAATAATTTCCCCTGTAGGATACAGCTGCTGATAAGTACTGAAAGGATTAATATTTTTAAATAGAAGTAATTTACAATTCTGTTTATATTTCTGGAACCAGTTCACTTAAAAAAAAAAAAAAAAAAAAAAAAGGTTTCCACCGGAGTACCTCTGTTATCCCGTTAAATATGCATGTCCTGCAATGTTATATTACTCTAACCCGCCAAGGAACAAACCTTAACCCCTTAAGGACCCAGCCCATTTATACCTTAAGGACCCGGCCATTTTTTGAACATCTGACCACTGTCAATTTAAGCATTAATAACTTTGAAATGCTTTTACTTTTCATTCTGATTCCGAGAGTGTTTTTTTCGTGACATATTCTACTTTATGTTAGTGGTAAAAAAAATTAGATACTTGCATCATTTCTTGGTGAAAAATTCCAAAATGATGAAATAATTGAACATTTTGCGTTTTTTTTTCTTTGAAGCTCTCTGCTTATAAGGAAAATGGATATTCCAAATAAATTATATATTGATTCACATATGCAATATGTCTACTTTATGTTTGCATAATAGAGTTGACATGTTTTTACTTTTGGAAGACATCAGAGGGCTTCAAAGTTCAGCAGCAATTTTCCACAAAATTTTCTAAATCTGAATTTTTCAGGGACCAGTTCAGTTTTGAAATAGATTTGAAGGGCCTTCATATTAAAAATACCCCACAAGTGACCCAATTATAAAAACTGCACTCCTCAAAGTATCCAAAATGACATTCAGTAAGTGTGTTAACCCTTTAGGTGTTTCACAGGAATAGCAGAAAAGTGAAGAAGAAAATTCAAAATCTTCATTTTTTACACTCACATGTTCTTGTAGACACAGTTTTTGAATTTTTACAAGTGGTAATAGGAGAAAAATCCCCCCAAAATTTGTAACGCAATTTCTCTTGAGTAAGGAAATACCTCATATGTATATGTCAAATGTCCGTTGGGCGCCGTAGAGGGCTCAGAAGGGAGGGAGCAACAATGGGATTTTGGAGAGTGAATTTTACTGAAATGGTTTTTGGGGGGCATGTCACATTTAGAAAGCCCCTGTGGTGCCAGAACAGCAGAAAACCCCACATGGCATACCATTTTGGAAACTACACCCCTCAAGGCACGTAAAAAGGGGTCCAGTTAGCCTAAATACCCCACAGATGTTTGACGACTTTTCGTTAAAATCGATTGTGTAAATGAAAAACATTATTTTTTCACTAAAGTGCATTTTCCCCCCCAAATTTACCATTTGTACAAAGGGAAATGGGAAAAATGCCCCCCAAAATTTGCAACCCCATCTCTACTGAGTATAGAATTACCCTATGTTAGGATGTAAAATGCTCTGCGGTGAACTACAATGCTCAAAAGAGAAGGAGTCACATTTGGCTTTTTGAAAGCAAATTTTGCTGAAATGGTTTTTGGGGGGCATGTCACATTTAGGAAGCCCCTGTTGTGCCAGAACAGCAAAAAATACTCACATAGCATACTATTTTGGAAACTACACCCCTTAAGGAACGTAACAAGAGGTACAGTGAGCCTTAACTACCCACAGGTGTTTGACGACTTTTTGTTAAAGTTGAATGTGTAAATGTGATTTTTTTTTTTTTACTAAAATGCAGTTTTTCCCCAAAAAGGGGGAATAGGAGAAAATGACCCCCAAAATGTATAACCCTATTTCTTCTGAGTATGGAAATACCCCATGTGTGGACGTCAAGTGCTCTGCTGACGCACTACAATGCTCAGAAAGGGAGGAGCACCATTGAGCTTTTGGAAAGATAATTTGTTTGGAATGGTAGTCAGGGGCCATGTGCGTTTACAAAGCCCCTCGTGGTGCCAGAACAGTGGACCCCCCACATGTGACCCCATTTTGGAAACTACACTCCTCACAGAAATTAATAAGGGGTGCAGTGAGTATTTACACCCCACTGGCGTTTGACAGATGTTTGGAACAGTGGGCTGTGCAAATAAAAAATTACATTTTTCATTTTCAAGGACCACTGTTCCAAAAATCTGTCAGACACCCGTGTGGCGTAAATGCTCACTGTACCCCTTATTACATTACATGAGGAGTGTAGTTTCCAAAATGGGGTCACATGTGGGGGGGGTCCATTGTTCTGGCACTATGGGGCTTTGTAAACACACGTGGCCTTCAATTACGGACAATTTTTCTTTTCAAAATCCCAATGGCGCTCCTTCTCTTCTTGGCATTGTAGTTCGCCCTCAGAGCACTTTACATCCACATATGGGGTATTTATATACTCAGAAGAAATGGGGTTACAAATTGTGGGTGGCTTTTTCCTATTTTCCCTTGTGATAATGAAAAATTTAGGGTAACACCAGCATTTTAGTGAAATATTTTTTTTTCATTTTCCCATCCAACTTTAAAGAAAAATCGTGAAACACCTGTGGGTTGTTAAGGCGCACCATACCCCTTTTCACGTTCCGTGAGGGGTTTAGTTGCCAGAATGGGGTCACATGTGGGTATTTCTTTTTTTGCGTTTATGTCAGAACCGCTGTAACGATCAGCCACCCCTGTGCAAATCACCAATTTAGGCCTCAAATATACATGTTGCGCTCTCACTCCTGAGCCTTGTTGTGCGCCCGCAGAGCATTTTACGTCCACATATGGGGTATTGCCATAGTCAGGAGAAAATGTGTTACAAATTTTGGGGGGCTTTTTTTCCTTTTACCGCTTGGGAAAATAAAAAGTATGGGGCAATACCAGCATGTTAGTGTAAAATGTTTTATTTTTTTAGGGATTGCATAGGTGTGGACATAGGGGTATTCAATGCCAGAGATTCCCAAACAGGGCGCATTCGGCTGTTGCTAAACTCCCAGCATGCCTGGACAGTCAGTGGCTGTCCAGAAATGCTGGGAGTTGTTGTTTTGCAACCGCTGGAGGCTCCGTTTTGGAAACACTGCCGTACAATATGTTTATCATTTCTATTGGGGGGGGGGGGCAGTGTAAGGTGGTGTATATGTAGTGTTTTACCCTTTATTATGCGTTAGTGTAGTGTAGTGTAGTGTTTTTAGGGTACATTCGCACTGGCGGGTTATGGTGAGTTTTCCACTAGGAGTTTGCGCTGCAGTGAAAAATTTGCCACAGCCCAAACTTGAAGCAGGAAGCTTACTGTTAACCTGCCCGTGTGAATGTACCCTGAATCTCAGGCACTGAGCAGTCATTCGGCGATCAGACAGCGAGGAGGCCGGTAGGGATCTTTCAGCTGTCTTGTAAGCTGTTCGGGATGCCACGATTTCGTCGCGGCGATCCCGAACAGCTCCCTGAGCTAACCGGCATGGTTTCACTTTCACTTTAGACGCGGCGTTCAACTTTGAACGAAGCGTCTAAAGGGTTAATAGCGCGCGGCACCGCGATCAATACAGCGCGCTATTAGCCACGGGTCCAGCGCTATTAGCCACGCCGTGGCCCCACGTTATAGATCGGAAGCGGAATCATGACATACGTGTACGTCATGGTTCCTTAACCCCTTAAGGACCCAGCCATTTTACACCTCAGGACCCGGCCATTTTTTGCACATCTGACCACTGTCACTTTAAACATTAATAACTCTGGAATGCTTTTAGTTATCATTCTGATTCCGAGATTGTTTTTTCGTGACATATTCTACTTTAACATAGTGGTAAAATTTTGTGGTATCTTGCATCCTTTCTTGGTGAAAAATCCCCAAATTTGATGAAAAATTTGAAAATTTTGCATTTTTCTAACTTTGACGCTCTCTGCTTGTAAGGAAGATGGATATTCCAAATATTTTTTTTTATTCACATAAACAATATGTCTATTTTATGTTTGCATCATAAAATTTACGTGTTTTTACTTTTGGAAGACACCAGAGGGCTTCAAAGTTCAGCAGCAATTTTCCAATTTTTCACAAAATTTCCAAACTCACAATTTTTCATGGACCAGTTCAGGTTTGACGTGGATTTGAAGGGTCTTCATATTAGAAATACCCCACAAATGACCCCATTATAAAAACTGCACCCCCAAAGTATTCAAAATGACATTCAGTCCGCGTTTTAACCCTTTAGGTGTTTCACAGGAATAACAGCAAAGTGAAGGAGAAAATTCACAATCTCCATTTTTTACACTCGCATGTTCTTGTAGACCCAATTTTTGAATTTTTACAAGGGGAAAAAGGAGAAAATGTATACTTATATTTGTAGCCCAATTTCTCTCGAGTAAGCACATACCTCATATGTCTATGTAAAGTGTTCGGCGGGCGCAGTAGAGGGCTCAGAAGCGAAGGAGCGACAAGGGGATTTTGGAGAGTACGTTTTTTTTAAATGGTTTTTGGGGGGCATGTTGCATTTAGGAAGCCCCTATGGTGCCAGAAAAGCAAAAATCCCCCACATGGCACACCATTTTGGAAACTAGACCCCTTATATAACAAGTAATAAAGTGAGCCTTAATACCCCACAGGGGTTTCACGACTTTTGCATATGTAAAAAAATAAAAATAAAATTTCACTAAAAGGTGTGTTTCCCCCCCAAATTTCACATTTTTGCAAGGGTTAATAGCAGAAAATACCCCCCAAAATTTGTAACCACATCTCTTCTGAGTATAGAGGTACCCCATAAGTTGACCTAAAGTGCACTACGGGCGAACTACAATGCTCATAAGAGAAGGAGTCATATTTGCCTTTTCGAGAGCAAATTTCGCTCGGGGGGCATGTCGCATGTAGGAAGCCCCTATGGTGCCAGGACAGCAAAATAACCCCCACATGGCACACCATTTTGGAAACTAGACCCCTTGAGGAACGTAACAAGGCGTAAAGTGATCATTTACCCCCCACTGGTGTCTGTCATATCTTTGGAACAGTGGGCTGTACAACATTTTTAATTTGCACAGCCCACTCTTCCAAAGATCTGTCAGACACCTGTGGGGTGTAAATTCTCACTGCACCCCTCATTACATTCCGCGAGGGGTGTAGTTTCCGAAATGGGGTCACATGTGGGGTTTTTTTTTTTGCGTTTGTCAAAACCGCTGTAACAATCAGCCACCCCTGTGCAAATCACCTCAAATGTACATGGTGCACTCTCCCTTCTGGGCCTTGTTATGCGCCCCCAGAGCACTTTACGCCCACATATGTGGTATCTCCGTACTCGGGAGAAATTGCATTACAAATTTTGGGGGGCTTTTTTCCCCTTTACCTCTTGTCAAAATGAAAAGTATAGGGCAACACCAGCATGTTAGTGTAAAAAGTTTATTTTTTTACACTAACATGCTGGTGTAGACCCCAACTTCACCTTTTCATAAGGGGTGAAAGGAGAAAAAGACCCCCAAGATTTGTTAGTCAATTTCTCCCAAGTACGGAGATACCCCATATGTGACCCTAAACTGTTGCCTTGAAATATGACAGGGCTCCGAAGTGAGAGAGCGCCATGTGCATTTGAGGCCTGAATTAGGGATTTGCATAGGGGTGGACATAGGGGTATTCTACGCCAGTGATTCCCAAACAGGGTGCCTCCAGCTGTTGCAAAACTCCCAGCATGCTTGGACAGTCAACGGCTGTACGGCAATACTGGGAGTTGTTGTTTTGCAACAGCTGGAGGCTCCATTTTGGAAAGAGTGGCGTACCAGGCGTTTTTCCTTTTTATTGGGGAGGGAGGGGGGCTGTGTAGGGGTATGTGTATATGTAGTGTTTTTTACTTTTTATTTTATTTTGTGGTAGTGTAGTGTAGTGTTTTTAGGGTACAGTCACACGGGCCGGGGATTACAGCGAGTTTCCCGCTGCGAGTTTGAGCTGCCGCGCAAAATTTGCCGCATAGCAAACTTGCAGCCCGATACTCACTGTAAGCCCCTGCCCATGTGAATGTACCCTGTACATTCACAGGGGGTGACCTCCAGCTGTTGCAAAACTACTACTCTCAGCATGCCTGAGAATGTTTGGGAGTTGTGGTTTTGCAACAGCTGGAGGCACACGGGTTGGGAAACACTGAGTTAGGAAACAATGTTTCCCAACCAGTGTGCCTCCAGCTGTTGCAAAACCACAACTCCCAAACATTCTCAGGCATGCTGGGAGTAGTAGTTCGGCAACATCTTTAGAGCCAGATGTTGCTGAACTACAACTCCCAGCATGCTTGGAGTTGTAGTTTTGCAACATCTGGAGGACTACAGTTTGCAGACCACTAATACAGTGGTTCCCAATCTGGGCCCTTCCAGATGTTGCAAAACTAGAACTCCCAGTATGCCAAAACTGTCCAGGCATGCTGGGAGTTGTAGTTCTGCAACATCTGAAGGGCCAGATGTTACAGAACTACAACTCCCAGCATGCCTGGACAGTAAGGACATGCTGAGGATGTGTAGTTTTGCAACATCTGGAAGGGCACAGTGGTCCAAAAACTGTGGACCTCCAGATGTTGCAAAACTGCAACTCCCAGCATGCCCAGACGCCAAGGGCTGTCTGGGCATGCTGGGAGTTGTAGTTTACAGGGTCCTATTACAGCAATGCATGTCGCATTACGGCGACGTGCATTGCTGTAAAGGGCCCGACCGCGGCTGAAGATATACTCACCTGTCGCCGCCACCGCCGTCTTCATCGTCTGGATCCGGGTCTTCAGGGAATAGGTAAGTACCGGGGCCGGTCCCCAGCACTCCCCCGTCCCCCGCCGCGTCCTCCGGTCTTCCTCCCGTCCTCTCCGGATTTCAAGGGGCCGGGCAGGACGGGAGGAAGTAACCGCCCCCCCTCCTGCGATTGGTCGGTTAACTAACCGACGGATCGCAGGGAATAGGAGGAGGTGGCAGGCTTGCCACCTCGCTCCTATTCTTTAGCATGGTCCTGGCTGTCTGTGACAGCCGGGATCATGCAAAATTATCGGGTGGTCGGGTCCCAGAGACCCGATCAGCCCGCTATCGCAGCAGATCGCAAGGGCGATTTCCCTTGCGATTTGCGGCGATCGCCGACATGGGGGGCCTACATGGCCCCCCTTGGCGTTTGCCCTGGATGCCTGCTGAAGGATTTCAGCAGGCATCCGGTTCCGATCTCTGCCCGGAGAGCGGCAGAGACCGGAAAACGCCAGGACGTACGGGGACGTCCTGGGTCCTTAAAGCCCAGGGTGCCATGACGTCCCCGTACGTCCTGGGTCCTTAAGAGGTTAAGAGGTTAAGGGGTTAAAGGGGTACTCAGGTGGATTTTTTTTTTATTAACTGGTGCCAGAAAGTTAAACAGATTTGTAAATTACTTCTATTAAAAAATCTTAATCCTTCCAGTACTTATTAGCTGCTGAATACCACACAGGAAATTATTTTCTTTTTGTAACACAGAGCTCTCTGCTGACATCACAAGCACAGTGCTCTCTGCTGACATATCTGTCCATTTTAGGAACTGTCCAGAGCAGCTTATGTTTGCTATGGGGATTTTCTCTTACTCTGGACAGTTCCTAAAATGGACAGCGATGTCAGTAGAGAGCACTATGTTCATGATTCAGCAGAGAGCTCTGTGTTCCAAAAAGAAAATAATTCCCTCTGTAGTATTCAGCAGTTAAGTACTGGAAGAATTAAGATTTTTTGAATAGAACTAATTTACAAATCTGTTTAAGTTTCTGGCACCAGATGATTTAAAAAAAAGTTTTCTACAGGAGTACCCCTTTAAGAAGCAGGCAGAGACTTGTGCTTGTGTTGTAGTACAGAGTGCATCAAGCCTTCAGTTCCCCAAGCTGGTTAAAATGATTTATTTATTTAAGGTGTTCCTGTAGCATCAGTACACATATTTAGCAAATAAAAACATTAAAACTTTTGCCATATTTTCCTTTGAATGAAACTGGATTTAGCAACCATGAAATGTGTATAGAATATTCACTGCTTAGATGATTATATTCCAAATAAAAAGGAGAAAGAGATTTGTTTGGCATTTGGGACAAAAATGATTTCAACTTATATTAAATCTATTAAAAATCAATATCCAGAAATGAATTGCAGATGTGCATGAATGTTTATTATAGTATGTCTAATACATACCTTGTCATATTTTAAAACACTAGTTTATCCATAAAAATCTCTCAAGCTGCTTTATTTTCCCCATAAATAAAAGCATTCAAATTTTACCTTTAGGCTGTGTTCACATGTCCAGGTTTTTCATTGCAATTGATTTTATAGACTTCTCAACTTTTTAGATGCATTCCCGGCTTTGTATTCAATATTTGCAACTAAAAACTTGAAGGTGTGAACACGGCCTCCAGACGGATTTTTTTTCATTCAGAGCTTCATCAGTGAAAACAAAAAGAAAGCAACCAAATATATACCCCTGTGACAATACTATTGGTGCCCTTGATTGTTTTGTATAAAAAAGACAGTATCACATAAAACATACATATTTGGCTGCTTATCCTTTGGGTTATTTTCTTATTGTTGCTATTCCTAAGTAGAAGCCTTATGAATAGTGTTGAGCGGCATAGGCCATACTCGAATTTGCGATATTTCTCGAATATATGGACGAATGTTTGTCATATATTCGCTAAATTCGCATATTCTTAATATTCGCGTTTTATTTTCGCATATTCATATTCGCACGCCAGTCTCACACAGTAGTATTAGAGCCTTCTTTATACCACACAAGCTGGAAGCAGAGAGGGATGATCACTGTGATGTGTACTGTGAAAAAAAATAAAATAAATAAACAAATATTCGTAATTCCAAATATATAGTGCTATATTCACGAATATTCGTGAATTCGCAAATAAGATTTGCATTGCAAATATTCGCGAGCAACACTACTTATGAACATAATTTAGTTATTTAAGAATTTACAACGGTGTGCATACTTTACAATATCTTGTCAATATTGTTAGACTATTTTTAATTTTTTTTACCCAGAATGCATATCATAGACTAGGTTTCTACACAGGTTTTTTCATTTTTTTATTTATTTATTTTTTTTTTTTTGGGGGGGACTGCTTCTGCCATTTTTGCGCCAAAGCCTGAAGTGTATTGAAAAGGAATGGCAAATATAAAGGAAGGAATTATCCTTCTGGATCCCCTTCTGACTTTGACTCAAAAACTGCAGGGGCAGTTTCCAAAAGATGCCAGAAAAAAAAAAAAAAAAAAAACCTGTGTGGAAACCTAGCCTTATAGTATCTTTTTAGTGTGTTGTTACTTTTTTTGGTTGCTTGTCAGTCTATCTTTCACAGTAACCAATGGTATTATTGCAATTGCACCAAAAACCATCTGATATGACTTTTGCCATACTTACTATGTATTGTTGTCATTTTTCTCTCCACCTTTTCACCTTGACCTAAAAGGGGACAAGACATCAGTAAATAAAAAGAGTGTAACTATGGGGGAAAAAAAGGCATGCCTTTGCTGAGCCAAAAAAGTGTGCCATGCTCTGGTGAAAATTCTGGCCTGTTTAAGCCAACTCATTTTTGGTCTTTACTTCAACTAGATAGTCTTCAAATGCACCAGATTTATCAATGAGCATAAAACACTGTGATAAATGTGCAAACTCTTACCCTAAGATTTGGGATCCAATTGGGGAGATTTATCAAAATCTGTCCAGAGGAAAAGTTGCCCAGTTCCCCACAGAAACCAATCAGCTTGCTTCTTTCATTTTTAACAAGGCCTCTGCAAAATAAAAGAAGCAATCTAATTATTTGCTATGGGCAACTGGGCAACTTTTTCTTTGCACAAGTTTTAAAAAATCTCCCACGATGTGCACTTGTGGGTTTAAAGTGCGAATTTTCTTGACATGTATCTCACTATTTAAAGGGGTACTACCGTGCTGACAACTTATCCCCTATCTAAAGGATAGGGGATAAGTTGCCTGATCGTGCAGGGTCCCGCCGCTGGGGACCCCCTCGATCTCGCACACAGCACCCCGCTCTCATCAGGCCCCGGAGCGAACATCGCTCCGGGTCTGATGACTGCCAATCATGGGGTCGGAGTATCGTGATGTCATGTCCCCGCCCCAAGTGATGTCACGCTCCACCCCCTCAATGTAAGTCTATGGCATGGGGCGAGACAGCTGTCTCGCCCCTGCCATAGACTTGCATTGAGGGGGGGGGGGGGGAGCGTGACGTCACAGTGGGCAGAGCTGTGATGTCACGATCACCGACCCCCTCTTCAGACCCGGAGAGGATGTTCGCTCCGGGACCTGATGAGAGCGGGGTGCTGTGTGCGAGATCACGGGGGTCCCCAGCGGTGGGACTCCGAGTGATCAGGCAACTTATCCCCTATCCTTAAGATAGGGGATACGTTGTCAGCATGGTAGTACTCCTTTAAACACCAGTCAGTTGTAACCAGTTAATAAACTTTATTCCAGTAGCATAAAAAAAAATGTGTTTTAGGCCTCTCTGGCACATTCCTCAGATACCTGATCAAGCCACTGCTGTTTTCCAGTGAGATACATGAGGAGAAAATGCCAACCTTAAACCCGCAAGCGCCCATTGGATCTCAGTTTGTCTTAAGTCCTTGTCCAAGGTTTGCATGTCTACAGAACCCTGTGTCCTCTGAAAAGAGGACTATAGAGTTGCTCAGGAGTAGACATGAGTGAGCATTTCTAAAGTTCAGCTTGTTGGGCTCAGCGAACTTTTGAAAAGTGTCCGGTTATTAAATGGTTAAGTTGCACTGCACATCACAGCGCAACTTGAAACATTTTACCTAGATCACACTGAGTCTTATTCCTGAGACTCACTGTGATGCTTATCACAGGTCGGGGAAGCGGGCAGCATAGCACCCATCTTCCCGGTAGGTGTAATGAAAAAAAACTTTTTTCTTCATAACTCCAGCCCAGGGAGATGAGCACTATGCCAGGCCTGTAATGAATGATCGCAGACGGTCTAAGTCCTGAGATACGCTGTGGTTAACAACTTTTCACATGTCTGATTGACATGTAAAAAGTTGTCTCTTGCTGGGCTGAGCGCTATGCTCCATCCCAGCCAGGAAAGTATTAATTTGTGCTATATAATGCTTTAAGGGCAGGGGGACCAGGGAGAATATCACTTACTCAACTTCTTCTTGGTCCCTGGGTCTTCTTCTGTAGCCCCATTTGTATGACATCATTAGAGGTTTAGCTACAGAAGAAGACCAAGGTACCAAGACGAAGATCGGTAAGTATGGGTTTGTTCACATTTTGTGTTTTTTGCATGCCTTTTTGTTTTTAAAAGGCATGTAATAAATGTATAATGTGAACAGACCCTTGTGTTCCCAAGCAGTGAGCCTCCAGCTGTTTTTAAGATACAATCACTATTATTACCAGACAGCCAAAGGCTGTCTAAAAATGATGGAAGTAGTAGTAGTTTATTAACAGCGAGCATCTATCTAAACTGTAGGCTCGCTGTTGCTTAACTACAACTCCCATCATTTCTAAACAGCTTTTGGGAGTCTGGGAATAATGGCGGGTGGAGGGGTTTAGTTTAACAACAGCTGGAGGCTCCGTGTTTGGAAACACACTGCTTATGAGCACCCTAAATGTACTAACCTGTTTTTTGTGTTTTTCTTCTTGTTTCAGATCTATGTATGGAGAGGATTACTTTGAGTTTGGTGGATTGCGTTGATGACTGGAGTTGTTTTTATTTTTTATTTAAATAAAATGGTTAACATGGGCTTGTTGTGGAGGAGTGTTTTTAGTGAAAAAAATGTACGTGTCGTGCTTGTTTTTCGATTGATTTTACAGGGTTAGTAGTGGAAGCTGTTTCATAGACAGAATCCATTACCAATCCATGGCTTTGCATTACCCCAAAAACAACTGGCACTAACCCCAAATTATTACCCCCATACCCACCGCCACAAGGGTGTCGGGAAGAGCCTGTACTAACAAGCCCAGAGCATCATAAATGGTTTAGGCAGTAACATGGTGATGTTTTTTTGTCCGGGGAGGGCCACTAACAATGGTCCTTGTCCACCCTGGTACTGTCAGGCTGTTGATGTTTGGTTGATATCTTGCTGAAAATCGAAATACGGGGAACCACAATTTTTTTTTTTAAATGTATTTCCATTCTCTGTAAGATATCAACTAAACAGTAACAGCCTGATAGTAGGGTGGGCTTGGTCCCTTTACTTGGCCCTCCCCAGCCATTTGAGCTCATTGGACCCTCACAATAGCACTGTGGGGGTCAGATGAGCCCACCTGAAAACCTTAATTTTTACTATAGCTGCCATGATTGACATTATTCACAGCATTTATTGGGTCGATGGAGGACATCAGCAGTCTGGTGACCCAAAAGTGCATAGCGTCTGAGCTCATGGGCTGGCATTTATCATTCCTCAGGCCTGAGGAAGTGCTGTGAGCACGCAACGGTCCGTCGCCACTCCCCCTGCATGTCTGTCTACCTGCTCTCCTGCTGTACCTGCTGGGGTCTTTTATCCTTATAAATAAAGAAGACACTATGGTTGGAATTCCTGGTGAGTGCAGCGTTTTCATTCTTTGAGAAGTTTGGATTATTGCTATACTGCTTAAACGCTTTCACCGCAAGTGCCGACAGCCGGTCAGAATACATCTGATTGCTCCCCACCTAGTACGAGTGTTTTGCATAGCCGCACACATAAGGTTCTGGTGCCGGTGTTTTGTTTCCTCTTGATGAGAAGCAATGATAAATGTCGGCCATGGTGTCTGTCAGAGAAAAGGCACAGCTTAGGTATGCGTCAACCTGGTTGTTTAGTTAACTGACAAATTGGGATTTTAATGTGTCGCTAAAAAAAGAAAAGCACCTATGTTAAAGATGTTAAAGGATGTTAACAAATAATGAAACTCTTCAAGATCAGGCCAATTTTGGCCTTAAGGCACATTTTTCCAATCTGAACTGTCCCACTTGATGTTATGATCGGGATACTTTAACATTTCAAAGTGATTCCAAGATTGCTTTTTCATGACAATGAAATTGTCAAAACATTCTGCATTTTTGTGTGAAATTCCGTGAAAATGTAGCAATTTTTCTGAATTCCAGACTCCTTACTTGTAAGAAAGATAGTTATGCCGTATAAATTAGTTATTCATTTGCATTTACAATATGCCTATTTTATGTTGGCATCATGTATATTCTTTTACTTTTTTAGGGTGTTAAAAGGCTTAGAAGTTTGGCAAAAAAAAATTCTAAATTTTATAGAAAACGTCAAAATCTAATTATTTTTAGAGACCAGTTCAGTACTGAAGTAGATTTGAGAGGCTTGTTAGAGCCCCCTATAAATAACCCAATGTATAAAGTGCACCGCTTAACCTTATCAAAATTACATTTAGGAAGTTTATGAACTCTTTAGGTGTTTCACAGAAATTAAAGCAAAATGAAAGTAGAATTCATAAATGTATTTATTTATTTATTTTTGCATAATTGACATGTTGCTCCATTTTTCTGTAACATACTGGGTGCTGACAGAGAAATGCAACTCAATATTTATTCAAATTATTCTGATGTTTTTAGAAATATCCTATATGTGGCCATTGTGCACTACATGACTCACACACAAGTTTCAGACATAACAGACGACTGTGTGGATTTTGCATCTTCCTTTTATTTAGGATATTTTCTTCACACGTTAACAAGAAGCTGGGGCCTTTGGGTTCGAAAATATTTTTGCAAGACAAATTTGTGTTTTCATTGGTACAGTTTTGGGGTACATGTGAAACTGTAAATTCTTTTTATTCCATATTTTATGAGGTGGTACAAATAAAAAAACAATGGTTCTGCCATTGTTTTTTATTTACATTTTTTTCTGTCATTCTTCATACTGTACTGATGACATGTTATTTTTAATCTGTCATTTGGTACGATTCTGGTGATACCAAATTTACAAAAAATGTTTATGCTTTTTCACATTTACATCACCGCCACCGCCCACACAGCTGCGGTGCCGTGATTGCGAATGTACATATATACGTACATATATATATATAATCTCTCCAAAGGAAACAGCAACAATCGCCAGGTCCAGTATAGTAGCAAACTGATGTTTATTGCATCAATAACAGCAACGTTTCGGCTAAAAGTGAGCCTTTCTCAAGCATAGTGCAAATAACAATGGATCAAACTTATATATGTAGTGAAGGAACATGATTGGTGACAGTACAGGTGCATTATATCAATCATTAGACATTGTGTCCACCCTCCACCCATGATTGGGTAGATGGGCGGTCATGTGATAACAAATCTGTCAAAATGTCAAATAACAGACTTAAACTCTATAAATATAAACAATATTACTTCCCCACATGGAGCGACGGAGTCCGCAGGGATCAGCAATTCGTTTTCGATACTCCGATTGTTGATAGTTGTAACCATTCATATACATCTGAGTTGCCGTCTGTTCGTTCCTCCGTTTGTAAACAAAGGAGCTGCGGCTGCACGGATCACCCATGGGTCTCCGCCCAGCCTTCATTCCGTAGTGCCGTCAGAAAACAATCTGCGCATGCGCGGGCACTCCGTGCATCGATTCTGGCCGTCTTGCAGTGAGTGCACAGAGACCGCTGTCAATAAATGCAGCAGCTCTGTGAACTATATTCACCCGGATCATGGCCAATAGGAATACTTATAAGACAGACTGAAAATTGACGACAGTGTATAGTGAAAAAAGAAGGGGTTGTGTATATTCCTCGGTAGAATTGCGTAAAGTTCCGTGCGTCTTCTCGCTCCATGTGGGTTAAGTGTGAACAAAGTGTCTAAAAATGATACAAAAATACAAAAAATTACACAAAGTTAAAAATGTAATAAAACCAACGCCTCCCATCGTTTATCATTATAAAGAAAGTATTCACGTATTCCTATATAGAGAAAAGTAAAAAAGAACAAAATAAAAATACCTTCACGTATTCCGAACAAGAAGCCACAAGAATCCTAAGTACCATACAAAGGGAAGCTACATTTCTGAGTGTCCCGTCGATTGATGTACTAAGGAGAAAGTGGGATGCTGAATCTAAACGCCTCATCACATTGGAGCTACATCTAGTGACCCTAAGTGAATATTACCGTGAACAAAGAATACCACGGGGTATGAGGTCACATATGAGCCCTAACCTGTTTCCGAACAATGACCTTTTCCATCAGAAGTTCATCCAAATTTCTAATAAGTATGCATGTGATGTGATGCTTCTAAATATGGAATTTTTACAGATGGACATTGATAAAACTAAAATGAAATGCTTGGAAATAGAGGAACATTTAAAGTCTCTCCTTACAGCCCAGGACTACCAAGAGTCCAAAGAAAAATTGGCCACCAGACTCTTGAAACATCAGCAAGAGCTGGA
Source organism: Hyla sarda (assembly GCF_029499605.1). NCBI lineage: Eukaryota > Metazoa > Chordata > Amphibia > Anura > Hylidae > Hyla > Hyla sarda. Next base: position 195,641,322 of record NC_079193.1, on the reverse strand, counting down.
AGAAGCCAAAAGAATTAAATGGCATCGCGATATTGAGGACTATGCCAATGGTAAAATCTATACATGGCAGACACAGTTCCAGCAGGAGAACAAAAGACGGAGACGTCGCCCACGAAACATGAACCCAAGGACAACGGCCCCAAAAACAGACGGGTTTCTTTCCACTGCTTTGGATAGCGACTCATCGGATGTCTCACTCCAACACCCTTTTCTAGTCAAAGGCCCCCACGGAGGACGAGACGAGGGGGGCGAAAACATCACAAGAGGGGTTCAAACTCGACAGAAGGTGAACAACAAACCTCCAAGAGGCCGGACGAACAAGAAAGGACATTAAAGACACTAGTGGTAAATATCAGTTCTGTTGATCTCACTGACATTGAAGTTAATGTGTTGGAGAGGGGACTTTCCTACTGTCCCAACACAGAGGTGGACTGGCTCTCTTTACAAGTTGATTTAGAAACCTTCTTTCGAAGGTTACGGTTGAAAAGTTTCTTTTCACAGATTGGGGAAATTGAGCATATGACTCCTATTGTTGGACAGGCCGACCTCACACTAAAGGGGGCCGGTCTGCACAACAAGAGCAGTTTCCAACCCCTGAGAGATCATAACGGGGTTGAAGCCTTTGTACAAACGGTTATGTCACAAATAGAGTCCTTAAAAACATCCTCTAGAGTAGATCCAAATTGGCATAATGTATCCAGGGCAGAAATGTCAGCTATTAAAGGTTTACAACAAAACACTGCAATTACCATCAAACCTGCGGATAAGGGGGGTGCCATCGTTGTGATGGACACCCCCCAATACCTCGCGGAGATTGATCGTCAATTGAGTGACAATACGGTATATACTAAAATTTTGATTGACCCTTTGAAAAGTATACAAGATGAAATCTATGGTGTCCTATCCCAAGCACTTGAAGATGGCATTATAGATGAAGATCTGCATCGATTTCTGCTTAAAGATTATCCATGTACACCAGTGTTCTATACACTGCCAAAGATCCATAAGAACCTGCGAAGTCCCCCCGGCAGACCCATAGTCTCCGGGCGGGACTCCGTATTCTCCCCTATTGCAGTGTATTTAGGTACTACATAATTTTGCCACCAGTGCTATATCGTATGTACAGGACACCACTGATTTCCTCAACAAAATTCATGATTTACAATGTCCCCCACACACCGTGTTGGTATCATTTGACATCGTCAATTTATATACATCCATTGACCACAACCGTGGCATTGAAGCTGTATCCAAATGCCTGAATGG